>NC_138772.1:3287783-4025283 GCF_965119305.1 Pelophylax lessonae | reverse complement strand
TTAATCCATATATATTGTATCCCTTTTACCATGATCATTTTTTTTTTTCATATCATAGATATGATCTGGCTATTTTTAAACCACCGACAGTTCATTTTAATCTTGTATATATTTTTTTCATTATATTTCTGATAACATTATTATTATCAGGATTTCATAGTATACTTAAAATCAGAGTTCCGCTGTGACACCCCCCCCCCCCCCCAGGTCAAATCTGACATTTCTCTCACACATGTAAAAATCAGCTTTATTTTTCTAGGAAAAAAAAATACACCCATCAGAAACCTGACTATTTATGTTGTTTCAGCCAATCCTTGGCAGAGGGGGCACAGAAGGTGGCTGGGAGGGTGTATAAATAGTCCAGGGTCTGGAACTGCTTGGCCCTTATCCAGGAGAAGTCCCCAGCCTGGGTTTGAGGGATTGGTAGAGAGGGGTGAAGGGATTGGTAGAGAGGGGTGAAGGGCACTGAATGGAAGCTAGTGGAGAGATTGGTAGAGATGGGTGCAGGATACTAAATAGAAGCCAGCGGATGGATTGGTAGAGAGGGTGGAGGACACTGAATGGAGGCCAGTGGAGGGATTGGTAGAGAGGGGTGGAGGACACTGAATGGAGGCCAGTGGAGGGATTGGTAGAGAGGGGTGGAGGACACAGAGTGTAGGTCAGTGGAGGGATTGGTAGAGAGGGGTGAAGGACACTGAATGGAGGCCAGTTGAGGGATTGGCAGAGAGGGGTGGAGGACACTGAATGGAGGCCAGTGGAGGGATTGGTAGAGAGGGGTGGAGGACACTGAATGGAGGCCAGTGGAGGGATTGGTAGAGAGGGGTTAAGGACACTGAATGGAGGCCAGTGGAGGGATTGGTAGAGAGGGGTGGAGGACACTGAATGGAGGTCAGTGGAGGGATTGGTAGAGAGGGGTGAAGGACACTGAATGGAGGCCAGAGGATGGATTGGTAGAGAGGGGTGAAGGACACTGAATGGAGGCCAGTGGAGGGATTGGTAGAGAGGGGTGGAGGACACTGAATGGAGCTCAGTGGATGGATTAGCAGAGAGGGGTGGAGGACACTGAACGAATGCCAGTGGAGGGATTGGCAGAGAGAGGTGGAGGACACTGAAAGGTGGCCAGTGGAGAGATTGGTAGAGAGGGGTGGAGGACACTGAATAGAGGCCAGTGGAGGGATTGGCAGAGAGAGGTGGAGGACACTGAATGGAATCCAGTTGAGGGATTGGCAGAGAGAGGTGGAGGACACTGAATGGATGCCAGCGGAGGGATTGGCAGAGATGGATGGAGGACACTGAATGGAGGCCAGTGGCGGGATTGGCAGAGAGAGGTGGAGGACACTGAAAGGTGGCCAGTGGAGAGATTGGCAGAGATGGGTGGAGGACACTGAATGGAATCCAGTTGAGGGATTGGCAGAGAGAGGTGGAGGACACCGAAAGGTGGCCAGTGGAGAGATTGGTAGAGAGGGGTGGAGGACACTGAATGGAGCCCAGTGGATGGATTGGCAGAGAGGGGTGGAGGACACTGAATGGAGGCCAGTGGCGGGATTGGCAGAGAGAGGTGGAGGACACTGAAAGGTGGCCAGTGGAGAGATTGGCAGAGATGGGTGGAGGACACTGAATGGAGGCCAGTTGAGGGATTGGCAGAGAAAGGTGGAGGACATCGAAAGGTGGCCAGTAGAGAGATTGTCAGAGAGGGGTGGAGGACACTGTATGGAGGCCAGTGGAGGGATTGGTGGACAGGGGTGGAGGACACTGAATGGAGCCCAGTGGATGGATTGGCAGAGATGGGTGGAGGACACTGAATGGAAGACTGTGGAAGCATTGGCATAAAGGGGTGGTGGACACAAAATGGAAGGCAGTGGGGGGATTGGCAGAGAGGAGTGGAGGACACCAAATGGAGACTCAGACTTTGTCTGATGTTTAATCACCTTCCTTTGTTCTGTATACCCATTTTTTTGCATTCTATAATTGAACTGCCTGTTTCCCGGATATGGATGTTTCCGACAAACCCCCGACCTTTGTTACTAAGCCATTTATTTATTTTTTCTATAATGAAAAAATATTGGGAAAAAAAAAAAAAAACATTGCGAACGGGGCCCAATTCTGAGTTGGCATCGAGCAAAGAAATCTTCCCTCCATCCTCTCTGCCCTCGCCCACCCAATCAGAAGGGCCGCATGGATTCCCGGCTCTGTTGTTTCAAACGACAAACATTAAATTTTCAGTCCTTTGCAAATCCTTTTCAAGTGAATCGCCCAAAAATGCGCCTATGGCGGACCTCTTTTGTCTGCAAACTCTTTTATTCGGAAGGAAAACGGAGTGAATGCTCCCGTCACACAAAAGGGAAAAGTGAGGGGACAATAGACGGGGCTCTGGAGTTCAGACCCACATGTGTCTCATTCGGTGCAACAAACAGCCTTGAATGCAACAAAATAGATTCTCAGACTTACCAGATATGTCTGTTCAGACTCTCAGGAGGACGGCCACTGAGTGCAGATGAAGCCCACCTAACCAGAACATTTATTTTATGTCGTAATGCCTAATGTGTGTTCGTTGCAGCCGTGTTTTACTGTGAGTCGTACTTTGACCATGCGTGGCAAAACAAGATCCCTAAGCCTGCATTCAAATTCTGTATCAAATGCTGCTTTATGCATTGACACCTCCATAGACAAAGTCTGTCCGGACAATATGGCCACCATCCACAGGCAGCTTGAAGCAGACATTCACCCTCTTCCTCACGTTCCTTCCATTCCACCCCTTCTCCCATCCTGCAGAAGTATCGGGCTTTTAAAAAAAAAAAAGTCAAGCCCCGTCTCCCCATCCGCGTCATTCACCTTATCTGATTGGCTGATCTGATTAACTTGAATGTCCAGCAAGCTCATATAGGTGTGATGGTCAGATGTCTACAAGCCTTTGGCTATATAGTGTAACTAAGGTAGGTTGGGTGGTTTTCCTCTTCCGTACATGAGTAGAAGTTCCCACAGACACACTATAAAATCTTATGGAAAGCCTTTCCAGAAGAGTGGAGGATGTTAAAGCCACAATGAAGGAAGAACTCCATGTTAACCAGTTGGACACAGCCATGTGACAGATCATGGCCCCAGGGCCAGGCGTGATCTTGGAGGACTTCATATGACGTCCTCACGGATCAATGAAAATCCTGCCCAATGGTCATTTTGCTACAGAATATTTTGTTTAGCGTTAAGGAGTGGAAAATAGAAAATGAAGTCTATATAGTGTAACTAAGGTAGGTTGGGTGGTTTTCCTCTACCATACATGAGTAGAAGTTCCCACAGACACATTATAAATTCTTATGGAAAGCCTTCCCAGAAGAGTGGAGGATGTTAAAGCCACAATGAAGGAAGAACTCCATAGTAACCAGTTGGCCATGTGACAGATCAAGGCCCCAGGGCCAGGCGTGATCTGGGAGGACTTCATATGACGTCCTCATGGATCAATGAAAATCCTGCCCGACCTTCATTTTGCTACAGAATATTTTGTTTAGCGTTGAAGAGTGGAAAATAGAAAATGAAGTCTATATAGTGTAACTAAGGCAAGTTAGTTGGTTTTCCTCTACCATACATGAGTAGAAGTTCCCACAGACACATTATAATATCTTATGGAAAGCCTTCCCAGAAGAGTGGAGGATGTTAAAGCAACAATGAAGGAAGAACTCCATATTAACCAGTTGGGACACAGCCTTTGACAGATCCCAGCCCAGCATGGCCCCAGGGCCAGGCGGGATCTTGGAGGACTTCATATGACGTCCTCACGGATCAATGAAAATCCTGCCCAACGGTCATTTTGCTACAGAATATTGTGTTTAGCGTTGAAGAGTGGAAAATAGGAAATTAAATCTATATAGTGTAGTAAGGTAGGTTGGGTGGTTTTCCTCTACCATACATGAGTAGAAGTTCCCACAGACACATTATAAAACCTTATGGAAAGCCTTCCCAGAAGAGTGGAGGATGTTAAAGCCACAATCAAGGAAGAACTCCATAGTAACCAGTTGGACACAGCCTTTGACAGATCCCGGCCCAGCACGGCCCTAGGGCCAGGCGCGATCTGGAAGGACTTCATATGACATCCTCACGGATCAATGCAAATCCTGCCCGACCTTCATAAATGAAGTCTATATAGTGTAGTAAGGTAGGTTTGTTGGTTTTCCTCTACCATATATGAGTAGAAGATCCCACAGACACACTATAAAATCTTATGGAAAGCCTTCCCAGAAGAGTGGAGGATGTTAAAGCCACAATGAAGGAAGAGCTCCATAGTAACCAGTTGGACACAGCCTTTGACAGATCCCGGCCCAGCACGGCCCTAGGGCCAGGCGCGATCTGGGAGGACAGGCAGAATTTTTGTTTTCGTTGCTCCGTGAGGACGTCATATGAAGTCCTCCCAGATCATGCCTGGGCCTGGTGCCGTGCTACGCTACAATCGGTCACTAGCTGTGTCCAACAGGTTAATATGAAGTTTTTCCTTCATTGTTGCTTTAACATCCTCCACTCTTCTGGGAAGGCTTTCCATAAGATTTTATAGTGTGTCTGTGGGAACTTCTACTCATGTATGGTAGAGGAACACCACCCAACCTACCCTAGTTACACTATATAGCCAAAGGTTTGTAGACATCTGACCATCACACCTATATGAGCTTGCTGGACATTCAAGTGAATCAGATCGGCCAGATTCCTCCTTTGTAGCAGTTTTTGTAATCTTTCGTTAGACTTTTTTTTTTACTTTTTCTATTTTCCACTCTTCAACGCTGAACAAAATATTTTGGCCGAGTCACTGAAGAAAAGAATCGATATCTCTTGCCTCCTTCTCGTAATCCTTCTACAGATGCCTCCAAGAACTCCACCATCTCCCCCAGCTCCCCAGCTCCCCGGCTACCCGGCTCCTGACATTTGTGTGTCCTTTGTACTTTTCCAATGTATTTTCTTCCCTTCAGATCACAGCAAAGCAATTTTCTAAGAGAAAATACAGTTGTTTTGTAGTGAGTCAGTCTGGCTCTGGATTAGTCATTGAGAACAAACACCATCCTTCATCTAAAATATATCTTTCTGCTCTTCAGACGGCCACAGAGATACGGAAGTCACAAACAAATTCTTCCTAAAAAAAAAAAAAAATTTGCATTTATATTGGGAGTCGCGCTGAACAAGCAACTCTCCATGTCCCGGCACATCTCAGGAGAGATCGAGTCCTTCCACTCTCTAGAAAAGCAGGTCCTGCAGTTTATGGGTAAAGGGGAACCCCAGTTTAGAGTGAACCAACCACTTCTGACCTGAGGGGTGACCTGCATAAACTAATTCCCTCATCCTTATTATCTTTTAATCTTTTGCTGATTGATTGATTGTGGCTATATTAGAGGCATAACTAGAACTTTCAGGACCCCAATGCAAGAAAATATGAAGGGCCCCCCTGACCCCTTCCTTCTGAGCCCCATGGGGGAACGCCAGCGCTCATTTGCAATTTCAAGCTTTGTGACTTTGTGGTAGTTTCGCCACTGGGGTTAGTAATTTTTTTATTTTTATTTTATATTTTGTATTAATTTGGACCATTTTTCAATTTTAATTTTTTTACAATATTATTTTGTTTTATTATTTTTTTACCAATTTTTTTAGGAGCGATATCAGGGATCTAAACAGACCTCTGATATTCCACCTTTGAGACTCTGGTAGTTCCACCACTGGGGTTAGTATTTTTTTTATTTATTTTTTTATTTATTTTTTTATTAATTTGGACCATTTTTTAATTTAAATTTTTTTACAATACTATTTTGTTTTATTATTTTTTTACCAATATTTTTAGGAGCCCCATTGGGGGGCTTTGGTGAGATATCAGGGATCTAAACAGACCTCTGATGTTCCACCTTTGAGACTCTGGTAGTTCCACCACTGGGGTTAGTAATTTTTTATTTTTTTTATTAATTTGGACCATTTTTTAATTAAAATTTTTTTACAATATTAGTTTGTTTAATTATTTTTTACCAATTTTTTTTTGGAGCGTTATTGGGGGGCTTTGGTGAGATATCAGGGATCTAGACAGACCTCTGATGTTCCACCTTTGAGACTCTGGTAGTTCCACCACTGGGGTTAGTAATTTTTAATTTTTTTTATTAATTTGAACCATTTTTTAATTTTAATTTTTTTACAATATTATTTTGTTTTATTATTTTTTTTACCAATTTTTTTAGGAGCCCCATAGGGGGGCTTTGGTGAGATATCAGGGATCTAAACAGACCTCTGATGTTCCACCTTTGAGACTCTGGTAGTTCCGCCACTGGGGCTAGCAATTTTTTATTTTTTTATTTTATTTTATTTTATTAATTTGGACCATTTTTTAATTAAATTTTTTTTACAATATTATTTTGTTTAATTATTTTTTACCATTTTTTTAGGAGCCCTATTGGGGGGCTTTGGTGAGATATCAGGTATCTAGACAGACCTCTGATGTTCCACCTTTTTGACTCTGGTAGTTCCGCCACTGGGGTTAGTCATTTTTTTTTTTTTTTTATTAATTTGTACCATTTTTTAGTTTGAATTTTTTTTGCAATATTATTTTGTTTTATTATTTTTACCAATTTTTGTAGGAGCCCCATTGGGGGGCTTTGTTGAGATATCAGGGATCTAAACAGACCTCTGATGTTCCACCTTTGTGACTCTGGTAGTTCCGCCACTGGGGTTAGTAATTTTTTTATTTTATTTATTAATTTGGACCATTTTTTTTATTTAATTTTTTTTTTTTACAATATTATTTTGTTTTATTATTTTTTACCAATTTTTGTAGGAGCCTCATTGGGGGGCTTTGGTGAGATATCAGGGATCTAAACAGACCTCTGATGTTCCACCTTTGAGACAGAGAAATCAAATTGAGGACACCGCCTTTAAACTCCATCTCTGCAGCCTCAGCTGTACAGAATGAATGGAGAGGAATGGCTCTGTACAGAGGCTTCCCGTTTATTCAAAAACTGAAGCATAGGAAGCACAGTTTACCATGTTTCAGTTATGAATGGGCAGAGTCAGTGATCGGTACTGATCACTGACTCTGTTCATTCAGACAAGAAAGGCACATTTACTGAGCCCTTCCCTGCTCTCCACCATACTGACAGCATCCCCCACAGCGGCTGGCAGGAGAGGGGAAGTGGGGAAGCTGGCAGAGCGGGCGGGGGAGGGGGGGGGGGCAGGAGAGCACACAGGCGGGCAGGAGAGCACACAGGCGGGCAGGAGAAAGAAGCTGGATAGGAGGAGCGGCGGGGACGGCTGCAGACAGAGGAAACAATCTCTTCATGTTCCTGGAGGGGATCAGTTTCTCTGTATGCAGCCACCCTGCCACTCCTCCTATCCAGGTGTACAGGGGTTCTGCACAGGCCCCCTGGAGCATGGAGCTGGGTCGCAATTGCAACCTCTGTAGGTATGCCCCTGGGCCAGGGCTGGGACAAGGGGTAGGGGTAGGGGATGTCTGCTCTGGGTGCAGTTGTTTATTGCAGGGTTGGGGGTGCCCTGACCCTAACCTTAAGGGAAGGGGGGCACAGGTTGGCATCTTTGCCCTGGGCGCTGGATTACCTTGTCCCATGAATGCCCTGGGCTATACCCTATACCAGCCTTTCTCAAACTTTTAGCCCTAGAGGAACCCTTGATATAACTACCAGGTCCCAGGGGTCATTGGTGGGGTCATCAAGGATCATTGGTGGGGTCATCAAGGGTCATTAGTGGTCAGTGAGAAGAATGCCTTATTTACAGTAGCGGTGAGAATGCCACCCTTGCAGAGAGGGGCTGAATGGCAACTTTCGGCCCAGGGGGAAAGTACAAACCAGAGGGCCATGGTGCACTGCAGAAAACTCGGCCCCCCTCCCACTCTACCTCTTCCCGGCCTCCTCCTAACCCCCATCCCAGGCTGAAGCTCCGCTCCAGGTACTTTCTACTCACTGGCTAAATCCGGGTTCCCAACCTGGCCAGCAGGGGGAGGTTGGGGGGAGCTGGGACAGCTCGGTTGGGGCTGGCCAAAGGGGAAGAGTCTCCAGTGGGGCATGCAACAGGCCTCTGCTCAGACAGCCTGCGCTCTGTCCTTGTCTTTAACCCACACTTAGTAGGTCAGCGGCAGGGACTTTTAACTTCTCTTCACCAGGAATCCCTTAAGGCATGTCTGTGGCAGAAGCGGTGCAGCCTTTTTATGGGGCATCAGAGCAGCCCAGGGGGCAATTTCCCCCCCCTGCCCCCTGGCCCAGTCCTACCCTTATACAGACAGATAAACAGACCATTGGGGTCAGGCTGCTGTCTCTGTCAAGCCACAAATTTGATTGATCAAACATCAAATTACTTCCCTCCCTTCCCCAGCATTTCTGGCCGTGGCCATCTTAAGTAAGGGCAGATGTTATGTGTAGCATTTACTTCCTGGAATCCATCTGTCCTTAGCTCAGGCATGCAGACAGGAGGGTGTGCTTAGCTAAGAAAGCCCCTCCTCCCTTGAAGACTCCAGGGATGTATTCTCTTGACCTAGGCCAGAAACCAGGAAGACACTGAAGAAATGTAAAAAGTGAAGTTTAAAACAAGTAAATATATTCCCCCTTCCCACCTATTTATTAATGCCGGCAGTATGAGGATTAAAAACAGTCAAGGTTGATTGGGAGAGTTTAATTCCACTATAATCCATATAAAATATAGCTAAGACCAAATGATCAAACGCCTTTAGAGTTTTTCTTTAAACCTCTAGTAGCAAATTAAGTTAAATCAAATGTTAGAATCAAACCGAGAACTTCCAGGCAATTTGGCCTTTTTTAATTCAGGCGTTTTTTTTTTAAAAACATTTATCTGTTTCCATCTGCCTCAATCATATCTTTCTGTCAAAGTGCCGTTCACCAATCTACAAAATTATGCAGTATATAGATAAGATTCCTCTTCTATTATGCGGTCTGCATAAAATTTGATATATTTATCTCCGTTACGTACCCTTCAACATTACATAAACCAAGTTCCTGTTTTCTTAATAGATTTTGGGTGAATTTGTGAGCTTTTCTTAAAGTGGACCCAATCAATAAAACTTACATCGCACAAAGCAATAAGTCATCATTACCAAATCACAATACGATTCTGAGTACAGAAGTACTCTCTATGGACAAATGACCCTCACACCTACAGTATATGAGCTTGCTCTACATCCCATTCCAAAACCATGGCCATTGATATGGAGTTGCCCCCCCCCCACTTCCATGGTCCCAATGGACCCAATTAATAAAACTCATGCCACTTCAATAGGTCATATATCAGCATTATGCAATACAATTCTGAGTATACTCTATGGACAACAGTTATGGACACTTGACCCTCACACCTACAGTATATGAGCTAGTTGGACATCCCATTCCAAAACCATGGCCATTAATATGGAGTTGCTCCCTACTTCCATAATCCCAATGGACCCAATCAATAAAACTCATTGACCCAATCAACTATACTCACGTCATATAAAGCAATAGGTCATTATTCAGCATTATGCTATATGATTCTGAGTACAGAAGTACACTCTGTGGACAACAGTTATGGACACTTGACCCTCACACCTATATGAGCTTGCTGGACATCCCATTCCAAAACCATGGCCATTGATATGGAGTTGCCCAGGCCACTTCCATGGTCCTTAATATAGAGTTTGCACACAACCCCCATGGTCATTAATATGGAGTTGCCCCCCCCCCCACTTCCATGGTCCCAATGGACCCAATTAATAAAACTCATGCCACTTCAATAGGTCATATATCAGCATTATGCAATACAATTCTGAGTACACTCTATGGACAACAGTTATGGACACTTGACCCTCACACCTACAGTATATGAGCTTGTTGGACATCCCATTCCAAAACCATGGCCATTAATATGGCGTTGCTCCCTACTTTCATGATCACGAAGGACCCAATCAATAAAACTCATGGACCCAATAAACTATACTCACGTCATATAAAGCAATAGCTCATATATCAGCATTATGCTATATGATTCTGAGTACAGAAGTACACTCTATGGACAACAGATATAGAAACCTGACCAACACACCTATATGAGCCTGCTGGACATCCCATTCTAAAACCATGGCCATTAATAGAGTTGCTCCCCCCCCCCCACTTCCATGGTCCCAAAGGACCCAATCAATAAAACCCATGGACTCAATCAACTATATTCAAGTCATATCAAGCAATAGGTCATATATCAGCATTATGCTATACGATTCTGAGTACAGAAGTACACTCTGTGGACAACAGTTAGGGACAAATGACCCTCACACCTACAGTATATGAGCTTGCTGGACATCCCATTCCAAAACCATGGCCATTGATATGGAGTTGCCCAGGCCACTTCCATAG
This sequence comes from Pelophylax lessonae, assembly GCF_965119305.1. Lineage (NCBI taxonomy): Eukaryota > Metazoa > Chordata > Amphibia > Anura > Ranidae > Pelophylax > Pelophylax lessonae. Next base: position 4,014,925 of record NC_138772.1, on the reverse strand, counting down.
TCCTTAATATAGAGTTTGCACACAACCCCCATGGCCATTGATATGGAGTTGCCCCCCCCCCCCCCCACTTCCATGGTCCCAATGGACCCAATTAATAAAACTCATGCCACTTCAATAGGTCATATATCAGCATTACGCAATACAATTCTGAGTATACTCTATGGACAACAGTTATGGACACTTGACCCTTACACCTACAGTATATGAGCTTGCTGGACATCCCATTCCAAAACCATGGCCATTAATATGGAGTTGCTCCCTACTTCCATGATCCCAATGGACCCAATCAATAAAACTCATGGACCCAATCAGCTATACTCACGTCATATAAAGCAATAGGTCATATATCAGCATTATGCTATACGATTCTGAGTACAGAAGTACACTCTGTGGACAACAGATATAGAAACCTGACCATCACACATATATGAGCCTGCTGGACATCCCATTCTAAAACCATGGCCATTAATATAGAGTTGCCCCCCCCCCACTTCCATGGTCCCAAAGGACCCAATCAATAAAACCCATGGACTCAATCAACTATACTTACGTCATATCAAGCAATAGATCACATATCAGCATTATGCTATACGATTCTAAATACAGAAGAACACTCTGTGGACAACAGTTATGGACACTTGACCCTCACACCTACAGTATATGAGCTTGCTGGACATCCCATTCCAAAACCATAAAAATAAAACACTTATAGTGATAACGCCTCCATCCCTAAATCATTTAACATACAGAAAGGGAAGGTTGCCCTGGGACTTTAAATGAGGCGAACACAGGTGGCCACTCAATGGAGTAAATGTAATCCCAATTTAATGATTAGTGTAAAACATTACAACGTGTAACATGGTACATGTTGACCAAGCCAGACAAAGGTATATACACAAATATAGTACATGCTTGAAGTTAGTAACTGTATTGTTGCATGGTTGTGAACAGGCATCTTAATAACTTTGACGCGTTTCCCGAGTAAACCGCTCGCTTCTTCAGAAATGGATGCACACATGCATGTCTGTGATATGCAGAAATAGTATTGTAACAACAATCCAAAAATTAGTTATTGATGATGTTTGCAGGGTACAAAACCCATGAAGGATCCTGAATCAGGGACCCATACTTACAAGTTTGCCGGGCCTGGACAGTGAAGAGACACTGACATCCAGGGGCAGCATGAAAGCCTGATCCGGGAGCTGATGGAAAGGAAACCAGAAACACTCAGCCAGGAGAGGATGAGGGACAGGAAATTGGTATGGGTGTGTGGAGTGAAGTGCCAGATGTCCCTGATCACTGACTAAAATAAATATATGTAGGTTATAGCAATGTAAAAATAAACTGCATCATGAATATATTAAATATAAATAAACTTGACCCTCACACCTATATGAGCTTGCTGGACATCCCATTCCAAAACCATGGCCATTAATATGGAGTTGCCCAGCCACTTCCATGTTCCCAATGGACTCAATTAAAAAAACTCATGTCACTTCAATAGGTCATATATCAGCATTACACAATACAATTCTGAGTACAGAAGTACAGTCTATGGACAACAGTTATGGACACTTGACCCTCACACACATATATGAGCTTGCTGAACATCCCATTCCAAAACCATGGCCTATAAAATGGAGTTGCCCCACCACTTCCATGGTCCTTAATATAGAGTTAGCACACAACCCCCATGGCCATTAGTATGGAGTTGCCCCCCCCCCCCACTTCCATGGTCCCAAAGGACCCAATTTCAAAAACTCATGTCCCTTCAATAGGTCATATATCAGAATTACGCAATACAATTGTGAGTACAGAAGTACAGTCTATGGACAACAGTTATGGACACTTGACCCTCACACACACATATATGAGCTTGTTGAACATCCCATTCCAAAACCATGGCCATTAATATGAAGTTGCCCTCCCCCCCCCCCACTTCCATGGTCCCAATGGACCCAATCAAAAAACTCATGGACCCAATCAATACAACTCACGTCATATAAAGCAATAGGTCATTAATCAGCATTATGCTATATGATTTGGAGTACAGAAGTACACTCTGTGGACAACAGTTATGGACACTTCACCCTCACACCTATATGAGCTCGCTGGACATCCCATTCCAAAACCATGGCCATTAATATGGAGTTGCCCCACCACTTCCATGGTCCTTAATATAGAGTTAGCACACAACCCCCATGGCCATTAATATGGAGTTGCCCCCCCCCCCCACCTCCATGGTCCCAATAGACCCAATTAATAAAACTCATGTAAGTTGAATAGCTTATATATCAGCATTACGCAATACAATTCTGAGTACAGAAGTACACTCTGTGGACTGCATTTATGGACACTTGGCCCTCACACCTATATGAACTTGCTGGACATCCCATTCCAAAACCATGGCCATTAATATGGAGTCCACCCCCCCCCCCCCCTTCCATAAACCTTAATACAGAGTTGCCGTGTGTTGAAGATGTGGTCTTGAATCAGGTACACATTTCCATACCTTCTGGCAATGGGCACGTCTGCAGTCTTTTTGGACAGAAGTTGGGTTATTACTTGAACAATTGTTTTGCCAGCCCCTCCCCCTGGACCCTATAAACTACTTATTGGGCCTTCCCGTCTCCGGTATTAAGAAGCTGAACAACCGCCTGATAGCATATATAATGTTAGCGGCCCATTAATATGGAGTTGACCCACCACTTCCATGGTCCTCAATATAGAGTTGCCACACAACCCCCATGACCCCATTAATATGGAGTTGCCCCCCCCCCCCCCACACTTCCATGGCCCCAATGGACCCAATTAATAAAATGAATGTCACTTCAATAGGTCATATATCAGCATTACGCAATACAATTTTTATAATACAGAAGAACACTCTTTGGACAACAGTTATGGACACTTCACCCTCACACCTACAGTATATGAGCTTGCTGGACATCCCATTCCAAAACCATGGCCATTAATATGGAGTTGACCCACCACTTCCATGGTCCTCAATATAGAGTTGCCACACAACCCCCATGGCCGCATTAATATGGAGTTGCCCCCCACTTCCATGGCCCCAATAGACCCAATTAATAAAATGAATGTCACTTCAATAGGTCATATATCAGCATTACGCAATACAATTTTTATAATACAAAAGTACACTCTGTGGACAACAGTTATGGACAAATGACCCTCACACCTACAGTATATGAGCTTGCTGGACATCCCATTCCAAAACCATGGCCATTTATATGGAGTTGTCCTGCCAATTCCATGGTCATTAATATAGAGTTGCCACACAAGTCCCATGGTCTTTAATATGGAGTTGCCCCCCCCCCCCCCCCCCCACATCCATGGTTTCTATTTTTTGCTAAATAAATTAAACAATTTGTTGTGTATTTTTTTTTTCTTTGCAAATAAATAATCTTTCTTTATAAATTTAGGCCAAACTATATTCTGCTGCATTTCTTTGGTAAAAAATAATCCAAATCAGTGTATCATACTGTATTTAGTCTGTAGGAAAGTTATAGAGTCCACAAACTATGGGATATACTGTATATCTGAAAATGTATCCATCCCGATGTGCTGATGGCCTTTCTCATTTCTTGAGGCCCAAAAACACCAGGACAGTACAAATACCCCCAAATGACCCCTTTTTGGAAAGTAGGCAGTCCAAGGTATTTAGTAAGAGGCATGGCGAGTTCTCTGAAGTTGTATTTTTTGTCACAATTTTTGGGTAAACTTAAGAAATGCTGTCACCAGTAACGGGTGTGGCTCTGATCAGGGACACTGACTGGTGACAGTATGTCAAAAAATTGTAAAAAAAAAATAATTAAAATGTATTTTTAATTTTTTTTTTTTATTATGTTGTTTTTTTTTGTTTGTTTTTTTAACACACTGTGACCAGAGGAATGCAGTTTTATCATAGCAACACTGTACTACGCTGGGGAAGTGATCAGGATTTTTTTTTTCACATCATAATTGTTTATACCAATGAATTTCACTGGTATAAGCATCATATTTTACTGAATGAAACTCAGTGTGTTTGTTGTGATCAGGGAATTTTTCCTCAGAGGATAGGTGCAGGAATTCCTCCCTTCTGAGTCACCCCTTGACTCCACCCCCTACCCACCTCCGAGCACCGTTCCTTGGTTCCACTCATCACCCACCTCCGACTACCGTTCCTTGGTTCCACCCCTTACCCACCCACCTCCGAGCACCGTTCCTTGGTTCCACTTCTTACCCACCTCCGACTACCGTTCCTTGGTTCCACCCCCTACCCACCTCCGAGCACTGTTCCTTGGTTCCACTCCTCACCCACCTCCGACTACCGTTCCTTGGTTCCACCCCTTACCCACCTCCGAGCACCGTTCCTTGGTTCCACCCCCTACCCACCTCCGAGCACCATTCTTTGGTTCCACTCCCAACCCACCTCCGAGCACCGTTCCTTGGTTCCACCCCTTACCCACCCACCTCCGAGCACCGTTCCTTGGTTCCACTCCTTACCCACCTCCGACTACCGTTCCTTGGTTCCACCCCTTACCCACCCACCTCCGAGCACCGTTCCTTGGTTCCACTTCTTACCCACCTCCGACTACCGTTCCTTGGTTCCACCCCTTACCCACCTCCGAGCACCGTTCCTTGGTTCCACCCCCTACCCACCTCCGAGCACCATTCTTTGGTTCCACTCCCAACCTACCTCTGAGCACCGTTCCAGTAGGGATGAGGTCAGGGCTCTGTGCAGGACACTCGAGTTCCTCCACACTAAACTGGTCACACCATGTCTTTATGGAGCTGGCTTTCTAGACAGGGAGGGCACAGTCATACTGAAACAGAAAAAGGTCTTCACCAAACTGTTACCACCAGGTTGGAAGAACACAAATTTCTTTGTATGATGGAGAATTACCAGGACCCTTCTCTGGAGACACCTGAACTCCATCATTAGAGGGGGATCCATATACATTTAGCTATATAGCCTACCTCTTGGATGAATACGAAAAAAAAAATGGCTTCCAGGATGTGATTGGGTACATTAAAAAGATTATACAGTAATTCATTCGAATAATAAAATAAATAAATTCTGAATGTTACAACAAAGGTAAAGTCTAACAACACAAATGGCACAAGTCAAATTGTTGTTACACTGATAGGAAACTGGCCTGGTTCATGTGTCTGATCTGCTCAGTGCCATGTGAATGATGCCTCATCCATGAATAAACGCCTGTTATGTCAAAACGTCCCGCAGATTACGCATTCACATTTCCATTTTGACGGGCGTCTCTTATGTCTGTCATATGTCGGCTGCAGAGATTTCTCTGACAATAGATGCCCCTTGTGGAGTCACAGATGCCACACTTGATCCACGGCTATAAGGAGACTCGGCAACATTTCACCCCTTAATATTCACTGAGATTATTGCTTTTACCCCTGAAGATAAAACACGTCTGCTGGAGAATTTCTGAGCAATTCTAATCTTTTTAGGTCCAAGGCACTATTCAATACGGTTCTTGCTTGGTCAGTCATCCCCTACCGGGGTAATAAGACGCTTTCCTCATGTACAGTGTAATTTCACTATTGTAAGTTCAGAGGTCAGGATTAGGTAACAGAATTCTGGGGTCAGGATTAGGTAACAGAATTCTGGGGTCAGGATTAGGTAACACACAGAGTTCAGGGCCTGAACTTTGCATGTTACTTACTCCTGACCTCTGAAATCTGTATGTTACTTACTCCTGACCACTGAACTCTGTATGTTACTTACTCCTGACCCCTGAACCCTGTGTGTTACTTACTCCTGACCTCTGAAATCTGTATGTTACTTACTCCTGACCCCTGAACTCTGTATGTTACTTAATACTGACCCCTGAACTCTGTATGTTACTTACTCCTGACCCCTGAACTCTGTATGTTACTTACTCCTGACCCCTGAACTCTGTATGTTACTTAATACTGACCCCTGAACCCTGTGTGTTACTTACTCCTGACCCCTGAACTCTGTGTGTTACTTACTCCTGACCCCTGAACTCTGTGTGTTACTTACTCCTGACACCTGAACCCTGTGTGTTACTTACTCCTGACCCCTGAACCCTGTGTGTTACTTACTCCTGACACCTGAACCCTGTGTGTTACTTACTCCTGACCCCTGAACCCTGTGTGTTACTTACTCCTGACCCCTGAACTCTGTGTGTTACTTACTCCTGACCCCTGAACTCTGTGTGTTACTTACTCCTGACCCCTGAACCCTGTGTGTTATTTACTCCTGACACCTGAACTCTGTGTGTTACTTACTCCTGACCCCTGAACCCTGTGTGTTACTTACTCCTGACACCTGAACTCTGTGCGTTACTTACTCCTGACCCCTGAACTCTGTATGTTACTTAATACTGACTCCTGAACTCTGTGCGTTACTTACTCCTGACCCCTGAACTCTGTATGTTACTTAATACTGACTCCTGAACCCTGTGTGTTACTTACTCCTGACCCCTGAACCCTGTGTGTTACTTACTCCTGACCCCTGAACTCTGTATGTTACTTAATACTGACCCCTGAACCCTGTGTGTTACTTACTTCTGACCCCTGAACTCTGTGTGTTACTTACTCCTGACCCCTGAACTCTGTGTGTTACTTACTCCTGACCTCAGAATCCTGTGTGTTATTTACTCCTGACCCCTGAACTCTGTGTGTTACTTACTTCTGACCCCTGAACTCTGTGTGTTACTTACTTCTGACCCCTGAACTCTGTATGTTACTTACTCCTGACCCCTGAACTCTGTATGTTACTTACTTCTGACCCCTGAACTATGTATGTTATTTACTCCTGACCCCTGAACTCTGTCCTTTACTTACTCCTGACCCCTGAACTTTGTGTGGTACCTAATCTTGACCCCTGAACTCTGTGCATTACTTACTCCTGACCCCTTATCTCTGTGCATTACCTAATCTTGACCCCTAAACTCTGTGTGTTACATAATCTGTTACTTACTCCTTTCCCATAAACTCTGTTAGTTTCTTACTCCTGACCCCTGAACTCTGTGTGCTACTTGATCCTCACCCCTGATCTCTGTGCATCTCGTAATCTTGACCCCTGAACTCTTTTACTTAATCCTGACCCCTGAACTCTGTGTGCTACTTAATACTGACCCCCGAGTGTTATGTAATCCTGACTCCTGAACTCTGTGAATAATGTAATCCTGACCCCTGAACTCTGTTACTTACTTAATCCTAACCCTTTGAACTCTGTTACTTAATTCTGACCCCTGAACTCTGTTACTTACCTAACCTTGACCCCTGAACTTTGTACGTTACTTACTCCTGACCCCTGAACTCTGTGCGTTACTTATAATCCCTTCGCTCTAGCTTACTCATGTGCTCTGCAATGCAGAAGTGACATGCTATGGCCTCTAAAGGATCCTTTTACCAGTTCACAGATGGCTCACTCTCAGGCAGGAGGCGGAGCAGGAGGCGGAGCAGTGGCGCAGAGCTCGCAGAATGCGAAGTCACCCCTCTTATGTAAGATATTAATAAAAGTGCTATTTACAAAAATCTAATTTTCCCATCTCTCAGCGGGTGGGACAGAGCTCATGTATGTTTCTAAATGTGCTTTCAGCTCCCCGGATGGAGGCGCCCTTTAAATCTTCCACTTCAAAAGCTGACGTCCATATTATTTTGTTCCTTTTCTCTCCATTTCAGGCGGCTATTTTCCGGCCTCATCTGCGGCCTGTTTTTTGTTCATTTGGTTTCATCTACCAAAATGGCTGCTCTTCTCGGCGCGGGCTTTGTTTGCGGCGTAATAACAGGCCTCGTACCACTACAATGGCTATTTTTTTTTTTTTTTTGTTATTTTCCCTCTCTAACGGCAAACCATTAAGAGCTTACATCAAAAGGCTCCGCCGCGGTACGTGCGACATTTTAAAATGCTTCAGTGCACTCAGCGGGAGAAAAAAAAACCCTCTTCACACCTCGGCTTTGTGAAGATGTTTATATAGCCGATCGTTCCTTCCCTAGAAGCCCATCTCAGATCAGGAGAATACGCACTTTCCTCGCCGCACCTCGCTCTTTAAGGCGCGCCCATCTATCGCTTCCCCTGCCAGCGTTTTGGCAACACACCCTTCATTCTATGTACGGACGCAAGCAAAAAAAAAAAAAAATGGACGACCTCTGCTGACCTCCCTCCCGGCTTATCTGAATTAATGCCTCATCAGTAGGCCATTTATTAAACCAGTGACACGTCCCATTTTTAGCGATATCTGCGGCGCTGGCATTTGTGGCGCGGGAACCTTTTCCACTTAACACGCTGACCCGTAAATGACAAAATGGGAATTTAAATCGGAAAAAAAAAAATCATCATTTCCATTTAAGAGAAGAAGGAGATGATGGGCTGGGTTTTTTTTTTCTTCACGTTTGACTGGCCGCCTGCACCGCCCCGCGCCGCAGTAAATCTTTGAGTTTGGATTATGCGACGCTGCTTGTGTTGAAAAGAGCACCTGTCCTTCTAGGGTACCTGAAGCTGGAACACAGAAACTCCAAGTAATACATGACCTTTTGTAGGTCCATGAGCTATCTTGTATCTTCAGAGATGGGAAAGAGGGGCGCCCTGTTACTCCCCCCCCCCCCCGGAAAAAAATGAATTGTTTTTAGAAAGGAAGTGACGAGAAATAACAGATAGGGTAGTGATATCCTTATGAACTCTTACTACAGGTCTCCAAAGTACTAATTCCCTTCAAACACAAACTAAGAGGACTTTTAATAAAAAATTCAAATTTTATGATAAGGAATGAAAATCACATTTAAAAAAAATGTAATTTTTAGGCATCCATGTGCAAGAGCCTTTAGACCCAATTTATTTAGGAAATTAGAAAAAGAATTATTGCAACATTGATGCAATTGTTACATTTGTAATTCCTGTTCCCTGTTTTAATTATCACATTGCATATATAAATCTGTAAGTGCTCCATCTAGTGGACATTTCTATAACAGGAATGTGCTCCATCTAGTGGACATTTCTATAACAGGAAAATGAAAATGAAATGAATATGGAGCACCCATCTAGTGGACATTTCTCATCAATTTACTCTAACAAATTCCCCTTTAAACAAAAAAAGGAATACGACTTTATAGGTATCACCTTTGCTAATCTTACGTATAAAAAAAAAAAAATGCAAATTTTTCCATAATGATTTAAAATCGCATAAAAAATGTGTTTTTATTGCAACATTGATGCAATTGTTACATTTGTACTTCCTGCTCCCTGTTTTAATGATCACATTACATATATAAATCCGTAAGTGCTCCATCTAGTGGACATTTCTATAACAGGAATGTGCTCCATCTAGTGGACATTTCTATTAGCCTTCCTGGGAAACTAGAATATTTTTTTTTATTGCAACATGGATGCAATTGTCACATTTGCATTTACTTCCTATTCCCTGTATTAACTATCACATCATATATATATATATATATATATATATATATATATATATAGGTTCCTAAGTGCTCCATCTAGTGGACACTGTTATATCAGGAATGTGATTAACCTTCCTGCCCAAAGCTCGACTCCAGACAGTTTTTTTTTGTTTTTTTTTTGGGGGGTAGGGGGAGGTGGCTGTCTGTGGGGATTTCTCATCACTTTACTCTAAAAAAAATCTCTTTAAACATAAACTAATAGGACTTTATAGGGTTCAAATTTGCTAATCTTATGTATAAAAAAATCCAAATGTATTATAATGATTTAAAAAAAAAAAATGGCATTTTTAGGCGTTCATGTGCAAAAGCCCTTAGACTTAATTATCACATTACATATATAAATCTGTAAGTGCTCCATCTAGTGGAGATTTTTATAACAGGAATGTGCTCCATCTAGTGAACATTTTTAGAACAGAAATGTAACTAACCTTCCTGGGAATCTAGAATTTTTTTTTTTATTGCAACATTAATACAATTGTTACATTTTTACTTGCTTCCTATTCCCTGTATTATTTATCACATCATATACTGTAAATAGGTTTGTAAGTGCTCCATCTAGTGGACAATTTTATATCAGGAATAAGCCCTTAAAATTTATTTGGGAAACTAGATTTTTTTTATTGCAACATTGATGCAATTGTTACATTTGTACTTCCGTTTCCCTATTTTAATTATCACATTACATATATAGGTTCGTAAGTGCTCCATCTAGTGGACATTTCTATATCAGGAATGTGATTATCCTTACTGCCTCAAACTCAACTCCAGATAATAATTTTGTTTGGGTGGGGGGGGGGGGGTTGTGGTAGCTGGCTGTGGAGATTTCTTGTCACTTTACTCTGACAAAAACGAATAGGACTTTATAGGCGCTGCATTTGCTAATTTTATGTATAAAAAAATATGCAAATTTTATTATAATGAATTAAAATCACATAAAATTTTTTTAGTTTTTAAGCATCAATGTGCAAGAGTCCTTAGACAGAATTTATTTAGAAAACTATAATTTTTTTTTTTTATTGCAACATTGATGCAATTGATACATTTGTACTTCCTGTTCCCTATATTAATTATCACATTACATATATAGGTTCTAATAAGTGCTCCATCTAGTGGACATTTTATATCAGGAATGTGATTAGCCTTCTTGCCCAAAGCTCAACTCCCGACAATTTTTTTTTTGGGTGAGAGGGGGCTGGCTGTGGAGATTTCTTGTCACTTCACTCTAACAAATTCTTTTCAAACAAAAACTAATAGGACTTTATAGGTACCACCACATTTCCTAATCCTATGAACAAAAATAATCCAAATTGTATGATAATGAATTAATCACATTTAATTGTTACATTTGTACTTCCTGTTCCCTATTTTAATTATCACATTACATATATAGGTTCGTAAGTGCTCCATCTAGTGGACATTTCTATATCAGGAATGTGATTATCCTTCCTGCCTCAAACTCAACTCCAGATAATAATTTTTTTTGGGTGGGGGGGTTGTGGTAGCTGGCTGTGGAGATTTCTTGTCACTTTACTCTAACAAAAACTAATAGGACTTTATAGGCGCTGCATTTGCTAATCATATGTATAAAAAAAAAAAATTAAAAAATGCAAATTTTATTATAATGAATTAAAATCACATAAAAAATTTTCGTTTTTAAGCATCTATGTGCAAGAGTCCTTAGACATAATTTATTTGGGAAACTATTTTTTTTTTTATTGCAACATTGATGCAATTGATACATTTGTACTTCCTGTTCCCTATATTAATTATCACATTACATATATAGGTTCTAATAAGTGCTCCATCTAGTGGACATTTTATATCAGGAATGTGATTAGCCTTCCTGCCCAAAGCTCCAGATAATTTTTTTTTGGGTGGGGGTTGTGGTGGCTGGCTGTGGAGATTTCTCGTCACTTTACTCAGTCAAATTCTATTTAAAAAAAACTAATAGGACTTTATAGGTGCCACATTTGCTAATCTTATGTATAAAAAAAATGAAAATTTTATAACAATGAATTAAAATCACATAAAAAAATTGAGTTTTTAGGAATCCATGTGCAGGAGACGTTAGACTTATTTGGGAAACTAGAACATTTTTTTTTTTTTTGCAACATTGATGCAATTGTTACATTTGTACTTCCTGTTCCCTATTTTAATTATCCCATTACCACCACATTTCTTAATCCTATGAATAAAAAAAATTCAAATTGTATGATAATGAATTAATCACATTTAATTGTTACATTTGTACTTCCTGTTCCCTATTTTAATTATCTCATTACTTATATAGGTTTGTAAGTGCTCCATCTAGTGGACATTTCTATATCAGGAATGTGATTATCCTTCCTGCCTCAAACTCAACTCCAGATAATAATTATTTTTTGGGTGGGGTGGCTGGCTGTGCAAATTTCTCATCTCTTTACTCTAACAAATTCTCTTCAAACAAAAACTAACAGGACTTTATAGGTGCCACATTTGCTAATCTTATGTATAAAAAAAAATGCAAATTTTATTATAATAAATTGAAATCACATAAAACATTTGAGTTTTTAAGCATCCATGTGCAAAAGCCTTTAGACTGAATTTATTTGGGAAACTAGAACATTTTTATTGCAACATTGATGCAATTGTTACATTTGTACTTCCTGTTCCCTATTTTAATTATCCCATTACATATACAGGTTCGTAAGTGCTCCATCTAGTGGACACTTTTTTTTATCAGAATTGTGATTAGCCTTCCTGCCCAAAGATGAACTCCAGACATTTTTTTTTTTGTGAAATCCCATGAGAGCCGTCTTAATTAGGAGTACTGAAGTCGCTCTGACTTTAGAAAAGGTTCCTGTACAACTTCAAGGCGACTTCTATCCGACTTGTGCCCATAGACTTTAATAGAAGTCGCCTCCAAGTTGGATCCTCATCTATATTGATGTGATTTGATCCAACATCTCAGGAAGATTACCCAGGTTTTCCTTGCGGAGTAGCCACTCCCTTACTTCAAAGTCGCATCAAAGTAGTACTTAAGTCGCATCAAAGTAGTACTCAAATCACCAGGAAGTCGTCTGACATAGTCGCACTGTAAGTTGCGCAACTTATAGGTTGAGTAGTATGAGCCAAGCTTGAGGGTTAACATTGAAGTGTATGGCCCTCAAGTTGCATGAATGTGGGACCAAAGTAGTGCTATTTTGAAGTTGCTATGACTTTAAGTCGCACATATATGATTGGTTATCATTGGAAAACATGGGGTACAACGTGTCATGCGACGTTGATGTCAAAAGTCACATGACATTAATAGAAGTCGCCTCCAAGTCGAATCCTCATCTATATTGATGTGATTTGGATGGAAGATTACCCAGGTATTCCCTGCGGTGTTGCCACTCCCTCGCTTCAAAGTCGCATCAAAGTAGTACTCAAGTTGCATCAAACTTGTACTCAAATCGCCAGGAAGTCGCCTGACAAAGTCGCACCGTAAGTTGCGCAACTTATAGGTTGAGTAGTATGAGCCAAGCTTGAGGGTTAACATTGAAGTCTATGGCCCTCAAGTTGCATGAAAGGTGGGCCAAAGTAGTGCTATTTTGAAGTCGCTACGACTTTAAGTCGCACATATATGAATGGTTATCTTTGGAAAACATGGGGTACAACGTGTCACGCGACTTTGATGTCCAAAGTTGCATGACAAATGGGGTGTTAAAGTCTCTGAGGCTTTAAGTTGCACATATTTGAATGGCTATTGGGACGGGAGTCACTTTGGTTGGGGGGCCCATGGAACCCAGCTTCCCTTAGAGAGGTTGGGAAGCTCCCTAGGCCCCTCCTATGTGTAAGTCACCCTGTGTCTATTAGGGGCACAGGGTGACCGAGAAAATGATGGACAACTACTTAATGGACACTGAGAATATGGTTTGGATTACTTCAAATGGAACAGTAATATTTATCCACAATATCCCTCAAGAAATCTAGGATACATTAATTCCACTGTATCAGAATGATGGAACATTGTATGAGCTTTGCCTCATAGACTATTGTAGACCGTTGCCATGAAGTCTGTGACTTCTGAATAATCAAAGCATTACTTAGATGTGGATTTCAAGTTCTTCAATGTAGGAGACGGACAGTCTGTTACTGGTGGTCTCCTGCTACTGTCTGTTTAATAAGGTGTTCTGTGTTTATACGTGGGATAATGTGTAATGTACTTTGTTTTGGTCTTGTTGCAGTGCTGAGTTAATTAGCATGTTAGTTATAACATTGTCTAGGTCTGGATTCCCATTCACCTATTTTTTCTGTCCAGATGGCTAGTTAATTAGCTCAGGTTAATTCTATTTCTGTACACAATTTCCTCTGCATATGATAATGTAATCAGGCACCTGACCTGGTGGGGTATATATTCGGTGTGAGTTTGTTCAATAAATGCTCCAGATCTTATACAAGCTAATCTCGGCTAGTTTTGTATGGGGGAGACGGCTATAATATCTGATATCTATGTTCAAGCCTGGAAGAAAGCGGTATACTGATGGAAGCACACACAAGCACATTGTGGGTCGCGGATCCGTTACAGTTATCATTAGAAAACATGGGGTACGACGTGTCATGTGACTTTGAAGTCCAAAGTTTCATGACAAGTTGCACAAGTGTAAATAGAGCCTTTAGATCAAAAGGCAGCCCCACACGTTTTAACCACTTCCGGACCGCCCGCCACAGTTTTACTGCGGCAGGTAGCCCCTCCTGCGCGAACCGCCGTAGGTATACATCGGCTCCCGCCCTCACTCGTCAGCGGGGACTCGGATGCACAGGGCAGGCGGCTCCGATTGCCGCCTTACACCCGCGATCGCTCCCCGATGTCGGTATTCAAACCACACATGGGAGGTATCGCCACGATCGTTAGAGCGAGAGCAATAATGTGAGTGCTAGACCTCCTCTGTAACTCTAAGCTGGTAATCTGTAAAATTTTTAAAGTGTCGCCTATGGGAATATTTAAGCATCAATGTTTGTCGCCATTCTGCGAGCGTATGCAATTTTGAAGCATGACATGTTGGGCATCTATTTATTCGGTGTAACATTATCTTTCACATTATGGAAAAAATTTGGCTAACTTTACTGTTTTCTTATTTTTCAATTCAAAAAAGTGATTTTTATTCCAAAAAAATTGCGTTTGGAAGACCGCCGTGCAAATACGGTGTGATAAAAAAATATTGCAACGATCTCCATTTTATTCTCTAGGGTCTCTGCTAAAAAAAAAAAAATATATATATATATATATACACACACATATATATATATATATATATACACACACATATATATATATATATACACACACATATATATATATATATATATATATATATATATATATATACAGATACATATACACACATTATATATATATATATATACAATAATTTTAGCTTGTAAACACCAAGTGTCAGAATTAGGTCCGGTCCTTAAGTGGTTAACAAGGAGGGGCGTTTAGAGGCAGGAAAAAAATAAAGAAGCATCAAAATCCCGTAAAAAAGGCGTTTTTTCAGCCGCAGCGTGCAGAAGGCCTGATAGGGATTTCTGCTTCCTTAGGAAAAGTCTTTCTCATTTTTCCTCCAGTCTTATCATTCCTCACTGCAGTCGTGTTCCATCTCTCAGAATTGCGCGCTTTCGGCTACTTTGCATGCCAGCCAGGATTTCGCAGGCCGGAGGTCACATGGCCTGGGGGGGGTAAAATCTTCCTGACTGTACATGTACTCCCCCGGGGGCGGTAATGTTAAGCTGATCCTGAAATACATTTCCATTCTGCGGGTGACCTTGGCTCCGAGCCGTGAACCTGAGACACCTGCATGTGACGGGAGCGGCACGTCAGCACAAACCCAGGAAAATCGCAGCGTTATTCCGACTCAATTACCAGACAGCTGGAATGAGATGTTTGCTGCTCCGCGGAGCTCACCGTTACTTTTTACAGTGCTTAACTGAAGCCAATTCTGAAAGCTGAAATTAAATTTCTAAAAAACCTTTTTACTTTCATTACATACTTTATTTTAGCCATCGCTGGGTCTCTATACTTCTCTATGCAATGCAGGCAGATCATGGCTGGTGGGCCACGACCATTGCCCTTTTTGTTGAATAAAGCTACCTCCAAATGTCCTTTTATATCATCTCCCATCATCATCTCCTGTCTGTGCAGACTGCCGAAATGCATAAAAAGCCAAGCAATAAAGGTTGTCGAGCTTAAATAAGGCAGCTTTGGCAGTCGCATGTTTCAGGCATTGGGGGATGAGAGAGGTGTTTATGCAGTACATAAAAATATGTTTTATTGTTTTTACATATTTCCTTAAAAGCGAAAAAACTGGATTATTGAAAGGGATGTCAGCTGTTGGTTCATCCTCACACATCTACTATTCTATATACATAGATATATGATGTCACTACACCAAGCAATATAGTTGTGGCTTCAGCTGGGCTAAGAGGAGGAGTACCCAGAGAATAGGGGAGGAGCACCCAGAGAATAGGGGAGGAGCACCCAGAGAATGGAGGAGGAGCACCCAGAGAATAGGGGAGGGGGACAAAGAGAATAGAGGAGGAGCACCCAGAGAATGGAGGAGCACCCAGAGAATAGGGGAGGAGCACTCAGAGAATAGGGGAGGGGGGCAAAGAGAATAGAGGAGGAGCACCCAGAGAATGGAGGAGCACCCAGAGAATAGGGGAGGAGCACTCAGAGAATAGGGGAGGGGGACAAAGAGAATAGAGGAGGAGCACCCAGATAATGGAGGAGCACCCAGAGAATAGGGGAGGAGCACTCAGAGAATAGGGGAGGGGGACAAAGAGAATAGAGGAGGAGCACCCAGAGAATGGAGAAGGAGAACCCAGATAATGGAGGAGGAGCACCCAAAGAACAGAGGAGGAGCACCCAGAGAATAGGAAGGAGCACCCAGAGATTAGAGGATGAGCACCCAGAGAATAGTGAAAGAAGGAGCACCCAGAAAATCGTGAAGGAGAACACGGAGAATGGAGGAAGATGACCCAAAAAATAGAGGAGGAGAACCCAGAATATAGAGAAGGAGCACCCAGAGAAAGAATAGAGGAGGAGCATCCAGAGAATAGAGGAGGAGCACCCAGAGAATCCTGAAGGAGAACCCGGAGAATGGAGGAAGATGACCCAGAGAATAGAGGACGAGAACCCAGAATATAGAGGAGGAGCACCCAGAGAATAGAGGAGGAGCATCCAGAGAAAAGAGGAGGAGCACCCAGAGGATAGAGGAGGAGCACCAATAGAATAGAGGAAGATGACTCAGAGAATAGAGGAGGAGCACCCAGAGAATAGAGGAGGAGCACCCAGAGAATAGAGGAGGAGCACCCAGAGAATAGAGGAGGAGCACCTAGAGAAAAGAGGAGGAGCACCTAGAGAAAAGAGGAGGAGCACCTAGAGAACAGAGGAGGAGCACCCAGAGATTAGAGGATGAGCACCCAGAGAATAGAGGAGGAGCTCCCAGAGTACAGAGGAGGAGCACCCAGAGAATAGAGGAGAGGCACCCAGAGAGTAGAGGAGAAGCTCCCAGAGAGAAAAGGAGGAGCACCCAGAGAATAGTGAAGGAGAACACGGAGAATGGAGGAAGATGACCCAGAGAATAGAGGAGGAGAACCCAGAATATAGAGGAGGAGCATCCAGAGAAAAGAGGAGGAGCACCCAGAAAATAGAGGAGGAGCACCCAGAGAATAGAGGAGGAGCACCCAGAGAATAGAGGAAGATGACCCAGAGAATAGAGGAGCACCCATAGAATAGAGGAGCACCCAGACAAAAGAAGAGAAAGACCCAGAAAATAGAGGAGGAGTATCCAGAGAATAGAGAGGGAGGACAAATAGAATAGAGGGGGGGGGTCCAGAGAATGGAGAGGGAGGATCCAGAGAATAGAGGGGAAAATCCTGAGAATCGAGGAGGAGAACCCAGAGAATAGAAGAGGAGCAACCAGAGAACAAAAGGAGGAGAACCCAGAGAACAGAGGAGAAGAACCCAGAGAATAGAGGAGGAGCACCCACAGAATAGAGGAGGAGAATCCAGAGAATAGAGGAGGAGCACCCAGAGAATAGAGGAGAAGAACCTGGTGAATAGAGGAGGAGAACCCAGAGAATAGAGGAGAAGCACCCATAGAATAAAAGAGGAGCACCCAGAGAATAGAGGAGGAGCATCCAGAGAAAAGAGGAGGAGCACCCAGAGAAAAGAGGAGGAACACCCAGAGAAAAGATGAATATGATGAAGACCTAGAGTACAGAGAAAAGATAACTAAGAGGAAGAGCCCAGAGAACAGTGAATAGATGAAGAGGAAGAGGACCCAGAGAACTGATGGGTAGGAAGAGAGCACAGAGAAAGTCTAATAGGAGGACCCAGAGAACAGAGAATAGATGACTAAAAAGAGAACACAGAGAACAGATGAAGAGGATCCAGAGAATAGGAGAAGAGGACCCTGACATTAGGCAAAGATGAATCAGAATAGAGCAAAAAGAAGAGGACCCAAGGAAAAGGGAAAGAGAACTCAGGATAGTGCAAGATGAAGAGGACCCAAGGAAAATGGGAAGAAGACTCAGAATAGGGCAAGATGAAGAGGACCCGTAGAACAGGGAAAGAGTCCTTGGAATAGAGCAAGAGGAAGAAGACCCATAGAATAGGGAAAGAGGACTTGGAATAGGGTAAGAGGAAGAGGACCCAGAGAATAGCAGAAGAGGAAGGGGACCCGAAGAACAGGAGAAGAGGAAGGGAACCCGGAGAATAGAAGAGGAAAGGGACCTGGAGATCACAAAGAAGAGAACCCAGGGAACAGGGGAAGGAGAAGAGAAACCAGAAAAGAGGAAAAGAGAAAGAAGACTCAGAGAATAGGCAGAGAGGAAGAGGACCCAGAGAAAAGGCAGAGAGGAGGAGGACCCAGAGAACAGGTGAAGAAGAGAATCCAGCATGCAATTTCCTTGGTTTAACGACACCTAGAAAGGATGAGTATAAAGGAAAAAAAGGCCGTGGGGTGAGGTTGGAGGGTTTCCAGGGGTTGGAGCCTGGAGTTGGGAAGTTTACCACGCTCTCAGTTTTGGGCCGACAAACCTTTTAAAGCCCTGTTCTGCTTTTTCTTTAGACTGCAGCTCTTTTTTGTCAGCAGTGTTCCTCAGACTGACAGCATCCATCTGAGAGCATCATCTCAGGTCCCATCTCCCACCACCTTTTACATTAACCTCTGATGCTTATTCAGAGCAGCTTCTGCCATATTTCCTGGCTTTCCTAGAGGCAGAAATGAGCTCGGCCCCGAGTGTCAACAGGAACTGGCCGCTTAACTCCTTCCCACCCCGGGGACCATTGGGATGCTGGGCACTCCTCCCGGCTGGCCATCTTTAGCATGCTGATCCAGTCCACTTACGTATGCAATTAATTACAGGCCTGGGCTCTGCAGTCATTAAGGCTGTGTGAGCAGATAGATTCATCTTTGTCTCTTGTGAAGCAGTGGCAGCGCGCCCAGGATTCTTGCAAGGCCTGCCACCCAGCCCTACCCCTCGGGTGACACAGCGCTGAATGGTCCAAGACTGACAGGACTTCAGCTGTACCATTGGTCAGTGTCACCGCTCATCGCCTTGGAGCAACAAGACCCGGGAAGGTTAATAGAAACACATCGCTAGCACGCGCACCAATCGCAGGCCAACCTCCTCCGTGACCCCCTTTGCTTGTAAACGGCTTTATATTAACTCATCGGAGACAGCAAAAAAAAAAGCATAACCGTAAAAACCCCCCGAATCCTCCGCCGTCCCCGCGCCTATCTCCGGAGAGGCTATTACGGAAAAACGTGATTATCATCTGCTTTCAGATAATCCCCATTAAGTGGCTGCTTATCAACCTAATTTCTCCGGAGCCACAGATGTACACGTTAAGAGGGTTTAAGATCCTTTTCAATTTGCTGAATGATCAGAAATGAAAATGGGAAACAGCAAGGGAGGTCGCCGCTGCGTTTAACCTCCAAACATGTTATTGTTAGCTGGCGTTTCAGCCAGACGCAATGTGTCGCAGGGTTAGGAAACCGCCATATAGACTCCATAAAGAGGAGCGACGCATTAACTACAAACTCCATGCAGATATAGAAAGGCCACCTAATCCAGCTGTGTGCTCCTTAAAATTACCCACTTAAGGGCCGGGCCCATTTCTGATAAAATCTGTATTTTTTGCTAGAAAATTACTTCATACCTCCAAACATTATATATATATACAGTATATATATATATATATATATATATCTATATATATATATATATATATAGATATATCTATATCTATCTGTATCTATAAATATTTATCTATCTATCTATCTATCTATCTATCTATCTATCTATATATATATAGATATAGATATATATATATAGATATATATATACTGTATATAAATATAAATATTTTATTTTATTTTTTTTAGCAAAGATTCTGGAGAATAAAATGGTGGTCAGTGCAATATTTTTTTGTCATGCGGTATTTGGAAAAAATACATTTTACTGCATTAAAAAAAAAAACAGTAAAATTAGCCAATTTTTTTCTATAATGTGAAAGATAATGTTACAACAAGTAAATAGATACCCAGCATGTCATGCTTCAAAATTGCGCACACTCGTGGAATGGCGACAAACTTTGGTACTTAAAAATCCCCATAGGCGATGCTTTAAAAATTTCTACAGGTTACCAGTTTAGAGTTACAGAGGAGGTCTATTATTGCTCTCGCTCTAACGATCGCGGCGATACCTCTCATGTGTGTTGCTGCAGACACCGTTTACAAATACGTGTGCAACTTACGTATGCGTTTGCTTCAGTGCGCGAGCACGTAGAAATAGGGAGTCAGGGGGGCACAGTACAGGGGGAGTCAGGGGGGCACAGTACAGAATGGGTCAGGAGGGCACAGTAAAGAGGGAGTCAGGGAGGCACTGTACAGGGGGAGTCAGGGGGGCACAGTACAGAATGGGTCAGGAGGGCACAGTAAAGAGGGAGTCAGGGAGGCACTGTACAGGGGGAGTCAGGGGGGCACAGTACAGAATGGGTCAGGAGGGCACAGTAAAGAGGGAGTCAGGGAGGCAGAGTAAAGAGGGAGTCAAGGGGGCACTGTACAGGGGGAGTCAGGGGGGCACAGTAAAGAGGGAGTCAGGGGGGCACAGTAAAGAGGGAGTCAGGAGGGCAGAGTACAGGGGGGGAATCCGGAGGGCACAGTACTGGGTGGGTCAGGAGGGCACAGTACAGGGTGGGTCAGGAAGGCACAACGATCGCAGCGATACCTCATATGTGAGGTCTGAACACCGTTTACATATGTGGGTTTGATTTGCGTATGCGATCGAGCTCGGAGGGACGGGGTATTTTAAAAAATGTTTTTCTTTTTTATTTTATCTTTTATTTTTTATTTTTACACTGTCCCTTTAAAAAAAAAATGTTTTTGATCATTTTTATTCCTATTACAAAGAATGTAAACATCCCTTGTAATAGAAATAAGCAGGACAGGTCCTCTTTAATGTGAGATCTGGGGTCAAAAAGACCTCACATCTCACATCTACACTAAAAAGCAAAAAAAAAATAAAAAGTAATTTTTTTTCATGATGAAAAAAAAAATGGGCCCTTTAAGGCCGTTGGGAGGAAGTGACATATGACATTGTTCTAGGTCCTCCAAGGCCATAGAGTAGAGTGGGAGCCAGCTTGTCCTCACTTGACTTCCTGCCTAGGAAGGGAAAGGACCGGATCCTTTTTCCCCTCTACTGACGATAAGTGGGGAAAATGACCAGGAAGCAGCAGAGGGGGGGGGAGGGGGCACTTTGGACATAAATATACGTGTTGCAATAAAAAAACCTTGGTCAGTAGTTGCTATTCGGTGTCAACCTGGGTGGTCAAACAGCTGGTAAAAAAGAGGGGGGGGGAAGGGAAAAGCCCCCCTGTGTCTCCCTTCACTGTCAAGCGTCAAGGGACTGCATGGATAAACCCTTTCACTTTTTTTTTGCAAATAATTAAAAAAAATTTTTTTCGGATTATGTAAACCACCCCAAACTTTATATATTTTTTGAAAGCAGATATAATGGAGAATAAAATTGCGGTAGTCAGTGCTGTATCTTGGCCTAGGCCAACAAGGCCCAGGCCTAGGGCAGCACTTTGCAGGGGGGCAGCAAAAAAGCTGATGGGGCTGCACTAATATGCTGCCCTGATGGGCACTGATATGTTGCACTGATGGGCCCTAATAGACTGCACTGATGGCCACTGATGAGGCAGGACTGATAAGCTGCATTGATAGGGCTGCACTGATAAGGCAGCACTGATGGGCACTGATATGATGCACTGATAGGCTGCACTAATGGGCACTGAGAGGCTGCCCTGGTGGCCACTGATGGGGCTGTACTGATGGCCACTGATGAGGCCGCACTGATATGCTGCACTGATGAGGCTGCACTGATGGGCAGTAATGAGGCTGCACTGATCAGCACTGATAAGGCTGCATTGATGGGCACTGATGAAGCTGAATTTATGGGAACTGACGAGGCTGCACTGATGGGCACTGATAGACTGTGGTTGTGGTCTGTGGTTTACAGATGACAGGACGGGTCATAAACAGGAAAGGGTGTGGCCTTTAGAGGAAGGGGTGGGTCATATTTAAATGAGGGGTGCCCAAGTTTAGTCAGGCCTAGGGCAGCACAAAACCTAAATACACCACTGGCGGTAGTTCCAATATTTTTTGCGTTGCACAATATTAGTGCAATGGTTTATGGAACTCAAATTTTCAGTACAAAACACAGTAAAGTTAATTTTAGGGCACACAAGCACAATATTGCACGAAGAGGAGGTTACACCAAGTAAGTAGATACCCAACATGTCCAGGATTAAAATTGTACACACCTGTGAAACAGCGACAAACTTCAGTACCCTATACGGTACTCCATACGGTATCCTTATGGTTTTCCATAGGTGGCGCTTTATTGTGTATTGAATATATATTTATGTACATCTTTTTTCATTCCTTCCAGTTATCTTTTCTAAGTGCCCCCCCCCTCCCCCTCTGAGCCCTTGAAGAAGCCGACTGAGCGAAACGCGTAGGGATGAGCTATCCTTCCATGCTGTGATCTTCCAATGCGTACAAATATTTATGTTATGTTTACATGAACCACACAATATTATGCGTAGAGAAGGACCTCTATCTTCAGGAGTGCCTTGGTTGGAATCTGAGTTGTGAAAGCATTTTTCATGTTTTTAGGGATTTTTTTCTTACTTTTTAAACATATTTTGTAATAATATTTTTCTGTAATTGATGTAAGCGTCCTGAAACTTCTTCTGCGAGGAGGTATTAATACATCCAAAGTCCCATTTTCTTCTATTCATCCTTTTTATACCTCTGGTATACACCAAGCTATGCAAGAAAACCGAGGCTTTGGGAATATCAGCACTGGACAGTTATCTAGATATATATTATATATAAATTCATTAAAAGTCTAAACCTCATAAACAAGAAAATTAAATTTCAAGGGATAAAAGTGAGAAATGGGAGCCCCATATAAGATGACACTCAGTTATATTCGATCCGTCACAGTTCTCCGGTGATGGTTCCCTTACACAGCCGCCTCTGATCTCCGGTGAGTGTAAAGTCAGTGTGACCCCGGCATTGACCTTCACAAGAAGCACGTTGCGGGGACCTGGGAATTACACCTACTTCAGCCGATGGGATGTAACCGGCAGGGAAAGAAGAAGACATCATTTCTTAACCACTTGCCGACCGCCACAAGTACATATACGTCGGCGGTCAGCCCCTCACAGGCAAAGTGACGTAGGGCTACTCGCTAGCCTGTGAGGCTCTGGGGAGCGAGCGTGTGCCGCTGGATGTGCGCTCCCGCTCGGTCATGGACCCCCCCCCATGCGTGTTCCCAGCAGACCCGATGTCCGCCGGGCACTTGCAATCGTCCGTTACACCGGGAGAAAGGCAGGCGGCTAATGTAAACAAAGCCGCCTGTCATTCTCCCCTGTGTAAGAATGGAGATCAGACGGTTCTACTATGTAGGACCGTTGATCACTGTTCTTACTGCTCAAGCCACAGCCAATCACAGTTAGAAACACGCCCCTAGGGACATACTTAACCCCTCCCTCTCAAAAAAAAGTTAACCTCTTCCCTGCCAGTGTCATTTTTAGAGTAACAGTGCATATGTATAGCACTGATTACTGTAGTAATGTCACTGGTACCCCCAAAAGTGTCAAAAATGTCATTTAGGGGTCCGATCTGTCCGCCGCAATGTCACAGTCACACAAAAAAAAATTGCAGATCGCCGACATCTCACGTTTAAAAAAAAAAACAACAAAAATAACATAAATCTTTCCCTTAGTTAGTAAACGCAATAACTTTTGCGCAAACCAATCAAAATACGCTTTTTGCGATTTTTTTTTTACCAAACATAGGTAGCATAAAACAAATTAGCCTAAAATGTAAAAAAAAAATTTGATTTTTACATTTTTTGGGGGGGGATTTCTTATAAAAAAATGTGAAAAATTGTTATTTTTGCAAAATTTACGCTATTTTTTGGTTTATAGCGCATGATCAAAAAATCGCACAGGTGATCAAATACCACCAAAAGAAAGCTCTGTTTGTGGGAAAAAAAGGACGTCAAATTCGTTTAGGTACAGCGTCGCACGACTGCGCAATTGTCCTTTAAAGTCGCGCAGTGCCGAATCGCAAAATAGGCCCTGGTCAGGAAGGGGGTAAAATCTTCTGGGGCTTAAGTGGTTAAAGCAGAACTCCAGGATGAGGAAATCTTCTCTAATTCCATTCATCATTTGTCTTCTTCCTGAATCTCGGTGAGATTTGCGGATTTCCTCCAGATCTGGGCAGTAATCCAGTGTGAGACTTCCTGTAATAAAGACCGCCCACTGCTGCCCCCTCTCCTTGTACAGGGAGACTGGCCTTGTCTCCGCCCCCTCCTATAGTGAGTGGAGCCTGCTGTGCCCACCTCACAGCTCTGCTCTCTCTCTTTCTATCCTTGTACAGGGGGACTGGCCTCGTCTTTGCCCCCTCATGTAGTGGGTGGAGCCTGCTGAGCCCCGCCCACAGCTCTGCTCTCTCTCCTTGTGCAGAGGGACTGGTCTTGTCTCCACCCCCTCATGTAGTAGCTGGAGACTGCTGTGCCCCTCCTACAGCTCTGCTATCTCTTTCTCTCCTTGTGCAGGAGGACTGGTATTGAATCCACCCCTCCTATAGTGGGTGGAGCCTGCTGTGCTCCTCCCACAGCTCTGCTCTCTCTCTCCTTGTGCAGGAGGATTAGTCTTGTCCCCACCCCCTCCTGTAGTGGGTGGAGCCTGCTATGCTCCTTCCACAGTTTTTCTCTCTCTCCCTGTGCAGGGGGACTGGTCTTGTCTCTGCCCCCTTCTATAGTGGGTGGAGCCTGCTATGTTTCTCCTACAGCTCTGCTCTCTCTCCTTGTACAGGGGGACTGGTCTTGTCTCTGCCCCCTCCTGTAGTGGGTGGAGCCTGATGTGTCCCTCCCACAGCTATGCTCTCTCTCCTTGTACAGGGGGACTGATCTAGTCTCTGCCCCCTCCTGTAGTGGGTGGAGCCTGATATGTCCCTCCCACACATCTGTGCCTTTAGGGGGACCTAGTGAATGTGGTCATTGGGTAGTTGAAGTGGTGCCAGTTCTGGAGCAGAGCGCACCTTCCCAGCATTACCAGTGCGCTGTCATTGGACCATTTCTAGAGGTTGGATGATAGAACGGAAGATTTGGTTGCGCACGGTAACATTATAACAGGTTCTCTTTAGTCTTACACTTTCCATGTTGTGACTAGTGATGCAGGGGGAACTTTCACCTAAAATCTAGTGGCGGCTGGTGCATTGGGGGCGCAGGGGCCCCTATCCTTGCATCCGGCCCCCTAATCTACATGCGGGGCGCCATACGCATGGAGTTCAATGGGGCTTTTTTTTTTTTTTAACCATGTGATTAGAGCCAGAGGCTCTAATAGGCTAAAAAAAAAGGGTGGGTTTAGGGAGCCCACCCAGTTGGGTGACAAAAGCGAATGAATCACACGGATCCTCCTCCTGGCCAATCAGGAAGCGGGTCCTGAGACCAGTTTCCTGATTGGCCAAAAGGAGGAGGGAGGAGATGCAGAAGAGGTGGAAGAAGCCGAAGCTGCCCCCGCCGCCGGGTGAGTGAGCCGCAATTGGGTGCCATTCCTTCCAAATGCCCCCCCAAAACCTGGTGCGATTTTGCCACGACTGAGGCGTGACAGAATCACGCTGAGAACACATGAAGCTGGTCACCCAAAAAGGGGCAGGAGCTTCATTTTGGGTGACAAATGCACATAGGGCAGTGGGATGGCGTGAAAATCGCCCACACAAAATTGCGCGTGGGAACACATTCCCGTTACGCAAAGTGTAAATGGGGCCCAAAAAGTCAAGAGGGCTTTAAATTATCCAATGCTTAAACCTGACCGGGAGTCTTTTTAAATAAATAAAAAAAAAGAACATAAAAATTGGAAGGAATAGAATTTTTTTTTCTTAGTGAATTTTCAGCTTTTCCCGCCAGCAAAATTTTGCAGCGAAAAAATAAATCAACTTTTAGAAAGTGGAAATCAGCATAATTATCTTTGTTTTACATGCAAAGCGCTCCGTCATAATCTGTAGTTCACCAGAATAACACGGATATTTAATTAATATGATTAATCGCTGTTGCGGGGGAGAGGTGACGCGCTGCCAGGCGGTGAAGGTAAAACGGGTCTATCGCTGGGGATTTTGTGACTACGCTGTACATGCGGTGAGAAAAATGGATGGAAAATTCGGATCATAATTCACAAAGACTTTGTGCAAACAGCGAGCAAGATCACCAGGAATCAGTTTACGGATTACCTTGGAGCGGAGAGGAGGAACACATTAGATACCTAAAAACAGAACAGCGCCACCTGCAGGGCCCTGCCCAAGACAAAGCCCCCAAATCCTTCCTGCCATCCTCAGATCCCAGGAATTGAGCTTATTTGCAACGTTTGGCTTGCAGGCCACAATGTTTGCGTGTTACATACTCATGTTCTGCTCCCTACTTTTACTGTACCCTCCTGACTCCTTCCCAACCTCTGTACTATATCCCCCGGTACCCCCTGTACTGTGCCCCTCGACACCCCCTGTACTGTGCCCTCCAGACTCACCCTGTACTGTGCCCTCCAGACTCCCTGTGTACTGTACCCTCCTGACTCCTTCCCAATCTCTGTACTGTATCCCCCCCCCTGTACTGTGCCCTCCAGACACCCCCTGTACTGTGCCCTCCAGACTCACCCTGTACTGTGCCCTCCAGACACCCTCTGTACTGTGCCCTCCAGACTCCCCTGTACTGTGCCCTCCAGACTCCCTGTGTACTGTACCCTCCTGACTCCTTCCCAATCTCTGTACTGTACCCCCCCGGTACCCCCTGTACTGTGCCCTCCAGACACCCCCTGTACTGTGCCCTCCAGACACCCCCTGTACTGTACCCTCCAGACTCCCCCCTGTACTGTGCCCTTCAGACTACCCCCCCCTGTACTGTGCCCTCCAGACTCCCCCCCGTACTGTGCCCCCTGACACGCCCTGTACTGTGCCCTCCAGACTCCCCCTGTACTGTGCCCTCCAGACTCCCTCTGTACTGTGCCCTCCAGACTCCCTCTGTACTGTGCCCTCCTGACACGCCCTGTACTGTGCCCTCCTGACTCCCCGTGTACTGTGCCCTCCTGACACCCTCTGTACTGTGCCCTCCTGACACCCTCTGTACTGTGCCCTCCAGACACCCCCTGTACTGTGCCCTCCAGACTCCCCCTGTACTGTGCCCTCCTGACACCCCCTGTACTGTGCCCTCCAGACTCCCCCTGTACTGTGCCCTCCAGACTCCCCCTGTACTGTGCCCTCCTGACTCCCCCTGTACTGTGCCCTCCAGACTCCCCCTGTACTGTGCCCTCCAGACTCCCCCTGTACTGTGCCCTCCAGACTCCCCCTGTACTGTGCCCTCCTGACACCCCCTGTACTGTGCCCTCCTGACTCCCCCTGTACTGTGCCCTCCAGACTCCCCTGTACTGTGCCCTCCAGACTCCCCTGTACTGTGCCCTCCTGACTCCCCTGTACTGTGCCCTCCAGACTCCCCTGTACTGTGCCCTCCAGACTCCCCCTGTACTGTGCCCTCCAGACTCCCCCTGTACTGTGCCCTTCTGACTCCTCCCCTATCCCCATACTGTGCCCCCCTGATTCCCTCTTTACTGTGCCCTCCTGACCCATCCTGTACTGTGCCCTCCTGACTCCCTATTTCTCTGTGCTCGTGCATTGAAGCAAACGCATATGTAAGTTGCGCACGCATATGTAAATGGTGTTTGCAACACACATGTGAGGTATCGCCGCAAACATCAGAGTGAGACCAATAATTCTAGTGTTAGACCTCCTCTGTAACTCTAAACTGGTAACCTGTAAACATTTTTAAAGCGTTGCCTATGGGGATTTTTAAGTACCGTAGTTTGTTGCCATCCCAGTTTTAAAACGTGACATGTTAGGTATCTATTTACTCGGTGTAACATCGTTTTTTTTCACTATACCAAAAATTGGGTTATACTGTACATTGTTTTTTTTTTTCGCAATAACATTCATTAAAGTTTATTTTTTCCCAAAAAACGGAATGACATAAAAAAATTGCAATAATCACCATTTTATTCTCTAGGGTCTTTGATATATATATATATACATATATACATATATATATATATATATATATATATATATATATATATATATATATATAAAATATATAAATATATATACAGGGTTTTTTTCCTCAGAGAATAGATACAGGAACTCCCTGCCTTCTAAGTCACTTTGTGTCTCCGCCCCCTACCTAC
Source organism: Pelophylax lessonae (assembly GCF_965119305.1). Lineage (NCBI taxonomy): Eukaryota > Metazoa > Chordata > Amphibia > Anura > Ranidae > Pelophylax > Pelophylax lessonae. The sequence goes on along the minus strand of NC_138772.1, from coordinate 3,986,628 downwards.
CTCAAAGCATTGACCTATGGTTCCGCCCCTACCCACCTCTGAGCACCGACCGTTGGCTCCACCCCTACCCAGCTCCCAGTACGGCCCCTTTTAGAGAATATAGAGCCAATAATTAATATGTAGTGCTAAGTAGTTTATATGGAATTTGGAAATGATAACAAGAGAAGCAATAAAATTGGACCCCCTGCAGCCAGCAGCAATAGGCACCCCCCCCCAGCAACAATAAACCCCGAGCAGCAACAACAGATCTCTCAGCAGCCAACATTAATAGACTCTCAAGCAGTCAGCAACAGTAGACCCCTCCCCTAAACAGTAGATCCTTTCCAGTAACCTCCAGTAACAAAAGATCCTCCACCAGTAGATAACAGATTGCCGTGCAATAATAGATCCCCTCCAGCAACAATAGATTCCCCAGCAGCCAGCATCAGTAGACCCTCCATCACAACCCAGCAACCCTTGCCATTGCATACATGCAGTGCTGGAGGTTTCCCTGCGTTCCAGCTGAAAAAGAGCCCTGTATATATATATATATATATATATATATGAATGTTTGGGGATTCTACGTAAATACAGATTTTTACTTGTGGACAAAAAGTGCCAGAAAAGAGCGTCTCCAGTGGTAGCCAGTGACAACGCAGGAGCACAACTGGGAGTCACGGACAGAGCATTGTCACCCTATAACAAGCATCTGAATTCAAAAAAAGATTTCTTGCATAGAATAAGGGAGGCATGCCAGTGTGCACTCCCTAAACACCCTATGCATTCCCCCTGCCACCCATGCCCCCCCCCCCCTCCACAGTGCTGTTGGCTTCCCTCTTTTCTCTTCCTGCTGGCTTCTGTGGGGGATGTCTCAGGATAGAGAGCGGGGGAGTGGCCGGTAAATATGTAATTTACTACCAGCCCCTTTCTTTTCTGAATGAGCACAGTGAGTGATCGGTACTGATCGCTCCTGTGTCCATTCATAATTCAAGCATATCAATAGGAATCTCTATTTTATTAATTTTATAAGAGAGTATGTGTCTGTACACATATTATGTATATATATATATATATATATATATATATATATATATATAGTATATATGTATAAATATCTATCTATCTATCTATCTATCTATAGTATGTATGTATAAATATCTATCTATATACAGTATATATACTGTATATATGTATAAAAATCTAACTATATCTATCTATGTATGTATATATGTATATATATATATATATATATATATATACATACATATACATACATATACACACACAAACACGCATGTGTGTATTGAGCTCTGGGGTGTCCACCCTAATGCAAAAGGCTATTCACACCCATGAAGGGAGGGCTATACTCCCTGTTTTTTGCCATCTGTGTCCCATTGGTGAAATTCACCTTCAATTCCTGTCTCATAACCAAAACAGGAAGTGAGAGGAAATCCCTCCAAAGTGGTTGTCACCTAAACTAGTGTCTCCATTGGGAGATTTCCCATCTATTCCTGTTCTGGTGACAACCCAACATTTTTTTTCCCTCTTGGTGATAATGGAAATAGAGAGGGGTGAATCTCCCTAATGGGGGAACAGACAGCAAAAAAAAAAAAAAAAAAAAGCCTGACAGAGGTTCTAATCCTCTCCACTCCATCCAAAACTAAAAAAAATAAAGTTTTGCCGTCAGTTATACTTTATTAACCAGAGTAGTTATCATTTAGGGAGATTTTACGGTTATTTTTTCCTATGATCGGAATACGGTTAGGCACGAATGTAAATCGGTTACATTGTAGCAATCGTTTAAATAAAAATAAAACAAAGGAACTCCATGGAATCGGGTTTATCGGATCTGCGATGCCCCAGTCTTTTATTCTGCGCAGTCTGCGGAAGGTGTCGATCTTTCTCTTCGCAGTCTTCCATCGTTGAACTCGGATTGCTCCTCTAGCATGCCATGAACTCATCCTGCGGTCCCCGGGTGGCGCGGACGGCGCTCTGCCATTAAACGCGCTCTGTTTTTCCGGTGTAATTGGAGTGACATGATAATTGTGGAGAGAAGAAAAGCACGAGGGACCGCGTGTGATGTGAAGAACTCGTTACTTGGGACAATAAAAAGCCGAGACAGATGGACTGGGTCTGATCATACGGCTGTCCGCTGCAATCACGGGGCCCGCCAGAGACGGACCGGGGCCATTTCTGAATGTCAGCCGCACTTTCTTTACAGAGGGAGAGCTCGGGGATGATGGAGGACAAAGGCAGACAGATCTCGTAGGCAGCTGCCAGGTCAGATGAACGAGACGATTCATGATTTGCCGCTGATTGGGAGGATTGAGAAATGACCTAATGTGGACCTCTCCAAAACTTCAATAAATACCTAAAACACCACCATTTGCAGCAGCAGTGACATTTTTTAAATGGTCCACCTTTTATCATTAAAACCACTTGCTGACCGCAATACATACACTATATTACAAAAAGTATTGGGACGCCTCTCTATATAAACTATGTTACCAAAAGTATTGGGACGCCTGCCTTTACACACACATGAACTTTAATGGCATCCCAGTCTTAGTCCGTAGGGTTCAATATTGAGTTGGCTTCACCCTTTGCAGCTATAACAGCTTCACCTCTTCTGGGAAGGCCGTCCACAAGGTTTAGGAGTGTCTATGGGAATGTTTCACCATTCTTCCAAAAGCACATTTGGAAGAATGGTGAAACACCTCTAATTCATCCAAAAGGTGTTTTATCAGGTTGAGGTCAGGACTCTGTGCAGGCCAGTCAAGTTCCTCCACCCCGAACTCGCTCATCCATGTCTTTATGGACCTTGCTTTGTGCACTGGTGCGCAGTCATGTTGGAACAGGAAGGGGCCATCCCCAAACTCCTCCCACAAAGTTGGGAGCATAAAATGGTCCAAAATGTCTTGGTATGATGACCCCTTAAGAGTTCCCTTCACTGGAACCAAGGAGCCAAGCCCAACCCCTGAAAAACAACCCCCACACCATAATCCCCCCCTCCAAAAAATGATTTGGACCAGTGCACAAAGCAAGGTCCATAAAGACATGGATCAGCAAGTTTGGAGGTGGAGGAACTTGACTGGTCTGCACAGAGACCTGACCTCAACCTCTTTGTGAACCTTGCTTTGTGCACTGGTCCAAACCATTTGGTGGAGGGGGGATTATGGTGTGGGGGTGTTTTTTAGGGGTTGGGCTTGGCCCCTGAGTTCCAGTGAAGGGAAATCTTAAGGCGTCAGCGCACCAAGACATTTGGGACAATTTCTTGCTCCTAACTTTGTGGAAACAGTTTGGCGATGGCCCCTTCCTGTTCCAACATGACTGTGTGCAGTAAATATCTAGGACGCCATGTTGTTAAGCCTTTTGTAAGGATCCTGGCTGGAGTGGAGTGTCCGCAGCTAAATTAGGCATGTTTTGCAGTTAGGCTGTAGGCATCCCAAGCCTTGGTTATAGCTTCTGTTTGGTAGGGCATTGATTATTTCTGCCTAATGCTGTTGAGTAGTCTCCAGTAGTAAGTCTAAGGACCTTGCCCCTGCACCCATTTTTCCACCCCACAAAGAGTCAGGAATTCCACCCTTTAGTGAAATGCTAGCCCATTGAGACACCTGGTGGTCCTCCAACACTTCCTAAGCATAAAAGGGTGCTATATTTTATGTGAGGGTGACTATATGTGAGTTATGAATAGTTATCTGTCTCAGCCAATCACTGAAGGGTTTTGGTCAGTGGTGCGGAGGTAAAATGATAAATATTTGATGAAAACTTCCAACGTCTGTCATCTCTCCTGGGCTTCTTTCTGGTGGACATGTTACTGTGAAGAACGGTCTTACTCTCTAGGGCCTTGCCCCAGCCAGTGGGCCTGTGCTGAAGGCCTAAGAAGTCTAAGCTGCCTTGCTGGAGGATACAGTATATTCAGACAGAGCAGAGTGTGAAGATGACCTCCTTTCTGGGGCATCTTGGGAGAGGGTTACTAGTTTGTGGAATGTTCTGGAAGCTTTGCAAGAAGCTGCTGCCAGAAGACACTGAATGGGGATCTCTTTTCAACATTAAAGGTTCCTGTGAGTGCTCATTGAGTCAAGGACTTGCCATCCACTTAGAGTAAGAGGAAGGCCATTTGACTATTGACAACAGATGGTAATTTCTCTCATCACTGTAATCCACTTGGTTGCTCTTAAAGGGACAATTATTATAATGGGCCTGCTATTAAAGGGCCAATTACAATCATGTGACTGCTTTTAAAGGGCCACTACGTCTCTTCTTGCTGAGCCACCTGAGATGCTGGAAAGCTCCCTGGACAATTCCTTTAATGATCGTACCTTAAATCTTGTTTCACTTGAACCTTGAACCCTTTGCTTCTCCATGAACTTCCTATTTTAGCTATGCCTTTGCTTTCCCTGTTTAGAAACATAGAAACATAGAATGTGTCGGCATATAAGAACCATTTGGCCCATCTAGTCTGCCCAATATATCTAAATCCTATGAATAGTCCCTGGCCCTATCTTATATGAAGGATAGCCTTATGCCTATCCCATGCATGCTTAAACTCCTTCACTGTATTTGCAGCTACCACTTCTGCAGGAAGGTTAATCTTTGTCAGATTATTGTGCTCTCTCCAGAAAATATCTTGCTCTTGTCTTTCCTGCTGCTGTCCACATCTCCACTACCACTCGTTACTGACCTTTATCTTGTTCCTTGACTATGCTTCTGCTTGATCCCTACCTGCTGTATCTGCTATTGGTCCCCGTCTTGGTCAACTCCTGGTGGGACGATCCTGAGGACCGCGACCTGGTTCTATCAAGCAGCAAAACCCATCTTCACCATCAGGAGCTCTGGTGAATACAGGTTAGTGCTTAGACCCTACACCTCAGATGCTCCTTTACTTATCCAGCTGGTCAGTGGGAGCCTCTCTACTGCTATAGCTACCAGTCTCCAAGCCTGACCCCTGACTGTGACATGACCATTGCTCTGGGAGAGATCACATCCTATTAGTCACATTTGCTGCCATCCAGCCCACATCTGGGTTTGTTATCATTTCAATAGGAAATTCATAAAAATATACACACATACATACATACACATATATATATATATATATATATATATATATATATATATATTTATCCAAACTGCCCTAACTTAAAACAAATGATGAGATTTTGCTATAAATCCAAAGTTCATATAAAGTGAGTCCCAAGTGAAAAAATAACATCCAAATTCATGAAGGTGATGGAAAATTGTGAAAAGATCCCAACACCAACACAGTAAATATGAATGCGCTCACCGGAGGGTATGAACCCAAATTACCATACAGCAAATGGGTCATACAAAGCTGGTTAATGAGATTCCAAACTTGGCTGGATCAATGGATGCTCCAAAAGGTGGCCAAGGAGTCTCACCAGGGAATGCCCGGATCTCCCACTCAGATGTACATGTGCAGGAATGAACCAGACAGCACAGACATAGTGTAAAACCGTTTTCAAAGATTTAATGAATATAAAGAGATACACTTACATAGTTACATAGTTACATAGTTTGTGAGGTTGAAAAAAGACATCAGTCCATCCAGTTCAACCTATGATGTGTGTGTGTGTTTGCTGTTAACCGCACATTGTATACCCCCTGTATGTTGTACATTGTATACCCCCTGTATGTTGTACATTGTATACCCCCTGTATGTTGTACATTGTATACCCCCTGTATGGTGTACATTGTATACCCCTGTATGTTGTACATTGTATACCCATGTATGTTGTACATTGTATATCCCTGTATGTTCTACATTGTATATCCCTGTATGTTGTACATTGTATACCCCCTGTATGTTGTACATTCTATACCCCTGTATGTTGTACATTGTATAACCCCTGTATGTTGTACATTGTATACCCCTGTATGTTGTACATTGTATACCCCTGTATGTTTTACATTGTATACACCTGTATGTTGTACATTGTATACCCCTGTATGTTGTACATTGTATACACCTGTATGTAGTACATTGTATACCCCTGTATGTTGTAAATTGTATACCCCTGTATGTTGTACATTGTATACCCCTGTATGTTGTACATTGTATACACCTGTATGTAGTACATTTTATACCCCTGTATGTTGTACATTGTATACCCCTGTATGGTGTACATTGTATACCCCCTGTATGTTGTACATTGTATACCCCTGTATGGTGTACATTGTATACCCCTGTATGGTGTACATTGTATACCCCTGTATGTTGTACATTGTATACCCCTGTATGTTGTACATTGTATACCCCTGTATGTTGTACATTGTATACCCCCTGTATGTTGTGCATTGTATACCCCTGTATGTTGTACATTGTATTCTCCCTGTATGTTGTACATTGTATACCCCTGTATGTTGTACATTGTATACCCCTGTATGTTGTACATTGTATACCCCTGTATGTTGTGGTCTTTCAGGTGCCCATCTAATAGTTTTTTGAAACTATCGATGCTCCCTGCTGATACCACTGTTTGCCGAAGAGAATTCCACATCCTTACTGCTCTTACAGTGTAGAACCCCTTACGTATTTTAAGGTTAAACCGCCTTTCCTCTAGTTTTAGTGAGTGGCCACGTGTCTTATTGTATTCCCTTTCTTTGAATAGTTTGTTCCTTATGCTAGGGTCGCCAGTACAGTATTTGTACATTGATATCATATCCCCCCTCAATCGTCTCTTCTCCAGAGAGAATAGGTTCAGTGCTTGTAGTCTTTCCTCATAGCTGATGTCCTCCATTCCCCTAATTATTTTTGTTGCCCTTCTCTGGACTCTCTCCAGTTCCAGCACATCCTTCCTGAGGACCGGTGCCCAGAACTGGACAGCATACTCCAGATGTGGCCGGACTTACAGACATCCTTGAAACAGCACACATGGAATATATTGAAAGGCAATGTAGACGTGGTTGACGCATTTCGTCACATTGGACATAATCATAGGAAGTTGCCAGTTGTCCGTATTTATAAATGTTCCATTTACCATCTGTATACACTTTTAACCATAGTCAGTTTTTGATGGCACAACATTGATTTCTCCAATGGATCACCATTGACTCCTCTAGAAAACTGGCCTTTTGATGTCCTACAAATGGAGATTTTAGCCTAAACCCCTTATTTGCATTCACTAACATTCACCTGCTTTCGGGAAACTTTCTAAATGTGATGAAAAGATGGATAATGGTGGGAAATAGGGCAGGCATGTCAGGGACTTACCTCTACAAATATGCCTCCAATTCAGAGAAGAACTATCACTGTGAGTTCCGCTTATTCAACTTCAGATAATATATGAGAGAGGAGAAAATACCATTTGTTATATTATGCAGAGCATCGGCGCGATTTGAAAACCCCGTTCCCTGCGACAATGCTGCAAGTGACACGAAACATAAAAAAGGGATTGCTATTTGCTTTTCCGTAATGGGCTTGGAAACAATTTTTCTACGAACGGCGGAGTTAAAAGAACTGTAAAAGAATGAAGGTTCCGACCCTTGTAAGAGCTGTTTTTGTAGAGATGACTTATTGTGACCAGACCGGCACAGAACAAGCCACTCATATAGACATTGCAGAGGAAAGACATCACTGGAGGAAGATGAGGAGGGGAGAGAGGGAGATAGAGGGAGAAAAGGGGAGAGAGGAGGAGAGGAGAGAATGAAGAGAGAGAGAGAAGAAAGAAGAGAGAGGGAGAAGAGAGAGGGAGAAGAGAGAGAGGGAGAAATGGGGAGAGAGGAGGAGAGAACGAAGAGAGAGGGAGAAGAGAGAGGAGAGAGAGAGAGAGGAAAGAAGAGAGAGGGAGAAGAGAGAGAGGGAGAAAAGGGGAGAGAGGAGGAGAGAACGAAGAGAGAGGGAGAAGAGAGAGGAGAGAGAGAGAGGAAAGAAGAGAGAGGGAGAAGAGAGAGAGGGAGAAAAGGGGAGAGAGGAGGAGAGGAGAGAATGAAGAGAGAGGGAGAAGAGAGAAGAGAGAGGGAGAAGAAAGAAGAGAGAGGGAGAAGAGAGAGAGGGAGAAAAGGGGAGAGAGGAGGAGAGGAGAGAATGAAGAGAGAGAGAGAAGAGAGAGGAGAGAGGGAGAAGAGAGAGAGGGAGAAAAGGGGAGAGAGGAGGAGAGGAGAGAATGAAGAGAGAGGGAGAAGAGAGAAGAGAGAGGGAGAAGAGAGAGGGAGAAGAGAGAGGGAGAAGAGAGAGAGGGAGAAATGGGGAGAGAGGAGGAGAGGAGAGAATAAAGAGAGAGTGGAGAAGAGAGAGAGAGAAGAGAGAGAGGAGAGACGGAGATAGAAAAGAGAGAGCGTGCGAGATAGGAGAAGGAGAAAAGGGGAGTGAGGAGGAGAGGAGACAACAAAGAGAGAGAGAGAGAGAAAAGAGAGAGGGAGGAGGGAGAGAGAAGAGACTGAGATAGAAAAAAGAGAGAGCGAGATAGGAGAGGAAGAAAAAGATAAAGGGAGAGAGAAGAGAGAGGGAGAAGAGAGAGAGAGAGAGAGAGAGAGAGAGAGGGGGGAAGAGAGAGAGGAGAGAGAGAGTAAGAAAAGAGAGAGAAGAGAGAGAGAGAGGGTGAGACAAAGAGAGAGAAGAGAGAGAGAGAAGAGAGAGGAGAGAGAAGAGACTGAGATAGAAAAGAGAGAGAGCGCAAGATAGGAGAGGGAGAAAAAGATAAAGGGAGAGAGAAGAAAGAGGGAGAAGAGAGAGAGAGGAGAGAGAGAGAGTAAGAAAAGAGAGAGAAGAGTGAGGAGAGAGAGAGAGAGGGTGAGACAAAGAGAGAGAAGAGAGAGAAAGAAAGAAAGAAAATAGAGAGAAGAGAGAGGAGAGACAGAAGAGAGGGACATAGGAGAGAGAGAGGGGAGAGAGATAAGATAAAGGGGAAAAGAGAGAGGGGAGAGAGAGAGAGGGAAGAACAAAGAGAGAGAAGAGAGAGGGAGAAGGGAGAGAGAAGAGACTGAGATAGGAGAGAGAGACCCATCACTACAGAGAGGCTACAAAGTGGCCCCATACCTGGAGGTGCTACAAGACCCCAAAGACAGACCGGCCCTGAGCCTGTACAGATTGGACATCCAGTCAGGGTGGCACCGACAGATCTGGAAGCCCAAGGAGAGTAGACTGAGCGTAACCAGGGGGCTCCAAAAGATGAGGCCCACTTCTTGCTATGGGGCCCTAAGAACTCAGCAGCGGGGGACACTCATTTCCAGAGACTCACTGCTCTCGTCCCAGACTTCACTTTTATAGAAAAGAAGAGGAAATCAGCTCCACAATATATTACAGCATGTCACAGACTGAGAGGAACATGAGAAATTGTGGACATATAAATCCCCTACCTGGATACATCCACTATCTACATTTATACTATCCTTTATCCAACAACATTCCTATCACCTTCATATTATCCTTTACCCCTAACAATTTACTTGGGGGGTCAGTAGACAGCCGTACTAGAGAAGGGGTAAATAAAATATGTATTAAACAAGAGAAAATGTGCTTTTATGGGGAACATTTAGAATGTTAATTGTGCCTTAAGCAGTACTATCTATAAAAAAAATCTACATTTTGTCTGGAATTCTTCCCAAAAAATAGCAGTGCACTTCCTGTGCCTAGGCACTCCTGTTCCGTAGCCTCATGGCTGCATATCTGCAGTGTGAGATCAGCTACGGCACTACTGCCTCTGATTGCTGGTCTCACCAGATTTGGAGTGAGATTTGGTAATGTCACCACTGTGCTGATCACTGTTCTCTTTGCTGGAGAGGAAGCTGTACCTGAAGACCTGCACTGCAAGGATCTCCCTGCTTCATCCATTCTGTGGATCTGTGCTTCACCCCCCTCTAGCATTACCCCACCAGTCATCAGATCACCAGTTACTGGGGGAACTCTGACATGAGTAAATACAAAGCCCTGCTTCTCTACCAAGATGGCCGACTACGCGCAGACACACAGTGCAGAACAAGGCGTGGTAGATCAGCAACAGGGAAAGGATATGTTACAGGGAAACTGCATGCAATGCTGGTGACTAGTTCTACTACTGTGCTGCTCACTGTTCTCCTTACTAGAGAGGAATCTGTACCTGAGGACCTGCACTGCAAGGATCTCCCTGCTTCAGTTTCATCCATTCTGTGGACTGTGCTTCTTCCACCATCTATCATTACCCCTCCAGTCATCACATAACCAGTCATCAGGGAGGGCAGCTCTGCTCCTCTACCAAGATGGCCGACTCCACACAGAGACACAGTGCAGAACAAGGCAGGGTAGGTTAGCAACAGGGAAAGGATATGTTACAGAGAAACTGCATGCAATGCTGGTGACTAATCCTACTACTGTGCTGCTCACTGTTCTCCTTACTAGAGAGGAATCTGTACCTGAGGACCTGCACTGCAATGATCTCCCTGCTTCGGCTTCTTCCATTCTGTTGATCTGTACTTCTTTCACCATCTATCATTACTCCACCAGTCATCACATTACCAGTCATCAAGGAGGGCAGCTCTGCTTCTCTACCAAGATGGCCGACTCCACACAGAGACACAGTGCAGAACAAGGCATGGTAGGTTAGCAACAGGGAAAGGATCAGTTATAGGAAGACCACAAGCAATAATGTTGGCTAGTCTTAGTACTGTACTGTTCACTGTTCTCCTTGCTGGAGAGGAAGCCGGACCTGAGGACCTGCACTGCAAGGATCTCCCTGCATTCTTCATCATCTATTCTGTGGATCTGTGCTTCCTCCACCTCTATCATTACCCCTCCAGTCACCAGATCACCAGTCATCAGATCACCAGTCATCAGATCACCAGTCATTAGATCACTAGTCACCAGATCACCAGTCATCAGATCACCAGTCATCAGATCACCAGTCATTAGATCACTAGTCATCAGATCACCAGTCATTAGATCACTAGTCATCAGATCACCAGTCATTAGATCACTAGTCATCAGATCACCAGTCATTAGATCACTAGTCATCAGATCACCAGTCATCAGATCACCAGTCATCAGATCACCAGTCATCAGGGGGGCTGCTCTGCTCCTCTACCAAGATGGCTGCCTCATTGCAGGACAAGGCATGGTAAGTAAGTAATGGGGAAAAGATCAGAGACCATACAGGTAAGTCCTTGGTCCTCTGATTGTTTTTTGGAAAAGGTTCCTCTTAAAGAGATAAAGAGAAAGATAAAAGGAGGGAGTAAGAGAAATAGTAAAAATATTAAGGAGATAATGGGGGGGCTATGAGGGAAGGAAATGTTGATAATGGATAAAACATATAAAGTTGATCTGGGGTGGGTGGCTAGAGAAAGTTCCATGGATGAGAAGGAGCTCCAGGACAGAAGACACATGAAATGTACGATAGAAGTAATTTCTCCTTTTATTCCGGCACTGACTGGTGGGATCACAGAAGTTTCTTTGTAACATCTGCAGGCATGCCTCGGGGTCCAGTAGGCAAAGATCATTCCATTATACGGAAAGCTTTCTCCATATTTAGCTGACGTCTCCTTCACACTTCCATTCTTCATTGTGGTTTAACATTAATATGAGTCTGTCGTCTCTCATCAGTCACAATATCTACCGGAGGAATCTCTGTTTTTAGCACATTGGGCTTCAGATGTACGCCTATCGGCGATGAGATGACAGAGCCACGATAACTGAAGCCGGGTGTAAAGACGTTTCCAATAAAGACATAAAAAGAAACAATGTATTATGTAACTCTTTCATTGCCACCACTTGTCCTATATATCTTCGGCCATTGGCTACACAGATGGAGGACAATGATAATGGATATGACGGTCAACAGTTTCTATTTTCCATGAATTATTATATATGAAATCTGCAGGGCCATCTTTAATATTGATTGGACCCTGGGCAAACATTTTCTTGGGCCCTCCTGAATTCACTTATCAACTATGTGCGGGCTCAAGGGGCAGCTGCATTGGCCCCTACAACATTGACTGGGCCCAGGGCAGCTGTCCCTTTTGCCCTGCGTTAAAGACAGCCCTGGAAATCTGCCTAATAATTTATAATTTGATACGTTCAGAGAGGAGGTCAGATTTGCTCATTACTTATTGAATGGGGGGATTTTCCTGAAAAGGATTTTACAGCGAGATTACAGATTTCGCCTTTACTGAAATGCTGCTGAAATTAACCTAAAATTTCCTCATGGGGGCTACTTACAGTATGGGAATTTTTCTTTTTAAAGAACAAGGGCATTGATTTGTCTTTTAACAAAGCCATGTGATCACTATTCTCAGGGATAATACAGTGATAAATGGCTTTGTTTATCCATCCTAACCCTTAGGATTGGTACACATGGGCCGAATATTGTCTGGTATCCGCCAGTTCAACAGAGACCACCCGACATTCCACCCGCGTGTACAGCAGCCTTTCCGAATGAATTGATAGCGCCAGCATAGCTCCAGGGCCAGCGCCACTTAGCAGAATCAATAGCAGGACACCAATGATCTTTGAACTATCTCTAACCCTAATGCTCACCCAACACTATATCCTATCCTTTGTATACCAACACCAATGTTAACTGTAATGCTCACTCCAACACTAACTATACTTTGTATATCAACACCGATGCTAACCCTAGTGCGTACCCCATTACTAACCCTAATACTCCCCCCCAAGACTAACCCTAATCCTTTGCATATCAACACCAATGCTAATTCTCACTCCAACACTAACTATACTTTGTATATCAACACCGATGCTAACCCTAGTGCTTACCCCATTACTAACCCTAGTGCTCACCCTAACACTAACCCTAATGCTCACCCCAACACTAACCCTAATGCTCACCCCAACACTAGCCCTAATGCTCAGCCCATCACAAACCCTAATGCTTACCCCATTACTAACCCTAATGCTCACCCCATCACAAACCGTAATGCTCACCCCAACACTAACCCTAATGCTCACCCCATCACTAACCCTAATGCTCACCCCAACACTAACCCTAATGCTCACCCCAACACTAACCCTAATGCTCACCCCATCACTAACCCTAATGCTCACCCCATCACTAACCCTAATGCTCACCCCAACACTAACCCTAATGCTCACCCCAACACTAACCCTAATGCTCACCCCAACACTAACCCTAATGCTCACCCCAACACTAACCCTAATGCTCACCCCATCACTAACCCTAATGCTCACCCCAACACTAACCCTAATGCTCAGCCCATCACAAACCCTAATGCTCACCCCAACACTAACCCTAATGCTCAGCCCATCACAAACCCTAATGCTCAGCCCATTACAAACCCTAATGCTCACCCCATCACAAACCGTAACGCTCACCCCAACACTAACCCTAACGCTCACTCCAATACTAACCCTAATCCTTTGCATATCAACACCAATGCTAACCCTAATGCTCACCCCATCACTAACAGTAATGCTCAGCCCATCACTAACCCTAATGCTCATCCCATTACTAACCCTAATGCTGACCCCAACACTAACCCTGATCCTTTGTATATCAACACTAATGCTAACCCTAATGCTCACCTCACCCCATCACTAACCTTAAAAGTTCATCCCCCCACTAACCCTAAGCCTTTGTATATGAACACCAATGCTAACCCTAACGTTCACCCCAACACTAACCTTAATGCTCACCCCAATACTAACCCTAATTCTTTGCATATCAACACCAATGCTAACCCTAATGTTCACCCCTTCACTAACCCTAATGCTCACCCCATTATTAGCCCTATTGCTCACCCCAACACTAACCCTGATCTTTTGTATATCAATACCAATTCTAACCCTAATGCTCACCCCATTACTAACCCTAAGCCTTTGTATATCAAAAACAATGCTAACCCTAGTGCTCCCCCCATAACTAACCCTAATGCTCAGCCCATCACTAACCCTAATGTTCACCCCATCACTAACCCTAATGTTTACCCCAACACTAACTCTAATTCTCACCCCATCACAAACACTAATGATCATCCCAACACTCTAAGCCTTTCTATATCAACACCAATACTAACCTTAATGCTAATGGCAGCTCAACCCTTTGTGTATCAACACCTACACTAATCCTAACACTAACCCTAGCCCTTAGCATAATAAATCCAACACTAACCATAAATTCCAACATTAACCCTAACCCTTTGTATATCAACACTAATCCTAATACTAGCACTAACCCAATCCTACGTTTGTCAACCCCAATTCTAACCCTAACACACACTAACTCTATGACTTTGCTTTTCAACACCAATGCTAACCCTAAGACTAATTCTAATAGTAACCCTAACTTTTTACATACAAATACCAACACTAATCCTAACACCAATCCTAACACTTACCCAAACTTCTAACCCTAACATTAACTCTTTATTAATTCCAATTCCAACCCTAACAAATACTAACCTTAAGCCTCTGTTTATTAACCTTAACCCTAATTTTCCAATAGAAACGTCATTCCTGGTGACATCTAAGGATTGATGTCTTTGGGTCATCATCAATGTTACAAAAAGACGGTTTCGGCTTTATATACACCTCTAGGAATGGCGGTCCACATGTTACTGCCATGAGAGGTGCACTTTCAGTGTCGGCCCCCAATACCCGCTACATTCGTACTATGTGAAGGTTTCCATGTCAGGGTTCTATGAGGGCCTCTTCATCAAGCAAGGAGCACTCTGCATCGATAACGCCCCATACACCAGGATAATAGCGCCCCCAATCCCTCTACAATGGTACTATGTGAAGGTTTCCATGTCAGGGTTCTATGAGGGCCTCTTCATCAAGCAAGGATCACTCTGCATCCATACCGCCCCATACACCAGGATAATAGCGCCCCCAATCCTGCTACAATGGTACTATGTGAACGTTTCCATGTCAGGGTTCTAAGAGGGCCTCTTCATCCAGCAAGGAGCACTCTGCATCGATAACGCCCCATACACCAGGATAATAGCGCCCCCAATCCCTCTACAATGGTACTATGCGAACGTTTCCATGTCAGGGTTCTATGAGGGCCTCTTCATCCAGCAAAGAGCACTCTGCATCGATAACGCCCCATACACCAGGATAATAGCGCCCCCAATCCCTCTACAATGGTACTATGTGAATGTTTCCATGTCAGGGTTCTATGAGGGCCTCTTCATCCAGCAAGGAGCGCTCTGCATCGATAACGCCCCATACACCAGGATAATAGCGCCCCCGATCCCTCTACAATGGTACTATGTGAACGTTTCCATGTCATGGTTCTATGAGGACCTCTTCATCCAGCAAGGATCACTCTGCATCGATAACGCCCCATACACCAGGATAATAGCGCCCCCAATCCCTCTACAATGGTACTATGTGAAGGTTTCCATGTCAGGGTTCTATGAGGGCCTCTTCATCCAGCAAGGAGCACTCTGCATCGATACCGCCCCATACACCAGGATAATAGCGCCCCCAATCCCTCTACAATGGTACTATGTGAATGTTTCCATGTCAGGGTTCTATGAGGGCCTCTTCATCCAGCAAGGAGCGCTCTGCATCGATAACGCCCCATACACCAGGATAATAGCGCCCCCGATCCCTCTACAATGGTACTATGTGAACGTTTCCATGTCATGGTTCTATGAGGACCTCTTCATCCAGCAAGGAGCACTCTGCATCGATACCGCCCCATACACCAGGATAATAGCACCCCAATCCCTCTACAATGGTACTATGTGAACGTTTCCATGTCAGGGTTATATGAGGGCCTCTTCATCCAGCAAGGAGCACTCTGCATCGATAACGCCCCATACACCAGGATAATAGCGCCCCCAATCCCCCTACAATGGTACTATGTGAAGGTTTCCATGTCAGGGTTCTATGAGGGCCTCTTCATCCAGCAAGGAGCACTCTGCATCGATAACGCCCCATACACCAGGATAATAGCGCCCCCAATCCCTCTACAATGGTACTATGTGAACGTTTCCATGTCAGTGTTCTATGAGGGCCTCTTCATCCAGCAAGGAGCACTCTGCATCGATACCGCCCCATACACCAGGATAATAGCTCCCCCAATCCCTCTACAATGGTACTATGTGAACATTTCCATGTCAGGGTTCTATGAGGGCCTCTTCATCTAGCAAGGAGCACTCTGCATCCATAACGCCCCATACACCAGGATAATAGCGCCCCAATCCCGCTAAAGCCACGGATATTTCAGGCGGCGGCGGTGATAACAACGCAGCGTCCCGGCACAACAAAGAAAACAAACACACAAACACTTTGTGGAATACTTTGCTGTAATAATTCCGCAGCGCTGCCAATCAAGCTCGCCGCGGGTTCGGAGAAGTGAAAGCGCACTCTCCTGTCGTTAGCCGGCTCAATGGAGAACCAATTTTGTTTCTATGGCTACAATTAATCGTCCAAGAATTCAGAAAACACAGCCCCGGCTGCCAGACCCAGGTGAACGGGGGGAGCGCTAAAGTCAGGGATCAGGATGACGAGGGTTCAGGCAATTACATGGAGGGGGAGAAAAACAACAGATTTCATTCCGGAGGCTGGTGTGGGCGCCGAGTGAGGGAGGCATGGAGGATTTCTGGAGCGCTAATGGATTTGCAAAATAAAAAGGGACCTGGAAATGGGATGAATTCCACCGTTACTGCAGACAACATGGCGGCTCTGCGGGGAGCACTGGAGCTTTACTGTACCGGCTCCTGGTTCCAGGTCCCAGTAGGGTCACTGTGTGCTTGGAGTGCCTACGTTCTCCCCTGTGTTGGGTGCATGGAGTTTGTTTCCAAATATTGTGGCCCTGAAGTGTTTATATGATTGTGTTTAACCCCTTCATTACCGGCCGCCCCCCCTCCCTTCCTACCCAGGCCAATTTTCAGCTCTCAGCGCTGTCACACTTTGAATGACAATTGCACGGTCATGCAACACTGTATCCATATGACATTTTTATCATTTTCTTCACACAAATAGAGATTAATTTTGGTGGTATTTGAATACCGCTGGGGGATTTTTATTTTTGCTAAAAGAAAAAATTTAAAAACACCAAAAATTATGAAAAATTATATTTGAAATAAGTAGATTTTCTCCTACACTGTGTATGTGTGCTAATGAGGCTGCACTGATTGGCACTGGCAGGCACTGATGAGGCTGCACTGGTGGGCACTGTTGGGCACTCATGAGGCTGCACTGATGGGCACTGATAAGGTGGCACTAATGGGGTGGCACAGATGAGGAGGCACTCATATGCAGCACTGATGGACACTGATATACAGCAGCGATGAGCACTGATAGACTGCACTGAAGGGCACTGATGGGGTGGCATGGATGAGGAGGCACTAATATGCAGCACTGATCTAAACAACTGATGAGCACTGATAGGCAGCACTGATGGGGTGGCACAGTGGAGGAGGCACTAATATTCAGCACTGATGGGCACATATACAGCACAGTGAACGCTGATGAGGTGGCACTGAAGGGCACTGATGGGGAGGCACTAATATGCAGCACTTATGAGCACTGATATACAGCACTGATGAGCACTGATAGGTGATACTGAAGGGCACTGATGGGGTGGCACGAATGAGGAGGCACTAATATGCAGCACTGATGGGCACGGATATACAACACTGATGAGGACTGATAGGTGGCACTGAAGGGCACTGATGGGGTGGCACGGAAGAGGAGGCACTAAAATGCAGCACTTATGGGCACTGATATACAGCACTGATGAGGACTGATAGTTGGCACTGAAGGGCACTGATGGGGTGGCACGGAACAGGAGGCACTAATATGCAGCACTGATGGGGACTGATATATAGCACTGATATGTGGCACTGACGGGTGGCATGGTTGAGGAGGCACTAATATGCAGCACTGATGGGCACAGATATACAGCAGTGATAGGTGGCACTGATGGGGTGTCAAAGATGAGGAGGCACTAATATGCAGCACTTATGGGCACTGATATACTACACTGATGAGGACTGATAGGTGGCACTGAAGGGCACTGATGGGGTGGCACGGATGAGGAGGCACTAATATGCAGCAGTGATGGGCACTGATAGGTGGCACTGAAGGGGTGGTACGGAAGAGGAGGCACTAATATGCAGCACTGATATACAGCACTGATGAGCAACTTTATCCCTGACCTGTCTGTTGTGTTCCTTGGCCTTCATGATCCTGTTTGTTCACTAAGGTTCTCTAATAAACCTCTGAGGGCTTCACAGAACAGCTGTATTTATACTGAGATTACATTACACACAGGTGGACTCTATTTACTAATTAGGTGACTTCTGAATGCAATTGGTTCCACTAGATTTTAGTTAGGGGTATCAGAGTAAAGGGGGGTGAATACAAATGCAGCCACACTTTTCACAGATTTATTTGTATCATTTATCATTTTCCTTCCACGTCACAATTATGGCCACTTTGTGTCGGTCTATCACATAAAATCCCAATAAAATACATTTACATTTTTGGTTGTAACATGAGAAAATGTGGAAAATTTCAAGGGGTATGAATACTTTTTCAAGGCTCTGTATAGATATAATTTTAATTATTATTTTTTTATTTTTATACTACTAACGGCGGCGATCAGCGACTTGTAGCGGATATTGTTTATACATAAAGTATTTGCAGTATAATGTAGATTTTTTTAGTGTCCGCTCCTCGGGGGAAAGGACAGATATAAATGGTTCTCTCGGTCGACGCGTTTTGTAATATGCCGGCTCTATATAAGCAATAAATATAATCAATCTGCTTGTATGGCGTTGTTGGTGGAGCTGACAGGTGATGGACAGGTGAATCAGAATCCTGCAATTATTAGATTTATCTGTGTTGGGTTGTCTCACGTGTGACATGGATAAAACGTCTGAAACATTATTGAGATGTGCAGTCGTGGCCTCAGAGATATAGAGGGGGGGATGGGGGGGTGATTGATGGTCTTATAGATATGGGGACCAGGGAGCAAAACTCATAACTCAGCTTCCATCTACATCAGCCTGACATGGGATCATATTAATAATACAGAAATAATAGAAATCTTACTGTGATTAGGATGGGGACATTGGAGTTCCTCAGGGGCGGAGACTAAAGTGACACTGAGCCAGTCACATCAGACTCTGTACCAGAGGAGCTTACACTCTAATGTCCCCTCCCCCACAGTCACATCAGTCTCTGTACCAGAGGAGCTTACACTCTAATGTCCCCTCCCCCACAGTCACATCAGACTCTGTACCAGAGGAGCTTACACTCTAATGTCCCCTCCCCCACAGTCACATCAGTCTCTGTACCAGAGGAGCTTACACTCTAATGTCCCCTCCCCCACAGTCACATCAGTCTCTGTACCAGAGGAGCTTACACTCTAATGTCCCCTCCTCCACAGTCACATCAGTCTCTGTACCAGAGGAGCTTACACTCTAATGTCCTCTCCCCCACAGTCACATCAGTCTCTGTACCAGAGGAGCTTACACTCTAATGTCCCCTCCCCCACAGTCACATCAGTCTCTGTACCAGAGGAGCTTACACTCTAATGTCCCCTCCCCCACAGTCACATCAGTCTCTGTACCAGAGGAGCTTACACTCTAATGTCCCCTCCCCCACAGTCACATCAGTCTCTGTACCAGAGGAGCTTACACTCTAATGTCCCCTCCCCCACAGTCACATCAGTCTCTGTACCAGAGGAGCTTACACTCTAATGTCCCCTCCCCCACAGTCACATCAGACTCTGTACCAGAGGAGCTTACACTCTAATGTCCCCTCTTCCACAGTCACATCAGTCTCAGTACCAGAGGAGCTTACACTCTAATGTCCTCTCCCCCACAGTCACATCAGTCTCTGTACCAGAGGACCTTACACTCTAATGTCCCCTCCCCCACAGTCACATCAGTCTCTGTACCAGAGGAGCTTACACTCTAATGTCCCCTCCCCCACAGTCACATCAGTCTCTGTACCAGAGGAGCTTACACTCTAATGTCCCCTCCCCCACAGTCACATCAGTCTCTGTACAAGAGGAGCTTACACTCTAATGTCCCCTCCCCCACAGTCACATCAGTCTCTGTACCAGAGGAGCTTACACTCTAATGTCCCCTCCCCCACAGTCACATCAGACTCTGTACCAGAGGAGCTTACACTCTAATGTCCCCTCCCCCACAGTCACATCAGTCTCTGTACCAGAGGAGCTTACACTCTAATGTCCCCTCCCTCACAGTCACATCAGTCTCTGTACCAGAGGAGCTTACACTCTAATGTCCCCTCCCCCACAGTCACATCAGTCTCTGTACCAGAGGAGCTTACACTCTAATGTCCCCTCCCCCACAGTCACATCAGACTCTGTACCAGAGGAGCTTACACTCTAATGTCCCCTCTTCCACAGTCACATCAGTCTCAGTACCAGAGGAGCTTACACTCTAATGTCCTCTCCCCCACAGTCACATCAGTCTCTGTACCAGAGGACCTTACACTCTAATGTCCCCTCCCCCACAGTCACATCAGTCTCTGTACCAGAGGAGCTTACACTCTAATGTCCCCTCCCCCACAGTCACATCAGTCTCTGTACCAGAGGAGCTTACACTCTAATGTCCCCTCCCCCACAGTCACATCAGTCTCTGTACCAGAGGAGCTTACACTCTAATGTCCTCTCCCCCACAGTCACATCAGTCTCTGTACCAGAGGACCTTACACTCTAATGTCCCCTCCCCCACAGTCACATCAGTCTCTGTACCAGAGGAGCTTACACTCTAATGTCCCCTCCCCCACAGTCACATCAGTCTCTGTACCAGAGGAGCTTACACTCTAATGTCCCCTCCCCCACAGTCACATCAGTCTCTGTACAAGAGGAGCTTACACTCTAATGTCCCCTCCCCCACAGTCACATCAGTCTCTGTACCAGAGGAGCTTACACTCTAATGTCCCCTCCCCCACAGTCACATCAGACTCTGTACCAGAGGAGCTTACACTCTAATGTCCCCTCCCCCACAGTCACATCAGTCTCTGTACCAGAGGAGCTTACACTCTAATGTCCCCTCCCTCACAGTCACATCAGTCTCTGTACCAGAGGAGCTTACACTCTAATGTCCCCTCCCCCACAGTCACATCAGTCTCTGTACCAGAGGAGCTTACACTCTAATGTCCCCTCCCCCACAGTCACATCAGACTCTGTACCAGAGGAGCTTACACTCTAATGTCCCCTCTTCCACAGTCACATCAGTCTCAGTACCAGAGGAGCTTACACTCTAATGTCCTCTCCCCCACAGTCACATCAGTCTCTGTACCAGAGGACCTTACACTCTAATGTCCCCTCCCCCACAGTCACATCAGTCTCTGTACCAGAGGAGCTTACACTCTAATGTCCCCTCCCCCACAGTCACATCAGTCTCTGTACCAGAGGAGCTTACACTCTAATGTCCCCTCCCCCACAGTCACATCAGTCTCTGTACCAGAGGAGCTTACACTCTAATGTCCTCTCCCCCACAGTCACATCAGTCTCTGTACCAGAGGACCTTACACTCTAATGTCCCCTCCCCCACAGTCACATCAGTCTCTGTACCAGAGGAGCTTACACTCTAATGTCCCCTCCCCCACAGTCACATCAGTCTCTGTACCAGAGGAGCTTACACTCTAATGTCCCTTCACAAAGACTGATAGTGTGGGACTGTAAGAGAGCATAAGAGTGTAAGCTCCTGTGGTACAGAGTCTGATGTGACTGTGGGGGAGGGGACATTAGAGTGTAAGCTCCTTTGGTACAGAGACTGATGTGACTGTGGGGGAGGGGACATTAGAGTGTAAGCTCCTGTGGTACAGAGACTGATGTGGGGGAGGGGACATTAGAGTGTAAGCTCCTCTGGTACAGAGACTGATGTGACTGGCTCAGTGATCTCTGTACAGCACTGTAGTATATGTCAGAGCTATATTAATAGTGTGTGACTGTGGGGGAGGGGACATTAGAGTGTAAGCTCCTCTGGTACAGAGGCTGATGTGACTGTGGGGGAGGGGACATTAGAGTGTAAGCTCCTGTGGTACAGAGACTGATGTGGGGGAGCGGAGATTAGAGTGTAAGCTCCTCTGGTACACAGACTGATGTGACTGTGGGGGAGGGGACATTAGAGTATAGTTAGAAACACACCCCTAGGGACACACTTAACCCCTCCCTCTCCAATAAAGTTAACCCCTTCCCTCCCAGTGTCATTTTTACAGTAACAGTGCATATTTATAACACTGATTACTGTAGTAATGTCACTGGTAACCCCAAAAGTGTCAAAAATGTCAGTCAAGGATCCGATCTGTCCATCACAATGTCGCAGTACAGCAAAAAAAAAAAAATCGCAGATCGCCGCCATTACGCGTTAAAAAAAAACAACAAAAATGACAAAAATCTTTCCCGTAGTTAGTAAACGCAATAACTTTTGCGCAAACCAATGAAAATACGCTTATTGTGATTTTTTTACCAAACATATGTAGCAGAAAACAAAATTGGACAAAAATTTAAAAAAAAATTTGATTTTTACATTTTTTTGGGGGGAAATTCATATAAAAAAATTTGAAAAATATTGTTATTTTTGCAAAATTTATGCTCTTTTTTTGTTTATAGCGCATGATCAAAAAATCGCACAGGTGATCAAATACCACCAAAAGAAAACTCTGTTTGTGGGAAAAAAAGGACATCAAATTCGTTTGGGTACAGCGTCGCACGACCGCGCAATTGTCCGTTAAAGTCACGCAGTGCCGAATCGCAAAATACCCCCTGGTCAGGGAGGGGGTAAAATCTTACGGGGCTTAAGTGGTTAAAATAACGCAGTGCCAAATTGCAAGTAATTGTGTGGTCATTAAGGGGGCAAATCCTTCCATTCCAGAAGTGTTTAAATACCACCAAAAGAAAGCTCTATTTGTGTGAAAAAAAAAAAAGATAAAAATTGAATTTGGGTACAGTGTTGCATGACCGCGTGATTGTCATTCAAAGTGGGACAGCGCTAAAAGATGAAAATTATCCTGGGCAGGAAGGGGGTGGAAGTGCTGGTAATGAAGGGGTTAAAGTTCGCCAAACCCTGCTTGAACCGCGCCCAGGGCAGTTTGGCTCATTACTAATATTGGATACATTGATGAGATTATTAGTGATGGCCGCCCAGTGATTTTTTTTTCATAAATAGATGCCATGCTTCCCCCCAGCTCCAGAATGTGCCCCATAGAGAGAGATTAATGGGCTCTACTGATGCTGCTATTCCCACTCAGGAGCTGGAAGACAGCGCTAGGTATTGTTGACGAAAATTGGGGTAACACAAAATGGATTTGTGTTTAATTTTAAGGGTTCATTCACACCTGACGTGCTGGGGCCCGTTTGTGAGCGCATTTCTAATGCAAGGCAACCAAAAACGAATGGTTCCCTATGAATGCGGATCACACCAGCGCATTGCAGTTCACTTCCGGTTCCGGCGCCGTATGCTGTGAACGCTCTTCTCCGTGGCTCCCGCGGTGGGACCTAAATATCTCCTTGTAACGCCGGCATACCGCCTCGGTCCTAACCCCTAGCCTCCAGGTCACCTGCCTTCACATCCCGGGCACCTACTGACCGCATCCAGCCATGCTACATGGAGCGGTTCTTGGAGAAAGGCGGGCCGCGCGCTCCACCGGGCACGCCACAAATCGAGGCCGTGGTCTCGGCCCTCCCTCCCGCATCCACTACTTCTACGCTGATGGAAGTCTCCCCGACACCTGCCTTTGCATGTCCCAGGGGACCCGCAAATAGACCGCATTGCTCAGTCGGTAGTGGCTCTTCCGTCCCCCACTATTAAAGAATCGGGGGAAAGGGCAGTAACTGCGGGAATGCTGAAATTAGAAAAGCAACTTGGGGAACACACTCACAGGCTGCAAAAAGCCGAACATCGCATCTCAAATTTGGAGGATTAACTTTATCAATCTCATTCCCTGGAACAGTGCCAGGAGAAAACCAACCAATATATTCTTAAAAAATTGGAGGATCTTGAAAACAGGGTGAGAAGGAACAATTTAAGGTTCATAGGGGTCCCAGAATCTATGGCTCCATCTGCTATCCCCGACCTATGCGACAGGAAAATTCCAGAGGCCCTAGGGCTACAAAGAACCTGCGTGGTGGAGAGGGCGCACCGTATGGGACTTTATTCCTCTGATCGCCTATTATCGCCAGATATCTGAACTACGCTGACAAATCAGCCATCCTCCAGAAATTCAGGCAATCCAAATCCTTCCAGATTGATGGCATCAGGATCCTGATCTTTGCCGATTATTCGGTTGAAGTGGCCAAAAAGAGGAAATCCTTCCAGAATTTGTGCTCAAAACTGCATCATCTACAGATCAAATTCACACTTCCGGCCGTACTTCGACTACTATCTCCAAACAGCGAACAACTCTCATTTCAAGACCCAGCGGAAGCGGAGTCCTTCCTCACACCAGTGCATTGCATTGAATTTGCCCATCGCTAAAAAAAAGTACTAAATGCACTATTTATTTTTATTTTTTTAACGCAACGCATTCAAATGCATACAAATGCAGCACACTGCAAGGCAAATAAGGCCAAAAAACCCCAAAAAACAAACACAATGCACATAAAATGCACGCCAATGCATTACAACACATTACAAAAACTGTGTTACCCAATGCTGTGTGCTGTGAATGAGCCCCAATCCATACAAGGTTTGTTGGAGCAATAAAAGGAAACATTGTTTTACTATAAGAAACGGCAGTTGCAACATTCTTGTTACATAATTGTTTCTTTTTTTTTTTTTTTCTGCCTTTACAGTTAATATTATCTCCATCCCGCTCCATAAACAGTCACCCCGCCACGCACTGCGTCATTATCTTGTATTTATTTATGAAGCGTGAACTGGGTGTACGCCGTCCAAGTACCAGATCAGTAATGAGATCTAAATGCGTTCGAACGAACGCCAGGAGGGATGCAGAATTTGGAACCGGTCCCCCAAACTGCACCCGGGGCTCTTCTGCCGAAAGATGGAGCAGCTGGCGCGATTCTTCGGGCTGCGCTGCCAAGCAGAGAGCCGGGGCATCCGTGTCTTGCCAGGAAGAGTGCAGGGTCTATTTGTTCTTTATATAAGTACCGGGCGCAGCGTTCTTGGGGAAATCACTTCAAGTAAAGCGACAGAGAAAAAAAATATGGAAGTGTGTTCTAAAATATTGTGCGTCCGTGTGTTTGCTATTTGGCTCCTGGTTCCGAGTGTGGAGAACCCCCAACTGGCAGATATTGGTGGTCGGGTGAAGATGGGAACTGGCGGACGTGGAATGCCATGGTCTGCTGCTTTTTAGGAAATATTATGTTTTTATTTATGACGTTGGCTCCTATAATTTGGCTTACTTGCAACACCAAGGGAGCAGGTCAACGTCAAGGGGGTAGGTCAACACCAAGGAGGCAGGTCAACGCCAAGGAGGCAGGTCAAAGTCAATGGGGCATGTCAACGCCAAGGGGGCAGGCCAACACCAAGGGGCCAGGTCAACGCCAAGGAGGCAGGTCAAAGCCAATGGGGCATGTCAACGCCAAGGGGGCAGGCCAACACCAAGGGGCCAGGTCAGCGCCAAGGAGGCAGGTCAAAGCCAATGGGGCATGTCAAAGTCAAGGAGGCAGGTCAACACCAAGGGGCCAGGTTAACGCCAAGAAAGCAGGTCCACACCAAGGGAGCAGGTCAACGCCAAGGGGGCATGTCAACGTCAAGGGGGCAGGTCAACACCAAGGGTCCAGGTCAATGCCAAGAAAGCAGGTCCACACCAAGGGAGCAGGTCAACGCCAAGGGGGCAGGTCAACGCCAAGGGGGCAGGTCAACACCAATGGGGCAGGTCAATGCCAATGGGGCAGGTCAACGCCAAGGGAGCAGGTCAACGCCAAGGGAGCAGATCAACGCTATGGGGCAGGTCAATGGCGAGGGGGCAGGTCAATGCCAAGGGGGCAGGTCAACGCCAAGGGGGCAGGTCACGCCAAGGGGGCAGGTCACGCCAAGGGGGCAGGTCTGTGTCAGCGATGCCAGGAAAACAATGTCATGGAAGTGATGGGTAGGATAGGATTGAAAGCCACATTAGAGCCTTGAACTTTAACGATTGGGGGGAGGGGGTTACATCTGGAAAATAATTGGAAACATCCCCTTTTGGCCCATGTGTATCCTTCACTGATGGGGGGGGGGGACTCTACATTTGGGTAATATCTGGACATATTCTCGGAAGGCCATTGCGCATACTTTACCAATTGGGGGGGTACATTTCGTTAATACCTGAACATATTCTTTCCATTATTACACATTTATTACCAATTGGGATGAATTTGAGTTACACTTGGACATACCAGAGGCGTGACTAGAACCTTCCGGTGCAAGAAACCATGAAGGGCCCCCCTGACCCCCGACCGGGGCCCTTCCCTCTGAGCCCGGTGTCAGGACACCAGGGCCCAGTCGCAAGTACGACGTTTGCTACCCTGGTAGCTCCACCACTGGTGTCAGTAGTTGATATTATTATTATAATTTTTTTTTACAATATTATTTTTTACAATGTTTTTTTTAGGAGCTTTGGTGAGATATCAGGGGTCCAAACAGACCTCTGATGTTTCACCTTTGAGACAGACAAAGGAAATTGAGGACACGGCTCTCCATCTCCATCTCTGCAGCCTCAGCTGTACAGAGTCAATGGACAGGAAGAGCTCTGTACAGAGGCTTCCCCTTCATTCACAAGCTGAAGCATAGTAAACACAGTTTACTATGTTTCAGGTATGAATGAACGGAGTCAGTGATCGGTATGGGTCACTGACTCTATTCATTTAGACAGGGAAGTGGCTGGTAAATGACACATTTACTGGCCCCTTCCCCACACTTCATCCTGAGGGAAGAAGGGTCAACGCTAATGGGGCAGGTCAACGCCAATGGGGCAGGTCAACGCCAATAGGGCAGGTCAACGCCAAGGGGGCAGGTCAACGCCAATGGGACAGGTCAACGCCAAGGGGGCAGGTCAATGCCAATAGGGCAAGTCAATGCCAAGGGGGCAGGTCAATGCCAAGGGGGCAGGTCAACGCCAATGGGATGGGTCAACACCAAGGGGGCAGGTCTGTGTCAGCGATGCCAGAAAAACAATGTAAGTGATGGGCAGGATGGGACTGAAAGCCATTGAACCCTGCAGAGCTGCCGGGGGATGGGGGGGGATGGGGAGGGCACAGGGAGGCTGGGAGAGAGAACAGGGGCCTGGAAGGAGCATTAAGAAGCTAGATAGGGGGTGGCAGCATATAGAGGGACTGATCCTCCTCCTTCCTGAAGCTGCTAAATCCCTGCGGGTGAGAGAGAAGAAGAAGCGGGCATTCAGTGGCTGCAGGGGGGGGGGGGGATCGGTTGCTCCATATGCCACTGCTCCTCCTATCTAGGTGTACAGGGAGCCACACAGGCCCACTGGAGTATGGGGCCGGGTTACCGTTGCGACCCCTGCGATCCCTGTTGGTACGCACCTGGGATATACATTTTGAAACCATTACATGTGCTTTATTGATTGAGGGATAAACATGTGCAATGGCCGTACCCTTTATGGCCATTGCTTACCTATTGGGAGGGGGTAAACTTAGATATTAACCCAACATGCTCTTTACAGCCATTGGAGGTACTTTACAGACTGGGGTAATTTGGATAATATCCAGACATTCCCCTTTACAACCATTGTACGGAATTTACCAGTTGTGGGGGGTGAATTTGGGTAATGCCTGGACATACCCTTTATGGCCATTGTGCATACTTTACTAATGGGGTACATTTGGATAATACCTAGGCATACTCTTTACTGCCATTGCATGCGCTTTACCGATTGGGGATAAAAACATGCAATGGCCGTACCCTTTATGGCCATTGCTTACCTATTGGGGGGTAAATTTCGATATTAACCCAACATGCTCTTTACAGCCATTGGAGGTACTTTTTACGGACTGGGGTAATTTGGGTAACATCCAGACATTCCCCTTTACAACCTTTGTGCGGAGTTTACCAGTTGTGTGTGGGGGGGGGGGGGGGGAATTTGGGTAATACCCTTTATGGCCATTGTGCATACTTTACTAATGGGGGTACATTTGGATAATACCTAGACATACTCTTTACTGCCATTGCATGCGCTTTACCGATTGAGGGATAAACATGTGCAATGGCCATACCCTTTATGGCCATTGCTTACCTGTTGGGGGGGTAAATTTCGATATTAACCCAACATGCTCTTTACAGCCATTGGAGGTACTTTACAGACTGGGGTAATTTGGGTAACATCCAGACATTCCCCTTTACAACCATTGTATGGAATTTACCAGTTGTGTGTGGGGGGGGGGGGGGGATTTGGGTAATACCCTTTATGGCCATTGTGCATACTTTACTAATGGGGGTACATTTGGATAATACCTAGACATACTCTTTACTGCCATTGCATGTGCTTTACCGATTGGGGGATAAAAATGTGCAATGGCCATACCCTTTATGGCCATAGCTTACCTATTGGGGGGTAAATTTCTATATTAACCTAACATGCTCTTTACAGCCATTGGAGGTACTTTACCGACTGGGGTAATTTGGGTAACATCCAGACATTCCCCTTTACAACCATTGTGCAGAATTTACCAGTTGTGTGTGTGTGGGGGGGGGGGGATTTGGGTAATACCCTTTATGGCCATTGTGCATACTTTACTAATGGGGGTACATTTGGATAATACCTAGGCATACTCTTTACTGCCATTGCATGTGCTTAACTGATTGGGGGATAAACATGTGCAATGGCCATACCCTTTATGGCCATTGCTTACCTATTGGGGGGGGGGGGGGGGGGAACTTAGATATTAACTCAACATGATCTTTATAACCATTGGAGGTACTTTTTACCAACTGGGGTAATTTAGGTAACATCCAGACATTCCCCTTTACAACCATTGTACGGAATTTACCAGTTCTGGGGGGTGAATTTGGGTAATGCCTGGTCATACCCTTTATGGCCATTGTGCATACTTTATTAATGGGGGTACATTTGGATAATACCTAGACATATCCTTTACTGCCATTGCATGCGCTTTACTGATTGAGGGATAAATTTGTGACACCTGGATACGCCCTTTACGCCCATTGTGCGTAATTTAGCGAACAGCCCGCCGGACATTTCTCATGTGTACAAATAAAATTCAGACGGAGATCTCCCCCCCCTCTGATTGTTCGGCTGTCTCCTAATTCTGAGATTCATCGGTTTGTCTGCTAATAAGAAGCTCTGACTTATCAGACAAAAGAGGGAAAGTCTGCGGCACCGGGAGACTAATGTAAGTATTGAGTTAGGATCCGGAATATTTATTGTGATTGCAAATCTCCAGAGCCCACTTAGCTCGGCAGAATGAAATAGCTGGAGGAATCCGTATGCTCTTTGAAAAGTTAAAGCTGAAATATAACCCAAAAGGAAAAGACAAATACTTCAACCCACTGCCGGCATGAGCCGCCGGGCATCATGGGGCACCTAAGCCACGGAATAACGTTTTTGTGGGTTTTGATTCCGTGTCACTTGGTCTCTGGTGGGGAGGCCGCCGAGGTTTTTTGGAAAAGCGGATTTTATATAAACTCCAAGAAAGTAGCCAGCTGTGAAGGTGGAATACAGACAAGAAAACTGATTTACCTGCAGTTCTGTCCAGCTGGTCTTATGATCCGGGCCAGATAAATACCGCTGCCTGCAGTAAAAGCTGAACTCCAGGCAGATACACACTAAAACATTCTTATTTTGTATTCCTTTAAAATGGGGGTTCCCACCATCCCTGTGCTGAGTTCCTGGGTCTGTACACCGGCTGTTCCCATTATGAGGGGTTCCCACCATCCCTGTGCTGAGTTCCTGGGTCTGTACACCGGCTGTTCCCATTATGAGGGGTTCCCCCCATCCCTGTGCTGAGTTCCCGGGTCTGTACACCCGCTGTGCCCATTATGAGGGGTTCCCCCCCATCCCTGTGCTGAGTTCCCAGGTCTGTACACCGGCTGTTCCCATTATGAGGGGTTCCCCCCATCCCTGTGCTGAGTTCCCGGGTCTGTACACCCGCTGTGCCCATTATGAGGGGTTCCCCCCCATCCCTGTGCTGAGTTCCCAGGTCTGTACACCGGCTGTTCCCATTATGAGGGGTTCTCACCATCCCTGTACTGAGTTCCCAGGTCTGTACACCTGCTGTGCCCATTATGAGGGTTTCCCACCATCCCTGTGCTGAGTTCCCAGGTCAATACACCCGCTGTGCCAATTATGAGGGTTTCCCACCATCCCTGTGCTGAGTTCCCGGGTCTGTACACCCGCTGTGCCCATTATGAGGGGTTCCCACCATCCCTGTGCTGAGTTCCCGGGTCTGTACACCCGCTGTGCCCGTTATGAGGGGTTCCCACCATCCCTGTGCTGAGTTCCCAGGTCTGTACACCTTCCTATCAGTTCCTATCATGCCTGATACATTCTCCGTAATACAAAATAAAATCAAAATGTAACAGGAAGAGCTAGATCACACAAAGGGGGTGTAAGAGCTTTCGAAACTCCCAGGAGAACGTTTGGTGACCCTGTGGCTTCAGTCTTTAAATATCATCAAAGAACCCCCCAAAAAATGTACAGTCAAAGAAAGGTCTGAAGTCCTTATCTACTGTACACGGGGCTTTTTTTCAGCAGGAATGCGGGGGAACGCAGTTCCGGCACCTCCAATGAGTGCTGGAGGGTCTACTGATGCTGGCTGCTGGGAGATCTATTGTTGCTGGTGGAGGATCTTTTGATACTGAGGGTTAATTGTTGCTAGAAGGGATCTACTGTTTATGGAGGGGTCTACTGTTGCTGGCTGCTAGAGACTCTATTGATGCTGGCTGCTAGGAGATCTTTTGCTGCTGCTGGGGGTCTATTGCTGCTGGGGGGTGGAGGGGTCTATTGCTGCTGGCTGTAGGGGGATCTATTTTATTGCTTTTCTTGTTATCATAACCTAATTCCATACATTCCAATACAAAATTATACTTGGCTCTATATTCTCTAAAAGAGGCTGTACTGGAAGCTGGGTAGGGGGTGGAACCAAGGTTCAGTGCTCGGAGGTTGGAAGGGGTGGAACCAAGGTTCAGTGCTCGGAGGTTGGAAGGGGTGGAACCAAGGGTCAGTGCTCGGAGGTTGGAAGGGGTGGAACCAAGGGTTAGTGCTCGGAGGTTGGAAGGGGTGGAACCAAGGGTCAGTGCTCGGAGGTTGGAAGGGGTGGAACCAAGGGTCAGTGCTCGGAGGTTGGAAGGGGTGGAACCAAGGGTCAGTGCTCGGAGGTTGGAAGGGGTGGAACCAAGGTTCAGTGCTCGGAGGTTGGAAGGGGTGGAACCAAGGGTTAGTGCTCGGAGGTTGGAAGGGGTGGAACCAAGGGTTAGTGCTCGGAGGTTGGAAGGGGTGGAACCAAGGGTCAGTGCTCGGAGGTTGGAAGGGGTGGAACCAAGGGTCAGTGCTCGGAGGTTGGAAGGGGTGGAACCAAGGGTTAGTGCTCGGAGGTTGGAAGGGGTGGAACCAAGGGTTAGTGCTCGGAGGTTGGAAGGGGTGGAACCAAGGGTTAGTGCTCGGAGGTTGAAAGGGGTGGAACCAAGGGTTAGTGCTCGGAGGTTGGAAGGGGTGGAACCAAGGGTTAGTGCTCGGAGGTTGGAAGGGGTGGAACCAAGGGTTAGTGCTCGGAGGTTGGAAGGGGTGGAACCAAGGGTCAGTGCTCGGAGGTGGGTGGGGGCGGAGACACAAAGTAACTTAGAAGGGGGAGTTCCTGCACCTATTCTCTGAGAAAAAAAGCCCTGACTGTACATACATACTTCTTCTGGGTCGGGGATACTCAAAGTAATGAAGCTAGAGGCTCAGAATGACAACAAGGCAAAATGAGCAAGCAGGATTCTGAGCTTCCATGATTGACAGAACTGAAATCCAATGAATGAAAGGGGCGGGGCCAGGGACAGTCATGTCCTCCAGCCAGATAACGAGGCGGGGCTCTATCTGACTTGCTGCAGCTTCTGATGCACATTGTGAGAAGCCCACAGTGTGCAGTGAAATCAGGGTAAGCCGTTTCATTCCATGAGAGGAGTCGGTACATCTGTGCAAGACTGGAGTAAATGCTGGAGTTAAGTTTTAAGAGGAAAAACATTGTGAAAGTTGGATTCCCTTTGAAATGACCAACAAAGGCTTTTTAGAATGCACCCACTGCCCTTCCTCCATCATTGTGATTCAAGAAGATACATAAATAATCGGAATAAGGTTTAATTTGTTGCTTACTGGTGTCCGTTTTCTTTCCTGCCCCCCACTAATTCTGCATCAAAGACAAATCTCCGCTGAGCTTGGCAGTAAAATAAGGTTCCAGTGTCTGGGACCAGAATAGTTTCTTTAGGGTTTCAGGACTGGGAACAGCGGTGAACCTGGAGTGAACCTCAGGCATGTCTACTTATAACGTATGTCCGTCTTCCCCCCCTTTCAATCCACTGTTGGCCATTCAGATGGATGGGCCGTTCCTTTCTTTGGCCGGTGATGGAGAGGCTCCTTGTGTTTGCTCTAGGCAAAGAAAGCCTGATTTACATTATCTGCATGGCACCGAGCGAAGCCTCCAGTGACAACTCAGTTGTGTGACATTCTTAATTCACAACCCAACGGTTGACATTTCCAACCCAGCTATCTGTGATTGAGGTCCTTCACTCCTGCCAATTCCCCCAGTTGGATAAGGTCTCCGAGTGGGATGGTCCTTCAAAGACGTTAAAAGGTTCTCATATAAACTTAACGGGAGAACGGGAACTCACCGCAAAGACATACACAAGCCATGGAGTAAAGGCCACCGAAACAAACAGCCTCCTACTCCTATAGGTGGTGTCAACCAAAAATTTTGGATGCAGATTATTATATGCCGACCGCTGTCAGTATATTTACTGCGGCAGTCAGCCGCTCCTGCGCAAACCGACGTAGTATTACGTCGCTCGCCCAGGTGCCTGTAGGGAAAGAGTGTTTGCCGCCGGAGGCGCGCTCCCGCCCCCGCTCGTCCACGAGCATCCCCGCGCGTGTGACCGGCAGCTCCGATGTCCGGCCGCTCAGGAGAGGGAGAAAGGCAGGCGGCTGATGGAAACAAAGCCGCCTGTCATTCTCCCTGGTGTAACAGCAGAGATCATATGGTCCTGCTATGTAGGATCGTATGTCTCTGTGGTTACATCACAAGCCATGCCCCCCCCACAGGTATGTGGAGACAAATCCTCACAAAATGGAAAAAAATCAGAAATATACAGTATATAACCTTGAAAGAATTTGGAGAAGGCTGTTTTCTGTACCAGCATGACTGTGCCCCCCCGTGCACAAAGCCAGCTCCATAAGGACATGGTGTGACCAGCTTGGTGTGGAGGAACTCAAGTGTCCTGCACAGAGCCCTGACCTCAGCCCTACTGAACAACTTTGGGATGAACTGGAAAACCAATTGTTAGCCAGGACGTATCATTCAACATCAGTATAAGGAGAGAAGGAGCCTCTAAATGCAATATTAAAAATGTTTATTGGCAAAGTAAAATTGCACTTACAAGATCACAATGTAAAATGAGCATGTCTGATCGTCATGCAGGGTTCCGTTCCTGTCCCTGTGGTTCTGTCTCCCTAAACCGACCAGCAGCAAGAGAGAGGGTAGATGTGGCGAGCTGACCCAGGGAGGTCCTGTCATCCAAGGCCACGGTGGAACGCACGCCTCACCCGAGGACCGCCTCTGGCATCACCACGTCCCATGTGGCCCATGAGTGAGGCGTGCGTTACACCACTTCCTCAGATGACAGGACCACCCTAGGTAGGCTTGCCACATCTACCCCCTCTCTTGCTGCTGGTTAGTTCAAGGAGACAGAACCACAGTGATAGGAAGGGAACCCTACGTGACGATCAGACATGTCAATTTTACATTGTGATCCTGTAAGTGCAATTTTACTTTGTTTTCCAATAAACGCTTTGAAAACTGCACTTAGAAAGCCTTCTCCTTCTCTTGCCAGTTGGAGTTGCTTTAACTCTTTAGAAGAGCTGCCTCGGCATCAGTCTAGCACCCCCTATACATCCCCGGATGAAACTACTTCTCTACTATTGAGTATTGATCTCTTAAACATAAGCTCCCTATGTTCCATGTACATTCAACATCAATACCTGATCTCACAAATGAGCGCAAATTCCCACACTCTCCAAAATCTTATCAAGGTTTGACCAGTTTGGTGTGGAGGAACTCGAGTGCGCTGCACAAAGCCCTCATCTCAACTCTACTGAACACCTTGGGACCTCAACCCCATTGAACTTCTTTGTACCTCAACCCTGCTGAATACCTTTGGACCTCAACCTTACTGGAAACCTGTGGGATGAATTAGAACACAGATGATGAGCCCGGTCTTTACATCCAACATCAGTACCTGACTTTACAAATGGGCACAAATTCTCACAGACATCTTCCAAAATCTTGTCAAGGTGTGACCTGTTTGTGTGGAGGAACTTGAGTGTCCTGAACAGAGCCCTGACCCCTACT
Organism: Pelophylax lessonae; assembly: GCF_965119305.1. Taxonomy (NCBI): domain Eukaryota; kingdom Metazoa; phylum Chordata; class Amphibia; order Anura; family Ranidae; genus Pelophylax; species Pelophylax lessonae. The sequence goes on along the minus strand of NC_138772.1, from coordinate 3,952,225 downwards.
GAACTTCTTTGGACCTCATTCCTACTGAACTTCTTTGGACCTCAATCCTACTGAACTTCTTTGGACCTCAATCCTACTGAACTCCTTGGAACGTCAACCCTACCGAACTCCTTTGGACCTCAAGACTGTTGAAAACCTTTGGACCTCAACCTTATTGAACACCTTTGGACCTCAACCTTACTGAATGTCTTTGGGCCTCAACCCTACTGGACTCATTTGGACCTCAACCTTACTGAATACCTTCGAACCTCCACCTTACTGAACTCCTATGGACCTCAACCTTACTGAACTCCTTTGGACCTAAATCCTACTGAACCCCTTTGGACCTCAGCTCCACTGAATAAATTTGGACCTCAACCTTACAGAACTTCTTTAGACCTCAACAATACTGAACTCCTTCGGACCTCCACCTTACTGAACACCTTTGGACCTCAACCCTACTGAACTCCTTCGGACCTCCACCTTACTGAACTCCTATGGACCTCAACCTTACTGAACTCTTTTGGACCTCAACCTTACTAAACTCCTTTGGACCTAAATCCTACTGAACCCCTTTGGACCTCAGCTCCACTGAATAAATTTGGACCTCAACCTTACTGAACTTCTTTGGACCTCAACATTACTGAACACCTTTTGACCTCAACCCTACTGAATTACTTCGGACCTCAACCCTACTGAACTCCTTCGGCCCTCAACCTTACTGAACTCCTTTGGACCTCAAGACTAGTGAAAACCAATTGGACCTCAACTCTACTGAACACCTCTAGACCTCAACCCCACTGAAAACCTTTGGACCTCATCCCTACTGAACCTTTTTCGTATGAATTGGAATGCCAAAGGTGAGCCAGGTCTTCTCATTCAACATCAGTACCTGACCTAAAAAAATGGGCACAAATTCCAACATACACCCTCCAATCTTGTGGAAAGTATATCAAGAAGAGTGGAGGATGCTATAGCTGTGGGTAGAATGGACACTGATATCACATTGGTGCAGTCCTCACAACCAACAAATCTGAAACTACAAAAAGCCCTGAAGGAGGGGAAACCTCAATTCCCTGAAATGTGTTGGCTATGCTTATGTCATACACAGGAGTTTCCAAGAATTTCTATTCACACATGGTCCTCCTCACCTATCTCCAAACTCTCAACCTTCAGGAAGAATTAGAATGCCAATAGGGAACCAGGTTTTCTCATCCAGCATCTGTACCTGACCTCGCCAATTGGCAAAAATTCCCACAAACACCCTCCAAAGTCTTGTGGAAAGCCTTCCCAGAAAAGAGGATGGTATGGAGCCTCAGCATCACATGTGGGCGTTACCTATGCAAATACACCCTGCTTAGGAACGCCCACACCTCCTTACATCCTCCCATCAAGGCACTCTAATATTTGCATAACTCCTCCCACGGCTTCCATCAGTACTGAGGGCTCATGAGAGGAGTACTAAGGCAGGTTGCTGTCTTGTTTTCAGGATGTTTTCAGGTGGCCCCTCCCACCAGCCATGATTTGCCTGCATTGCATAGAGAAGCACAGGGACACAGCGATGATGTCACTTGGTCTCAAATAAGGTGGGTAGTAAAAATAGGGAGTTTTCATGTAAAAATTGTAATGTTGCTGAGGGGGGGGGGGGGGGGGGCAGGGGGGCCAGGGAAGGCAAAATATCAGCAGATTAAACATAAGCATTAAACCCAGGGGGGTGAAGAGGTGATGCCTTCAGTTTCCTTGGTAACTTTGGTTGTTTATTACTCCTGCACACGAGAGCCTATATTTAGGTGGCGTATATGAACACGCCGGCTGGTGGTGAACCTTACTATGAATGCACACAGAGCGCTATATATAGAGGAGGATTCAGCCCCCCCCCCCCCCATTCTAATTTATAGAAGGTTGGCAGGATCCGGGGGATTCATTGGAGTGGACGGTGAACGGAGTAATTGTGACTTTGGCGCTCGCTACAATTACTGGAGGGTGAGTAATTTAGATTGCTGGTGTGCGTCTCCGGCGTGTTTACTCTGCGAGTAATTCGTCGTTTTTAGGAGTTCTTCAAAATTCAGAAACATGAAAGAACGCCAAAAATCTTCGCTATGGACTGTTGGGGGGAGGAGCTCTGAACCTTCACCGCCTCTGCAGTGATTTCTATTCTCAGAATTTGGAGTCCGTGTTTAATAAACTGCCATTGTCTTTATATTGGTACAGTATGGGATAAAAAAAAAAAGGGGGTAGGAGGAGAGATAAAGGAAACCATTGGGGAGATAGAGAGGGAAAGGATAATGCTGAAAGTGGATTTAGTCCTTCCAGTATAGCATAGAAAAGGAACGCTTGTGTTGGCCAACGTGAAAAGACAACGGGCTGCACACCAATGACGTTCATTCTTTTAACCAACAATATAAACTATAGTACCAAAAGTATTGGGACGCCGGCCTGGCATCCCAGTCTTAGTCCGTAGGGTTCAATATTGAGTTGGGTCACCCTTTGCAGCTATAACAGCTTCAACTCTTCTGGGAAGGCTGTCCACAAGGTTTAGGAGTGTGTCTATGGGAATGTTTCACCATTCTTTTACTCTCAATTCAATGTTCAATTTACACAGCATTGCACGGCTGAGTGTAATCTGAGACCTGAGTGGAGAAAGCAGACACATCCCTCTCTACACAGTCTTATAGGGAAACAGGCAATCACTGGCACTTGCATGAGGGATCACAAATACGCATTTTTAATCACAGGATAAAAGCTACAAATATAGTCCCACCCTTACGTGTTTCAGCCCTATGTGGGCCTTAATCATAACTTCACTATATTGTCAAAAGTATTGGGACACCTGCCTTTACACGCTCATAAACGTTAATGGTATCCCAGTCTTAGTCCATAGGGTTCAATATTGAGTTGGCCCACCCTTTGCAGCTATAACAGCTTCAACTTTTCTGGGAAGGCTGTCCACAAGGTTTAGGAGTGTGTCTATGGGAATGTTTCACCATTCTTTTACACTCAATTCAATGTTCAATTTACACAGCATTGCACGGCTGAGTGTAATCTGAGACCTGAGTGGAGATAACAGACACATCCCTCTCTACACAGTCTCATAGGGAAACAGCCAATCACTGGCACTTGCATGAGGGATCACAAATACGCATTTTTAATCACAGGATAAAAGCTACAAATATAGTCCCACCCTTACGTGTTTCAGCCCTATGTGGGCCTTAATCATAACTTCACTATATTGTCAAAATTTTTGGGACACCTGCCTTTACACGCTCATAAACTTTAATGGCATCCCAGTCTTAGTCCGTAGGGTTCAATATTGAGTTGGCCCACCCTTTGCAGCTATAACAGCTTCAACTCTTCTGGGAAGGCTGTCCACAAGGTTTAGGAGTGTCTATGGGAATGTTTCACCATTCTTCCAGAAGTGCATTTGTGAGGTCAGGCACTGATGTTGGACGAGAATTATATATATAGAACAAGCGCTCAAGTCCAACTCCATTAAAGTCCATAAAAAAGCCACTCCTGGTAGATCCATAGGAACAAGAATTTGATCTGTTGGATGAGAAGGCCTGGCTCGCAGTCTCCGCTCGAATTCATCCCAAAGGGGTTCTATGGGGTTGAGGTCAGGACTCTGTGCAGGCCAGTCAAGTTCCTCCACCCCAAACTCGCTCATCCACGTCTTTATGGACCTTGCTTTGTGCACTGGTGTGCAGTCATGTTGGAACAGGAAGGGGCCATCCCCAAACTCCTCCCACAAAGTTGGGAACATGAAATTGTCCAAAATGTCTTGGTATGCTGACGCCTTAAGAGTTCCCTTCACTGGAACTAAGGGGCCAAGCCCAACCCCTGAAAAACAACCCCCCACCATAATCCCCCCCTCCCCCCATACCATAATCCCCCCTCCCCCAACACCATAATCCCCCCTCCCCCCATACCATAATCCCCCCTCCCCCCATACCATAATCCCCCCTCCACCAAATGGTTTGGACCAATGCACAAAGCAAGGTCCATAAAGACATGGATGAGCGAGTTTGGGGTGGTGGAACTTGACTGTCCTGCACAGTTTATATGATTATATGATTTGATTTAGGATTTCATTATTTCTTTGGGCAGTATCACATTAAGTCCCCGTTCACACTAAGGCGACCTGTGAGGCGACCTGGTCGCCTGACAGGTCACCGTAGGTCGCCTTCCATAGGGAAGCTGCGGACCCGTTCTAATAGGAGCGACACAAGTCGCTCCGACTTAGAAAAAGGGTCCGGAGCTTCTTTGGGGCGACCTGGAGGCGACCGCCATAGACTACAATGTTATGAAGTCCGTGCCCGCCGCTCCGAGGTCGCGGCGCGCTGCTCGCACCGCGACCTCGGAGGTCGCCCCGGGAAGTAGCGTCGCTTGTATGCGAACGGGGCCTTAGCACAGCGAGTTATTTATTATTAATTTTCCTATATAATTCTTCTGATTATTTCTAAAAAGCAGCTTTATTATTATACCTGCCAGCGCGATTACTACTATGTTTTTATGTTCCATCTCCTGCCTGGAGATCGCCTGGCTAACGCATTTCACCCATTCAGGCATAGTCATAGAGTCATCATAGAGTCCATAGAAGAGTCATTACATAGTCCATTGTAGAGTCATCATATAATCATCATAGAGTCAGCATGGAGCCCATTATAGAGTCATCATATAATCATCATAGAGTCAGCATGGAGCCCATTATAGAGTCATCATATAATCATCATAGAGTCAATCATAAAGTCAGCATGGAGCCCAACATAGAGTCATCATACAATCATCATAGAGTCAGCATGGAGCCCATTATAGAGTCATCATATAATCATCATAGAGTCAGCACGGAGCCCATTATAGAGTCATCATATAATCATCATAGAGTCAATCATAAAGTCAGCATGGAGCCCATTATAGAGTCATCATATAATCATCATAGAGTCAGCATGGAGCCCATTATAGAGTCATCATATAATCATCATAGAGTCAATCATAAAGTCAGCATGGAGCCCAACATAGAGTCATCATACAATCATCATAGAGTCGGCATGGAGCCCGTCATGGAGTCATCATATAATTATCCTAGAGTCCTTCATAGAGTCAGCATGGAGCCCATCATAGAGTCATCATACTATCATCATAGAGTCCATCATAGAGTCAGCATGGAGCCCATCATAGAGTCATCATACTATCATCATAGAGCCCATCATAGAGTCAGCATGGAGCCCATCATAGAGTCATCATAGAGTCCATCATTGAGTCAGCACAGAGCCCAATATAGAGTCATCATAGAGTCAGCATGGAGCCCAGCACAGAGTCATCATAGAGTCCATCATTGAGTCAGCATGGAGCCCAATATAGAGTCAATATATAATCATCATAGATTTCATCATAGAGTCAGCATGAAGCCCATTATAGAGTCATCATACTATCACCATGGATTCCATCATAGAGTCAGCATTGAGCCCATTGTAGAGTCATCATACAATCATCATAGAGTCCCTCAAAGAGTCAGCATGGAGCCCAACGTAGAGTCATCGTACTATCACCATAGAGTCCATCATAGAGTCAGCATGAAGCCCAGCACAGAGTCATCATAGGGTCCATCATAGATTCAGTGAAGAGTCACCATAGAGTCAATCATAGAGTAAGTATGGAGTCTCTTATAGAGTCAGTGAAGAAGAGTCATTATAAAGTCCATCATAGGGTTAGCATTGAGCCAATCATACAGTCATCATAGAGTTCATTGTAGAGTCAATTATAGAGTCAGTAAAGAGTCATTATTGAGTCCATTGTAGGGTCAGCATGGAGCCAGTCATCATAGAGTCCATCATAGAGTCATTGTAGAGTCTGTTATACAACCGTCATAGAATAATCATGTCTTTTTCATTCCTGCTGCCTTTGGAGAGCCCCATGACTTCCTGTCTAGTAACGTTGTCAACAGAACAGGAAGTTAGGAAAAATCTCCCCAACAGAGCCCCAGATAGCAGCAAAAATCTGGCAGGGGTTCCAGTCCTTCCCTCCTTCCTCACCCCACACTAAGGAAACAGGTTTTGGCCGAACATGCACTTAAAGAAAAGATTTGAAAGATTTTCTAAAAAATATACTTTAAATATTTTAGTTTGTAGTTTATTTAGGGGGGGGGGGGGGATTTATGTAATCCCCAAAAATCTGTCCACAAATACAAAAAAATAAATAAAACAACCAAATAAAATATTTCTATGTGAGTGTGGATTCCACATGAAGAAATGGAAAGATTGTGGCTGTTCTGAGGATACGAAGTGATTGGAAGCGTTCTCATGAGAAGACGTGGGGGGACCGCGATCGCATCGCTCCATATGTTCTCCGGATCACGCGTGTGAGCACGCCATCCCGTGATAGAACAGCGTTACAAGTGACGGCCTAATCCATCCCCAGGGTGTGATGAGCGATCCGCAGCATACGTCTGTAACGCTCCCTCATTTCCTTCCATTAATTACAACGTCTCCTATCACTGGTGGTGACAACGTCGGATCATCCTCTGGCCTAGAAATAAGGGGAGTGTCACCCCCCGACCCGCCACATCCCCATTGCCTCTTCTTGTAGCCCCTCCCAGAAATCCAGCAAGCTCTGGACTTCCTGTGCTGAAGTGACAACGCTGCTCCGCTGCACTGAGGTCCCACGCAGTGTTGTCAGCCAGGTCGGCATCAGCAGCTTTAAAGCTGAGGATTAACCCCTTCATGCCTTTTCCTGACAAGTAAAAATTTGTATTTTTTTGTTTGAAAATGACTTAGAACCCCCAAACATTATATATTTTTTAAGCAGAGACCCTAGAGAATAAAATAGCGGTTGTTGCAATGTTTTATGTCACACGATATTTGCACAGCGGTCTTTCAAATGCAATTTATGGGAAGAAATACACTTTCATGAATTAACCGCTTACGGACCGCCTGCCGCAGTTTTACATTAACCACTTTAGGACTGCTCACTGTGCTGCTACTGCAGCACAGTGGCAGCCCTGGGTCAAGCGAGGTAGACCTACGTTGCTGGACTCCTAGCCGTCTCTGCCGCCGGAGGCGCGCTCCTGCTGTGTTTAGACACAGCGGGAGTCGGGCCGGTGGAGGAGAGGAGGCGATCACTGTCTCTCTTCCCCGACTGTCGGGGAAAGTGTGAGAAGATCCGCCTGCTTGTGTAAACAAAGCAGGCGGATCTTCTCTGAGACAGGCAGGGAGAGATCACAGGATTCAGCATAGTTCAACCTGCGATCTGTGTCTGTGTCACACAATCCCCTCCCCCCACACACGTCAGTAAGCATGAGGCATACATTTAACCCCTTGATCACCAACAGTGTTAACCCCTTCCCTGCCAGTGTCATTATTACAGTGACAGTGCATATTTTTAGCACTGATTACTGTAGTAATGTCACTTGTTCCCCCCAAAAGTGTCAAAATTGTCAGTTAGGGGTCCGATCTGTCCGCCACAATGTCGCAGTCCCGCAAAAAAAAAAAAAATCGCAGATCGCCGCCATTACTAGTAAAATAAAATAAACAATAAAAATGACAGAAATCTTTCCCGTAGTTAGTAAACGCAATAACTTTTGCGCAAACCAATCAAAATACGCTTATTGTGATTTTTTTTTTTTTACCAAAAATATGTAGCAAAAAACAAATTGGCCTAAAATGTTATAAAATTTTGATTTATACATTTTTTTTTTTTGGGAATGTTATATATCAGAATGTGAAAAATATTGTTTTTTTTTTTTTAAATTGTCGCTTTTCAAAAAATAAAAATTGCACAGGTGATTAAATACCACCAAAAGAAAGCTCTATTTGTGGGAATAAAAGGACGTACATTTCATTTGGGTACAGCGTCGCACGACCGTGCAATTGTCCATTAAAGTTACGCAGTGCCGAATCGCAAAATATAGCCTGGTCAGGAAGGGGGTAAAATCTTCCGGTCTTAAAGCGGTTAAAAATACAATCATTGAGAATTTTTTTGTCACAGACATGGAGCTAAATACATTTTGGCCTAAATATATGACAAAAATTGAATATTTTGGATATTTTTTAACAGTCAAAGTAGAAAATGTCAATTTTTCGCAAAATTTTTGCTCTTTTTTATTAATATCGCAAAAAATAAAAAAGCGCATGGGGGGATCAAATACCACCAAAAGAAAGCTCTGTTTGCGGGGAAAAAAGGACGTAAATTTAGTTTGGGTACGGCGTTGCATGACCGCGCAATTGTCAGTTAAAATCACGCAGTGCCAAGTTGAAAAAAGTGGCTTGGTCATTAGCAGGGAAAACAATCCGACCCTTTCCCCTCCTAGGCAGGAAGTGAAGTGAAGGAAACCTGGCCCCCACTCCACTCTATGGCCTTGGAGGACTGGAGCAACGTCATACATCACTTCCTCCCAACAGCCTTAAAGGGCCCATTTTTTTTCATGATGAAAAAAATGTTTTTTTTTTTTTTTTTGCTTTTTAGTGTAGATGTGAGGTGTGAGGTCTTAATGACCCCAGAACTCACAATAAAGAGGACTTGTCCTGCTTATTTCTATTACAAGGGATGTTTACATTACTTGTGATAGGAATAAAAGTGATCAAAAACAAACTTTTTTTTTTAAAGGGACAGTGTAAAAATAAAAAAATAAAAGGTAAAATAAATAAGAAAAAAAAAAAAATTAAAGCGCCCCATCCCTTCGAGCTCACGTGCAGAAGAGAGCACATACGTAAGTCGCACCCACATATGTAAATGGTGTTCAAACCACACATGTGATCGTTAGAGTGAGAGCAATAATTCTATCCCAAGACCTCCTCTGTTTACAATGGCAGACCGCTGTTCTGTCTCCACGGGGAGTGGTCGCAGGTGCCCCACGGCAATACGCCGGACCCATTGATTGGCTCTCCCTGTGGCCAATGGGCATGCGCCCCCGCTAGTGGTCCCTTGAAGTGATGTACAGTTACATCATTTCATAGGACCAGACATGGTCCGGGGTTGTCACCCATGGAGGTGCTCAGACATGGTCCAGGGTTGTCACCCATGGAGGTGCTCAGACATGGTCCAGGGTTGTCACCCATGGAGGCGCTCAGACATGGTCCAGGGTTGTCACCCATGGAGGCGCTCAGACATGGTCCAGGGTTGTCACCCATGGAGGCGCTCAGACATGGTCCAGGGTTGTCACCCATGGAGGCGCTCAGAGATGGTCCAGGGCTGTCACTCATGGAGGCGCTCAGACATGATCCAGGGTTGTCACTCATGGAGGCACTCCGACATGGTCCAGGGTTGTCACTCATGGAGGCGCTCCGACGTGGTCCAGGGTTGTCACCCATGGAGGCGCTCAGACATGGTCCAGGGTTGTCACCCATGGAGGCGCTCAGACATGGTCCAGGGTTGTCACCCATGGAGGCGCTCAGACATGATCCAGGGTTGTCACTCATGGAGACACATTTAGACATGGTCCAGGGTTGTCACTCATGGAGGCACTCCGACAAGGTCCAGGGTTGTCACCCATGGAGGCGCTCAGACATGATCCAGGGTTGTCACTCATGGAGGCGCTCAGACATGATCCAGGGTTGTCACTCATGGAGACACATTTAGACATGGTCCAGGGTTGTCACTCATGGAGGCACTCCGACATGGTCCAGGGTTGTCACCCATGGAGGCGCTCAGACATGATCCAGGGTTGTCACTCATGGAGGCACACAGACATGGTCCAGGGCTGTCACCCATGGAGGCACACAGACATGGTCCAGGGTTGTCATCCATGGAGGCTCTCAGACATGGTCCAGGGTTGTCACCCATGGAGGCTCTCAGACATGGTCCAGGGTTGTCACCCATGGAGGCACACAGACATGGTCCAGGGTTGTCACCCATGGAGGCACACAGACATGGTCCAGGGTTGTCACCCATGGAGGCACTCAGACATGGTCCAGGGTTGTCACCCATGGAGGCACACAGACATGGTCCGGGGTTGTCATCCATGGAGGCTCTCAGACATGGTCCAGGGTTGTCACCCATGGAGGCTCTCAGACATGGTCCAGGGTTGTCACCCATGGAGGCACACAGACATGGTCCAGGGTTGTCACCCATGGAGGCACACAGACATGGTCCAGGGTTGTCACCCATGGAGGCACTCAGACATGGTCCGGGGTTGTCATCCATGCCATGAAGACACTCAGACATGGTCCAGGGTTGTCACCCATGGAGGCTCTCAGACATGGTCCAGGGTTGTCACCCATGGAGGCTCTCAGACATGGTCCAGGGTTGTCACTCATGGAGGCACACAGACATAGTCGCAGGGTTGTCACCCATGGAGGCTCTCAGACATGGTCCAGGGTTGTCACTCATGGAGGCACTCAGACATGGTCCAGGGTTGTCACCATCAGGAAACCCACCCTGAGAAATGCCGTGCAGTCATCGCAGGAAGTGGCAGCAAAGAAGCTGCAGGAGATCTGCAGAGCTGAGATGTAACAAAGGATAAATGGAATGATTACATTCAATCCCATGTATCACAATCCGCTCCGGGTTTCCCCTTCCAGGATGTTGGGGATCAGACGCGCTGACACCCCCCCATAGCTGAGTTCTGGATGATAATACCCCCCTCCCCCCCGGCATGGAGGGTCTCACATGTAACAGAGAGAACTCCATTTCCCAATCAAACAACGGCGACAGCCAAGAACATCGCTGCTGGCAGAGAGTCCAATCACTGCGCACCCACCCCTCCCCCCACCGTGCCCACACACGCCGGCTGTTCTGCTGTACTTCCTATCACCGGCGGGGGGGGGGGGGGGGGTACTTTATTTTGGGGGGGTGACATATAAGGAAATAAACATGTTTGGTAACATTGATGGATGGAAGGAACGCTCATATAGAGTGTCACCCCCTGAGATCAGCGATTATCGATCGTTATATAATAACGGGGGAGGGGGGTAGACTGATAGAGGGGAGTCACACATAGAGCAGCCAATAGAGGGCACCAGACTGATAGAAAGCACACCCCTAAACAATTCATCATTACAGAGTACCCAGCAGCACATACATTGTATCATGTGACTTCCTACAAAGTTACAATGTACAGTCTGATCACTGGGGGAGGGGACTGATGACATCATCTCAGCCTAGGCGAAGTCACTGGACTGGAATGTAATTCCTCTGATGTCAGCGTCTCACAACATGCGATAGAAGCTGCAGTGGGTCAGCCAGAGCCCCGCCCCATTTTCTGCCTGTATCACTGGGTTTCCGTGCTTCTCTATGCATTGCAGGAGGATCAGGGCTGGGGGTAGGGGCCAGCAGGGGGTGGTACATAGCTTCCAGCCCCCCCCCCCCCCCCCCGCACCTAAATCTTATCGCATGAGTGCTCACAATTCTGGCAAGCATTGCATTGTGGGAAAGTGGGAGTTACTAAAATAGCAGAGATGTGATTTTTAGCTAAAAACGCTAAAAAACGCTGAAAAATGCCAATGCAAAAAAAAGCAAAAAACAAAAAAAAAAAGCTAAAAAAAACCGCTGAAAAACACCAATACAAAAAAGCTACAAATAAAAGCAAAAAAAGCCAATGCAGAAAAAGCTAAAAAATGCTGAAAAACACCAATGCAAAGAGAGCTAAAAAAAAACGCAAATGCAATAAAAAACAAAAAAAAAAAAAGAACACAAAAAAAAAGCTAATGCAAGAAAAGCTAAAAAAAACACTGAAAACACCAATGCAACAAAAGCTACAAAAAACGCTGAAAAACGCCAATGCAAAAAAAGCTACAAAAAAAAAACGCAAAAAACGCAAATGCAAAAGAAGCAAAAAAAACACAAAAAAAAAGCTAATGCAAAAAAAGCTAAAAAAAAACACTGAAAACACCAATGCAACAAAAGCTACAAAAAACGCTGAAAAACGCTAATGCAAAAAAAGCTACAAAAAAAAAACGCAAAAAACGCAAATGCAAAAGAAGCAAAAAAAACACAAAAAAAAAGCTAATGCAAGAAAAGCTAAAAAAAACACTGAAAACACCAATGCAACAAAAGCTACAAAAAATGCTGAAAAACGCCAATGCAAAAAAAGCTACGCAAAAAACGCAAATGCAAAAGAAGCAAAAAAAACACAAAAAAAAAGCTAATGCAAAAAAAGCTAAAAAAAAACACTGAAAACACCAATGCAACAAAAGCTACAAAAAACGCAGAAAAGCGCCAATGCAAAAGCTAAAAAAAACGCTAAAAACAGCCAATGCAAAAAGAGCTAAAAAAAACCCCCTGAAAAACGCAGAGAGTGCGTCCTCGCAGAGCCAACTCCAAATTTATGCGAATAATTTGCAAAAAAAACCACAGAGAGTCGCAGCTGTCATCGAGAGACGCCCCAAAATAAACAATGAAACTCAGAAGAAACGCGTCCGCAGCGATCGAATCCACACAGAAATCGCTTCATTAAATTCGCTGATTGCTACTTTATATCACAGGTGAGGAAATCAGAAAACACGCAATAAAATAAAAGACTCCGGTAAGATATAAAAGATGGTGATGAGCAATTATGATAGGAAATGATTGTTATAAGAACAGAGGAAGGAAGCAGATTGGGTCCAATGGGAAGAGCGGAGATATTCTGTGATTGATATTTCTGTATGGATTGTTTGTATAGACCCGGCGCTCCATGTGTCTGCGGTTCCCATAGGACAACAAAGGATAATAAAGTCATTTCTCTCATTCAGCACGGATAATTGGAATATTTCCATCTTTCGGTGTTGACTGTTCAGTAAATCCTCCGTGGCTGCATTCCTGCTTCCACCATGCACTCGGAGCGCGTAGTATAGATACCGACTGTCTGTACCAGCGTGCCGTGTCCCCGGATCACACCGTCACCCTTTTATATACTGCGATGTTGGCTGATCCTCAAAACTTTTCTCCTTACAACACCGGGATTGCTCAGGTGATAACGGAGGAAGATACTCAGCAATTATTATTTAGATAGAACATGAAGATATAATATATAAAGATCTATAGAGAGGAGCCAGGACCCCCTTCCTCCTGCTGGTGACCCCTCTAGTGATATAAAGATCTACAGTGCCTTGCGAAAGTATTCGGCCCCCTTGAACTTTGTGACCTTTTGCCACATTTCAGGCTTCAAACATAAAGATATAAAACTGTAATTTTTTGTGAAGAATCAACAACAAGTGGAACACAATCATGAAGTGGAACGAAATTTATTGGATATTTCAAACTTTGTTAACAAATAAAAAACTGAAAAATTGGGCGTGCAAAATTATTCAGCCCCTTTACTTTCAGTGCAGCAAACTCTCTCCAGAAGTTCAGTGAGGATCTCTGAATGATCCAATGTTGACCTAAATGACTAATGATGATAAATAGAATCCACCTGTGTGTAATCAAGTCTCCGTATAAATGCACCTGCACTGTGATAGTCTCAGAGGTCCGTTTAAAGTGCAGAGAGCATCATGAAGAACAAGGAACACACCAGGCAGGTCTGAGATACTGTTGAGGAGAAGTTTAAAGCCGGATTTGGATACAAAAAGATTTCCCAAGCTTTAAACATCCCAAGGAGCACTGTGCAAGCGATAATATTGAAATGGAAGGAGTATCAGACCACTGCAAATCTACGAAGACCTGGCCGTCCCTCTAAACTTTCAGCTCATACAAGGAGAAGACTGATCAGAGATGCAGCCAAGAGGCCCATGATCACTCTGGATGAACTGCAGAGATCTACAGCTGAGGTGGGAGACTCTGTCCATAGGACAACAATCAGTCGTATACTGCACAAATCTGCCCTTTATGGAAGAGTGGCAAGAAGAAAGCCATTTCTTAAAGATATCCATAAAAAGTGTTGTTTAAAGTTTGCCACAAGCCACCTGGGAGACACCAAACATGTGGAAGAAGGGGCTCTGGTCAGATGAAACCAAAATCAAACTTTTTGGCAACAATGTAAAACGTTATGTTTGGTGTAAAAGCAACACAGCTCATCACCCTGAACACACCATCCCCACTGTGAAACATGGTGGTGGCAGCATCATGGTTTGGGCCTGCTTTTCTTCAGCAGGGACAGGGAAGATGGTTAAAATTGATGGGAAGATGGATGGAACCAAATACAGGACCATTCTGGAAGAAAACCTGATGGAGTCTGCAAAAGACCTGAGACTGGGACGGAGATTTGTCTTCCAACAAGACAATGATCCAAAACATAAAGCAAAATCTACAATGGAATGGTTCACAAATAAACATATCCAGGTGTTAGAATGGCCAAGTCAAAGTCCAGACCTGAATCCAATCGAGAATCTGTGGAAAGAACTGAAAACTGCTGTTCACAAACGCTCTCCATCCAACCTCACTGAGCTCGAGCTGTTTTGCAAGGAGGAATGGGCAAAAATTTCAGTCTCTCGATGTGCAAAACTGATAGAGACATACCCCAAGCGACTTACAGCTGTAATTGCAGCAAAAGGTGGCGCTACAAAGTATTAACTTAAGGGGGCTGAATAATTTTGCACACCCAATTTTTCAGTTTTTTATTTGTTAAAAAAGTTTGGAATATCCAATAAATTTCGTTCCACTTCATGATTGTGTCCCACTTGTTGTTGATTCTTCACAAAAAATTACAGTTTTATATCTTTATGTTTGAAGCCTGAAATGTGGCAAAAGGTCGAAAAGTTCAAGGGGGCCGAATACTTTCGCAATGCACTGTATATAGGGGAATCAGGACCTCCTTCCTCCTGCTGGTGACCCCTCTAGTGATATAAAGATCTATAGAGAGGAATCAGGACCCCCTTCCTCCTGCTGGGGACCCCTCTAGTGATATAAAGATCTATATAGGGGAATCAGGACCTTCCGTCCTCCTGCTGGTGACCCCTCTAGTGATATAAAGATCTATATAGAGGAATCAGGACCTTCCGTCCTCCTGCTGGTGACCCCTCTAGTGATATAAAGATCTATATAGAGGAATCAGGACCTCCTTCCTCCTGCTGGTGACCCCTCTAGTGATATAAAGATCTATATAGGGGAATCAGGACCTTCCGTCCTCCTGCTGGTGACCCCCCAGTGATATAAAGATCTATATAGAGGAATCAGGACCTCCTTCCTCCTGCTGGTGACCCCTCTAGTGATATAAAGATCTATATAGGGGAATCAGGACCTTCCGTCCTCCTGCTGGGGACCCCTCTAGTGATATAAAGATCTATATAGAGGAATCAGGACCTCCTTCCTCCTGCTGGGGACCCCTCTAGTGATATAAAGATCTATATAGGGGAATCAGGACCTTCCGTCCTCCTGCTGGGGACCCCTCTAGTGATATAAAGATCTATATAGGGGAATCAGGACCTTCCGTCCTCCTGCTGGTGACCCCTCTAGTGATATATAGATCTATATAGAGGAATCAGGACCTCCTTCCTCCTGCTGGTGACCCCTCTAGTGATATAAAGATCTATATAGGGGAATCAGGACCTTCCGTCCTCCTGCTGGTGACCCCTCTAGTGATATATAGATCTATATAGAGGAATCAGGACCTCCTTCCTCCTGCTGGTGACCCCTCTAGTGATATAAAGATCTATATAGAGGAATCAGGACCTTCCGTCCTCCTGCTGGTGACCCCTCTAGTGATATAAAGATCTATATAGAGGAATCAGGACCTCCTTCCTCCTGCTGGTGACCCCTCTAGTGATATAAAGGTCTATAGAGAGGAATCAGGACCCCCTTCCTCCTGCTGGGGACCCCTCTAGTGATATAAAGATCTATATAGGGGAATCAGGACCTTCCGTCCTCCTGCTGGTGACCCCTCTAGTGATATAAAGATCTATATAGAGGAATCAGGACCTTCCGTCCTCCTGCTGGTGACCCCTCTAGTGATATAAAGATCTATATAGAGGAATCAGGACCTCCTTCCTCCTGCTGGTGACCCCTCTAGTGATATAAAGATCTATATAGGGGAATCAGGACCTTCCGTCCTCCTGCTGGTGACCCCCCAGTGATATAAAGATCTATATAGAGGAATCAGGACCTCCTTCCTCCTGCTGGTGACCCCTCTAGTGATATAAAGATCTATATAGGGGAATCAGGACCTTCCGTCCTCCTGCTGGGGACCCCTCTAGTGATATAAAGATCTATATAGAGGAATCAGGACCTCCTTCCTCCTGCTGGGGACCCCTCTAGTGATATAAAGATCTATATAGGGGAATCAGGACCTTCCGTCCTCCTGCTGGGGACCCCTCTAGTGATATAAAGATCTATATAGAGGAATCAGGACCTCCTTCCTCCTGCTGGTGACCCCTCTAGTGATATAAAGATCTATATAGGGGAATCAGGACCTTCCGTCCTCCTGCTGGTGACCCCTCTAGTGATATATAGATCTATATAGAGGAATCAGGACCTCCTTCCTCCTGCTGGTGACCCCTCTAGTGATATAAAGATCTATATAGAGGAATCAGGACCTTCCGTCCTCCTGCTGGTGACCCCTCTAGTGATATAAAGATCTATATAGAGGAATCAGGACCTCCTTCCTCCTGCTGGTGACCCCTCTAGTGATATAAAGGTCTATAGAGAGGAATCAGGACCCCCTTCCTCCTGCTGGGGACCCCTCTAGTGATATAAAGATCTATATAGGGGAATCAGGACCTTCCGTCCTCCTGCTGGTGACCCCTCTAGTGATATAAAGATCTATATAGAGGAATCAGGACCTTCCGTCCTCCTGCTGGTGACCCCTCTAGTGATATAAAGATCTATATAGAGGAATCAGGACCTCCTTCCTCCTGCTGGTGACCCCTCTAGTGATATAAAGATCTATATAGGGGAATCAGGACCTTCCATCCTCCTGCTGGTGACCCCCCAGTGATATAAAGATCTATATAGAGGAATCAGGACCTCCTTCCTCCTGCTGGTGACCCCTCTAGTGATATAAAGATCTATATAGGGGAATCAGGACCTTCCGTCCTCCTGCTGGGGACCCCTCTAGTGATATAAAGATCTATATAGAGGAATCAGGACCTCCTTTCTCCTGCTGGGGACCCCTCTAGTGATATAAAGATCTATATAGGGGAATCAGGACCTTCCGTCCTCCTGCTGGGGACCCCTCTAGTGATATAAAGATCTATATAGAGGAATCAGGACCTCCTTCCTCCTGCTGGTGACCCCTCTAGTGATATAAAGATCTATATAGGGGAATCAGGACCTTCCGTCCTCCTGCTGGTGACCCCTCTAGTGATATAAAGATCTATATAGAGGAATCAGGACCTTCCGTCCTCCTGCTGGTGACCCCTCTAGTGATATAAACATCTATAGAGAGGAATCAGGACCTCCTTCCTCCTGCTGATGAATAATAAGTGGTTGTAGAGACCCCATCTCCCCTGACACTCATCCCTGGTCAGTAGTTGAAGGGCATTGTGAAGAGCGAGTCTATAATTCATGACTTGGCTTTCCCCTCTTGTATTCGGATAAAGGATGACTCTCTGGACAGATTCTACATTTGCCTAAAATATTCCGCCTGTGTCCCCCCGGGGAAGTTGGAGCTCAGATATGTTAAATAGCTCCACACACGAGGCATGGCACGCACATCATTGCTCTTATCGATTTTCTGATCGCAGGTTCATTTGTATGATCCCGTGTCCATATATTCATCTAGACTGTGCATTAAACTCCCACCAATCTCCGGCCCCCTGACACCTCTCTTCTGACACCACTCTGCACCTTGATGTGAAGGAATGAGAGGAACGCACCGGCTGCTCTCTATCGGCAATTAACCCCCGGGCCAACTCAATACCATCGATCTGATTGCTGGCGCACCTCAACAGTCCACTCCATTAGACTGAGTATCTCCTACTGCTTCTTATGTACTAAGCATGACCGGCTTTATGGCGCACTGCAGAGGAGCTTCACCATTCTGTGCATGAGCAAGATACATCCGCTGACCCGCCTGCTCATAGGCCCTTTTTTTTTCCCACCTGCTGTGCCCATTATGAGGGGTTCCCACCATCCCTGTGCTGAGTTCCCAGGTCTGTACACCCACTGTGCCCATTATGAGGGGTCCCCACCATCCCTGTGCTGAGTTCCCAGGTCTGTACACCCGCTGTGCCCATTATGAGGGGTTAATTTTGTTTATTGAAAAATCTTACAAACAACAACTTATATACAATAAAACCATAATAAATAAATTAATAAATAACATATTTACAAAATAATTAAATATAACTATACAAAACCAAAAACCAAACAAGAACATAATAAATAAACCAAATTGCGCACAGCATAAACCCTACGAGAGAGCCAGACTAAGGAACATCACCGTCACCATGCATGGAGCCTTTTATCAAAAATATATTTTATCTGAAAATCTAGGGGAGTGAAGCAAGGACAGAAAGAAAAGCCGCACACCCCGAGATCAACAGGCAGCAGCTACAGAGTCCTGATATTCCTCCACGCCTTTATCCAGGCCTCCTGCTGCCACCTGTCTTTCTCAAGACCCCGAATCTTCCCAACCTCACCCAGAATGTTCTGCACCACCACCTCAACAGGGAGGATTTTACTCCGTAAGGATACCTGGCACCGTGCACTCCACGTGAAATAACGGACTACTACACTAACTAAAAAAAGTGTTTCCAAATCATAATCCCGGCGAGTCTGGAATGCCCCATACACCCACTCTGCATAACTCATATGGGGGAGGAAGGGTACACTCAGAGCCCTCCCTACCCTCTTGTACACCTCTATATTAAAAGGGCACTGAAGCAAAAAATGATCCATGGACTCCACCGCACCTCCACACTCTACTCTCGGGCAGCCACGATCACTCACAGAGAGAAACTTCAGGTTGCCCTTCACATATAGTTTTCCATGGAAAGCGAGCCAAGCCTGATCCCTAAACTTCATTGGGATTCTCTCCAAATTAATCAAACGCAAACCCTCCCCCAAAACTAGGCTTGGGCAATCCCTTAAGGCCAGTGGTTCGCAAAAAACAGAGCTCATGATCCGCTTCTCAAGAAGTTTCCTTGGAAGAGATCTGATCTCCCCTGCCGTTACTTGCCACTGCCGAAGTATTTTCAAACACGGGGCAACATAAGTCGGGAGCTTATCATGCTTGACCCTCAGGCTTTTCACTGGCCCACCATTTTCCCAGTTTCGCAGAAAGGGCCTAAACCAGGACTGGAAAATACCAACCCACCCAGGCGGTCTCTCTGCCAACATGTTACCAAGGTTGTACTTTACAAACATCAGAGAGAAAAAGACTACAGGGTTGATCATTCCTAGACCACCCTCCCGCCTAGGAAGATAAGTCACACTCCTTTTGACAAGGTTTATTCTGTTTCCCCATAACAGCTGGAAGAAACAACTATAGATCCTGGTATAGAGAGACACTGGCAAAATGCAGACAAAACTGACATACAGAAAAATTGGAATCAGGTAACCTTTGATCAGATCAACCTTTTCCCTTAAGGAAAACCGCCAACTTTTCCAGCTCGCCACCTTGGCATTGGCATTCTCCAGCCTGCTCACCCAATTTGCATGACCATAGTCACCTGGGCCAAATTCAATGCCTAGAACTCTAATTTTTTGTTGGGGCTCCGGGAAGTCATCCGGGAGAACAAAGCTCTCACCTTCCACGCCCATCCAGAAAGCTTCACACTTGTCCTGGTTGACCTTTGAACCTGATGCTTCCGCATACTGCCTTGTCACTGAGACCACCTCCTGCGCTTCCCCAGTCCCAGAGACAAAAACAGAAACGTCATCAGCATAAGCCACAACCTTCAAAGGAGGCTCACCAGCGATGCCCAAAGGTACCCCACACAATGGTCCACTCTCTAGCCTTCTAATGAAGGGGTCGATTGCAAACGCATATAGCAGAGGACTCAAAGGACACCCCTGACGCACACCTGAGCCAACCACAAAGGGCTGCCCAACCCAACCATTAACCAGAGGAAAGCTTTCAGCCCCTTTGTACAAAATCTTGAGCCAATCAATGAAACCCCCCTCCAGGCCATACTTGCCAAGAAGGAGCCATAGGTACTCATGATTAACCCTATCAAAGGCCTTAGCCTGATCCAATGTCAGCAGATATTTACCCCAACCAGCAGCCCTACAACGCTCCAAGGCCTCCCGGACAGCTAACACAGCTGAGAAAGTGCTTCTACCCTGGATTGCGCAGTGCTGGTGATGGGATAACAAATCGCCTGCCACTGATGATAATCGCCAGAAAAAAATCTTTGCCAGTATCTTTCTATCGACATTAAGAAGGCTAATGGGGCGCCAATTCTCAATCATCGAAGGATCTTTGCCCTTTGACAGAAGAACCACTGCAGATTGCCTCATGGAAGGAGGGAGAGAACCCTCATGCAAACAGCCATTAAAAACCTCCGCAAGGTGTGAAGCCAGGATCTTCTTAAAACATTTATAAAATTCGGCTGTCAAACCATCTGGCCCTGGCGTTTTCCTGATGGCTAGTTTATCAATAGCCTGGATCACCTCATCTGCAGTGATTTCATCTGTCAAATTCATCAAAGGAACAATATTTTCCAGACCTGGCGTAGAGTCCAAAAAACTCAACATCCCTGTCCGATCAAGGTTCTTTCCTCCCAGGAGATCAGCATAGTATGACCTGACGACCTCCAGGATCCCTGACCTAGACTTCGTCAGAGAGCCCGTACTGTCCTTCAGGCCATTGACCGTCTTAACTGCTACGCTCTGTTTACAATTCTGGTAAGGGTCAGGCGAATGGTATTTCCCATAGTCCCTTTCCTGAACCAAAGAGGCGTGCCGGTCATATTGATGGGTCCTCAGGAGGAGCTTCACCTCAGAGATCGCCCCAGAATCTCCTCCATTCGATACAAGGCGGTCAAGTTTCCTCCGCAAACGCTGGTAGGTGATATACTTATCTTGCTGTCTCTTTCTCCCTATGGCCTTGAAAAGCCTAACAGTCCGCTGTTTTATAAGCTCCCACCATTCTGACTTACTGTTGCAAAAGTCTAGGATAGTTACCTGTGCCTGAAAAAATTCCTCAAAGGATTGTCTTACTTCCTCGTCATCCAGGAGGGCCGAATTCAATCTCCAGATACCCCTCCCCCTAGGTGGCACGCCTGAGGCATTCAGAGTCAAATATAGAATACAGTGATCAGAAAACTCCACTGCCCGACAAACAGGTGCCGAAAAAGCAGAGTCCTCCTTTAAAAAAAACCTATCTATCCTACTATGACTATTACCTCGCTGAAAAGTGAACCCCGTGCTGTCTGGGCAGCGCTTAATGTGCACATCTACCAGACCTGCTTCCCTAACCATTGCATTTAGGAAAAGGCTGTCATAGCCCAGCTTATCTCTGAAACCTCTCCTGTCTTTAGGCCTAGTAATGGTGTTGAAGTCACCTCCAAAGATAACCTGCTGAGCCGTAAAAAGAAAAGGCTTAATCTTTGTAAAGAGGCATTTCCTGTCCCATTTTGTCTGGGGACCATAGATGTTAATCAGGCGCAGGTCCTGCCCCCTCACAGAGACATCCAAAATCATGCATCTCCCAATCTCTACCTCAATTACCCGTCGGCATGTTACCATACCAGAAAAAAGGACCGCAACCCCGCTGTAAGGCTCGGCCGCAAGAGACCAAAAGGAGGGACCACGCTTCCACTCCTTCTTTGCCAGATGTATATCAGCCAGATTACTGAGATGGGTCTCTTGCAAAAACAAAATGTCAGCATCAAACTCGCTGAGCAAAAATAAGGCCATATGACGAGCACTCACTGATTTTAAGCTGGCAGCATTAATGGTTGCCACTTTTAACGGAGTGGGAACTGCCATTAGGATAATTGAGGCAGCCGTTTCTTAGCCTGACTACTCTCTCTTCCTGGAGAACCAGTGCGCTTCAATGCACCCTGGGACTCATCATCCATAGAAGACGCCGTACTCAACGAGTCCCATTCATCGTCATCATCTGACAGGACCCCAAACTTATCTTTCAAGGGCAAAACCTTAGGACTTTGGGCAACTGAACACCTTTTTTTTTTTCTTTTGCCCTTCTTCCTTTTCTCCTCCAACCATTCCACATCATCCTTGGACAAACTGCAAATTACAGTCTCCCCACTCTTAGCCTCCCCTTCACCCCCACTCTCCCTTACCTTATCTGCCACCAGGCCAGCCTCTTCACCATTTTCCCCACTCCTCTGCATCCCCTGGTCCCCAATAGAAGCCCTGAAATGTCGAGGGGGTGGGACTGGCACTGCACTTGATGCCCCTGCATCAGCACCTCTTGCGGCCTCTGCAATTTTGGAGGACATAGACACAGAAGGATTGGACACATTCTCGGTAACTGATACATGCAAACGCACAGACTGGGGCGCCACAGATTTGGAAGACACTGACACACTGGGAATTGGCACAGACTGGGAAATCACAGACTGGGAAGACACAGGCACACTAGGCAAACGCACAGACTGGGAAGACACAGGCACACTAGGCAAACGCACAGACTGGGAAGACACATGCACACTGGGCATTGGCACAGACTTAGAGGGAATCGCAGGCACCCTAGCTGCTGAGCTCTGAGCATCCTCCATGTCCAGGCGGAAGAACTCTCTCATGAGCTCAGGCTGGTTATGCATTGCCTCGGGACACTGGCTATAAGGATGCCCAACCGAATTGCACAAGTTGCACCTTATAATGTTGCAATCCTTTGCCAAATGCCCTAAATCCTGACACAGAGAGCATTTCATCACTGGACAGGAGGATGCAAAGTGCCCTTTATCCCCACATTTATTACACAGTTTTGGCTGGCCTGGATAAAAGATGGTCAGCCTGTCCCTTCCCAGGAAAGCTGAGGATGGCAGATGCTGGATGACATTATCAATAACCCTCAGTTTTAGCTGCACAGACCATCCCCCCGTCCATATTCCTCGGTCATCCATAATTTTGTGTAAGGGGCTCAGGATGTCTCCATATCTCCTCAGCCATACAGATAAATCCCCTTGTGGTATGGACTCATTGCGCACAAGAATCGTCACCATTTTAATAAGTGGCTGACGTGACACAACTTTGGGGATGAGCCCTCTCCAGTCCGGCAGGCTCCTACACACATGCTCATATTTCTCCCAAAATATGTCCAAAGACTCCGGACGGATAAAGGACAAATCATACTCATAGGAGCCGGTCGGACTGATCAGGGCGAAGATATCTTCGGGTCTAAACCCCATCTGCAGAATCTTATCAACCACAGCTCTCCTATATGGGGGAATACCTTCGCCTTCCCATCTGAGCTGAACCACATTCCTCCTTTTAAATAGTGAGGAAGATAAACCATTTCCATGCTCCCCCCTACCAGATCCTGTAGCAGCACCAGCATAGGTTTTCCTCCCAGACATACCAGTAATTACAGCATTGTCCTTAGACACAACCACACCTGCTGACAAGGAGCCTGAATCAACCCTTGCAGTCTTTGGAGCAGCAGAGACAAGACCCACCCCCTCCCCCTTCTCTAAGCACTCAGCTGCTTTCCTGGGTTCAATCACAGTTTTTTTTACTGCAGAATCCCCAACAGTTGTAGCACTACTGCTCCCAGCATCTCCTGCACCATTTTCAGGAACAACAGCTTTATCTGGGTCAGGAAAAGCCTTTGCAATGTCCGTGGTGCTCCTCTCTGCAGACACTTCAACCAAAAGCTCAAAGTTATTTTCAGTTTTCCCACCAATCGCATTTAAAGTTTTTTTAGCAGGTGCATCAGGTTGCACTGCATGCTGCACATTGTCTATGGGTGTGGGCTGACAGCCCATAGCACTACAACCCTCAGCAAGCACATTGTCATTAAAGTTCACATCACCACCTTGCACACACACTGTACCTGCTTGCTGTGTTGTTACCTCTGCAGTGTCATGGCTGATGGTGGGATCAAACTTCCTCCTGGTTGTTGCAGGCTTCATGGTGAATGTTCCTCTCTCCACAGGTCTCTCTTTCATAGGGCGAGGAACGGTATCCATATCCTCATCTGAGGAATCCGCAGAAAAATGTAACTTTCTTCCATCCAGAGGGGTTTCCAGCTCAGCGATGAACTCCAACATGCCAGTACCCCCCGCAACCTCCTGCTCAGATGTTCCACATTGCTGCTGCAGAGGGAGGGAGACAGAGGCCTCCGCCATTGGGGGCTCAGCAGATGTCTGAGGTGTTGAAGAGCTGGGCTCATCCTCCGGGCCCACTTTCTCACTCTCTGCTGACTCTGTCGGTACCTGAATCTCCTCACTGGCTGGGTCACTCTCCATGCTGGAAACGGTTCCTCTCCTCATACGGCTGAAACGTTCCTCATTCCTGTATTTTTCCTTAAAAGCTCCGCTACTTTCCTTCAGAGAGCTCACCAACTCTTTCTGCTTCCTCAAAGCTTGCTCCAAGTCCTTTAATTCAGGCCTCAGAGCCGGTCTCTTCTTACTGTACAGTTTGGCACAATACAACTTTTTCTTTTTAAATTCAGTTTTTAAAGCTGCCAATTTCTCCTCCTCTTTCTCAATCCTTGTCAGCTTGTCCACAATCCTCCGTCTAAAGGTAGATAGGGATTCACCCCTCCTTGGGCCGAGCTCCATGTCTTCCATAGGCTGAGGCCTAGTCTCAGGCCTATCCAGGGGGCCCCCGCCGGGGTCCTCCCCAGGATCCAGCATCCCTCCTGGGGCAGAGAAACAACTCTAGCCCCTGGCTTCTGGAAGCACACGAGCTAAGGAATCAGCAACCTCACACCTCGCTGTCAGGGAGTGGAATGGCAGTTTCCCACCATCCCTGTGCTGAGTTCCTGGGTCTGTACACCTGCTGTGCCCATTATGAGGAGTTCCCACCATCCCTGTGCTGAGTTCCTTGGTCTGTACATCCACTGTGCCCATTATGAGGTTTTGCCCCCATCCCTGTGCTGAGTTCCTTGGTCTGTACATCCACTGTGCCCATTATGAGGTTTTGCCCCATCCCTGTGCTGAGTTCCCGGGTCTGTACACCTGCTGTGCCCATTATGAGGAGTTCCCACCATCCCTGTGCTGAGTTCCCGGGTATGTACACCCACTGTGCCCATTATGAGGGGTTAATTTTGTTTATTGGAAATTCTTACAAACAATCAACTTATATACAATAAAACCATAATAAATAAATTATAAATAACATATTTACAAAATAATTGAATATAACTATACAAAACAAGAACATAATAAATAAACCAAATTGCACACAGCATAAACCCTACGAGAGAGCCGGACTAAGAAACTTCACCATGCATGGAACCTTTAATCAAAAATTATATTTTATGACTGATTTTAAGCTGACAACATTATTGGGTTCCACTTTTAACAGATAATTGAGGCAGCCGTTTCTTAGGCTGACTACTCTCTCCCCCTGGAGAACCAGTGCGCTTCAATGCACCCTGCGACTCATCATCCATGGAAGATTCTGTACTCAACAAGTCCAATTCATCGTCATCATCTGACAGGACCCCAAACTTATTTGTCAAAGGCAAAACCTCAGGACTGTGGGTAGCTGAACACTTTTTTTTCCTTCTTTTGCCCTTCTTTCTTTTCTCCTCCAACCATTCCACATCCCCCTTGGACAAATTGGAAATAACAGTTTCCCCACTCTCACCCTCCCCTTCACCCCCACTCTCCCTTACCTGATCTACCACCAGGCCAGCCTCTTCACCATTCTCCCCACTCCTCTGCACCCCATGGTCCCTAATAGAAGCCCTGCAATGTCTAGGGGAGGGGACTGGCACTGTACTTGATGCCCCTGCCTCAGCACCTCTTGCCGCCTCTGCAATTTTGGAAGACATAGACACAGAAGGATTGGACACATTCTTAGTAACCGATACCTTACATACAGACTGGGAAGACACTGACACACTGGGAATCGGCACAGACTGGGGCACCACAGACTGAGAAGACACTGACACACTGGGAATTGGCACAGACTGGGGCACCACAGACTGGGAAGACACAGGCACACTGGGTATTGGTACAGACTCGGAGGGAATCGCAGGCACCCTAGCTGCTGAGCTCTGAGCATCCTCCATGTCCAGGCGGAAGAACTCTCTCATGAGCTCAGGCTGGTTGTGCATTGCCTCAGGACACTGACTATAAGGATGCCCAACCGCATTGCACATGTTGCACCTTATAATATTGCAATCTTTTGCCAAATGCCCTAAATCCTGACACAGAGAGCATTTCATTACTGGACAGGAGGATGCAAAGTGCCCTTTATCCCCACACTTATTGCACAGCTTTGGCTGGCCTGGATAGAAGATGGTCAATCTGTCCCTCCCCAGGAAAGCGGAGGATGGCAGATGCTGGATGACATTATCAATGACTCTTAGTTTTAGCTGCACAGACCATCCCCCCGTCCATATTCCTCGATCATCCATAATTTTGTGTAAGGGGCTCAGGATGTCTCCATATCTCCTCAGCCATACAGATAAATCCCCTTGCGGTATGGACTCATTGCACACAAGAATCATCACCATTTTAATAAGTGGCTGACGTGACACAACTTTGGGGATGAGCCCTTTCCAGTCCGGCAGGCTCCTACACACATGTTCATATTTCTCCCAAAATATGTCCAAAGACTCCGGACGGACAAAGGACAAATCGTACTCATAGGAGCCGGTCGGACTGATCAGGGCAAAGATATCTGCAGGTTTAAAGCCCATCTGCAGAATCTTATCCACCACAGCTCTCCTATATGGCGGAATACCTTCGCCTTCCCATCGGAGCTGTACCACATTCCTCCTTTTAAATAATGAGGAAGATGAAACATTTCCATGCTCCTTCCCTGCTTGCACCCCCCTCCCAAACCCTTCAGCAGCACCAGCATAGGTTTTCCTCCCAGAAACATCAGCAATTACAGCATTGTCTTTAGATACAACCACACCTGATGACAAGGAGCCTGAATCAACCCTTGCAGTCTTTGGAGCAGCAGAGACAAGACCCACCCCCTCCCCCTTCTCTGAGCACTCAGCTGCTTTCCTGGGTTCAATCACAGCCTTGTCTACTGCAGACTCCAAAAAAGTTATAGTACTACTGCTCCCAGCATCTCCTCCACCATGCTCAGGAACAGCCACTGTATTTGGTCCAGGCAAAGCCTCTGCAATGTCCGTGGTGCTCCTCTCTGCAGACTCTTCAACCAGAAACACACAGTTTTTTCCAGTTTTCTCACCAATTGCATTTAAAAGTGGAATTTTTCCAGCAGGTGTATCAGGTTGCACTGCATGCTGCACATTGTCTATGGGTGTGGGCTGACAGCCCATAGCACTACAACCCTCAGCAAGCACATTGTCATTAATAAAGTTCACATCACCACCTTGCACACACACTGTACCTGCTTTCTGTGTTACCTCTGCAGTGTCATGGTTAATGGCGGGATCAAACTTCCTCCTGGTTGTTGCAGGCTTAATGGTGAATTTTCCTTTCTCCACAGGTCTCTCTTTCATAGGGCGAGGAACAGTATCCATCTCCTCATCTGGGGAATCTGCAGAAAAATTGAACTTTCTTCCATCCAGAGGGGATTCCAGCTCAGCGACGAACTCCAGCATCCCAGTACCCCTCTCAACCTCCTGCTCAGATGTTCCACATTGCTGCTGCAGAGGGAGGGAGGGAGAGGCCTCCGCCATTGGGGGCTCAGCAGATGTCTGAGGTGTCGAAAAGCTGGGCCCATCCTCCGGGCCCACTTTCTCACTCTCTGCTGACTCTGTCGGTACCTGAATCTCCTCACTGACTGGGTCACTCTCCATGCTGGAAACGGCTCCTCTCCTCATACTCTCCAGCTTTTCAACAGTCCTCCGTCTAAAGGTAGGCAGGGATTCACCCCTCCTTGGGCCGAGCTCCATGTCTTCCATAGGCTGAGGCCTAGTCTCAGGCCTATCCAGGGGGCCCCCGCCAGGGTCCTCCCCAGGATCCAGCATCCTTCCTGGGGCAGAGAAGCAACTCTAGCCCCTGGCTTCTGGAAGCCCACGAGCTAAGGAACCAGCAACCTCACACCTCGCTGTCAGGGAGTGGAATGGCAGTTTCCCACCATCCCTGTGCTGAGTTCCCAGATCTGTACACCTGCTGGGCCCATTATGAGGAGTTCCCACCATCCTTGTGCTGAGTTCCTGGGTCTGTACACCCACTGTTCCCATTATGAGGGGTTAATTTTGTTTATTGAAAAATCTTACAAACAACAACTTATATACAATAAAACCATAATAAATAAATTAATAAATAACATATTTACAAAATAATTAAATATAACTATACAAAACCAAAAACCAAACAAGAACATAATAAATAAACCAAATTGCGCACAGCATAAACCCTACGAGAGAGCCAGACTAAGGAACATCACCGTCACCATGCATGTAGCCTTTTATCAAAAATATATTTTATCTGAAAATCTAGGGGAGTGAAGCAAGGACAGAAAGAAAAGCCGCACACCCCGAGATCAACAGGCAGCAGCTACAGAGTCCTGATATTCCTCCACGCCTTTATCCAGGCCTCCTGCTGCCACCTGTCTTTCTCAAGACCCCGAATCTTCCCTACCTCACCCAGAATGTTCTGCACCACCACCTCAACAGGGAGGATTTTACTCCGTAAGGATACCTGGCACCGTGCACTCCACGTGAAATAACGGACTACTACACTAACTAAAAAAAGTGTTTCCAAATCATAATCCCGGCGAGTCTGGAATGCCCCATACACCCACTCTGCATAACTCATATGGGGGAGGAAGGGTACACTCAGAGCCCTCCCTACCCTCTTGTACACCTCTATATTAAAAGGGCACTGAAGCAAAAAATGATCCATGGACTCCACCGCACCTCCACACTCTACTCTCGGGCAGCCACGATCACTCACAGAGAGAAACTTCAGGTTGCCCTTCACATATAGTTTTCCATGGAAAGCGAGCCAAGCCTGATCCCTAAACTTCATTGGGATTCTCTCCAAATTAATCAAACGCAAACCCTCCCCCAAAACTAGGCTTGGGCAATCCCTTAAGGCCAGTGGTTCGCAAAAAACAGAGCTCATGATCCGCTTCTCAAGAAGTTTCCTTGGAAGAGATCTGATCTCCCCTGCCGTTACTTGCCACTGCCGAAGTATTTTCAAACACGGGGCAACATAAGTCGGGAGCTTATCATGCTTGACCCTCAGGCTTTTCACTGGCCCACCATTTTCCCAGTTTCGCAGAAAGGGCCTAAACCAGGACTGGAAAATACCAACCCACCCAGGCGGTCTCTCTGCCAACATGTTACCAAGGTTGTACTTTACAAACATCAGAGAGAAAAAGACTACAGGGTTGATCATTCCTAGACCACCCTCCCGCCTAGGAAGATAAGTCACACTCCTTTTGACAAGGTTTATTCTGTTTCCCCATAACAGCTGGAAGAAACAACTATAGATCCTGGTATAGAGAGACACTGGCAAAATGCAGACAAAACTGACATACAGAAAAATTGGAATCAGGTAACCTTTGATCAGATCAACCTTTTCCCTTAAGGAAAACCGCCAACTTTTCCAGCTCGCCACCTTGGCATTGGCATTCTCCAGCCTGCTCACCCAATTTGCATGACCATAGTCACCTGGGCCAAATTCAATGCCTAGAACTCTAATTTTTTGTTGGGGCTCCGGGAAGTCATCCGGGAGAACAAAGCTCTCACCTTCCACACCCATCCAGAAAGCTTCACACTTGTCCTGGTTGACCTTTGAACCTGATGCTTCCGCATACTGCCTTGTCACTGAGACCACCTCCTGCGCTTCCCCAGTCCCAGAGACAAAAACAGAAACGTCATCAGCATAAGCCACAACCTTCAAAGGAGGCTCACCAGCGATGCCCAAAGGTACCCCACACAATGGTCCACTCTCTAGCCTTCTAATGAAGGGGTCGATTGCAAACGCATATAGCAGAGGACTCAAAGGACACCCCTGACGCACACCTGAGCCAACCACAAAGGGCTGCCCAACCCAACCATTAACCAGAGGAAAGCTTTCAGCCCCTTTGTACAAAATCTTGAGCCAATCAATGAAACCCCCCTCCAGGCCATACTTGCCAAGAAGGAGCCATAGGTACTCATGATTAACCCTATCAAAGGCCTTAGCCTGATCCAATGTCAGCAGATATTTACCCCAACCAGCAGCCCTACAACGCTCCAAGGCCTCCCGGACAGCTAACACAGCTGAGAAAGTGCTTCTACCCTGGATTGCGCAGTGCTGGTGATGGGATAACAAATCGCCTGCCACTGATGATAATCGCCAGAAAAAAATCTTTGCCAGTATCTTTCTATCGACATTAAGAAGGCTAATGGGGCGCCAATTCTCAATCATCGAAGGATCTTTGCCCTTTGACAGAAGAACCACTGCAGATTGCCTCATGGAAGGAGGGAGAGAACCCTCATGCAAACAGCCATTAAAAACCTCCGCAAGGTGTGAAGCCAGGATCTTCTTAAAACATTTATAAAATTCGGCTGTCAAACCATCTGGCCCTGGCGTTTTCCTGATGGCTAGTTTATCAATAGCCTGGATCACCTCATCTGCAGTGATTTCATCTGTCAAATTCATCAAAGGAACAATATTTTCCAGACCTGGCGTAGAGTCCAAAAAACTCAACATCCCTGTCCGATCAAGGTTCTTTCCTCCCAGGAGATCAGCATAGTATGACCTGACGACCTCCAGGATCCCTGACCTAGACTTCGTCAGAGAGCCCGTACTGTCCTTCAGGCCATTGACCGTCTTAACTGCTACGCTCTGTTTACAATTCTGGTAAGGGTCAGGCGAATGGTATTTCCCATAGTCCCTTTCCTGAACCAAAGAGGCGTGCCGGTCATATTGATGGGTCCTCAGGAGGAGCTTCACCTCAGAGATCGCCCCAGAATCTCCTCCATTCGATACAAGGCGGTCAAGTTTCCTCCGCAAACGCTGGTAGGTGATATACTTATCTTGCTGTCTCTTTCTCCCTATGGCCTTGAAAAGCCTAACAGTCCGCTGTTTTATAAGCTCCCACCATTCTGACTTACTGTTGCAAAAGTCTAGGATAGTTACCTGTGCCTGAAAAAATTCCTCAAAGGATTGTCTTACTTCCTCGTCATCCAGGAGGGCCGAATTCAATCTCCAGATACCCCTCCCCCTAGGTGGCACGCCTGAGGCATTCAGAGTCAAATATAGAATACAGTGATCGGAAAACTCCACTGCCCGACAAACAGGTGCCGAAAAAGCAGAGTCCTCCTTTAAAAAAAACCTATCTATCCTACTCTGACTATTACCTCGCTGAAAAGTGAACCCCGTGCTGTCTGGGCAGCGCTTAATGTGCACATCTACCAGACCTGCTTCCCTAACCATTGCATTTAGGAAAAGGCTGTCATAGCCCAGCTTATCTCTGAAACCTCTCCTGTCTTTAGGCCTAGTAATGGTGTTGAAGTCACCTCCAAAGATAACCTGCTGAGCCGTAAAAAGAAAAGGCTTAATCTTTGTAAAGAGGCATTTCCTGTCCCATTTTGTCTGGGGACCATAGATGTTAATCAGGCGCAGGTCCTGCCCCCTCACAGAGACATCCAAAATCATGCATCTCCCAATCTCTACCTCAATTACCCGTCGGCATGTTACCATACCGGAAAAAAGGACCGCAACCCCGCTGTAAGGCTCGGCCGCAAGAGACCAAAAGGAGGGACCACGCTTCCACTCCTTCTTTGCCAGATGTATATCAGCCAGATTACTGAGATGGGTCTCTTGCAAAAACAAAATGTCAGCATCAAACTCGCTGAGCAAAAATAAGGCCATATGACGAGCACTCACTGATTTTAAGCTGGCAACATTAATGGTTGCCACTTTTAACGGAGTGGGAACTGCCATTAGGATAATTGAGGCAGCCGTTTCTTAGCCTGACTACTCTCTCTCCCTGGAGAACCAGTGCGCTTCAATGCACCCTGGGACTCATCATCCATAGAAGACGCTGTACTCAACGAGTCCCATTCATCGTCATCATCTGACAGGACCCCAAACTTATTTTTCAAGGGCAAAACCTTAGGACTTTGGGCAACTGAACACCTTTTTTTTTTTCTTTTGCCCTTCTTCCTTTTCTCCTCCAACCATTCCACATCATCCTTGGACAAACTGCAAATTACAGTCTCCCCACTCTTAGCCTCCCCTTCACCCCCACTCTCCCTTACCTTATCTGCCACCAGGCCAGCCTCTTCACCATTTTCCCCACTCCTCTGCATCCCCTGGTCCCCAATAGAAGCCCTGAAATGTCGAGGGGGTGGGACTGGCACTGCACTTGATGCCCCTGCATCAGCACCTCTTGCGGCCTCTGCAATTTTGGAGGACATAGACACAGAAGGATTGGACACATTCTCGGTAACTGATACATGCAAACGCACAGACTGGGGCGCCACAGATTTGGAAGACACTGACACACTGGGAATTGGCACAGACTGGGAAATCACAGACTGGGAAGACACAGGCACACTAGGCAAACGCACAGACTGGGAAGACACAGGCACACTAGGCAAATGCACAGACTGGGAAGACACATGCACACTGGGCATTGGCACAGACTCAGAGGGAATCGCAGGCACCCTAGCTGCTGAGCTCTGAGCATCCTCCATGTCCAGGCGGAAGAACTCTCTCATGAGCTCAGGCTGGTTATGCATTGCCTCTGGACACTGGCTATAAGGATGCCCAACCGAATTGCACAAGTTGCACCTTATAATGTTGCAATCCTTTGCCAAATGCCCTAAATCCTGACACAGAGAGCATTTCATCACTGGACAGGAGGATGCAAAGTGCCCTTTATCCCCACATTTATTACACAGTTTTGGCTGGCCTGGATAAAAGATGGTCAGCCTGTCCCTTCCCAGGAAAGCTGAGGATGGCAGATGCTGGATGACATTATCAATAACCCTCAGTTTTAGCTGCACAGACCATCCCCCCGTCCATATTCCTCGGTCATCCATAATTTTGTGTAAGGGGCTCAGGATGTCTCCATATCTCCTCAGCCATACAGATAAATCCCCTTGTGGTATGGACTCATTGCGCACAAGAATCGTCACCATTTTAATAAGTGGCTGACGTGACACAACTTTGGGGATGAGCCCTCTCCAGTCCGGCAGGCTCCTACACACATGCTCATATTTCTCCCAAAATATGTCCAAAGACTCCGGACGGATAAAGGACAAATCATACTCATAGGAGCCGGTCGGACTGATCAGGGCGAAGATATCTTCGGGTCTAAACCCCATCTGCAGAATCTTATCAACCACAGCTCTCCTATATGGGGGAATACCTTCGCCTTCCCATCTGAGCTGAACCACATTCCTCCTTTTAAATAGTGAGGAAGATAAACCATTTCCATGCTCCCCCCTACCAGATCCTGTAGCAGCACCAGCATAGGTTTTCCTCCCAGACATACCAGTAATTACAGCATTGTCCTTAGACACAACCACACCTGCTGACAAGGAGCCTGAATCAACCCTTGCAGTCTTTGGAGCAGCAGAGACAAGACCCACCCCCTCCCCCTTCTCTAAGCACTCAGCTGCTTTCCTGGGTTCAATCACAGTTTTTTTTACTGCAGAATCCCCAACAGTTGTAGCACTACTGCTCCCAGCATCTCCTGCACCATTTTCAGGAACAACAGCTTTATCTGGGTCAGGAAAAGCCTTTGCAATGTCCGTGGTGCTCCTCTCTGCAGACACTTCAACCAAAAGCTCAAAGTTATTTTCAGTTTTCCCACCAATCGCATTTAAAGTTTTTTTAGCAGGTGCATCAGGTTGCACTGCATGCTGCAGATTGTCTATGGGTGTGGGCTGACAGCCCATAGCACTACAACCCTCAGCAAGCACATTGTCATTAAAGTTCACATCACCACCTTGCACACACACTGTACCTGCTTGCTGTGTTGTTACCTCTGCAGTGTCATGGCTGATGGTGGGATCAAACTTCCTCCTGGTTGTTGCAGGCTTCATGGTGAATGTTCCTCTCTCCACAGGTCTCTCTTTCATAGGGCGAGGAACGGTATCCATCTCCTCATCTGAGGAATCCGCAGAAAAATGTAACTTTCTTCCATCCAGAGGGGTTTCCAGCTCAGCGATGAACTCCAACATGCCAGTACCCCCCTCAACCTCCTGCTCAGATGTTCCACATTGCTGCTGCAGAGGGAGGGAGACAGAGGCCTCCGCCATTGGGGGCTCAGCAGATGTCTGAGGTGTTGAAGAGCTGGGCTCATCCTCCGGGCCCACTTTCTCACTCTCTGCTGACTCTGTCGGTACCTGCATCTCTTCACTGACTGGGTCACTCTCCATGCTGGAAACGGCTCCTCTCCTCATACGGCTGAAACGCTCCTCATTCCTGTATTTCTCCTTAAAAGCTCCGCTACTTTCCTTCAGAGAGCTCACCAACTCTTTCTGCTTCCTCAAAGCTTGCTCCAAGTCCTTCAATTCAGGCCTCAGAGCCGGTCTCTTCTTACTGTACAGTTTGGCACAATACAACTTTTTCTTTTTAAATTCAGTTTTTAAAGCTGCCAATTTCTCCTCCTCTTTCTCAATCCTTGTCAGCTTGTCCACAATCCTCCGTCTAAAGGTAGATAGGGATTCACCCCTCCTTGGGCCGAGCTCCATGTCTTCCATAGGCTGAGGCCTAGTCTCAGGCCTATCCAGGGGGCCCCCGCCGGGGTCCTCCCCAGGATCCAGCATCCCTCCTGGGGCAGAGAAACAACTCTAGCCCCTGGCTTCTGGAAGCACACGAGCTAAGGAATCAGCAACCTCACACCTCGCTGTCAGGGAGTGGAATGGCAGTTTCCCACCATCCCTGTGCTGAGTTCCCAGATCTGTACACCTGCTGTGCCCATTATGAGGAGTTCCCACCATCCCTGTGCTGAGTTCCCGGGTCTGTACACCTGCTGTGCCCATTATGAGGGTTTGCCCCCATCCCTGTGCTGAGTTCCCGGGTCTATACACCTGCTGTGCCCATTATGAGGGTTTGCCTCCGTCCCTGTGCTGAGTTCCCTGGGTCTGTACACCCCCTGTGCCCATTATGAGGGGTTCCCACCATCCCTGTGCTGAGTTCCCGGGTCTGTACACCTGCTGTGCCCATTATGAGGGGTTCCAACACCCATGTGCTGAGTTCCCGGGTCTGTACACCTGCTGTGCTCATTATGAGGGGTCCCACCATCCCTGTGCTGAGTTCCTGGGTCTGTACACCCGATGTGCCCATTATGAGGGGTTCCCATCACCCCTGTGCTGAGTTCCCGGGTCTGTACACCCGCTGTGCCCATTATGAGGGGTTCTCACATAATGGGAAGTGGTATTGTCTATACAGAAGGTGAACCCTTGGGCACAGTATGTACCAGTCACAGGCTTGAACAGAAGTGATGACCTCGGTGTGATCCAATAAGAGAGCGGACAAGTTAGAACAAGAAAAATTAAATCAATAAAGAGTGACGGGGCACCTGGAGAGCGTTCTCCGCACCTCGCTGTACAACGCCGAGTCATTCGCCTGAACGAGTTTTTTGGAAAACAGACGATGAATGAAGACTCAGAGGGCCAGGCCAAGCGTAACCACCCCGCGTCCCCGCGCCACTTACCGTCTTTTTAATTGACTTTTTCTGCCTTCAGAGATATCTCATTACACGGAGGGCGTCACGTGACCCCCCGATAATTAAAACGCGCCCGGGCTAATTTTTCCACACATGGGGAGAATGATAAAAAAAAAGGAAAGATGTAGATTGGGGATTTTGTCGGAGGACACGGAGAGGCCTCGTTTACACGGGTCAGTGTCTGAGACAATTACAGGAGCCACAAATCACCGGCAAAGACAAAGCTGTGGCAGGAATTGGCGCCAGATGTTTCGCGTTTGTCATCGACAAACAGGCGGGAGATTGATATGGAGGAGAAGGATGGGATTTAGACGATTGGTGGCGGGGACATGGCAGAAGTGGGATGATGGATGGCGGGAACAATGCTTGCAACGTGCCGCCCTTTGTGATTTAGCGTCCCGAAATTCTATTTTACAGGAAAAAAGGGGCGATGGTAGCGCTTTCTATTGTACCGTGTATGCTGGAGATGAAATTGTAACAAGACATGAGCAGCTGAACAGCAAGGTGCTGATTGGTTTTATCAGGGCTTTTTTTTCTCAGAGAATAGGTGCAGGAACTCCCTCTTTTGGACTTACCCCTTGTCTCCGCCCCTACCTACCTCCGTGAACCGTTCCTTGGTTCCACCCACTACCCACCTCCCAGTACCATCCCTTTTAGAAAATACAGAACAAAGTAACATTTGTGGTACTAAGTAATTTATATGGAATTTGTTAATGATAACAAAAAAGCAGTAAAATAGATCCCATGCAGCCAACAACAATAGATCCCCCAGCAACAATAGATCCAGCCAGAAACAATGGGCCCTCAGCAGCAGCAACAGATCTCCCAGCAGCCAGCATCAATAGACTTCTGCCTAAACAGTAGATCCCTCCCAGCAACAACTGACCCCTCAGCAACATAAGACCCACCCTGCAAAACGAGATCTCTTCCAGAGACAATAGATCCCCCAGCAGCCACATTAGATATTCCCAGCAGCGATAAATCCTCCCGCAGGAATAGTTCCCCTCCAGCAACAATAGGTTCCTCAGCAGCCAGCATCAATAGCCAGTGTAGCACAACCCAGCACTCCTTGCCATGGCATACATTCAGTTCTGGAGGTGCCGGAACTGCGTTCCCCCGCGTTCCCGCTGAAAAAAAGCCCTGGGTTTTATTATCTGCAGCCTTGAAGTTTTAATTGGACAATAAGATCTCATTAGCTTGATGGGAACATGTATAAAGGCCTTCAACTTATTTCCAAGTGTTCTGTTTCAAATGCTGCTTTGGGCTGACTGACTGGGAGGACTAGGAAACAGTGGAAGGTGGTGCTCAGTAATTCAGGGGGCGGGGCGGGGTGGGGCGGGGCGGCCAGCAAACCAACGCACCACCCCCCCCCTCCCCGAAGGCAGGCAGGCAAAACGACACACCATATTCCACCACTGAACGGCCGGCCTGCCTCCTTACCTCTCCTGTCTGAGCCGGGGAGTGCTGGATGGCTGAGCCACTGTGCTTCCCCTCCAGCCGTATGTCTCCTCCCTCTTCCTGGCCAGTGGCTAGTAAGATCGCTTCTCCTTTTGGCCAATCAGGAAAGGGGTTTCACAACCCTCTTCCTGATTGGCTGGGAGGAGAATCAGTGAGACAATAATGAATATTTATTCGCTATTGCCAAACAACTGGGTGGGCTCAGGGTGCGGTGCTCTGCGCCCCGAGCCCACCCTTTTTTGAAGTCTCTTACAGCCTCTGGCTCTAATCACGTGCTTAAAAAAAAAAAAAAAATCCCCCATTGGAATCCATGCGTCTGGCGCCCTGCATGTAGATTAGGGGGCCGGATGCATGGATAGGCGGGGCGGCGCCCCTGTGCCCCTAATGGATGGGCCGCCACTGCTTGGAAGAATCATGGAGGGTCTAGCTAGGACTGAGCTAACTAGCACTAAATAGATGGGAAGGACATAGGGAGTTACCAAACCACATCAGTAAACAAGTTGTAGTGGCTCAAAACTGCCACTAGATGGCAGAATATCATTGAACAATAATGACCTGGTCTTAACCTCATTTCCAAGTGTTCTGCTTCAAATGCTGCTTTATGCATTGACATGCATTGACATACTTCTTCCGATCCAGTCTGTCCAGACAGTACGGTCACCTGCTGACTCAGCACAATCCACAGGCAGCTTAACTCTGCAATAAGACACAGGAGTACAATTTGACTACAGCTAATCGCAATACAGAGCAGTGCCGGGACAAGGTCATCCAGTGCCCGGGGCAAAGACGCCAAACCGAATATCTGTCCTTATCAGAGGACGAAGGTTTCCATAACTGTCCTCATCAGAGGACGAAGGTTTCTATAACTGTCCTCATCAGAGAACAAAGGTTTCCATATCTGACCTTATCATAGGACGAAGGTTTCCATAACTGTCCTTATCAGAGGATGAAGGTTTCTATAACTGTCCTTATCAGAGGACGAAGGTTTCTATAACTGTCCTCATCAGAGGATGAAGGTTTCTATAACTGTCCTTATCAGAGGACGAAGGTTTCCATAACTGTCCTCATCAGAGGACGAAGGTTTCCATAACTGTCCTTATCAGAGGATGAAGGTTTCTATAACTGTCCTCATCAGAGGACGAAGGTTTCTATAACTGTCCTTATCAGAGGACGAAGGTTTCTCTAACTGTCCTCATTAGAGGACGAAGGTTTCTATAACTGTCCTTATCAAAGGATGAAGGTTTCCATAGCTGTCCTTATCGGAGGACGAAGGTTTCTATAACTGTCCTCATCAGAGGACGAAGGTTTTTACAACTGTCCTCATCAAAGGACAAAGGTTTCCCTAACTGTCCTCATTAGAGGACGAAGGTTTCTATAACTGTCCTTATCAGAGGACGAAGGTTTCTATAACTGTCCTTATCAGAGGACGACAGTTTCTATAACTGTCCTCATCAGTGGACGAAGGTTTCCATGTCTGTCCTTATCAGAGGACGAAGGTTTCTATAACTGTCCTTATCAGAGGACGAAGGTTTCCATAACTGTCCTCATCAGAGGACGAAGGTTTCTATAACTGTACTTATCAGAGGACGAAGGTTTCCATAACTGTCCTCATCAGAGGACGAAGGTTTCTATAACTGTCCTAATCAGAGGATGAAGGTTTCTATAACTGTCCTAATCAGAGGACGAAGGTTTCTATAACTGTCCTTATTAGAGGACGAAGGTTTCCATAACTGTCCTTATCAGAGAACGAAGGTTTCCATAACTGTCCTTATCAGAGGACAAAGGTTTCTATAACTGTCCTCTTTAGAGGACGAAGGTTTCCCTAACTGTCCTTATCAAAGGATGAAGGTTTCCATAATTGTCCTTATCAGAGGACGAAGGTTTCTATAACTGTCCTAATCAGAGGACGAAGGTTTCCATAACTGTCCTTATCAGAGGATGAAGGTTTCTATAACTGTCCTAATCAGAGGACGAAGGTTTCTATAACTGTCCTTATTAGAGGACGAAGGTTTCCATAACTGTCCTTATCAGAGGATGAAGGTTTCTATAACTGTCCTAATCAGAGGACGAAGGTTTCTATAACTGTCCTTATTAGAGGACGAAGGTTTCCATAACTGTCCTTATCAGAGAACGAAGGTTTCCATAACTGTCCTTATTAGAGGACGAAGGTTTCTATAACTGTCCTCATCAGAGGACGAAGGTTTCCATAATTGTCCTTATCAGAGGACGAAGGTTTCTATAACTGTCCTAATCAGAGGACGAAGGTTTCCATAACTGTCCTTATCAGAGGACGAAGGTTTCTATAACTGTCCTCATCAGAAGACGAAGGTTTCCATAACTGTCCTCATCAGAAGACGAAGGTTTCCATAACTGTCCTCATCAGAGGACGAAGGTTTCCATAACTGTCCTCATCAGAGGACGAAGGTTTCCATAACTGTCCTCATCAGAGGACGAAGGTTTCCATAACTGTCCTTATCAGAGGACGAAGGTTTCCATAACTGTCCTCATCAGAGGACGAAGGTTTCCATAACTGTCCTTATCAGAGGATGAAGGTTTCTATAACTGTCCTTATCAGAGGACGAAGGTTTCTATAACTGTCCTTATCAGAGGACGAAGGTTTCTATAACTGTCCTTATCAGAGGACGAGGTTTCCCTAACTGTCCCCATCAGAGGACGAAGGTTTCTATAACTGTCCTTATCAGAGGACAAAGGTTTCCATAACTGTCCTTATCAGAGGACGAAGGTTTCTAGAACTGTCCTTATCAGAGGACGAAGGTTTCTATAACTGTCCTTATCAGAGGACGAAGGTTTCCATAACTGTCTTTATCAGAGGATGAAGGTTTCCCTAACTGTCCTCATCAGAGGACGAAGGTTTCTATAACTGTCCTTATCAGAGGACGAAGGTTTCCATAACTGTCCTCATCAGAGGACGAAGGTTTCTATAACTGTCCTTATCAGAGGACGAAGGTTTCTATAACTGTCCTTATCAGAGGACGAAGGTTTCTATAACTGTCCTTATCAGAGGATGAAGGTTTCCATAACTGTCCTTATCAGAGGACGAAGGTTTCCATAACTGTCCTCATCAGAGGACGAAGGTTTCTATAACTGTCCTTATCAGAGGACGAAGGTTTCTATAACTGTCCTTATCAGAGGATGAAGGTTTCTATAACTGTCCTTATCAGAGGATGAAGGTTTCCATAACTGTCCTCATCAGAGGACGAAGGTTTCTATAACTGTCCTTATCAGAGGACGAAGGTTTCCATAACTGTCCTTATCAGAGGACGAAGGTTTCCATAACTGTCCTTATCAGAGGACGAAGGTTTCTATAACTGTCCTTATCAGAGGATGAAGGTTTCTATAACTGTCCTCATCAGAAGACGAAGGTTTCTATAACTGTCCTTATCATTGGACGAAGGTTTCTATAACTGTCCTTATCAGAGGACGAAGGTTTCCATAGCTGTCTTTATCAGAGGATGAAGGTTTCCATAACTATCCTCATCAGAGGACGAAGGTTTCTATAACTGTCCTTATCAGAGGATGAAGGTTTCCATAACTGTCCTCATCAGAGGACGAAGGTTTCTATAACTGTCCTTATCAGAGGACGAAGGTTTCCATAACTGTCCTTATCAGAGGACGAAGGTTTCCATAACTGTCCTCATCAGAGGACGAAGGTTTCTATAACTGTCCTCATCGGAGGACGAAGGTTTCCATAACTGTCCTCATCAGAGGACGAAGGTTTCCATAACTGTCCTCATCAGAGGACGAAGGTTTCTATAACTGTCCTCATCAGAGGACGAAGGTTTCTATAACTGTCCTCATCAGAAGACGAAGGTTTCTATAACTGTCCTTATCAGAGGACGAAGGTTTCCATAACTGTCCTCATCAGAGGACGAAGGTTTCCATAACTGTCCTTATCAGAGGACGAAGGTTTCTATAACTGTCCTAATCAGAGGACGAAGGTTTCTATAACTGTCCCCATCAGAGGACGAAGGTTTCTATAACTGTCCTTATCAGAGGACGAAGGTTTCTATAACTGTCCTTATCAGAGGACGAGGTTTCCCTAACTGTCTTTATCAGAGGACGAAGGTTTCCATAACTGTCCTTATCAGAGGACGAAGGTTTCTATAACTGTCCCCATCAGAGGACGAAGGTTTCCATAACTGTCTTTATCAGAGGACGAAGGTTTCCATAACTGTCCTTATCAGAGGACGAAGGTTTCTATAACTGTCCTTATCAGAGGACGAAGGTTTCTATAACTGTCCTCATCAGAAGACGAAGGTTTCTATAACTGTCCTAATCAGAGGACGAAGGTTTCCATAACTGTCCTCATCAGAGGACGAAGGTTTCCATAACTGTCCTTATCAGAGGACGAGGTTTCCCTAACTGTCCCCATCAGAAGACAAAGGTTTCTATAACTGTCCTTATCAGAGGACGAAGTTTTCCCGCAGTAGAACATAACAGCTTTTAGTGGCCCGTTTAGCCCGCCCCCTCGGAGTGATGTCATCAGACA
This sequence comes from Pelophylax lessonae, assembly GCF_965119305.1. Classification (NCBI taxonomy): domain Eukaryota; kingdom Metazoa; phylum Chordata; class Amphibia; order Anura; family Ranidae; genus Pelophylax; species Pelophylax lessonae. Next base: position 3,910,797 of record NC_138772.1, on the reverse strand, counting down.
CTCGTTGTCTCTTTGTATCCTTCGGGTCGGAATGAGTTTCAGCTCCGCCACGATCGTTTAATGACCCATGAAATGTACATCGTTCCGCGTCTCCTGCGTCCGGGGTGGCTTCTCTCTCATCCAGCTGTTCTGTCTGGATCCACCAGTGATGGCGAACAGCTGTAAAGGCGGCTAAAAATAGCACGCCGTGCGCAGAAGTTATTTTAGGCCTCATGAACTTGGAAAAAAAAAAAAGGGAAACGCTGACATCTGCAGCCAATGGGATTTCACCCTTCAAGGAACGTTCCATTTATTTAAAATCAGAATATATTGCCGGGGCGATCTGCGCCATCTGGGCTTTACATTGGGAAGATATAGGAGACGATGAGGATTCGCCGCGCTCGCCGCGCTCAGCTGCCGAGTCACTCGCCGTAAACAATAACACCCAGATTTGCGCATCCTGAAATACGCTGAAAAAGTGACTGAAAAAAAAAGCCTGAAATGTTTACTCCGCGCTCAACGCGACGCAACGCAACGCGACGCAAAGATGGCGTGTCCCTTTAACCCCTGCACCGCCAGAGTCATTTCTCTTTATTTGCAAACGTTTAACCCCTTCAATACCAAGCACTCCCCTCCCCCCCAATCTTCAGCTTTCAGCGCCGTCACACTTTGAATTGCGCGGTCATGCAACAATGTACCCAGCGTCTTTATCATTTTGTTTTCTACCCAAATAGAGATTTCTTCTGGGGGTATTTATTCCCCCCGGGGGGGGGGGGATGGGTTATTCTTTGCTAAATAAACGAGATGAAAACTAAAAATTAAAAAAAAAAAAAATGTTTTCTTTATTTCTGTTATAAAATTTAGCAAATAAATAATAATAAATAATCTGTCTTTATACATTTCAGCCCAAAATGAATTCGGCTCCATTTCTGTGGTGAAAAAACCCAAATTGTGTATTTTATATATTCTGTAGGAGAGTTATAGAGTCCACAAACTGTGAGAGATATATATACTGTATACTGTATCTCTAGGCAGGGGAAGGATCTCCATCATCGTATATAGATACATTGTTATATATCTCTAGGAAGGGGAAGGATCTCCATCATCGTATATAGATACATTGTTATATATCTCTAGGAATGGGAAGGATCTCCATCATCTTATACAGATACATTGTTATATATCTCTAGGAAGGGGAAGGATCTCCATCATCTTATACAGATACATTGTTATATATCTCTAGGAAGGAGAAGGATATCCATCATCGTATATAGATACATTGTTATATATCTCTAGGAAGGGGAAGGATCTCCATCATCCTATATAGATACATTGTTATATATCTCTAGGAAGGGGAAGGATCTCCATCATCCTATATAGATACATTGTTATATATCTCTAGGAAGGGGAAGGATCTCCATCATCCTATATAGATACATTGTTATATATCTCTAGGAAGGGGAAGGATCTCCATCATCTTATATAGATACATTGTTGGACATCTGCTGACTGTAAACTTGCAAACACTGAGTGAGGTTGAAAACAAAATGTTGATTCTTTCCTAAAAAAAAAAAAAAAAATGCCTCCTTAATTTGCATATGATAAATCACACATTACTGCGACTAAAGATCCGCACATCTCAGGGGGCGCCGGGATGAGAGCGCCGAATAATCCGCAGATCGATATCCAATCCCAGGGGGCAAATATTTTCACTTCTGTAATTGAGCCGCGGCCTCCATTCTATAGGAAAGTTCAAATGCCTCAATTATAGGAGGTGCCGAAAAGGTTTCTGACACTGCAGCCTCTCTCTGTCTGTCTGCCTGTCTGTCTGTCTGTCTCTCTGTCTGCCTGTCTGTCTGTCTGTCTGCCTGTCTGTCTGTCTGCCTGTCTGTCTGCCTGTCTGTCTGTCTGTCTGCCTGTCTGTCTGTCTGTCTGTCTCTCTGTCTGCCTGTCTGTCTGTCTGTCTCTCTGTCTGTCTGTCTGTCTCCCTGTCTGTCTGTCTGTCTGTCTCTCTCTGTCTGTCTGTCAGCCTGTCTGTCGGCCTGTCTGTCTCTCTGTCTGCCTGTCTGTCTGTCTCTCTCTCTGTCTGCATGTCTGCCTGCCTGTCTGTATCTCTGTCTGTCTGCCTGTCTCTCTGTCTGTCTGCCTGTCTGTCTCTCTGTCTGTCTGTCTGCCTGTCTGTCTGTCTCTCTGTCTGCCTGTCTGTCTGTCTGTCTGCCTGTCTGCCTGTCTGTCTGTCTGTCTCTCTGTCTGTCTGTCTGCCTGTCTGTCTGTCTGTCTCTCTGTCTGCCTGTCTGTCTGTCTGTCTCTCTGTCTGTCTGTCTGTCTCCCTGTCTGCCTGTCTGTCTGTCTGTCAGCCTGTCTGTCGGCCTGTCTGTCTCTCTGTCTGCCTGTCTGTCTGTCTCTCGCTCTGTCTGCATGTCTGCCTGCCTGCCTGTCTGCCTGTCTGTCTCTCTGTCTGTCTCTCTGTCTGTCTGCCTGTCTGTCTCTCTGTCTGTCTGGAGCCCAGTAACAGGTCATTTCTGTGCCGTCGATCGACGCTGAGTTGGCATCGTTCGAATCCGGGTGAAAATACGTTTTTATTTTTTATTTTTTCAACTGTTATCTGTAAGGAAAAGGAATAGAGAAATTCTGCCAAGTGAATGTCAGCCTCCAATCTCCTTCCGCCAGACAGGTGAAGCTGATTTCAATCTTTAGAAATATCGGATGAGTCCTGCGAAGTGACTCACTCATTACCAGAGCTGATAAAAACTATGAGCGCTCCTTCCCACCTACTGCCTGCGCCGATGGAAAAGACAATGGAGGGAAATAAAAAATGTACTAAAAAATATATATATATATATATATACACTATATTGTCAAAAGTATTGGGACGCCTTTACACACACATGAACTTTAATGGCATCCCAGTCTTAGTCTGTAGGGTTCAATATTGAGTTGGCCCATCCTTTGCAGCTATAACAGCTTCAACTCTTCTGAGAAGGCTGTCCACAAGGTTTAGGAGTGTCTATGGGAATGTTTCACCATTCTTCCAGAAGTGCATTTGTGAGGTCAGGCACTGAGGTTGGATGAGAAGGCCTGGCTCACAGTCTGCGCTCTAATTCATCCCAAAGGTGTTCTATCAGGTTGGGGTCAGGACTCAAGTCCTCAGGTCAGTCAAGTTCCTCCACCTCAAACTCGCCCATCCATGTCTTTATGGACCTTGCTTTGTGCACTGGTGCGCAGTCATGTTGGAACAGGGAGGGGCCATCCCCAAACTCCTCCCACAAAGTTGGAAGCATGAAATTGTCCAAAATGTCTTGGCATGCTGATGCCTCAAGAATTCCCTTCACTGGAACTAAGGAGCCAAACCCAACCTCTGAAAAACAACCCCACACCATAATCCCCCCCCCACCCCACACCATAATCCCCCCTCCAACAAATGATTGGGACCAGTGCACAAAGCAAGATCCATAAAGACATGGATGAGAGAGTTTGGGGTGGAGGAACTTGACTGGCCTGTGTATATATATATATATATATATATATGTATGTATATATAGGTTTTTTTTTATTATTTTTTTTTATGTTATGTATTATTTTATTTATTAATTACATAATCTATTTATTTCTATGGAGATGGGGCTACAGGGATAATTGGATTACCAAAAATACACACACATATATATATATATATATATATATATATATATATATATATATATATATATATTGTTTTTTTTAATGTTATGTATTATTTTATTTATTAATTACATAATTTATTTATTTATTTATTTATAGGGAGATGGGGGCTACAGGGATAATTGGATTGCCAAAAATTCTAACATAGATTAAGGTTTGACAAAAATATATTTTTTATCAAAGTATTCTTGATTTCAGGGGGACGTTGTTGTTTTTTTACCTTTCTGAGTTTCATACAAAAACCCTTATTATAGTTATTAGCTCCATATATCTACCAGAATACATTTCTGACTGGTTCCCTAATTCAAGGGCCACCATCAGGGCCGGATATATAAGGGGACAAAAGAGGAAATTGCCCCGGGCCCCCCTGACAGAAGGGGCCCCTCTCTCTATGCAAAACATATCTAAAATAATATAAAGAAAATATATATAATATATATTAAAAAATAGATGATAATTATAAAATATTATGAAATGTATAATAAAAGAAAACATACTTTATTTTAATAAATGTACCCTGGCAAGTAATATTTTGCTGGCCATCATCTGTAAATTTCTGGACTGGTATATTGTGTCATTTTTCATTTTTCAAAAATGAATTTGGGCGGCTCAAGCAAACCTCACATAGAGCACTTTGACTAGGTGTGAGTGGGCGCGTGTGACCTCACAATGACGTGGTTTCCTGCATTTTAAAAAAGTGTGACTGTTTAAGAATGTAAACCATTGGGGGCCATTAGGAATGTAAACCATTGGGGGCCATTGGGAATGTACACCATTGGGAGCCATTAGGAATGTAAACCATTGGGAATGTAAACCATTGGGAGCCATTAGGAATGTAAACCATTGGGGGCCATTGGGAATGTACACCATTGGGAGCCATTAGGAATGTAAACCATTGGGAATGTAAACCATTGGGGGCCATTGGGAATGTAAACCATTGGGGGCCATTGGGAATGTAAACCATTGGGGGCCATTGGGAATGTAAACCATTGGGAATGTAAACCATTGGGAGCCATTAGGAATGTAAACCATTGGGGGCCATTGGGAATGTAAACCATTGGGAATGTAAACCTTTGGGAGCCATTAGGAATGTAAACCATTGGGAATGTAAACCATTGGAAATGTAAACCATTGGGAGACATTAGGAATGTAAACCATTGGTGGCCATTGGGAATGTAAAACATTGGGGGCCATTGGGAATATAAACCATTGGGGGCCATTGGGAATGTAAACCATTGGGGGCCATTGGGAATGTAAACCATTGGGAATGTAAACCTTTGGGAGCCATTAGGAATGTAAACCATTGGGAATGTAAAGAATTGGGAATGTAAACCATTGGGAGCCATTAGGAATGTAAACCATTGGGGGCCATTGGGAATGTAAAACATTGGGGGCCATTGGGAATATAAACCATTGGGGGCCATTGGGAATGTAAACCATTGGGGGCCATTAGGAATGTAAACCATTGGCCATTAGGATGTAAACCATTGGGGGCCATTAGAAATGTAATCCATTGGGGGCCATTAGGAATGTAAACCATTGGGGCCATTGGGAATGTAAACCATTGGGGGCCATTAGGAATGCAAGCCATTGGGGGCCATTGGGAATGTAAGCCATTGGAGGCCATTGTGAATGTAAACAATTGGGGCCATTGGGAATGTAAGCCATTGGGGGCCATTGGGAATGAAAGCCATTGGGGGTGCCATTGGGAATGTAAACCATTGGGGGCCATTAGGAAAGTAAACCATTGGGGGCCATTAGGAATGTAAACCATTGGGGCCATTGGGAATGTAAACCATTAGGGGCCATTAGGAAAGTAAACCATTGGGGGCCATTAGGAATGTAAACCATTGGGGCCATTGGGGATGTAAACCATTAGGGGCCATTAGGAATGTAAACCATTGGGGGCCATTAGGAATGTAAACCATTGGGGGCCATTGGGAATGTAAACCATTGGGGCCATTGGGGATGTAAACCATTAGGGGCCATTAGGAATGTAAACCATTGGGGGCCATTAGGAATGTAAACCATTGGGAGCCATTGGGAATGTAAACCATTGGGGCCATTGGGGATGTAAACCATTGGGGGCCATTAGGAATGTAAACCATTGGGGGCCATTGGGAATGTAAACCATTGGGGGCCACTGGGAATGCAAACCATTGGGGTATGAGGGCCCCCCTGAACCCGAAGCGCCCCCCCCCCCCCCCAAGGTCTAAATCCGGCACTAGCCACCATAGTCAGTTTTTTCTTTCTTGCTCATATCCATTAAGCTACACAATGATTAAGCAGTGTGAGAGATACTGTAGCTCAGATAGGCTATGTGCCCATGTAACTGGCAGTTCCGCAGTAAGGGTTTGGCATCGCTGACCCCTGAATGTCCCCTTTTGGTAAAAGGCCAAGCTCTTTGGAAGGCCTGCACATATTTGCTGAGATCTTACAGCCATGATAGATGAACGCTTCTACCCACCATCGCCTTTAGAGTTGGCAGACAAGCATAAAATAGAATAGAATAAAGGCATAAATAAAATAAAGACGTTGTCTCGGCATAAAGCATCCTATGGAGGAAGATGCAAATCCCTTTGTTGACTTTCTAGAAAGAACCCATCCACATATAGTTTATTATGGGTCTTACTTGCTGTGTGCACGCTTGGATTGCCAGACTTGTTCAGACGTAATGCGGGATGACAGTATTAAAATATACATTGCGATATAGCTTGTGGAAATAATTTACACATACAATAAGTCAAAGCAGAGATTATTCCGGTCTATATACTGCGCAGATATCGAAGGAATACGGAGCAGAGAATCAGAACATGAGACATCCTCATTAGTCAAGACCGACAGTTATACGAAAGACATCTTGTAATCAGCACGGAATTTTGGGGTTATATCAGAGGCGTAACTAGAACCTTCAGGGCCCCAGTGCAAGAAACCATGAAGGGCCCCCCCCCCCGGACCCCTGGCCAGGGCCCTTCCCTTCAAGCCTGGGGCTCTTCCCACTGATCCTGGGGCCCTTTACTCTCATTGCAGGAACCTTTCACAAGTTCTGCAGTGGGCCCCCTTCCTGCCATCTTGGGGCCTCCCCACGGTGGTGGAATGCCAGGGCCCGGTCGTAAATGTGACCTCTGCAATCCTGGAAGTTCCCCCACTGGTGTCAGTAGTTTTTATTTTTTGATATTTTAATTGTATTTTTTTTTATCATTTTTTTTTTTTTTTTTACAATGTGACTGACTATGACTCTGTCCATTCAGAAAAGGAAGGAGCTGGTAAATTACATATTTACAGACCCCTTCCTGGTTCTCTATTGTGACATCCCCTGCAGCAGCCGGCAGAGGAGGGGATGGAGCACAGTGTGGGGGGGGGGGGGGACACAGGGACCCAGAGATAGCAGAACACAAGTGAACTGGATAGGAGGAGTGGCGGGGGCAGCATACAGAGGAACCAATCTCCTCCATTTTCCTCTTGCAGCTACAGGAGGAAAAAGGAGGACAGAGATTTCTCTACATGCTGCCCCCGCCGCCCCTCCTATCCAGGTGTACAGAGGAGCCGCACAGGCCCCCTGCAGCATGGGGCCCGGTTGCAATTGCAACCCCTGCAACCCCTGTAGTTACTCCCCTGGGTTATATTATAACCTGCACAGTGATAGCTGTCACTCAGCAAATGTTACATTGTTACTCCACAAGGAGAGTTTAATAGATCTGAGTGGTTACTGTTTGTTTTCCAGTCCATTCAAGTTTTATTCTGTGTTGTACCCCGATGAAGGGTGGTTTGGCCACACTTTGAGATTGTATGTGGCCAGTTTATTATCAGTTAAAATGATGTCCTTTATCTTTTTTGGTCTAGAGCTCCTTTCTATGTTTCTACACTCCTGCTGGGTATCCATTGAGCCTTCATTAGGCTGGTTCTTCCATTCACTTGTCAAGGGTGATCCTTCTCACAATTACTCTTAATTTGTTCAGTTTTATATGAAATCCTCTTCTACATGAATCATAATAATCAAATACAGAAATTCTCCATGTGGCCAAAATATGTGGACTCCCCCATGACTGGGTTCAGGGTTTCCAGGGAGGGGTAAGGTTAATATTACATTGTAGATAACTGTTCCCTTCCAATCTTGTGGTAACAGTTTGGTGTAAATGTATTTTCCAGCATGCCCCCCCCCCCCACAGAAGAGCAATGGCAGTTATAGCCACAAAGAGGGACAACACAATATTAATGGCCTTGCTTTTGGAATGGGATGTCCAACAAACTCATATAGGTGAGATAGCTTAAAGAACTAAAGTGTCCTGCACAGAACCTTGACTTCTACTCTACTGGGATGAATTGAAATGAGACAGGTCTTCCCATCCAACATCAGTACCTGACCTCAAAAATGGGCACAAATTCCCACAGACACCCTCCAAAATCTTTTGGATAGTCTTTCCAGAAGAGTAGAGGTGATTATAGCCACAAAAGGCGACAACTCGATATTCATGACCATGGGGGGGAGCAACTCTATAGTAATGACCATGGTTTTGGAATGGGATGTCTCACAAGCTATTACAGGTCGAAATGTGAGATGTCCCTACATTTTTGCCAATATATTTAGTAAAGACATGGTTTGACCAGTTTGGTGTGAAGGAACTTGAGTGTCCTCACAGAGCCCTGACCTCAACCCTACTCCAAAATCTTGTGTGATGTCCAACTCATATAGGTGTTAATGGTCAGATGTCCACAAATCTTGGCCATGTAGTGTAAGTGTGTACAGAGCTATAAATGTAACAATAAATCTCTGTGATCATTGTGGATATCAAAGCCATTATCAATGCCATTGACCACCATATCAGTGCCGACATATGCCCCTGTGTACAATGCCAGCTCCATAAAGACATGGAGTGACCAGTTTGGCATGGAGGAACTTGAGTGTCATGCATGGAGCCCTGACCTCAACCCTACTCCAAAATCTTGTGTAAAGTCTTCCCAGAAGAGAATAGGATATTATAGCCACAAAGGGGGGGGGTGTTCTATACTAATAGCCATTGGGGTAGGGCACTCCATAAATAATGGCCCTGTTTTGGAATGTGATGTCCAACTCATATAGGTGTGATGGTCAGGTGTCTTGGCCTTGTAGTGAAGGAGTGTACAGAGCTATAAACGTATCAATAAATCTATGTGATCATTGTGGATATCAAAGCCATTATCAATGCCATTGACCACCATATCAGTGCTGACATGTGCCCCTGTCTACAAAGCCAGCTACATAAAGACATGATATGACCAGTTTGGTGTGGAGGAACTTGAGTGTCCCGCACAGAGCCCTGATCTCAGCCCTACATAACATCTTTGGGATGAACTGGAACTCCAATGGTGATCCAGGGCTTCTCCTGAACATCAGTACCTGACCTCACAAATGGGCATGAATTTCCACAGACACCCTCCAAACGCTTGTGAAAAGCATTTCTAGAAGAACGAAGGCAGTTATAGCCACAAAGAGGGGATAACTCAATATTAATGGCCTTGCTTTTGGAATGGGATGTCCAAAAAGCTCATATAGGTGAGATAATTTAAAGAACTAAAGTATTTACATATATCACTACATATTTGGGATGAACTGGAACTCCGATGGAACTCTAACGTCTTCCCAGAAGAGTAGAGATGGCTATAGCCACAAAAAGTGAAAACTCCATATTCATGACAATAGGGGAGGTGGGCGTGGAGAGTAACTCTATAATATTGACCATGGTTTTGGAATGGAATGTCTCACAGCAGGACCAGATTAATGTAGGGGCTATTGGAGCTGCAGCTCCAGGCCCCTACCTTTATATAGGCCCCGGGTTGGCCATATTCACTGTTACCGCTCTTCTGTCACTTGCAAACACAGAAGTCTGGCTTCTATGCTCGCTTCCCCAGGCAGCACCCTCAGAACCTCCCCACACAGCACGAAGGCCGGACAAGGAGGGACAGTTGCCGATGCATGGATGTGTTTATGGGCTTCAGAGACAGCATCCCATGTTGAATTAGGCATGCATGGCTGCACCCTTCCTCCTCTGGGTGCATGCCAAGGCACGGCCCTTAAGGCCCTTCAAAATCCTCAGCACCAAGCCCATGATGCTCTTAATCCGGCCCTGTCTCACAGTCTATTACAGGTCTAAATGTGAGATGTCCCTACATTTTTGCCAAAATATTTAGTAAAGACATGGTTTGACCAATTTGGTGTGGAGGAACTTGAGGGTCCTGCACAGAGCCCTGACCTCAGCCCTACAGAACATCTTTGGGATGAATTGGAACTCCAATGGTGATCCAGGGCTTCTCCTGAAACATCAGTACCTGACCTCACAAATGGGCATGAATTTCCACAGACACCCTCCAAACGCTTGTGAAAAGCATTTCTAGAAGAACGAAGGCAGTTATAGCCACAAAGATGGGATAACTCAATATTAATGGCCTTGCTTTTGGAATGGGATGTCCAAAAAGCTCATATAGGTGAGATAGTTTAACCACTTGCCGACCGCCGCACGACTATTTACTGCGGCGGTCAGCCCCTCACAGGCAGAGTGACGTAGGTCTATGTCGCTAGCCTGTGAGGGTCTAGGGAGCGAGCGCGCGCCCCCGGAGGCACGCTCCCGCTCCCGAGTGGTCACGGACCCCCCCGCGCGTGTGACCGGCGGACCAGATGTTCACCGGTCACTCGGCGATCGTCGGGGGAGAGGGAGAAAGTCAGGCAGCTAGTGTAAACAAGCCGCCTGTCATTCTCCCCGGTGTATGAATGATGATCATACGGTTCTACTATGTAGAACCGTTGATCACTGTTCATACATCTGAAGCCACAGCCAATCACAGTTACAATCACGCCCCTAGGGACACACATAGCCCCTCCCTCTCAAAAAAGTTAACCCCTTCACTGCCAGTGTAATTTTACAGTAACAGTGCATATATATAGCACTGATTACTGTAGAAATGTCACTGGTAACCCCAAAAGTGTCAAAAATGTCAGTCAAGGGTCCGATCTGTCCGCCGCAATGGCGCAGTACCGCAAAAAAAATCGCAGATTGCCGCCATTATGCGTTAAAAAAAAAAACAACAAAAATGACAAAAATCTTTCCCTTTGTTAGTAAACGCGATAACTTTTGCGCAAACAGATCAAAATACGCTTTTTGCGATTTTTTTTACCAAACATATGTAGCATAAAACAAATTGGCCGAAAATGTTAAAATATTTTGATTTTTACATTTTTTTTTGGGGAATTTCATATAAAAAAATGTGAAAAATAATGTTATTTTTGCAAAATTTATGCTCTTTTTTTGTTTATAGCGCATGATCAAAAAATCGCACAGGTGATCAAATACCACCAAAAGAAAGCTCTGTTTGTGGGAAAAAAAGGACGTCAAATTCGTTTGGGTACAACGTCGCACGACCGCGCAATTGTCCGTTAAAATCACGCAGTGCCGAATTGCAAAATACCCCCTGGTCTTTCAGCAGCCAAATCCTCCGGGGCTTAAGTGGTTAAAGAACTTACAATGCGATTAGAGGAGAAGCGTTTTAACCTCAGGCAACGAGGAGGGTTCTTTACTGTTAGGGCTACAAGATTGTGGAGTTCTCTACCACAAGAGGTGGTTTCTGCGGGAAGTATGGTGGCTTTCAAAAGACTCTTAGACTTACATCTCAAGGAGAAAAACATTCAGGGGTATGGGAGATGATTACGGCCACAAACACCTACACAGGGGGAACTGGATGGACTATTGTCTTTATTCAACCTCACCTACTATGTAACTAAAGTATTTACATATATTCCTACATATTTGGGATGAACTGGAACTCCGATGGAACTCTAACGTCTTCCCAGAAGAGTAGAGATGGCTATAGCCACAAAAAGTGACAACTCCATATTCATGACAATAGGGGAGGTGGGGGTTGGAGAGCAACTCTATAATAATGACCCATGGTTTTGGAATGGAATGTCCAATAAGCTCATACAGGTATAAATGTGTCCCCGAAGTTTTGCCAATTTAGTAAAGACATGGAAAACTTTCTTGGAGCTACTCATCGTCTTGAATTAACCACTTTAGCCCCGCTCACATGGAGGCTACTGCGGCAAAGTGCCGCAATCCCGTCCAGCGACGTAGACCTACGTCGCTGGACTCCGCCCCTTGTGGGCGGCGCTCACGCGCCGCCGGAGGCTCGCTCCCGCTGTTTTCATTCACAGCGGGAGTCGGGCCAGGGGAGGAGCAGCGGCGATTGCCGCTGCTCTGCCCCGATCGTCGGGGATCGAGTCTGGAGATCCGCCCGCTGTGTGTAAACACAGCGGGCGGATCTCCATAGTGACAGGGACTGACAGATCGGAGTGTTCAGCATAGCTGGACATCCGATCTGTCCTTCTGTCACACAGTCACCTCCCCCCCCCACACGTCAGTAAGCACCAGGCATACATTAACCCCTCCCTCTCCAATAAAATTAACCCCTTCCCTGCCAGTGTCATTTTTACAGTAACAGTGCATATATATATAGCACTGATTACTGTAGAAATGTCACTGGTACCCCCAAAAGTGTCAAAAATGTCAGTCAAGGGTCCGATCTGTCCACCGCAATGTCGCAGTCCCGCAAAAAAAATCGCAGATCACCGCCATTACGCGTTAAAAAAAAACACCAAAAATGACAAAAATCTTTCCCTTAGTTAGTAAACGCAATAACTTTTGCGCAAACCAATCAAAATACGCTTATTGCGATTTTTTTTACTAAACATAGGTAGCATAAAACAAATTGGCCAAAAATTTAAAAAAAAATTTGATTTTTACATTTTTTTGGGGGGGGAATTTCATATAAAAAAATGTGAAAAATATTGTTATTTTTTCAAAATAAACGCTCTTTTTTTGTTTATAGCGCAAAAAGTAAAAATCGCACAGGTGATCAAATACCACCAAAAGAAAGCTCTGTTTGTGGGAAAAAAAGGACGTAAATTTCGTTTGGGTACGGCGTCGCACGACCGCTTAATTGTTAGTTAAAGTCGCACAGCGCCGAATCGCAAAAAGTGGCCTGGACGGAAGACAGCAAAATCCTCCGGTGGTAAAGTGGTTAATAAATATATTAATATTTTATTTTAAAAAAGACATGCAAACTATATTGCCTAACAGATGTGGCGTCACTATGTATATAACGATAATAATCTCATAATATATCATTCATAAAAACAGAGTTCTTTTAGTCGGCTTTCCAGACTGCCCCCAATCTCGGCCAGTAAATACATATAAATTGTATGAATAAATCTGATTTTATTTAAGGCTTCTCATACAGAAAATAGAGCTTTTGGGTCGCCTTTTATATAGATCTGACGACGTCGCTGTACTGTCATATGAACAGCGCTCTGCATACATTATAGGGAGTAATTATGCGGTTATAGCACAGGGGCTGCATTGAGCCAGGAAGCGCTCAGCGATCCTTCCTGTTATATTTTAACAAAGTGACCACATTTTAATGATCAGCTCATTTAGTGAAAGATCAGAAGAGACTTGTTCTGAATTCTTAACGCACCCTTCCAGAACTGAGAGCGAAAATAGAAGGGCACAGCGGGAGGGGGGGGGGGGGAGGGCGAGGGGCAAGAAGACAAAATTAAGCCGGATTTAAGAGGAGGTGACATGATTTGTAATAATTACAGTTTGTAATGACTTAAAACACTTTATTTTGCTGACCCCTGGAGTAAAAGTCTTATTTTTATTAATATGACGCATGACATTTACTGCAGTCAATGATAACATTAATTATAACAAAAAAATAAATAAAAAATAAGCAAAAAAAATTCTTAATGTGCCTTTCCCATCAATATAGAACAGAAGAGGTTATTTTCTTATAAGCGCATTTATATTTATATTTTTAATCAATATTTATTTATTATATTCGAATATTTTATATTACATATTTTATTTAGTTTTAAACAATTGTTTTAATAATTAATCAATTGAAGTAAAAAGTTACATAACAAACTGAAATAAAAAAAATATGTCTTATTCTGTTTCTACCATAAAAACAGAACTGGAGAGGACATTTTCCTGTTGCCTTATATTTTATATTTGTATGTATTTATTATTATTTTTTTTAAATATTTTATAATACATTATATATTCTACATTATGTTTATAATATTATTATTAATATCCTATCCCATCATAACAGGACAAAAGAGCACAATTTCTTAAAATGTTATTTTAGAATTTTGCTTATTATTATTTTTATAATAATATTTTAAGCAAAAACTATAAAGAACATCAAGGCCACTGACAATACAGCCTATCCAATAACTATAGAGTGGTGACATCACTGAGAATGCAGCCTATCCATTCACTAGAGAGCGGTGACATCACTGAGAAAGCAGCTAATCCAATCACTAGAGAGCGATGACATCACTGAGAATGCAGCCTATCCAATAACTATAGAGTGGTGACATCACTGAGAATGCAGCCTATCCATTCACTATAGAGTGGTGACATCACTGAGAATGCAGCCTATCCATTCACTAGAGAGCGGTGACATCACTGAGAATGCAGCCTATCCAATCACTAGAGAGCAGTGACATCACTGAGAATGCAGCCTATCCAATCACTAGAGAGTGGTGACATCACTGAGAATGCAGCCTATCCAATCACTAGAGAGCGGTGACATCACTGAGAATGCAGCCTATCCATTCACTAGAGAGCGGTGACATCACTGAGAATGCAGCCTATCCAATCACTAGAGAGCGGTGACATCACTGAGAATGCAGCCTATCCATTCACTAGAGAGCGGTGACATCACTGAGAATGCAGCCTATCCAATCACTAGAGAGCAGTGACATCACTGAGAATGCAGCCTATCCAATCACTAGAGAGCAGTGACATCACTGAGAATGCAGCCTATCCATTCACTAGAGAGCGGTGACATCACTGAGAATGCAGCCTATCCAATCACTAGAGAGCAGTGACATCACTGAGAATGCAGCCTATCCAATCACTAGAGAGCAGTGACATCACTGAGAATGCAGCCTATCCATTCACTAGAGAGCGGTGACATCACTGAGAATGCAGCCTATCCAATCACTAGAGAGCGGTGACATCACTGAGAATGCAGCCTATCCATTCACTAGAGAGCGGTGACATCACTGAGAATGCAGCCTATCCATTCACAGAAGCCTTGCACATGGTAAGCGCTGAGCTCTCTTCCTCTTGTTTTGTGGGTGTAATAAATGGTTATATTTGCTGAACGCAGAAAACAGTAAATAGAGGAAGATGCACTCAATTAAATCCTCGATTTACAAATGCAGATCAGGAATGGCTTATCTAATGCAGCTTTATTATCGCAGTACGCAGCGCTTCTCCTGTCCAGGAGGCATTTATTCTCTCTATTAAATCCCTTTCACTTTCTACATTAAGTATGTGAGTGTGTGAGATTTGTGATCTGGGAAGGTGTCTGCAGTCGGGGGAGGAGGACAATACAAGAGGAGGATGAAGAGATTTATTGGGAGAGCCGTGTTATCCAATCTCACCGACAAGTCTTCTATTCCCCAATAGGAGGAATCCTTCTCCGAGGTCCTGGTGATCCCCCCACAGCCATACACATGTCAATGTATGAATGAAGACTTTGGATGGATACAAGGGAGCGAGCGACCCACATCCTCAATACTTCCGTGTGTACAGCCTGTCTGACAACGTTCCTTTAAGTGCTGGTCACGCCGACTCCCCTCCCCATATACCTATACTTCCCATATATACCTCAAATATACCCAAACTTCCCATATATACCTCCAATATACCTCATATATGCCCCATATACACATACTTCCCATATATACCTCCAATATACCTCATATAACCCCCTATATACCAATACTTCCCATATATACCTCAAATATACCCAAACTTCCCATATATACCTCCAATATACCTCATATATGCCCCATATACACATACTTCCCATATATACCTCCAATATACCTCATATAACCCCCTATATACCAATACTTCCCATATATACCTCAAATATACCCAAACTTCCCATATATACCTCCAATATACCTCATATATGCCCCATATACACATACTTCCCATATATACCTCCAATATACCTCATATAACCCCCTATATACCAATACTTCCCATATATACCTCAAATATACCAATACTTCCCATATATACCTCCAATATACCTCATATATGCCCCATATACACATACTTCCCATATATACCTCATATATCCCCCATATACCCATACTTCCCATATATACCTCATATATCCCCCATATACCCATACTTCCCATATATACCTCATATATCCCCCATATACACATACTTCCCATATATACCTCAAATATACCCATACTTCCCATATATACCTCCAATATACCTCATATAAACCCCCATATACACATACTTCCCATATATACTGTACCTCCAATATACCTCATATAACCCCCTATATACCAATACTTCCCATATAACCCCCCCATATACCCATACTTCCCATATATACCTCAAATATACCCATACTTCCCATATATACCTCAAATATACCCATACTTCCCATATATACCTCAAATATACCTCATATAACCCCCCCATATACCAATACTTCCCATATAACCCCCCCATATACCCATACTTCCCATATAGATCTCCAATATACCCATACTTCCCATATATACCCTATATATCTTTAATATACCTCATATATCCCCCATATACTCATATACCACATATTTCACCCATATATCCCAATATATCTCATGTATTTCCCATATACCCACACTTCCCATATAACTCCCCATATACCGCCAAGGTACCTCATATATTCCCCATATACTCATATACCACATATATTACCAATATATCCCAATATATCTCATATATTCCCCATATACCCATACTTCCCATATTACCCCCCATATACCACCAATATACCTCATATATCTCCCATATACTCATATACCTCATATATCCCCCATATACTCATATACCTCATATATCACCCATATACTCATAAACCTCATATATCACCCATATACTCATATACCTCATATATCCCCCAAATATCTCATATATCGCTCGTATACTCCATACACACATATATCATCCATATACCCCATATATCACCCATATATCCATATTCCCCATATACCTCATATATCCACCATATACCCCATACATCCCCCATATACCAATATTCCTAATATATACCTCCTATATCCCCCATGTTCCCAAATATTGAATATACCCCATGTATCCCCCATATACCCTATATATCCCCCATATACCCATGTATATTCCATATTTCCCCTATATAACCATATAACCATTATATCTCCTGTATACCCCGTTTATCCCCCATATACCCCCCCATATATCCCTCATATGCTGATACATCCCATATACCCATGTCCCCTTTACCCAATATTTTCCCAATATACCCATACATCCCATATCCTCTATATATCCCATATACTGTACATCCACCATATCCCATATCCCCATATACCACATATACAGTAGCTCATATACCCTATACAGTGTATTAACCATATACCTGACATATCCCCCATATATCCACATCTCCCATATATCCCCCATATATCCATATACCCCATATATCCCCCATATATCCACATCTCCCATATATCCCCCATATATCCACATCTCCCATATATACCCCATAAATCCATATACCCCATATATCCATATACCCCATATATCCCCCATATATCCCCCATATATCCACATCTCCCATATATCCCCCATATATCCACATCTCCCATATATACCCCATATATCCATATACCCCATATATACCCCATATATCCACATCTCCCATATATCCATATACCCCATATATCCATATACCCCATATATGCCCCATATATCCCCCCATATATCCATATACACCATATATGCCCCATATCCCCCATATATCCATATACCCCATATATCCCCCATATATCCACATCTCCCATATTTAATTGGGGGGGGGGGGGTGGCGTCTGAAATGCTTCAGCGCATTATAAATTAAGATCACGCTAGGATCCAATGCCTAGCGATATCCACAGTCACTGAACCGTAGTCCTGATATATTGGAGAATTGATCCGACCGCCTTTTGGGGGTCACGGAGGACGTTTCCCTCCAAATTGAGACAAATTGTCCCCATTTTTTTATTTTTGCAAAATTCACTCCGCCTCTTCCTCCGTGTACAGAACATCCAATAGGATTGTTTGCGCTTTCAACAGAGAAAACAATGTAGCAATAATAGTGAATCCGGCTGCTCGGTAACATCCCTTCCATCAATTCTTTATTGGCTACATGGCAGGATACAGCAGTAACATACCAACGCGTTTCGGCCAAAGCCTTATTCATTGCAATGGGCTGTAAGACTGCGGCCGAAACGCGTTAGTTACTGCTGTATCCTGCCATGTAGTCAATAAAGAATAGATACAAGAGATGTTACAGAGTAGCCGGCTTCATTATATTAGAGGATGTGTGTGCTTCCAATCGGATTCTCAGGAAGAGACAAGGCCTCCGCATTTCTGGCAGGATCAACACGTATTTTCTGCACTTGCTAAAAATGTTTTTAGCCCGAAAAAGGGGAAAATGAAGGCAGCCGGCCCATCTAAGAACCGGTAAGCTGCAATATGTTCCTTAGGTTTAGATACAGCCCCGGAAAGTTTTACCCCCATAATGACCAGGCCATTTGTTTGCGATACGGCACTGCGCTGCTTTAACTGACAATTGCGCGGTCGTGCGACGCTGTACCCAAATAAAATTGATGTCCTTTTTTCCCCCACAAATAGAGATTTCTTTTGCTGGTATTTGATCACCTCTGTGATGTCTATTTTTTGCACTATAAACCAAAAAAGAGCGACAATTGTGAAAAAAAAAATATTTTTTATGTTCAGCTATAAAACATCCAATAAAAAAAAATTGAAAAAATATATTTTTTTCCAAAAATTTAGCCCAATTTGTATTCTGCTACATATTTTTGGCTAAAAAAAAAAAAGATCCCAGAAAGCGTATATTGATTGGTTTGCGCAAAACTTATCACATCTACAAACACTGGGATATTTTTATGCCTTTTTTATAAAATTATTATTTTTTTACTAGTAATGGCGGCGATCTGCGATTTTTAGCGGGACTGCGACATTGCAGCGGACAGATCGAACCCCTAACTGACATTTTTGGGGGGATCAGTGACATTATTACAGCAATCAGTGCTAAAAATATGCACTGTCACTGTACTAATGACACTGGCATGGAAGGGGGTTAACAAAGGGTTAAATGTGAGCCTAGGGAGTGTTTTCTAACTGTGTGGGGGATGGTCTGACTTGGGGGAAGACAGAGACCTGTGTTCCCTCTTAGCAGAAACACAAGATCTCCATCTTGTCCCCTGAAAGAACGGCGAAAGGATCGGCGGGTCCCGACGAACATCGCGTCTGCCCGACCCGCTGATTGGCTCCCGTTGTGTCCAATCACAGCGGGAGTGGGTCACCAGCAGCCTCAGACCAGGAAGCAAATGCGACGTACAGGTACAGGTACGTCGTTGCGCGAAGCCCCAGTAAATGTGCAGTGGGCGGTCTGGAAGCAGTTTACATTCAACTCAACTCTATGACTAAGATCCTAGAAAGGGGTGAAACGAGTTAGAGAAGTGGTTCTCAACTTCGGTCTTCGGGACCCACCAACAGGCCAGGTTTGCAAGATAACTAAATTACATCACAGGTGATCTCATTTGCTGCTCAGTGATTGCAGTATTCTAGTCTGCATCTCCCCCAGGTAATACTTAACCACTTAAGCCCCGGAGGATTTGGCTGCTCAAAGACCAGGGCCTATTTTGCGATTCGGCACTGCGTGACTTTAACTGACAATTGCGCGGTCGTGCGACGCTGTACCCAAATAAAATTAACGTCATTTTTTTCCCACAAATAGAGCTTTCTTTTGGTGGTATTTGATCACCTGTGCGATTTTTACTTTTTGTGCTATAAACAAAAAAATAGCGACAATTTAAAAAAAATAACAATATTTTTCACATTTTTTATATGAAATTCCCCCAAAAAAATGTAAAAATCAAAAATGTTTAACATTTTAGGCCAATTTGTTTTCTGCTACCTATGTTTGGTGAAAAAATCGCAATAAGCGTATTTTGATTGGTTTGCGCAAAAGTTATCGTGTTTACTAACAAAGGGAAAGATTTTTGTCATTTTTATTGTTTTTTTTTTTTAACGAGTAATGGCGGCGATCTGCGATTTTTTTTGCGGGACTGCAACATTGCGGGGGACAGATCGGACCCCTGACTGACATTTTTGTAAAGGGGCGTGGCTTGTGATGTAACCACAGAGACGTACGATCCTACATAGCAGAACCATATGATCTCTGCTGTTACACCAGGGAGAATGACAGACGGCTTTGTTTACATCAGCCGCCTGCCTTTCTCCCTCTCCAGCGGGAGATCGCGGACATCGGAGCCACCGGTCAATCACGCGGGGATGTTAGTAAATGAGCGGGGCTCGTGGGCGAGCGACGTACCTCGCTTTGCCCAGTAGGGGCTGACCGCCACAGTAAATAGTCGTGCAGCAGTCGGCAAGTGGTCAAGAACAGGGTGAAACGCGTTAATGAGGAACAGGTAGCGTGTCTATTGGCACAATAAAGTTTTGTACGCGGTTGAAGGAGTGTTCTGCGAATCTATATTTGTGACTATTAAAAGGCGGATTCCGTGGAACCCCCGCTTTTGCGGCGCTGGAACGCGTTTCGAGGCCTCGAGTGGTGTTGAGTGATGCTGAATAAAGAACTATGTAACTGCTTCCAGCTTTATTCAGGACTCAATGACTTTGTTTTACATTTTTTTTACAATCTGCTGGAAGATATTTTATACCCGGCATGGAGTTTTTTTTTTTTTCTTTATCAATTCCTGATAATAATTCTGGCAACAATGTAACGGCTTCCACCGCCATCGGAGAAAAGGGTTAATAAATCTGATTTTGCCGGGGTCACGTTTACAGATCCTCCATGGGGATAAAGAAGTGATTATAGATCCGAGGCCGTGCCGCAAACCTGCCCGGGACCGCGGCGGCCATTGCATGGCGGATCGCTGTAATAAAATTATTTTATTATTAGCGTTATTGATCGCGAGAAATTGATATTTATATCAGAGAGATCAAGGACAGACGCAGGCTGAGAGATTGGATTTCAGCGGTCGTTTATTTCCCTCCGTACATAGATCACTGCTAGCGCTGAGCCCGTTATACTGAAGGTGAGGAGTGTGGGGGATGGGGGGGTTCCTTCTGGGGGGGGGGGGGGGGGCATTGTCCGTATTTCTTAAATCTCCCCTTTCAGTCCTGCACAGATTTAGCAGCTCTCTCCCTGGACTGAAACGTCTTCCTCTGATTTCACTGCACACTGTGAGCTTCTCACAATGTGCATCAGAAGCTGCAGCAAGTCAGATAGAGCCCCGCCTCATTTCCTGGCTGTCCCTGGCCCCGCCCCTCTCATTCTTCAATTCTATTGATCATGAAGGCCAGGCATAAAATGTGGGCATTGCCTAGGACTTCCCACCAGTCCAAATCCATCTCCCCCGTACCATGGATGATGAGATCTCTGTTCTGATCTTCCCCTGTACCATGGATGATGAGATCTCTGTTCTGATCTTCCCCTGCACCATGGATGATGAGATCTCTGCTCTGATCTTCCCCTGTACCATGGATGATGAGATCTCTGCTCTGATCTTCCCCTGTACCATGGATGATGAGATCTCTGCTCTAATCTTCCCCAGTACCATGGATGATGAGATCTCTGCTCTGATCTTCCCCTGTACCATGGATGATGAGATCTCTGCTCTGATCTTCCCCTGTACCATGGATGATGAGATCTCTGCTCTGATCTTCCCCTGTACCATGGATGATGAGATCTCTGTTCTGATCTTCC
Source organism: Pelophylax lessonae (assembly GCF_965119305.1). Classification (NCBI taxonomy): domain Eukaryota; kingdom Metazoa; phylum Chordata; class Amphibia; order Anura; family Ranidae; genus Pelophylax; species Pelophylax lessonae. The sequence goes on along the minus strand of NC_138772.1, from coordinate 3,889,239 downwards.
CCTGTACCATGGATGATGAAATATCTGCTCTGATCTTCCCCTGTACCATGGATGATGAGATCTCTGCTCTGATCTTCCCCTGTACCATGAATGATGAGATCTCTGCTCTGATCTTCCCCTGTACCATGGATGATGAGATCTCTGTTCTGATCTTCCCCTGAACCATGGATGATGAAATATCTGCTCTGATCTCCCCCTGTACCATGGATGATGAGATCTCTGTTCTGATCTTCCCCTGAACCATGGATGATGAAATATCTGCTCTGATCTCCCCCTGTACCATGGATGATGAGATCTCTGCTCTGATCTTCCACCGTACCATGGATGATGAGATCTCTGCTCTGATCTTCCCCATACCATGGATGATGGGATCTCTGCTCTAATCTTCCCCAGTACCATGGATGATGAGATCTCTGCTCTGATCTTCCACCGTACCATGGATGATGAGATCTCTGCTCTGATCTTCCACCGTACCATGGATGATGAGATCTCTGCTCTGATCTTCCCCATACCATGGATGATGGGATCTCTGCTCTAATCTTCCCCAGTACCATGGATGATGAGATCTCTGCTTTGATCTTCCCCCATACCATAGATGATGAGATCTCTGCTCTGATCTTCCCCCCGTACCATGGATGATGAGATCTCTGCTCTGATCTTCCACCGTACCATGGATGATGAGATCTCTGCTCTGATCTTCCCCATACCATGGATGATGAGATCTCTGCTCTGATCTTCCACCGTACCATGGATGATGAGATCACTGCTCTGATCTTCCCCTGTACCATGGATGATGAGATCACTGCTCTGATCTTCCACCGTACCATGGATGATGAGATCTTTGCTTTGATCTTCCCCCGTACCATGGATGATGAGATCTCTGCTCTGATCTTCCACCGTACCATGGATGATGAGATCTCTGCTCTGATCTTCCCCTGTACCATGGATGATGAGATCTCTGCTCTGATCTTCCCCCATACCATGGATGATGAGATCTCTGCTTTGATCTTCCCCCATACCATAGATGATGAGATCTCTGCTCTGATCTTCCCCGGTACCATGGATGATGAGATCTCTGCTCTGATCTTCCCCCCGTACCATGGATGATGAGATCTATGCTCTGATCTTCCACCGTACCATGGATGATGAGATCTTTGCTTTGATCTTCCCCCGTACCATGGATGATGAGATCTCTGCTCTGATCTTCCACCGTACCATGGATGATGAGATCTCTGCTCTGATCTTCCCCTGTACCATGGATGATGAGATCTCTGCTCTGATCTTCCCCCATACCATGGATGATGAGATCTCTGCTTTGATCTTCCCCCATACCATAGATGATGAGATCTCTGCTCTGATCTTCCCCGGTACCATGGATGATGAGATCTCTGCTCTGATCTTCCCCCCGTACCATGGATGATGAGATCTATGCTCTGATCTTCCACCGTACCATGGATGATGAGATCTCTGCTCTGATCTTCCACCGTACCATGGCTGATGAGATCTCTGCTCTGATCTTCCACCGTACCATGGATGATGAGATCTCTGCTCTGATCTTCCCCTGTACCATGGATGATGAGATCTCTGCTCTGATCTTCCCCATACCATGGATGATGGGATCTCTGCTCTGATCTTCCCCTGTACCATGGATGATGTGATCTCTGCTCTGATCTTCCCCTGTACCATGGATGATGAGATCTCTGCTCTGATCTTCCCCTGTACCATGGATGATGTGATCTCTGCTCTGATCTTCCCCTGTACCATGGATGATGAGATCTCTGCTCTGATCTTCCCCCGTACCATGGATGATGAGATCTCTGTTCTGATCTTCCCCTGTACCATGGATGATGAGATCTCTGCTCTGATCTTCCCCCGTACCACGGATGATGGGATCTCTGTTCTGATCTTCCCCTGTACCATGGATGATGGGATCTCTGCTCTGATCTTCCCCTGTACCACGGATGATGGGATCTCTGTTCTGATCTTCCCCTGTACCATGGATGATGAGATCTCTGCTCTGATCTTCCCCTGTACCATGGATGATGAGATCTCTGCTCTGATCTTCCCCTGTACCATGGATGATGAGATCTCTGCTCTAATCTTCCCCTGTACCATGGATGATGAGATCTCTGCTCTAATCTTCCCCTCTACCATGGATGATGAGATCTTTGCTTTGATCTTCCCCCGTATCATGGATGATGAGATCTCTGCTCTGATCTTCCCCGTACCATGGATGATGAGATCTCTGTTCTGATCTTCCCCTGTACCATGGATGATGAGATCTCTGTTCTGATCTTCCCCTGTACCATGGATGATGAGATCTCTGCTCTGATCTTCCCCATACCATGGATGATGAGATCTCTGCTCTGATCTTCCCCGGTACCATGGATGATGAGATCTCTGCTCTGATCTTCCCCATACCATGGATGATGAGATCTCTGCTCTGATCTTCCCCCATACCATGGATGATGAGATCTCTGCTCTGATCTTCCCCTGTACCATGGATGATGAGATCTCTGATCTGATCTTCCCCTGTACTATGGATGATGGGATCTCTGCTCTGATCTTCCCCTGAACCATGGATGATGTGATCTCTGCTCTGATCTTCCCCTGTACCATGGATGATGAGATCTCTGCTCTGATCTTCCCCTGTACCATGGATGATGAGATCTCTGCTCTGATCTTCCCCTGTACCATGGATGATGAGATCTCTGCTCTGATCTTCCCCTGATCACAAATAAAAAAGATTGCAGCTTTATAAATAGAATAATGAGCGTAGATAAAGCCCCATCCACAGCAAGGGACGTCTTCATGTAACAACTCAATCTCCCAAGGTCATGGGAAGGTCAGTGTCTGGTGGCATCTGCAGAATAGAGGCTGTGACGGTCTTTGTTGTGTCAGACATCTATGTGAATGGGGTCATCTATTATACCATCGTTATTAAAGGGCCAGTCCAGTCATAATTTACATTTTAGATCTTATTGGATGTTAAAGAAATAAACCCCCTGACAGTCTCTTCTGTTTCTTGGGAAAGCTTAAAAAAAAAATAATTATAATAAAATAAATTTTGGGGCACATTCTTGATTGGAGGGCCAGTAGTGCCATTGTTGAATGCAACCTATTCAAGTGAATGGGGCACTATTCCTCCCACTGACACCAATGATAGAGCACTATTCCTCCCACTGACACCAATGATGGGGCACTATTCCTCCCACTGACACCAATGATGGGGCACTATTCCTCCAACTGACACCAATGATGAGGCACTATTCCTCCCACTGATACCAATGATGGGGCACTATTGCTCCCACTGACACCAATGATGGGGCACTATTCCTCCCACTGACACCAATGATGGGGCACTATTCCTCCCACTGACACCAATGATGGGGCACTATTCCTCCCACTGACACCAATGATGGGGCACTATTCCTCCCACTGACACCAATGATGGGGCACTATTCCTCCCACTGACGCTAATGATGGGTCACTATTCCTCCCCACTGACACCAATGATGGGGCACCATACCTCCCATTGACACCAATGATGGGGCACTATTCCTCCCACTGACACCAATGATGGGGCACTATTCCTCCCACTGACACCAATGATGGGGCACTATTCCTCCCACTGACACCAATGATGGGGCACTATTCCTCCCACTGACACCGAAGATGGGGAACTAATTATTTCGCTGACACCAATGATGGGGCACTATTCCTCCCCACTGACACCAATGATGGGGCACCATACCTCCCATTGACACCAATGATGGGGCACTATTCCTCCCACTGACACCAATGATGGGGCACTATTCCTCCCACTGACACCAATGATGGGGCACTATTCCTCCCACTGATACCAATGATGGGACACTATTCCTCCCACTGATACCAATGATGGGGCACTATTCCTCCCACTTACACCAATGATGGGGCACTATTCCTCCCACTGACACCAATGATGGGGCACTATTCCTCCCACTGACACTAATGATGGGGCACTATTCCTCTCACTGACACTAACAATGGGGCATTACTCCTCCCACTGACACCAATGATGGGGCACTTTTCCTCCCACTGACACCAATGATGGGGCACTATTCCTCCCACTGACACCAATGATGGGGCACTATTCCTCCCACTGACACCAATGATGGGGCACTATTCCTCCCACTGACGCTAAAGATGGGTCACTATTCCTCCCCACTGACACCAATGATGGGGCACCATACCTCCCATTGACACCAATGATGGGGCACTATTCCTCCCACTGACACCAATGATGGGGCACTATTCCTCCCACTGACACCAATGATGGGGCACTATTCCTCCCACTGACACCAATGATGGGGCACTATTCCTCCCACTGACGCTAATGATGGGTCACTATTCCTCCCCACTGACACCAATGATGGGGCACCATACCTCCCATTGACACCAATGATGGGGCACTATTCCTCCCACTGACACCAATGATGGGGCACTATTCCTCCCACTGACACCAATGATGGGGCACTATTCCTCCCACTGACACCTAAGATGGGAAACTAATTATTTTGCTGACACCAATTATGGGGCACTAATCCTCCCACTGAAACCAGGAACGAAGAACTAATTCTCCCACTGACGCTGGATATGGGGAACGAATTCCTACACTGACACCAATGAGGTAATTTTTTTACTCCCACCGACCATCAATTTCAGGATAGGAAGAGTTGGGTTTAGGTACTGCCAGCTGTCCATTATTGGTGCCTCCTCGTTCTATAGGCAGTTCTTCAATTATTAAAGCCCTCACCTGTCTATGGGGGAATCCTACACAGGCTTTCTGATATCTTGGTGTCCTTTATGAGCCAATGACCCCCCCCCCCCCTAAAGGTGTGCTGTGCAATTAACCTTTGCATGTCTTGCCGCGGAGGTGGGCGCAAATGGCATGCCGGCACGTCATTTCCCAACCCCTCAGCGTGGCGGTGCATGGCACAAGCCGATTGGCATTTGCTGGCTCACAGCATTACATAGTAAGAAGCTTTATATTTGTTTGTCTTTCTCTGCAGTGAATATAGTACAGCACTGTGCGCCTAAGTGGAAAGCGACTATCTGGCGCCCTCTAGGTTTCAACGGTGGATATTTCAGCTTTTTGCAACGCCATAAAGTTGGCTCAGCTATAGGGAACATCGGCTCTTATTATTCCCTTTCCCTTTCTGTGCAAATACATCAACAGGTCGCATTCTGCATCTACCGGACTGGAATTCAACACTGGAAGGGCATTTCCTTACCCCATGGAATTTATTTATTTTTTTTTTAACCCTCTTTATTTAAATTTTTGTTACCCAGAATCCTTTGCGGCATTGCTTTGGTTCGAAAAGATATTAGCGAGATCTCTTAATCATCCAACCCCAATCACATGCTGCATTTAACGAGATAGAAAATATGATTAATTTCTTAAGAGCTATGGCTGGTCTATGGGGAGGGAATGGAATTATGAGTGAGGCTTCGGACTGAATTAATATTTGCATATTCCTGTTGACTTAACCGTTTAGGATGGGATACGGCGCATTTAAGAAGCTGTCAATCACGCCGAGGGGTTTTCGAGGCAGGGTTAAATAAACCCAATTTTTTATGTGTATTGAGACGGATAGAGCGATAGGGATTGGTGTACATATGTATGCCTTGTATATATAACAGCTGTGTGTATATACAAGAGGTTTATACATAATTTATGTATCTTCTCTGCATATATACCTACATAGCCAGAGACAATATAACGTACATGTCAATAGATGCATAAATTTTTAATAAGATCACCTTGGAATCTTTATCGTTATTATAATTATATAATTATCCTATCTTAGTCATCATTAGAATTCCTAATATCATGTGTCAGGACTTCTGTATTCAGTAAATGACAAATCAAATTGAAGCTAATTATTAAAAAAGAGAGAACGCCTGTCTATTGCAACCCTACGGATTCATCTTCTTGGAGCATCCAAGCTGTGGACAATACCTACGTCGCCCAGAAAGAAGCCAACATCTCTTGGGCTTTCCATACAACCCTACCTTCTCCTACCAAATTTCTGTTATTTTATTCCCCCCCCCCCCCTTTTTTTCTCTCTTTACCCTTCAGCCGCCCACCCCACACGCGAACCCTCCTAAACGCAGCCTGCGAAATTGCTCCACAATAAACCACTTCTTCCCAGTTGCCTAAAATCACATCATCACCATTCAAGTCAATTGCCAAGCCCTGGCCCGGAATGTCAATGATTTCTGACGAGCGTCCATCGCAAAGAGTGTTTGAGAGGGGCGATGATCGGAGTGTCGCTTCTCACAGGAGTGGACGTTTAATCATTCCGGGGTGATTTAGATCATATTATTTCTCACTGGAAACTAACTAGCTGCCTCCTGAAAAGACCATATGATGGATGGACGGGAGCAAGGGCGACAAGAAATTACTAGAACTGCAGACAAAATTGAAAAAAAAGATGAGTTTATTGCTCAATTACACATAGAAGAGGGGCTCAGTCCTTAGACTAAGACTCGGTCCTTAGTCCTTTGGAGAGAGGTCTTTTAGCTGAGGAAGAACCATAATTTCCAGCACCACTTGTAGTTCCACCATAAATGGCAACCTTTCTGTTGACTGCTTGTACATATAAGAAGGGCTTGGACCAAGGTATTGAGGTCTGCTAGCTGCAGGAGAACCCTAAGTCCCAGCACATGGGGCGAGGAGGGTGCTGAGAGGGGGCAATGGTGATCTCCAGGGTCTGCTGAAGGGGGGGGGGGGCACTAGCCCTCCTGTAGGGGTCCGGGCACACAGGGGGGCCCCAAAAGCCTTCAAAGCCTTAAAGGGGCCCCACAAAGACCAGAGCTGTCCAATGGGCACATGGGGGGAGGAGGGTGCTGAGAGGGGGCAATGGTGATCTCCAGGGTCTGCTGATGGGGGGGGGGACCACCAGCCCTCCTGTAGGGGTCCGGGCACACAGGGGGGCCCCAAAAGCCTTAAAGGGGCCCCACAAAGACCAGAGCTGTCCAATGGGCACATGGGGGGAGGAGGGTGCTGAGAGGGGGCAATGGTGATCCCCAGGGTCTGCTGATTGGGGGGGGGACCACCAGCCCTCCTGTAGGGGGCCCGGGCACACAGGGGGGCCCCAAAAGCCTTCAAAGCCTTAAAGGGGCCCCGCAAAGACCAGATCTGTCCAATGGGCACATGGGGTGAGGAGGGTGCTGAGAGGGGGTAATGGTGATCTCCAGGGTCTGCTGAGGGGGGGGGACCACCAGCCCTCCTGTAGGGGGCCCGGGTACACAGGGTGGTCCCAGCAAGCCTTCCATCACAAATGGCAATCTTTCAGTTGACATATAAGAGGGGCTTGGGATAAAGCTTTGGAGAGAGGTCTGTTATCTGCGGGGGGGGAACCATAAGTCCTAGCACAACATGTAGTTCAATTACAAATGGCAATCTCTCAGTTGACTGCTTGCTTATATAAGAGGGGCTCAGGTTCTGGCTTTGGAGAGAGGTCTGTTATCTGGATGGGGAAACGTTAGTGCCAGCACCCCTTGTGATTCCATCATCAATGGGTATGTTTCAGTTGACTGCTTGTACACCTAAGGAAGGCTTGGGCTAGGGCTTTGAGGTCTATTAGCTGCAGGAGAACCATAAATCCCAACATAACCTGTGGTTCCATCACAAATGACAATCTCTCAGTTGACTACTTGCACGTATAAGAGGGGGCTTGGAAAAAGGCTTTGAGGAGAGGTCAGTTAGCTCTAGGGAATCAGAAGTCCCAGCACCACTTGTGGTTCCATCATCAGTGGCAACATTTCAGTTGATTGCCTACACATATAAGAGGAGCTAAGGCTAAGGCTTTGAGGTTTATTAGCTGCAGGAGAACCATTAGTGCCAGCACCCCTTGTGATTCCATCATCAATGGCTACATTTCAGTTGACTGCTTGTACACCTAAGCTGCAGGAGAACCATAAATCCCAACATAACCTGTGGTTTCATCATCAATAGCAATCTTTCAGTTGACTACTTGCACATATAAGAGGGGCTAAGGTGTTGATGTCTGTTAGCTGCAGGAGAACCACAAGTGCCAGTACAACCTGTGGTTTCATCATCAATAGCAATCTTTCAGTTGCCTGCTTGCATATATAAGAGGAGCTAAGGTTAAGGCTTTGATGTCTGTTGGCTGCAGGAGAACCATAAGTCCCAGCATAACCTGTGGTTTCATCATCAATGACAATATTTTAAATGACTGCTTGCACAAATAAAAGGTGCTAAGGCTTTGAGGTCTGTTAGCTATGGGGAAACCATAAGTCCCAGCACAACCTTTGATTCTATCATCAATGGCAATCTTTCAGTTGACTGCTTACACATATAGAAGGGGCATGGAATAAGGCTTTGAGGTCTGTTAGCTGCAAGGGAAACATAAATCCCAGCACAACCTAAGGTTTCATTACAAAAGGCATTCTTTCAGTTGATCGCTTACACATATAACAGGGGCTTAGGCTAAGGCTTCGAAGAGAGGACTGTTAGCTGGATGGGGAACCATAAGTCCCAGCACCACTTGTGGTTCCATTGTCAATGGCAATCTTTCAGTTGACTGCATGTACATAGAAGAAGGGCTTGGACTAAGGCTTTGAGGTCTGTTATCTGCAGGAGAACCATAAGTCCCAGCACCACTTGTGGTACCATCATCAATGGCAACCTTTTATTTGACTGCTTACACATATAAGAAGGGCATGGGATAAGTCTATGAGGTCTGATAGCTGCAGGAGAACCATAAGTCCCAGCACCACTTGTGGTTCCATCATCAATGGCATTCTTTCAGTTGACTGCTTACACATATAAGAGGGGCTTAGGATAAGGCTTTGAAGAGAGGTCTGTTAGCTGGATGGGGAACTATAAGTCTCAGCACCACCTGTGGTTCCACCATCATTGGCAATCTTTCAGTTGACTGGATTTACATATAAGAAGGGCATGGACTAAGGCTTTGAGGTATGTTAGCTGCAGGAGAACCATAAGCCCCAGCACCACCTGTGGTTCCATCATCAATGGCAACCTTTCAGTTGACTGCTTATAAGAGGGGCTTAAGATAAGGCTTTGAAGAGAGGTCTGTTAGCTGAATGGGGAACCATAAGTCCCAGCACCACCTGTGGTTCCATGATCAACAGCAATCTTTCAGTTGACTGCATGTACATATAAGAAGGGCATGGACTAAGGCTTTGAGGTCTGTTAGCTGCAGGAAAACCATAAGTCCCAGCACCACCTGTGGTTCCATCATCAATGGCAACCTTTCAGTTGATTGCTAGGCTACATCCCAACATACCCGATCACAGCTCAGTCTTGCGTTTGCTATCCAACGACCCTTAAAATCATTGTTTGAAAGATTTTTCCCTCTCCTCTGGGCAGCATATGGTAGATTAGAGAGAGATTAAAGGGATGTTTTTCGGGATAAAATTAGACGTGGTCTGCATTCTATGACTGTGCACTTTGCTATTATTCTTCTCTAGTAATTCTATCTGCCCTGATCATAGACATTATTCACATTTCCCAACTCACCATCAATTCCTATCCGCTTTTTTTTGTTTGTAGGCTTCTAGACAATGGACTGTTGAATTGGAATGGAAACCTGTGAACAATTTGCCTCCATTTACCGCCGGCTAACCCTTCGCTGGCCAGACGATGCGACCTCCCAGGAGGAGAAAATTGCTGTTAGCCAGAGATTTGAATTGCAGCGAAGTGGAGAAGGAAAAAGCTGAAAACCCATGGAAAACCCTTTTTCTCTTTTTATTTTTTTTTTATTCTTTTCAGAGCTTAAAATAGAGCGAGAGATTCCCTGTGTATTTTGTACAAGCTATCAGAATGTCTTAGCAGCTTTTAGGTGCAATCACAGCAAACTTGTGATGAAATTTTCTCACTTTTGCAAAAAAAAAAAATTTCACCGGTCGCGTTTTAGTCAATGCAGAATAGCGTGTGAGCATGTGGCGTTCTCCGGGGGATTTTTTATTTAACCCTCCTGCCTGTTTATTGACTCAAATCCTGCCCTCTTGCTCTTCATAAAGGGCCCGCAGCTGCTCATGGGGCATCTACGATTGCTTAACAGCCACAAAAAAATGTATTCACTGGAAGAACACAAGATCCTTGAGGGGAGGGGGGGAGGGTGATTTCCATTTCAAACACAAATAAGGGATCAGCTCAACAAGTCCCAGTAGATATTATGTGCTTCAGGGACTGCATGGACCACACATGGATCTTTACCATACCTGTAAACCATGGGTGTCCAACCTTTTGGCTTCTCTGGGCCACGTTGAGTGCAGAGAAATTTTCTCGGGCCGCATATAAATTATATATACTATAGTTAAGGTATATAAGTAATAAAACGCTGCCGCGCCCCCCCCCCCCCAGCACTAATTTAACACAACTAGTGGATGATCCCCTCCTACAGTTAGTTGGAAACCTCTGTGGCCGTGCCCCCGACTCGACTTCCTTCCTCCCCAGCAAAAAAAAAAAATTGTCAGGGGGCCGCATTGCCTGTGGTTATGGGCCGCATGCGGCCCCCGGGCCGCAGGTTGGACATGCCTGCTGTAAACCAATTGTTCTAATTCTCTCGTCTACACCAACCCCATGAGGCAACCACAAAATATTATCCTTTACCTTATTTCCCTAGTGAAGAAATTATCTCATTGAGTATCTAGGTTCAAATTTGGAGGTTCTCTATCACCTCCAACCAACGAGGAGGGAATGGAATTTGGAGGTTCTCTATCACCTCCAACCAACGAGGAGGGAATGGAATTTGGAGGTTCTCCATCACCTCCAACCAACGAGGAGGGAATGGAATTTGGAGGTTCTCCATCAACTCTGACTAACGAGGAGGGAATGGAATTTGGAGGTTCTCTATCACCTCCGACCAACGAGGCTCAAATTCTAAGCTTGAATCTGGTGGAATTTCTATTTCAATAAACAAATGGCAAGGTCTGGGTTCTGGAATCTTAATTAGATTGGGGGGGGGGGGGTCTTGATTGGGGAAGGTGGTGGGGCTGGGGGGATGAAGGCAAGTGTGCCATTGACTCCTACATCTACACCCACCCCATGAAGCAACCACAAAATATTAGCCTTTTCCTTATTTCCCTAGTGAAGAAATTATCTCATTGAGTATCTAGGTTCAAATTGTTTGGCATTGGTTTCAGAAACCGGAATGGAATTTGGAGGTTCTCCATCACCTCCAACCAACGAGGCTCAAATTCTAAGCTTGAATCTGGTGGAATTTGTATTACAATAAACAAATGGTAAGGTCTGGGTTCTGGAATCTTAATTAGATTGGGGGGGGGGTCTTGATTGGGGAAGGGGGGATGAAGGCAAAGTGTGCCATTGACTCCTACGTTGGCACGGTGATTCACACAAGGTTAGCTGGTAATTATCCATATTGATGTAGTCTGTGTGTGTGAGGTCTATTCAGCTGCAGACCCACATTCTAAAATCCCCAGGTCTCATTTTTCCCAGCCTGGGTGTATTAAAAGACCCATTAGGCACTGACATCCACTGATTGAGTCGCACACCGAAAAGGTCACAATTTAGCATCCTTCCCTTACCGTTAAACTAAAAAAAAAAATGTTATGCTGTGTAATATCGCAGGTGATTTGGACATGATTGAGTCAAGAGCATGCCACCAGATTATACAAAGCCATCACATTGGTAATCAGATGCTGATTTACCCTTAAAATTGGATGTAATTAGTTACAGGAGGCACATGGTGAGATCTCAGCCCAAGGCTACCATGGCTAAAAACCAGCGCCTAAAATTGGCATCCCATTAGGGAAACATTAAATACGCCCCCCCCCCCCCTTCCCATTTGGTTAATCAGCCTGTGCTAGCATGATCTATGGCAGTAGGGGGTCCACATGGCTGACCCTCTTCCCCCATTTGGCTAATCAGCCTGTGCTAGCATGATCTATGGCAGTAGGGGGTCCACATGGCTGACCCTCTTCCCCCATTTGGCTAATCAACCTGTGCTAGCATGATCTATGGCAGTAGGGGGTCCACATGGCTGACCCTCTTCCCCCATTTGGCTAATCAGCATGATCTATGGCAGTAGGGGGGTCCACATGGCTGACCCTCTTCCCCCATTTGGCTAATCAACCTGTGCTAGCATGATCTATGGCAGTAGGGGGTCCACATGGCTGACCCTCTTCCCCCATTTGGCTAATCAGCATGATCTATGGCAGTAGGGGGTCCACATGGCTGACCCTCTTCCCCCATTTGGCTAATCAGCATGATCTATGGCAGTAGGGGGGTCCACATGGCTGACCCTCTTCCCCCATTTGGCTAATCAGCCTGTGCTAGCATGAGCTATGGCAGTAGGGGGGTCCACATGGCTGACCCTCTTCCCCCATTTGGCTAATCAGCATGTGCTAGCATGATCTATGGCATTAGGGGGGTCCACATGGCTGACCCTCTTGATAAAAGCTCATGCATGGACTTCTTGCAGTGGAAGCGCCTTCCTTCCAATAAACCCCCCCAGTGCAGCAGCGTGTATTAAAAGCTTCTCTGTGCTTTACTGAAGGGGTTGATTTATTCATGATGGTATAATACTTCTTTTTCATCCCTCCGTAAAATATTCATACATGTATTTTATTCCCCGGCTCCGTGTGCCGGGCACACAATGTACTCCAGGACCAGATCCTGCTGCTACAATTCTAAAGGACGAAGGGATGGAGAACTTAATAGATGTGATAGGAGAAGGCATAGCTTTACAAAACGTCTCCTGAAAAATCTCAGCAATATTTGACCAGCATCCAAACCAGAACCCCCCCAAAAATTACACAATGCAAAAAAATCTCCAAACAAGAAAATTAAGTTTTTTTGGGGTTTTTTTTTTTTTCTTTTTTTTTTTTTTTTTCTTTTCCTTACCTGATTGCTTGCACTTGAGAATTCTTCCCTTCTGTAGCAAATTCCAGGTATTAAGCCAAGAGCCCCCAGTATAATCCTTTTTCCACCACCGATACCAAATTGTGGCAAAGTCTCAAAGCCCCAGCCAGTCCCTTTTTTTTTTTTTGCCTCCAATGGTAGACAAGCCGGAGAAAGAGAGAGGAAAAAAAATAAAAAATAAAAAATGGAACGCAAGCCTTTATGGAAAATGCCCAGTTACAACAAATCCAATAAATGATTAGATCCAATAGAACAATCAAAGTCTTCTTCAACCAAGCTCTGGTGACACAACAAGACGGATCGCCTTCCCCATGAGATGCTTTGCTTAGGATCCTCTGCTGCCAGGCATCTCAAGCTTCTCTATTATTTTTTTCTTTTTCCTTTTTTTATTATTATTATTATTATTTTTTATTTTTTTCTTCGCTACTCTGTGAAACTAGATCCAGTCCTCGTAGCCAGGGGCTGCATTAAGAATTACATCAGGCTTTTATAAGCTTTCCAGATCACACATTAGAGTGAGAGAAAGACAGAGGGAGAGAGAGAGAGAGTGGGGGAGAGAGTGAGAGGAGGAAAGAAGAGAGAGAGAAGAGAAGAGGAGGGGAGAGGATGCAGAGGAGCAAAGGATAAAATGCATCCAAGAAGCCACACACCAGGGGGAGAGAAGTAAATTCGGCTTTATCCAAGCAGGCTAAGGATGCTCCAAGATGCTCCTGTTGCAGACAGCCAGCCTTATCCTGATGCAGTCAGCAGCCAGTGGGAAAGACGCTGGGATGGATGCACAAGTTGGTAGCTGCAAAAAAAAAAAAAATAAAAAAAAAAATGGGAGGGTGGGAAGGGGAGTAGCTAGACCCTGAGATGGAGACCAAACAGCTGCGGATGGCTGGAACTTGAATGGAAGGAATTCTGAACTCTGGATAAAGCCTGGTTGGGTGAAGGAACCATCCTCACTGGCAAGAAGACCCCAGAAGTGCTGCTGTCCATTTTCTAGGACAACCCAATGGATAGACCCAAGAAGAGACTCCCTTACCAGGCAAAACCTAGGAGTTTAACGACCTCTTGGGTTCTTTCTTTTGGACGAGACGTTGGAAAGAGACTGAAGAAAAAGTGGATGCAGTACGGAGCCCCCCCCTTTTTCCTCCTTGTGATTAACCGTGGATGTTACCATGGTGACAGCATCCAGCCATGTGTACCGTACTGTAGAGATGCTTGTTCCTGCATTGTCCCCTTTTTCTTGCACCTGAAGCCTCTAACATGAGTTGACACCAGGAGATCTCGGCAACTGGGGGGGGGGGGGGGAGCCAATGGGATGTTGCTCTAAGTCATTGGCATGCACAGTCTAAAAGTCGGAGTCGGTTGTCGGAAGCATCATACTAACAAGCCGAAAATCGGGAGATCGGTCGTCGGACGAAAATTCCCTGCCGATTTTCGACGCGTGTGTACGGGGCTTAAGTCATTGGCGTGCACAGTCTATTGCATAAAGCCTCGTACACACGCAACGAATTTCCGCCGACCGGTCGTTCGTCTTTTCTCCAGAGTGGTGTCTGTTGGTTGGAATGTGCTCTAGACTGCACACGAATTTTCCCGCACGACAAAATTCTACTTCTGAAGTGATGTCATGTGTTGGTTTGCTTTCTTCTCTGAGCATGCCCAGGCTTTCTCATTAGATTTTTCCCTGTCGAAATCTGTACTGACTGCACGAAAATCGGCCGTGTTTTGAAAAATTTTATAGCCTGTACACCAGAATTTTTTCGGCCGAAAATTCGGAGTCGGTTGTCGGAAGCATCATACTAACAAGCCGAAAATCGGCCGATCGGACGTCGGACGAAAATTCCCTGCCGATTTTCGACGCGTATGTACGGGGCTTTAGTCTATTGCATAAAGCCTCGTACACACGCAACGAATTTCCGCCGGCCGGTCGTCAGTCTTTTGTCCAGAGTGGTGTTTTGTTGGTTGGAATGTGCTCTAGCCACTTAAGCCCCGGAAGATTTTACCCCCTTCCTGACCAGGGGTTTTTTTTTTTGCGATTTTTTTACTGCGTGACTTTAACGGACAATTGCGCGGTCGTGCGACACTGTACCTAAACAAATTTGACGTCCTTTTTTTCCCACAAACAGAGCTTTCTTTTGGTGGTATTTGATCACCTGTGCGATTTTTACTTTTTGCGCTATAAACAAAAAAACAGCGTCAATTTTGCAAAAATAACAATATTTTTCACATTTTTTTTAATGAAATTCCCCCCAAAAAAATGTAAAAATCTAAATTTTTTAACATTTTCAGCCAATTTGTTTTATGCTACATATGTTTGGTAAAAAAAAATTGCAAAAAGTGTATTTTGATTGGTTTGCGCAAAAGTTATCGCGTTTACTAACAAAGGGAAAGATTTTTGTCTTTTTTGGTGTTTTTTATTTTTTAACGAGTAATGGCGGCGATCTGCAATTTTTTTTGCGGGACTGTGACATTGCGGCGGACAGATCGGACCCCTAACTGACATTTTTGACACTTTTGGGGGTCACCAGTGATATTACTGCAGTAATCAGTGCTATACATATGCACTGTTACTGGAAAAATGACATTGGCAGGGAAGGGGTTAACTGTATTGGAGAGGGAGGGGTTAAGTGTGTCCTAGGGGCGTGCTTCTAACTGTGATTGGACATGGCTACTACTGTAAAAACAGAGATCAACGGTCCTACATAGTAGAACGGTCTGATCTCTATTTTTACACAGGGGAGAATGACAGGCGGCTTGTTTACATTAGCCGCCCGCCTTTCTCCCGCTCTACCGACGATCGCAGAGTGACCGGCGGACATCGGGTCTGCCGGTCACACGCACGGGCTCCTTAGTGAATGAGCCGGGGTGGGCGCGCGCCTCAGCGGGCGCGCGCTCGCCCGCTATTGGCTCACAAGCCGGTCACAGGCTAGACTGCACACGAATTTTCCCGCATTTTCCCGCACGACAAAATTCTACTTCAGAAGTGATGTCATGTGTTGGGTTGCTTTCTTTGTGTTCTTTCTTCTCTGAGCATGCCCAGTCTTGCTCATAAGATTTTTCCCTGTTGAAATCTGTACTGACTGCACGGAAATCGGCCGTTGTGTTGACGGCCAACAAAAATTTTATAGCCTGCACACCAGATTTTTTTCGGCCGAAAAGTCGGAGTCGGTTGTCGGAAGCATCATACTAACAAGCCGAAAATCGGCAGATCGGTCGTCGGACGAAAATTCCCGGCCAATTTTCGACGCGTGTGTACGAGGCTTTAGTGGAAGGAAAAAAAGAGAGAAAAAAAAAATGAAAAATAGAGCAAGGCTGGAGTGCGGTGCCGGGATTAGCTGTGCCATTCAGAAGGTATATCGGTGATTAGGTGAGGAGCGGGAGGTTTGGAATGCCAAATGAAGCCCACTGGCTGCAAGAGCAAAGGGATGGATGGTGGAGGGTTAAAGGCAGAAATGCCTCGGCAGAGCGGCCAAGCTTAGGACAGATGTCCCTTTATGGACTACATGTCTGTGTGGGGAACCAGGGAAAAGGCTTAAAGGGGCCCCGCAAAGACCAGAAAGGCCTTAAAGGGGTCCCGCAAAGACCAGAGCTGCCCAATGGGCACATGGGGCGAGGAGGGTGCTGAGAGGGGGCAATGGTGATCTCCATGGCCGCTGATAGGGGGGGACCACCAGCCCTCCTGTAGGGGGCCCGGGAACACAGGGGAGCCCCAAAAGCCTTCAAAGCCTTAAAGGGGCCCCGCAAAACCCAGAGCTGTCCAATGAGCACATGGGGCGGGGAGGGTGCTGAGAGGGGGCAATGGTGATCTCCATGGCCGCTGATAGGGGGGGACCACCAGCCCTCCTGTAGAGGGCCCGGGGACACAGGGGGGCCCCAAAAGCCTTTAAAGCCATAAAGGGGCCCCACAAAGTCCAGAAAGGCCTTAAAGGGGCCCCACAAAGCCCAGAGCTGTCCAATGGGCACATGGGGTGAGGAGGGTGCTGAGAGGGACTCATGGTGATCTCCAGGGCCTGCTGATAGGGGGGGCCACCAGCCCTCCTGTAGGGGGCCCGGGGACACAGGGGGGCCCCAAAAGCCTTCAGAGCCTTAAAGGGGCCCTGCAAAACCCAGAGCTGTCTGATGGCCACTTGGGGCGAGGAGGGTGCTGAGAGGGGGCAATGGTGATCTCCAGGGTCTGCTGATGGGGGGGGGGGCCACCAGCCCTCCTGTAGGGGTCCCGGGCACACAGGAGGGCCCCAAATGCCTTCAAAGCCTTAAAGGGGCCCCTCAAAGTCCAGAAAGGCCTTAAAGGGGCCCCGCAAAGCCCAGAGCTGTCCAATGGGCACATGGGGCGAGGAGGGTGCTGAGAGGGGGCAATGGTGATCTCCAGGGCCGCTGATAGGGGGGGACCACCAGCCCTCCTGTAGGGGGCCCCAAAAGCCTTCAAAGCCTTAGAGGGGCCCCGCAAAGACCAAAAAGGCCTTAAAGGGGTCCCGCAAAGACCAGAGCTGCCCAATGGACACATGGGGCGAGGAGAGTGCTGAGAGGGGGCAATGGTGATCTCTATGGTGGGACCTCATAGCTGGTGGCATGTTTAAGAGATGGAAGGATTGGATGAGTTTACATGCAAGAAAAACACAGCATAACATGTTCTGCTGCACACTACCTCAACTGCTCTGCTCTATGTCATCAACACAAGGTTCTGCTGCACACTACCTCAACTGCTCTGCTCTATGTCATCTACGCAACATGTTCTGCTGCACGCTACCTCAACTGCTCTGCTCTATCTCATCTATGCAACATGTTCTGCTGCACACTACCTCAACTGCTCTGCTCTATGTCATCTATGCAACATGTTCTGCTGCACACTACCTCAACTGCTCTGCTCTATGTCATCTATGCAACATGTTCTGCTGCACACTACCTCAAGTGATCTGCTCTGTCTCATCTATTCAACATGTTCTGCTGCACACTACCTCAACTGCTCTGCTCTATGTCACCTACACAACATGTTCTGCTGCACACTACCTCAATTGCTCTGCTCTATGTCATCTACACAACATGTTATGCTGCACACTACCTCAACTGCTATGCTCTGTCTCATCTATTCAACATGTTCTGCTGCACACTACCTCAACTGCTCTGCTCTATGTCACCTACACAACATGTTCTGCTGCACACTACCTCAATTGCTCTGCTCTATGTCATCTACACAACATGTTATGCTGCACACTACCTCAACTGCTATGCTCTGTCTCATCTATTCAACATGTTCTGCTGCACACTACCTCAACTGCTCTGCTCTATGTCATCTACACAACATGTTCTGCTGCACACTACCTCAACTGCTCTGCTCTATGTCATGTATGCAATATGTTCTGCTGCACACTACCTCAACTGCTCTGCTCTATGTCACCTACACAAGCACAACGTTCTGCTGCACACTACCTCAAGTGCTCTGCTCTATGTCTTCTACACAACATGTTCTGCTGCACATTGCTTCAACTGCTCTGCTCTGTCTGATCTACACAACATGTTCTGCTGCAGATTACTGCAACTGCTCTGCGCTGGCTTATCTACACAACAAGTTCTGCTACACACTACCTCAACTGCTTTTCTCTTGTCTCTTTTACACAACATATTCTGCTGCACTCTACCTCAACTGCTCTGCTTAATGTCATCTACACAACATGTTCTGCTGTAGACTACCTCAACTGCACTGTTTTTTTCCCACCTACTCAATGTTCTTTGCTGAACACAGCCTTAACTGTTCCATTCTATCTCATATACTCAATGTGTTCTGCTGCATGCTATCTCAGCTGCTCTGTTCTAGTGTTCTGCTGCATGCTGCCTGGACTGCTCTGCTCTATCCCACCTATACCACATATTCTTCTGCAAGCCACCTAAACCGCTCTGCTCTATCTCATCTAGACAATGTGTTCTGCTGCACACTACCTTAACTGCTCCGTTCTGTCTCATCTACATAACATGATCTGCTGCATGCTACCTGGACTGCTCTGTCCTATCTCATCTAGACAATGTGCTCTACTGTAGGCTACCTGGACTGCTCTGTTCTGTCACATGTAGACCTGTTCTGCTGTATGTTACCTGGTCTGCTCTGCTCTATCACATCTATACAACATGTTCTGCTGCATGTTACCTGGTCTGCTCTGCCCTATCACATCTATACAACATGTTCTGCTGTGTGCAACCTGGACTGTGCTGCTCTACTTCATCATTGGATGTCTTCTGCTGCATGCCACCTAAACTGCTCTGTTTAGTCTCTTCTACAATCTGTCTTCAGCTGCATGCCACCTGGACTGCTCAGTTGTACCTCTAGTACCCAATTTGCTCTGCTACATCATCTTCCATCTGGTGTGTTATTTGGTTTCTTAACCAACCAGTTCTGAAATAAATCCTTAACTGATTCCACTATCTGCTCTCCCCTGCCCTGACCTGTCCTTTGTCTCTCCTTTCTTTGATCTGTTCCTCTAGATGTAGCTGACCTAGTCTTCTATTTCTCATAAACTTCCCTATCCCCCCTCCCCAGGGCTGCCATCTGGACACTACTTTACCAGATTAGCCGGTAAAAAGGTGACTTACTGCCACTGTTAGTAATAGGAAAGGGGTCGTAGGCTGGTATTTTATGGCAGAACAGGTGGAAAGCCTTACTCTTCTCTGATCTTTGCAGAAGTCTTTTCCTTGCCTTCTCTGCTATTTGTTTTCTGAATTTATGGCCTGCCCTTTGATTTGAACCAGTCTGTTGTGTTTCTTCTACCTAACCAGTTCCTCTGTCTTTCTTCTACCTGACCACTTCCTTGGTCAATCTTCTACCTGACCTGTTCCTCTGTCTTTCTTCTACCTAACTGGTTCCTCTGTCTTCTACCTGACCACTTCTATGGTCTATCTTCTATCTGACCGGTTCCTCTGTCTTTCTTCTACCTGACCACTTCCTTGGTCTATCTTCTACCTGACCTGTTCCTCTGTCTTCTACCTGACCACATCTATGGTCTATCTTCTACCTAGCTGGTTCCTCTGTCTTCTACCTGACCACATCTTTGGTCTATCTTCTACCTAACTGGTTCCCCTGTCTTCTACCTAACCTCTTCCTTGGCCTATCTTCTACCTGACCTGTTCCTCTGTCTTTCTTCTACCTGACCACTTCCTTGGTCTATCTTCTACCTAACTGGTTCCTCTGTCTTCTACCTGACCACATCCTTGTTCTATCTTCTACCTAGCTGGTTCCTCTGTCTTCTACCTGACCACTTCTATGGTCTATCTTCTATCTGACCGGTTCCTCTGTCTTTCTTCTACCTGACCACTTCCTTGGTCTATCTTCTACCTGACCACATCCTTGGTCTATCTTCTACCTAACTGGTTCCTCTGTCTTCTACCTGACCACATCTATGGTCTATCTTCTACCTGACCTGTTCCTCTGTCTTTCTTCTACCTGACCACTTCCTTGGTCTATCTTCTACCTAACTGGTTCCTCTGTCTTCTACCTGACCACTTCCTTGGTCTATCTTCTACCTGACCTGTTCCTCTGCCTTCTCTTATCTAACTTGTTCCTCTGTCCTATTTCTACATGGCCTGCTCTCCTGTCTTTAATCCACCTGACTGGTTCCCCTTTCTATCCTCTATCTGACCTGTTCCTCTGTCTTTCCTTACCTGACTGGATACACTCCCTCTTCTCTGTCTCACCTGTACCATTGTCTCTCCTTTCTCTGACATTGTAAAGCTCTCTCTTTCTGACATGTTTCTTCTGTTTCTCTTCTACTTCTTCTACTACGCCTTGTACCTGACCTGTTTTTCCGTCTCTCTCTCTCTCTCTCTCTACCTGATCGGTTCCTCTGTTTTTCCTATATCTGGCATGTACTGTTGTTTTTCTTCTACCTGTTCTACCTTTCTATTACTCTTTCCTATACCTGACCTTTTCTTCTATCTTTTTATCACCTGACCCATTCCTTTTTTTTTTTCTCTATCTGACCTTTTTCTCTATCTTTAATTTTTCCGAAATGCTTCTCTCTTTTTTCAAACCGACGCGTTTCTCTATTTCTTTACCTGATCTGTTTCTTGGTCTTTAAGCTTCCTGACCTCTTCCTCTATCTTTGTAGAGGAAGATCCATTCTTCTGTGTCTCCGCTACCTAATCTGTTCCTCCTACAGGTACGCTCTCTCTTCCATGTCCCACCTGTACCATTGTTTCTCCCTCTCTGACATTGCCATAGCTCTCTTTTTCTAACTTGTTTCTCCTCTACCTGGTCTGCCCTTTGTGCTGAACCGGTTTCTCTGAGTTTACTCTTCCTGACCTATCTGATTTATTCTTCTGTCTTTCACCTATCTGGCATGCTCTTCTCTCTTTCTCTGACCTGACCTGTCCTTCTGTCTTTCTCTGATCTGACCTCTCCGTCTGTCTTTCTCCTACCTGCCCTTTCCTTCTGTTTTTCCTCTAATTGTCCTGTTCCACTGTCTCTCGCCTATCTGACCTGTCCTTCTGTCTGTCTCCTATCTGACCTGTCTTTCTCTTACCTCACCTGTCCTTCTGTCTACCTCCTTTCTGACCTGTCCTAATGTCTTTCTCCTTTCTCACCAGTCCTTCTGTCTTTCTCCTATCTGACTTGTCCTTCTGTCTGTCTGCCATCTGACCTGCCCCCCTGTCTGTCTCCTCTCTGACCTGTACTTCTGTCTTACTCCTATCTGACCTGTCCTTCTGTCTGACTCCTATTTGACCTATCCTCCTGTCTTTCTCCTATCTGACCTGTCCCTCTGTCTGTCTCCTATCTGACCTGTCCTCCTGTCTGTCTCCTATCTGATCTGTCTTTCTGTCTGTCTCCTATCTGACCTGTCCCTCTGTCTGTCTCCTATCTGACCTATCCTTCTGTCTGCCTCCTATCTAAACCCATCCTTCGGTCTTTCTACCTATCTGACCTGTCCTCCTGTCTTTTTCCTATCTGACCTGTCTTTCTGTCTGTCTCCTATCTGATCTGTCCCTCTGTCTGTCTCCTATCTGACCTGTCTTTCTGTCTGTCTCCTATCTGACCTGTCCCTCTGTCTGTCTCCTATCTGACCTATCCTTCAGTCTGCCTCCTATCTAAACCCATCCTTCGGTCTTTCTACCTATCTGACCTGTCCAGTCTTTCTGTTATCTGACCTGTCCCTCTGTCCATCTCCTATCTGACCTATGTCTTGCTCCTATCTGACCTATCCTTCTGTCTTGCTCCTATCTGACCTATCCTTCTGTCTGTCTCCTATCTGACCTTTGTACCAAACCTGTTCCTGTCTTTCTGCTGGTATGTCTCCTATACCTCCTTTTTCTGTGGTTAATACCTGACCTGTGTGCCACCATACCTAATCTCTATGGTTACATCTTTATACACTCTTTGTATTTTGAAGCGTTGTCACATACAGTAAACCAGTATAATCGTTTTATAAGTGCCTGATGTAACTTGCTATCTATGCGATGCCTGACACATCCTCTGCAGTGAGCGTGGTCTATGCTACGTATGGTCCCACATTCTGAAGACTCTTGTTAACCACTAATGCCATGTCAGGTACAGAAGTATGGGAGGCATTGCTGATAGATATATGCTGGACACCAAGTACGGAGTACACTCTGCAGAAAGATGGGTTATCCCCTTTATAGAATGCACCACTCTACAAGCATTCTTTCTGTAGGATAAACCCAGGCTTCTGTCTAGGTGACCAGCACTGTCCTCATACAAAGGGGGGTAACAGGTCTTATTCTGATGGGTGGAGATGGATGGCCTCAGTGGTTTGTCTCTAGAGTGGGGGTAGACAGCACAGTGGACCTCTCCAGTGCCAGAATCAGGGAATCCTTCCATAAAAGCTCTGTATTCTATGACGGAGCATTTTCATAGTTCCCAATGACTTTCTTATATTACAGGACCCCCTATAAGGCCTGTTCATTAAGGTCTGGGAAGGAGCTTTTGCCTTGTTTTACCATCTTCTGTCTCTTTGCTTCACTGTCCACCTACTTCTGCTTCACTATCTACTTCTGCTTCACTATCTACTTCTGCTTCACTGTCTATCTACTTCAATGTCACTGTCCATCTTCTTTTGCTTTACTGTCCTTCTACTTCTGCCTCACTGTATATCTATTTCTATATCACTGTCCATCTACTTCTGCTTCACTGTCCATCTTCTTTTGCTTCACTATCCATCTACTTCTGCTTCACAGTCCCTCTGTTTCTTCATCCTTGTCCCTCAGTCTCTTCCTCCTTGTCCTCCTTGTCCCTTAGTCTCTTCCTCCTTGTACCTCAGTCTCTTCCTCCTTGTACCTCAGTCTCTTCCTCCTTGTACCTCAGTCTCTTCCTCCTTGTCCCTCGGTCTCTTCATCCTTGTACCTCAGTCTCTTCCTCCTTGTCCCTCCGTCTCTTCCTCCTTGTACCTCAGTCTCTTCCTCCTTGTCCTCCTTTTCCCTCAGTCTCTTCCTCCTTGTCCCTCAGTCACTTCCTCCTTGTCCCTCTGTCTCTTCCTCCTTGTACCTCAGTCTCTTCCTCCTTGTCATCCTTTTCCCTCAGTCACTTCCTCCTTGTCCCTCTGTCTCTTCCTCCTTGTACCTCAGTCTCTTCCTCCCTGTCCTCCTTTTCCCTCAGTCTCTTCCTCCTTGTCCCTCGGTCTCTTCTTCCTTGTCCCTCGGTCTCTTCCACCTTGTCCCTCTGTCTCTTCCTCCTTTTCCCTCAGTCTCTTCATCCTTGTCCTCCTTGTCCCTCAGTCTCTTCCACCTTGACCCTCTGTCTCTTCCTCCTTGTACCGCAGTCTCTTCCTCCTTTTCCTCCTTTTCCCTCAGTCTCTTCCTCCTTGTCCCTCGGTCTCTTCCTCCTTTTCCCTCAGTCTCTTCCTCCTTGTCCCTCGGTCTCTTCCTCCTTGTCCCTAATTCTCTTCCTCCTTGCCCCTTGGTCTCTTCCTCCTTGTCCCTCAGTCTCTTCTTCCTTTTCCCTCAGTCTCTTCCTCCTTGTCCCTCGGTCTCTTCCTCCTTGTCCCTCAGTCTCTTCTTCCTTTTCCCTCAGTCTCTTCCTCCTTGTCCCTCAGTCTCTTCTTCCTTTTCCCTCAGTCTCTTCCTCCTTGTCCCTCAGTCTCTTCCTCCTTGTCCCTCGGTCTCTTCCTCCTTGTCCCTCAGTCTCTTCTTCCTTTTCCCTCAGTCTCTTCCTCCTTGTCCCTCTGTCTCTGATTTTGCTTCTCTCTCCGAACCGTTCCGTGGTCTTCTGTCTCTGCTTCAGGGTCTTTTATTTCTCTTTTTAACTATTTGGTCTTCTTTTTTTTTTTGTTCTTCTTCATCTGTCCAAAATCCCCATTCTCTACATTCTGTGCCTTCTTTCACTGTCCCCTGTATCCATCTAATTGTTCTCCCTCTCTTCTTCATCTATGCCTCTCCATCTCCTCTCTGTTGTACAACTCGTCTGTGTCTTATTCTATGTCCCTCTGTCTCTCTCCTTCCTCACTGTTCCTCAATCTCTACTTCACTGCCCCTTTACCCCCTCCTCCCCATCACTGTCCCTGTGTTTGTTCTGGTCCCTGTCCCTGTGTCTTCTGATCACTGTCCCTGTGTCTTCTGATCACTGTCCCTGTGTCTTCTGATCACTGTCCCTGTGTCTTCTGGTCACTGTCCCTGTGTCTTTTGGTCACTGTCCTTATGTCTTCTGGTTACTGTCCCTGTGTCTTCTGGTCACTGTCCTTATGTCTTCTGGTCACTGTCCCTGTGTCTGTTCTGGTCACTGTTCTTGTGTCTGTTCTGGTCCCTGTCCCTGTTCTGTTCACTGTTCCTGTGTCTGTTCTGGTCCCTGTGCCTGTTCTGGTCACTGTTCCTGTGTCTGTTCTGGTCACTGTCCCTGTGTCTTCTGGTCACTGTCCCTGTGTCTGTTCTGGTCCCTGTTCCTGTGCCTTTTCTGGTCCCTGTCCCTGTGTCTTCTGGTCACTGTCCCTGTGTCTGTTCTGGTCCCTGTTCCTGTGCCTGTTCTGGTCCCTGTCCCTGTGTATATTCTGGTCACTGTTCCTGTGTCTGTTCTGGTCCCTGTGTCTGTTCTGGTCCCTGTGTCTGTTCTGGTCACTGTTCCTGTGTCTGTTCTGGTCACTGTCCCTGTGTCTTCTGGTCACTGTCCCTGTGTCTGTTCTGGTCCCTCTTCCTGTGCCTGTTCTGGTCCCTGTCCCTGTGTATATTCTGGTCACTGTCCCTGTGTCTTCTGGTCACTGTCCCTGTGTATATTCTGGTCACTGTCCCTGTGTCTTCTGGTCACTGTCCCTGTGTCTGTTCTGGTCCCTGTCCCTGTGTCTTCTGGTCACTGTCCCTGTGTATATTCTGGTCACTGTCCCAGTGTCTTCTGGTCACTGTCCCTGTGTCTGTTCTGGTCCCTGTCCCTGTGTCTTCTGGTCACTGTTCCTATGTCTGTTCTGGTCCCTGTCCCTGTGTCTTCTGATCACTGTCCCTGTGTCTTCTAGTCACTGTCCCTCTGTCTTCTAGTCACTGTCCCTGTGTCTTCTGGTCACTGTCCCTGTGTCTGTTCTGGTCCCTGTTCCTGTGCCTGTTCTGGTCCCTGTCCCTGTGTATATTCTGGTCACTGTTCCTGTGTCTGTTCTGGTCCCTGTGTCTGTTCTGGTCCCTGTGTCTGTTCTGGTCACTGTTCCTGTGTCTGTTCTGGTCACTGTCCCAGTGTCTTCTGGTCACTGTCCCTGTGTCTGTTCTGGTCCCTGTCCCTGTGTCTTCTGGTCACTGTTCCTATGTCTGTTCTGGTCCCTGTCCCTGTGTCTTCTGATCACTGTCCCTGTGTCTTCTGGTCACTGTCCCTCTGTCTTCTAGTCACTGTCCCTGTGTCTGCTCTGCTCTCCTTCCATGTGTGCCATCATCAGTCTCTGCCTGGCTGTCTCTCTCTCTCTCTCTCTCTCTCTCTCTGTCCTCCTTCATTGTCCTTCTATCTCTTCCTCATCTTCCTCTCGGATTCAGTCCTTGTTGTCTCTCCGGCTGTCCTTCTCTTTCTGATCTCCTTCACTGTGCACAGCCTGCCCTCCCTACCTGCAGCCCTATTATCCATACTAATCCCAGAGTTCTGCTTTCACTGTCCGCACACTGCAGCATCTGCACCGCTGTCCACAGCTGGTCCCTGTCCCTGTCCCTGTGCATTGTGCTCTGTATAGAGGAGAGGCCAGAAAATCGGTGCTTCCAGGCTGAGCCCTGCATGTCGGGGGTTCAACATGAGCCAAATATCACAAAAACCTTCATCTGTGCATGGAGTCCTGACTTCTTCTGACCATCTGAATGCCCTGTGACAGCTGGATGGTAGCTTAGTGGTTCTTTGCAGTGCAGGTGTCCTGGACTTACCACCCACCGGGGGTGCTGTCTGCAAGCAGTTTGTATATTCCATCTGATAAATGGTCTATAAGGATCAGCAGAATATATGGGGCAAAATACCCATAATTCCAAACACAGAACCCCAATAACACCAACACAGACAGACAGAACCCCAATAACACCACCACAGACCGGAGCTATGATTATAAATCAATTATTTCACAGGAATTTACAAAACCCGCTATTTAAATTAAAGCGTCGCTCCGCCGTGCTGTACAGCGATTGGTGGAGTCGGAGGTATAAACGTCCACCAACCAATAAAACCCTTCTCTACAAAAAGGGGGTCTCCGCCACCAGGACACCTTCTGTACCTTTATTCCCAATAAACCACAAGATGTACCCTAATAGATCGTACACCTCCTTTACACTATAATAGATTGTAAGCTCTTTAACCGCCTGTATCCTCCCTTATACCCTAATAGATTGTAAGCTCTACCACCTTCTGTATCCCCCTAACATTCTAATTGATTGTAAGCTCTTTTATGTTCTATTTCCTCTTATACCCTATTAGGTTGTAAGCACTTCTCCCTTCTATATCCTTCCTTATACCCTTATAGATTGTAAGCTCTTCTACTTTCTGTATCCTCTCGTAAATCCTAATAGATTGTAAGCTCTTCTTCCTTCTGTATCCTCCATTATACCCTAATAGACTGTAAGCTCTTCCACCTTCTATATCCTCCCTTATACCCTAATAGATTGTAAGCTCTTCTTCCTTCTGTATTCTCCTTTAAACCCTAAAAGATTGTAAGCTCTTCTACTTTCTGTATCCTCCATTATACCCTAATAGACTGTAAGCTCTTCTCCCTTCTATATCCTTCCTTATACCCTTATAGATTGAAAGCTCTTCTACTTTCTGTATCCTCTCCTATATCCTAATAGATTGCAAGCTCTCCCACCTTCTATATCCTCCCGTATACCCTAATAGATTGTAAGCTCTTCTTCCTTCTGTATTCTCCTTTAAACCCTAATAGATTGTAAGCTCTTCTGCTTTCTATGTCCTCCCTTATACCCTAATAGATTGTAAGCTCTCCCACCTTCTGTATCCTCTCCTATGCCATAACATACTTCCTATGTCCTCCCTTATACCCTAATAGATTGTAAGCTCTTCCAGTTACTGTACCCCCTCCCCCCCCCCCCATTTCCTTATAGATTATACATTTCTCATCTATTGTATCATTTCTAGATTTGTAAATTCTTCCACCATCTACTGCTTATTCTCTCATACCCTAATAGATTGTAAGCTCTTCCACCATCTACTGCATATTCTCTCATACCCTAATAGATTGTAAGCTCTTCCACCATCTACTGCATATTCTCTCATACCCTAATAGATTGTAAGCTCTTCCACCATCTACTGCATATTCTCTCATACCCTAATAGATTGTAAGCTCTTCCACCATCTACTGCTAATTCTCTCATACCCTAATAGATTGTAAGCTCTTCCACCATCTACTGCATATTCTCTCATACCCTAATAAATTGTAAGCTCTTCCACCATCTACTGCTTATTCCCTCATACCCTAATAGATTGTAAGATCCTCTACCTTCTATATCCTCCCATATACCCTAATAGATTGTAAGCTCTTCTGCTTTCTATGTCCTCCCTTATAACCTATTAGATTGTAAGCTCTTCTACCTTCTGTATCCTCTCCTATGCCATAACATACTTCCTATGTCCTCCCTTATACCCTAATAGATTGTAAGCTCTTCCAGTTACTGTACCCCCCCCCCCCTCCCCATTTCCTCATAGATTATACATTTCTCATCTATTGTATCCTTTCTAGATTTGTAAATTCTTCCACCATCTACTGCTTATTCCCTCATACCCTAATAGATTGTAAGCTCTTCCACCATCTACTGCATATTCTCTCATACCCCAATAGATTGTAAGCTCTTCCACCATCTACTGCATATTCTCTCATATTCTAATAGATTGTAAGCTCTTCCACCATCTACTGCCTATTCTCTCATACCTCAATAGATTGTCAGCTCTTCCACCATCTACTACATATTCTCTCATAACCTAATAGATTGTAAGCTCTTACAGTTACTGTACCACAACCCCCCCCCCCCCACCCCATTTCCTCATAGACTATACAATTCTCATCTATTGTATCATTTCTAGATTTGTCAATTCTTCCACCATCTACTGCATATTCTCTCATACTCTAATAGATTGTAAGCTCTTCCACCATCTACTGCTTATTCCCTCATACCCTAATAGATTGTAAGCTCTTCTACCTTCTGTCACACCCCAATAAACTGAACACTTTCAACATTGTTATATCCCAGCAGTCTGTATTCTCTTATACTTCTCTATCATTCCCTTCTTCTTCTAGTTTATGCCCCTATATGGTAATAAATGGTAAGCCCTTGTGAGTCAGTCATTCACTTTTACTGTAATTGATGGTAAGCTCCTGTGCTCAATTGTCCTCAAGTTCTACACCATACATGGTCCTTGTATTATAAATGGATGCTCACTTACTCATTATAGAACTTCTCATGATATCATTGTGTATTATCATTATTATTATTATTACTCTTATTGTTACCTCGCCTGTTCTATAATAATACTCTGCGCGGAATGATGGGCGGTAATATTGGTGCGCAGAGCAGTTATCATAGAAACAAACAGACTGTAATAAAGGTCGGTGACTCCGGTCCCATCGCTGGCCCTGGATTGCACAGAAAAAACATCAAGTAAGTCAGAGCCTGCGTGAAATGATTAAATATTTATGTATATAACTCCCTATATTGATAAATAAATAAAAAGAACAAATGTGTGTGTAAATTTATCAACAGCCTCAGCCTGACTCCTCTGATTGTGTAACCTGCGACTGAGCGCTGTAATATATCATTCCCTATTTATAAGAACGACTTCTCCAAATCCGGGAGCCTAAAGCACCTCGCAGCGAATGTCCCATGGCACCGCCTTACATAGGAGGAAGATCAGGAAAATTACTCTTATTTAGATCTAAAAAAAAAATAGGAGCCCAAAGAGATCAAACACGGGTCCTGTGATCAGGGCCGGCCTTAGGTGTTCAGGCGCCCTGTGCGAGCTAATCCTGTGGCGCCCCCCCCCCCCCGCACATTTTCTTGCAATTTTTTGCACTTTATTTGACTTTTCTTTTTTATGATCACTAATAACTTAGCCCCTCACAGAGCCCCCCTAACATCAAATACCCCTTTGCATTAGAGATCCCCACAGAGCCCCTCCCTTACATCAAAGCCCCCCCTTACATTAGAGACCCCCACAGAGCCCCCCCTTACATCAGAGACTCCCCCTACAGAGCCCCCTTTACATCAGAGACCCCCCACACAGAGCCCCCCTTACATCAGAGACCCCCCACACAGAGCCCCCCTTACATCAGAGACCCCCACACAGAGCCCCCCTTACATCAGAGACCCCCCCACACAGAGCCCCCCTTACATCAGAGACCCCCACACTGAACCTCCAGGCCGCGGTCACCGCTTACCTCCCGATGTGCAGCCTGATCATCTGCGAGCTGTGATGGCCACACGGCGCCCCTGTTGCCCATGGCGCCCTGTGCGGCCGCACAGCTCGCACACCCCAAAGGCGGCCCTGCCTGTGATATTACCCCCCCCCCCCGCCCTGAGATTTAGGGGGCATACATAAATGCCAGTTAATTAACCACTTCAGATCCAGAGGATTTACCCCCTTTCCTGACCAGGCTATTTTTTGCAATACGGCGCTGCGTTGCTTTAACTGACAATTGAGCGGTTGTGCAATGCTGTACCCCAAAAAAATTTGATAACCTTTTTTTTCCCCACAAGCAAAGCTTTCTTTTGGTGGTATTTGATCACCTGTGCGATTTTTATTTTTTTGCACTAAAAACAAAAAAAAAATGCCGACGAATTTAACCACTTTAAGACCGGAAGGATTTTCCCCCTTAATGACCAGTCCACTTTTTTTCAACTTGGCACTGCGTGAATTGAATTGACAATTGCGCAGTCGTGCGACGCTGTACCCAAACGAAATTGACGTCCTTTTTCCCCCACAAATAGAGCTTTCTTTTGGTGGTATTTGATCACCTGTGAGATTTTTATTTTTTGGGCTATAAACAAAAAAAGAGCGACAATTCTGAAAAGAAAAAACAATATTTTTTACTTTCTGCTATATAACATTCCCAAAAAAAAAAAAAAAAAAAGTAAAAATCTAAATTTTTTAACATTTTAGGCCAATTTGTTTTCTGCTACATATTTTTGGTAAAAACAATGGCACAAAGCGTATTTTGATTGGTTTGCACAAAAGTTATCGCATCTACAAACAACGGGAAAGATTTGTCATTTTTATGGTTTTATTTTTTACTAGTAATGGCGGCGATCTGCGTTTTTTAGCGGGACTGCGACATTGCGGCAGACAGATCGGACCCCTAACTGACATTTTTGACACTTTTGGGGGGGGGGGGGGAGCAGGGACATTACTACTGCTATAAATATGCACTGTCACTGTACTAATGACACTGGCAGGGAAGGGGTTAACGTTATGGGTGATCAAGGGCTTTAAATGTGAGCCTAGGGGAGTGATTCTAACTGTGGGGGGGGCGTGGCTTGTGAAATGACCATAGAGACCTGTGATCCTATATAGAAGGAGCTCTGTGATCATTCCAGGGAGAAGAACGGTCAGCTGTGTTTACAACATCCGACCGTCCTTCTCTCTCAGCAGGGAACGATTGCCGGTGCCTGGCGACAATCGGAGCCGCCTGCCAGCTGCATCGGCTCCCCCGCTGATGAGCGGGAGCGAGCGCGCGCCGCTGGTGGCGCGCGCTTGCCCGCTAGCCTCCTGCTCGTGACCAACGTACAATGACGGCGATTCGCGCAGGAGCGGCTGCCTGCCGCAGTATATCTGCGGCGGGTGGTCGTAAAGAGGTTAAAAGAAAAAATATATATTTTTTACTTTCTGCTATAAAACATTCCATATAAAAAAATTTTAATCAAATTTCTTCATCAATTTAGGCCAATAGATAATCTGCTACATGTTTTTGGTATAAAAAGAAATCCCAATAAGGGTATATTGATTGGTTTGCACAAAATTTATTATGTCTACAAACTATGTGTAGCACTGCCCCCTAGAGGACTGCTGTGAATTACACTTTCTGGATTCCCCTGGGTTACCCTTAGCAACTGACAGCAGATAATCTGCAAATAAAGTCTTTGGCTCAGTCAATAATCAATCCAGGGGATGTTGGTTTTTATGTTTTTATCGAGAACTTGGAAAGGAGAAGGGATGAGTGGGATACTCCAACTATTAACTATTCACAGTCTTGAGGACAACTAACTGTAGAATGCAGCAAGGCTGCTGCTTCACCTTGCCACTGAAGTGAAGATGCTTTGAATGTTCCTGCTTGAATATTCTCCTCAGGGTTCTAAACTTGGCACCCCCTTTCTCTCTCACTGGCTGTGTGCTGACACCCGTCCGTCCGCTGACTCTAGCCTCTGGTGTGGTCCCCTTCCTGGCAGACCCCTGAGCAATTTCCTCTGTACTCATGGACAATGTTTTTCCAGAGTCACCATTGCCTCCAAACTCCACCAGTCAGCTTTCACTGGACCTCTGCATTCAGCCACACTCTCTGGTTCACCAGGCCGACTGCCTGTGACCACCTTTCACAGCTTCAGAAGAGGAGACAAGATCCTGAAACTGAGCTGCAGCTTGGAGGCCAAGACCATACAGTGGTTTAACAGGACAGGTTCCACACAGAACAGGCCTCTCCATGGTTGACCAAAGAAGTTGAGTGCACGTGCTCAGCGTCATATCCTGAGGTTGTCTTTGGGAAATAGACGTATGAGTTACAGTTCATTGAGGGAACCATGAATGCCAACATGTACTGTGACATACTGAAGCAGAGCATGATCCCCTCCCTTCAGAGACTGGGCCGCAGGGCAGTATTCCAACATAACGACCCCAAACACCTCCAAGACAACCACTGCCTTGCTAAAGAAGCTGAGGGTAAAGGTGATGGACTGGCCAAGCATGTCTCCAGACCTAAACCCAATTGAGTATCTGTGGGGATCCTCAAAAGGAAGGCGGAGGAGCGCAAGGTCTCTAACATCCACCAGCTCTGTGATGTCATCATGGAGGAGGGGAAGAGGACTCCAGTGACAACCTGTGAAGCTCTGGTGAACTCCTTGCCCAAGAGGGTTAAGGCAGTGCTGGAAAATAATGGCGGCCACACAAAATATTGACACTTTGGGCCCAGTTTGGACATTGTCACTTAGGGGTGTACTCACTTTTGTTGCCAGCGGGTTAGACATTAATGGCTGTGTGTTGAGTTATTTTGAGGGGACAGTAAATTTACACTGTTATACAAGCTGTACACTCACTACTTTACATTGTAGCAAAGTCTCATTTCTTCAGTGTTGTCACAGGAAAAGATAGAATAAAATATTTACAGAAATGTGAGGGGTGTACTTACTTTTGTGAGATACTGTAAGTGGTAGAGCTTGCCTGTATTTTTTCAGCCTTTATGTCCTATAACCCAGGGGAAGGGGGAGGGGGGGGGGGTCACAACCTGCAGCTATATATATGAGAAGATACGTGAATGGCGCTGACAAGGTGTGAAAGTGGGTGTGAATCTTCAGTATTCTTGGAAACGAATGGAGGTTGGAGCTGCGATTGCTGATCTGGTGCAATGCTGGGATGACGGTATAATTAATCGCATGCATTGTGACAAAGACGCAGCATAAAATGCACCCCTGACAGTGCAGAATCTTCAGAATCTGCTCCCCTCTACAAACATGGCCCCTTCAATGTAAACCCAACAAGAGAACATTGATTCAGAATGAAGGGGGAGAATTTTACCAAAATTCACATCTTCTACTTGTTGAGCTGCTTTGGTAAAATTGACTTAACCACTTAAGCCCCGGAAGATTTTACCCCCCTTCCTGACCAGGGCCTATTTTGTGATTCGGCACTGCGTGACTTTAACGGACAATTGTGCGGTCGTGCGACGCTGTATCCAAATGATTTTTTTTCCCCACAAACAGAGATTTCTTTTGGTGGTATTTGATCACCTGTGCGATTTTTATTTTTTGCGCTATAAACAAAAAAAGAGCGACAATTCTGAAAAAAATAACAATATTTTTCACATTTTTTTATATGAAATTCCCCCCCAAAAAAATGTAAAAATCATAATTTTTTAACATTTTTGGCCAATTTGTTTTCTGCTACATATTTTTGGTAAAAAAAATCACAATAAGTGTATTTTGATTGGTTTGCACCAGTGTTAATTTCGTCGACTAAAACCGACTAAAACGTTTTCGTCGACTAACACAATTCAGATGACTAAAATACGACTAAAACTAAAATGGCATTTTAGTTAAAGGACTATAACTAAAACTAAATCGAAATTTGCTGCCAAAAATTAACACTGGTGCATGCTCAAAGCATAAATAATAACATATTAGATTTTTCACTCCAGGACCAGCAGTAGTATATAATGAGTTTGGAAATTGTAGAGAAATGCTTAAATAATGCATTACAAATTACAATTGAACTACACCCATTTGATTATAGATGACTAAAATGAGTTTTAGTCGACTAAAATGTAGGGCGTTTTAGTTGACTAAAATATACTGGAGTTTTAGTCGACTAAATACGACTAAAACTAAAACACTTGCAGAAGACTAAAATGGGACTAAAACTAAAATGCCATTTTAGTCCTAAGACTAAGACTAAAACTAAATTGAAATTTGCTGCCAAAATTAACACTGGTTTGCACAAAAGTTATTGCGTCTACTAACTACGGGAAAGATTTTTGTCATTTTTGATGTTTTTTTTTTAACGAGTAATGGCGGCGATCTGCGATTTTTTTTGCGGGACTGTGACATTGCGGCGGACAGATCGGACCCTTGACTGACATTTTTGACACTTTTGGGGGGACCAGTGACATTACTGCAGTAATCAGTGCTATATATATGCACTGTCACTGTAAAAATGACACTGGCAGGGAAGGGGTTAACTTTATTGGAGTGGCAGGGGTTAAATGTGTCCCTAGGGGCGTGCTTCTAACTGTAAAGGGGCGTGTATTTTCATGTAACCACAGAGACATACGGTCCTACATAGCAGGATCGTATGATCTCTGCAGTTACACCAGGGAGAATGACAGACGGCTTTGTTTACATCAGCCGCCTGCCTTTCTCCCTCTGCAGCGGACGATCCTGAGTGACCAGGGGACATCCGAGCCGCCGGTCACTCGCGCTGGAGTGTCCGAGAATGAGCAGGGGTGGGAGCGCGCCTTCGGCGGCGCGCGCTCGCCCCCTATTGGCTCGCGGGCGAGTGACGTATATATATACGTCACTTTGCCCAGGAGGGGCTGACCGCCGCCGTAAATAGTCGTGCGGCGGTCGGCAAGAGGTTAATTAAAAAAAGATTCCCTTTTGTTTTTTAATTGAGAGTGCGTGTTTTTGGGAGGAAGTATTTGGGGTGTCAGACTCATAGGGGTTCATTTACTAAA
Organism: Pelophylax lessonae; assembly: GCF_965119305.1. Taxonomy (NCBI): domain Eukaryota; kingdom Metazoa; phylum Chordata; class Amphibia; order Anura; family Ranidae; genus Pelophylax; species Pelophylax lessonae. The sequence goes on along the minus strand of NC_138772.1, from coordinate 3,854,517 downwards.
GCTGGAGAGTGCAGGATCAGGCTCCGCCCTCGTTCACATTGGAGGCGGGTTTGAAATCGTGCTAATTCAGCTGAACTTGCATGATTTCAAATCCGCATTTCATTGTGAGTTGGGGGGTGAATTGAAAGAGATCTGTGCGGGTTCATGCACACATGTCTATTAAAATCGCCCCCAAAGTCGCCAAAAGTAGTGCAGGAATTATTTTTGGAAATCGGTCTGGGCCCCCCCAAAATTTAAATCCAGCACTGGGTGGGGTGCTCTGGACATTTGCTTTATTAGGTACATCTGTTCATTTACTTGGTAACACAAATTGCTAATCAGCCAATCACATGTCAGCAACTCAATGCATGTAGGCATCTAGATGTGGTGAAGACGACTTGCTGAAGTTCAAACTGAGCATCAGAATGGGGAAGAAAGGGGATTGAAGTGACATTGAACGTGGCATGGTTGTTGGTGGCAGACGGGCCGGTCTGAGTATTTCTGGGATTTTCACACACAAACCTCTCTCGGGTTTACAGAGAATGGTGGGGAAAAGAGAAAATATCCAGTGAGCGGCAGTTGTGTGGAGGAAAATGAAAGACATAAAAGAAAACATGGTGGATGGATGGCATAAGGGAGAACATCGTAGATGGATGACTTAAAGGTGAACATGGTAGATGAAAGATATAAAGGAAACAATGGTGGTATGGAAGACATGAAGGAGAACATGGTTGATATACAGGGATATAAGGTAGATGAATGACATAAATGGGAACATGGTGGATGGAGGACATAAGGGTGAATATAAGAAAGAGGTAGGGGGTGGCGCTGTCTAATGGTCCAAGAAAGGGGGGTTATTTGTTAGTGCTATCACTAGTCACGTGTAACAGGTATAAACCCAATATATAAATGAGGTAGCTATTGTGTCAAAGTGCCAAGTATATGTAATTCACCCTTAAGGTGCCTAATGCTGTATATATAGAAAATGGATGTAAATGACACTTAAATGTCAGGTAAAATATTGCACAAGTGTGATATAACCAATAAATAATCATAAACAATTATAACCGTGCATAAGTGATATATCTATATAAAGTGACAAGTGCTAAAGTGAATGCTGACAATAATAATACAGTATAAGTGTATAGAACTTAATACAACATAATACATATAGATCTATGTGCAATCGTGCTTGGAAAGTAACTCAAATAGTCCCCAATGATTAAAGTGACCTGTGCAAATTAAATAAAATAACGTGACTGGTAAATAAGGGGGAATAATTTAAATAGTGATAATAAAGTGACATGTGCTCAAGACACCCAATATGAGTATCCAATGTCCAAAAAATAGATGAGTCTCTATTTAGTGAAGCAGTGATGGGTGCTCATATTCTAGGAAGCTGTAACAGATTTCTTCGTGTGTCCTGTACACACCAATGGATAACCCCGTGGTGGGTAGTGAGGTGAACCGTGACCCCTATAGTAGGTAACACACTCACCAGAAATACCCACCCCACACAGGGGTATAAGGTGGGTATATGAGATGGATAAATCCTCCCTCCTACTCCAGGTCCTGGAGGGGACAGCTGGGAAGGTCCCTGGTGGTCCAAGGGTTAAAGGATATCAACTATGTACTGTATGGGTCTGGTGGAATTTCAGGGGTGTCCACTCCGGGGATGCCTCACTTCCGGTTCCCACATCGAGGCTTGGATTGCATAGCGCTCCGGACGCTCGACTTCCCTGCCTATATATCACCCACGTTTGTGAGTACTTTTACCCTGCCTTATCAGAATAAAGCACTGTATTTACAGTCTCACACTATGTGCCTCTTTATCGTTTGATCCCTTGCTTTATACACACCGCGGACCCCCGGAGTGGACACCCCTGAAATTCCACCAGACCCATACAGTACATAGTCGATATCCTTTAACCCTTGGACCACCAGGGACCTTCCCAGCTGTCCCCCCCAGGACCTGGAGTAGGAGGGAGGATTTATCCATCTCATATACCCACCTTATACCCCTGTGTGGGGTGGGTATTTCTGGTGAGTGTGTTACCTACTATAGGGGTCACGGTTCACCTCACTACCCACCACGGGGTTATCCATTGGTGTGTACAGGACACACGAAGAAATCTGTTACAGCTTCCTAGAATATGAGCACCCATCACTGCTTCACTAAATAGAGACTCATCTATTTTTTGGACATTGGATACTCATATTGGGTGTCTTGAGCACATGTCACTTTATTATCACCATCTAAATTATTCCCCCTTATTTACCAGTCACGTTATTTTATTTAATTTGCACAGGTCACTTTAATCATTGGGGACTATTTGAGTTACTTTCCAAGCACGATTGCACATAGATCTATATGTATTATGTTGTATTAAGTTCTATACACTTATACTGTATTATTATTGTCAGCATTCACTTTAGCACTTGTCACTTTATATAGATATATCACTTATGCACGGTTATAATTGTTTATGATTATTTATTGGTTATATCACACTTGTGCAATATTTTACCTGACATTTAAGTGTCATTTACATCCATTTTCTATATATACAGCATTAGGCACCTTAAGGGTGAATTACATATACCTGGCACTTTGACACAATAGCTACCTCATTTATATATTGGGTCTATACCTGTTACACGTGACTAGTGATAGCACTAACAAATAACCCCCCTTTCTTGGACCATTAGACAGCGCCACCCCCTACCTCTTTCTTATACGCCATATAGTCTTCGGACTATATTATAGGGAGGCAGCAGTCTTTACTATATATCCAATTAAGCCCGAGGCGCGGAGTTTCCCAACTCATAAGGGTGAATATATCAAGACAATATTTTCACAAAAAATATACTAAATCATTATTAGCGGACATAAAACTAAAAGAGAGCCTATCTGAATTAGCCAGTTTTTAATTGTTTTTTACATTAACCACTTCCGCACTGCTCACTGGGCTGCTACAGTGGTTCGTTATCGTCTGGCGACGTAGACATACGTCACCAGACATTCTCCTCTCTCGGCGGCGCGCGCGCGCCGCCGGAGGCTCGCTCCCGCTGTATTCAGTCACAGCGGGAGTCAGGCCAGGGGAGGAGCGGCGGTGATCACCGCCGCTCTTCCCCGATCGTCAGGGATCGAGTGTGGAAATCCGCCCACTTGTGTAAACAAAGTGGGCGGATCTCCTGACAGGCAGGGTCAGATTGCAGAATTCAGCATAGCTGAACATGCGATCTGTCCCTGTGTCACACATCCCCCTCCCCCCACACATGTCAGTAAGCACCAGGCATACATTAACCCCTCCCTCTCCAATAAAATTAACCCCTTCCCTGCCAGTGTCATTTTTAACAGTAACAGTGCATATATATATAGCACTGATTACTGCAGTAATGTCACTGGTAACCCAAAAAGTGTCAAAAATGTCAGTCAGGGGTCCGATCTGTCCGCCGCAATGTCACAGTCCCGCAAAAAAAAAAGCGCAGATCGCCGCCATTACTCGTTAAAAAAAAAAAAACACCAAAAATGACAGAAATCTTTCCCTTAGTTAGTAAACGCAATAACTTTTGCGCAAACCAATCAAAATACGCTTATTGCGATTTTTTTTTTTACCAAAAATATGTAGCAGAAAACAAATTGGCCAAAAATGTTAAAAAATTTTGATTTTTACATTTTTTTGGGGGGAATTTCATATAAAAAATGTGAAAAATATTGTTATTTTTTCAAAATTGTCGCTCCTTTTTTGTTTATAGCGCAAAAAGTCAAAATCGCACAGGTGATCAAATACCACCAAAAGAAAGCTCTGTTTGTGGGGGAAAAAAAGACATCAATTTAATTTGGGTACAGCGTCGCACAATCGTGCAATTGTCCGTTAAATTACGGCAGTGCTGAATCACAAAATATGGCCTGGTCAGGAAGGGGGTAAAATCTTCCGGTCTTAAAGCGGTTAAAAATACGCTCATTGAGGATTTTTTTGACAAAGACATGTAGCTAAATACATTTTGGCCTAAATATATGACAAAAATTGAATATATTGGATATTTTTTAACTGTCAAATAGAAAAATATTGTTACTTTTTCAAAATTGTCGCATATTTTTATTAATATCGCAAAAAAAAAAAAATCACAGAGATGATCAAATACCACCAAAAGAAAGCTCTGTTTGTGGGAAAAAAAGAACGTAAATTTAGTTTGGGTACAGCGTTGCATGACCGCGCAATTGTCAGTTAGAGTCGCACAGTGCCGAATCGCAAAAAGTGGCCTGGACGTAGGACAGCAAAATCCTCCGGTGGTAAAGTGGTTAATAAAAAAAAAAAAAAATTATATTGTTAAACATTTTTATAATTATTTTATTTTAAGTTTTTTTTAATTATTTATTACAATGGTTAATTATTATTTTTTAACAATTTGCTATTTTATTACATGACAGGGAAGCTGCTGCAGAGAGCTGCACAGGGCATCCTTCTGTAATTGCCCCACCACCCAACTGCACCAATTCCCCCTGCTGTTCGGGCCCCCCTGTTTGCCTGGGCCCCCTACAGGAGGACTGGTAGCCCCCCCCCCTATCAGCGGCCCTGCTGACAGTAGTCATATACAAAAATAAAAACAGTTTTCTGTAACTACTTATGAAGTATGGGCTGGAGTTTGGCTTCAGTTTGTTACTGTATCTAATATCTATTCTAGTCCATGAACGCTCCCCTCCCCCCAGACTGGCAATGCTGCTCCCCAAAGGTACCTCCTGTGCTCCCTTATCCAGAGTGGGGGCGCTCTAATACAAGAGGTGTATTACTGGCCATATCACCAGGTGAAAACAGAAGGAAACAAGCCTCCTTGGGATACTTTTTGGTAACGACAGGTCCTCTTTATGGAGACATCAGGGGTCTATTAGAACCCTGATGTCTCCCCTGCCGGCTGAAGCAGCTAACCAAGCATAGATCATGTTTGATCAGCTGCTTTCTTGGCTGTAACAGTCGGTGAAATGACGGCCCTGTAACCAGAAGTGACAAAATCCTCATCACTATCGGGTTCATCCGTCACAGAGGAGATCATGGAACGAATGTTCCTCCATCTCCTCTATGGGAAGCCACCCCAACCGTTTACCATGGTCCTGCGCTCCCCTGAGGAACAGGAGAGCCCAGGAACCACCACAGGGGGCAGCAGGAGAGGGGAGGCCTTCCAAATGCTGTAAAGCCACCCAGATAATTTTTACCTGATCCAATGCCAGGACAAGTCCATCTAGCGCCAGTGGCAAAGATGCCAAACGGTTCCAACCCCCCCCCCAAAAAAATGATGCATGAGCATTGTATGTCAGCAAACCCCCCCCCCCCCCCCACACAAAAAAAAAATTGAGCACTAATATGCATGCTTACCTGCTAAGCATGAATTCTCTTTGAAAGCCAAATCCCCCCTCCTAGCAGAAATTCCCCTAAATTACCCTTCCTAGCACACCCCCTAAATCCCAGCACACACACACCCCCCCCAAATTTCCCCTCCTAAAACAACTCTTACCATTCACCACCCCCAGAATTCCCCCTCCCAACAAAAATCTCCCCTCATCTTTCCTTTCAGCACAAGTCCCCCCCCTTCTCCTTTTCCAGCACAAATCCCCCCCCCCCCAATCTCCCTCCCCTAGGACACCTCCCCCCATCATCCCTAATAGCACAAATTCTCCCCCTCAAATCACTCTTCATAACACAAATTCCCCCCCTTAATCTCCCTCCCCTAGCACCCCCCCCCCCCCATCATCCCTAATAGAACAAATTCTCCCCCTCAAATCACTCTTCATAACACAAATCCCCCTCCCCCTAAGTTTCCCCTTTTCTAGCACAAATGCTCCCCTCCCAACCAAATCACCCCTTCTAGCACAACCCCCCCCCCCAATAAAAACAACCCACCTCCCAGCACATCCCCCCCCCCCCCCCAAAGCACAAATCCTCTCTGTTTCCTCCTCCCCCAATTTTCCTTTTAGAATAAATCTTACTTCCCCTCCCCCGCCGCCCACCAAATTCCTCCTCCTTGCATAAATACTCTTCACCGACCCCCCCTCTAATTGCACAAATGTCCCCCTGTACCCCTCTGCCAGCACAAATCCCCCCAGTCCCCCCTCCTACCACACCCCCCCCCAAAATACTGTTATCTCCAGCACAAATATATGCTACTCTGCCCCCCCTCAGTTGTGCCCCTCCCTCACACACAGACCTCACATATAATGCGAGGAGGAGCCTGGGGGGGGGATTCTCTTCAATCTTTTGACAGGCAGTCTGCAGGGAGAGGTGGAGGGGGGGGTCACAATAGAGATTGCAGTAGGTGTCAGATAGTGACTGGCCAGGGTTGGCTTCTTTGCTGGGATGAGATAAGGGCAGGTAAGCAAACCCTGCTAAGGCCGATGTGACAGTCCCAATGGAGGAGTGACAGGAGGAAGAACCTGGAGGGAGAGAGAGCACAGCCTGGACCTCCTCCCAGCTCTCTCTTCCTCTCCTGATTGGGCTTTGTCACTTCCCGCTCAATGATGACAGTATTAGTAAGGCTGCTGTCAATACTTCTGTCAGATTGTAGTGGCAGCAACTCTTCACGGGGCACCCCCTCCTCACATGATACCAATGTGCCCAGAGCAGCCGTCCCTTCTGCCCATCCCAAGTCCCGGGTCTGACCTGATCACCAGACGAAAAAAACAATATCAGGATCATGACTGCAACTGCAACCACAATCCTTATATAGCCACTGCCCAGGACCAGAGTTGTATAAAGTACTCGAAACCCATACTTGAGTAAAAGTACAAGTGCTCGATCAAAAAGTGACTTGAGTAGAAGTGGAAGTGCTCGATCAAAAAGTGACTTGAGTAGAAGTGGAAGTGCTCGATCAAAAAGTGACATGACTAGAAGTACTAAAGTATTCAACATTTTTTGTACTTAAGTATTGCAAGTCGTTTTTTTAAAAATTTTGCTACTCAAGTACTGAAAGTAAAAGTACAAGTACTGTGTTATGTAGTTATTAAAGAAAGAAGTCAAAAGACGTCAAAAGTACACATGACATTATACACATTTTTTGAGCTTCATGAAACCTGCCATCTACTGTTCTGGCAGTGGTAATTTTTATAATAGTAACGAGTAACTATGCAGCACAAAAAAAAAAAATATTGGAGTAGAAGTATTGAAATCATCAAAAAAATGTAGTGAAGTAAAAGTGGAAGTAGGAGAAAAAAATCTACTCTAGGAAAGTACAGATACCGACTTTCCGTACTTAAAGTGGAGTTCCACCCTATTTTTATACTTACCTCCATCTTCTCGCTCCGGGTCACCTGAAAAAGAAATGGATAATCGCATATTTTTTTTTTTTTTACTTACCTCGTAGCGAAGAAAAAATACTTACCTTACTTCCTTCTTCCTCCTTCCTCGGCCGCGGCCCGTCGTCACTTCCTGGCTCTGCAATGATTCCTGGGAGCTGAACGTCATAGCTCCCAGGAATCATTGCGCCTGCACCGGCCCCGACGTCAGTTCCGGGTCGCGCGCGTCATCCCCTTCTAAACAGCTTCTGGGCATGCCCAGAAGCTGTAGAGGGATGACGCGCGCGACCCGGAAGTGACGGCGGGGCCGGCGCAGGGCATCGTGGGACCGAAGAAGGCGGAAGAGGACGCAGAAGAGGATCGCGCTGGCTTTAAGCTGCCCACATCTGAGATGGCAGCGCTGGACAAGACGCTTTCAAGGTAAGTATTTGTCCTAACAGGTAAGTGCAACCCGGGACAGATCAGAGGCTATCCATTGTGGAATGTACTAGCCCTGACTGTCCCGGGGGGATTTAAAAAAAAAAAAAAAATTCCAGGGTGGAGCTCCGCTTTAAGTACAGTAGTGAAGTAGTTCTACTTAGTTACTATACATCTCTGCCCAGGACTTTATATATGTAAACTTTATTACCAAAAGTATTGGGACGCCTGCCTTTACATGCACTGGTCCAAATCATTTGGTGGAGGGGGGATTATGGTGGGGGGTTGTTTTTCAGGAGTTGGAGTTGGGCTTTGGCCCCTTTAGTTCCAGTGAAGGGAACCCTTAAGGCGTCAGCATACCAAGACATTTTGGACAATTTCATGCGCCCAACTTTGTGGGAGGAGTTTGGGGATGTCCCCTTCCTGTTGCAACATGACTGCGCACCAGGGCACAAAGCAAGGTCCATAAAGACATGGATGGGAGAGTTTGGGGTGGAGGAACTTGACTGACCTGACCTCAGCCCAATAGAACTTCTTTGGGATGAATTACAGCGGAGACTGCGCAGTCATGTTGGAACAGGGAGGGGCCATCCCCAAACTCCTCCCACAAAGTTGGGAGCATGAAATTGTCCAAAATGTCTTGGTATGCCGACACCTTAAGAGTTCCCTTCACTGGAACTAAGGGGCCATCCCAACCCCTGAAAAACAACCCCACACCATAATCCCCCCTCCACCAAATGATTTGTACCAGTGCACAAAGCAAGGTCCACAAAGACATGGATGAATGAGTTTGGGGTGGAGGAACTTGACTGGCCTGCACAGAGTCCTGACCTCAACCCGATAGGGTGAATTAGAACGCAAACTGCGAGACAGGCCTTTTCATCCAACATCAATGCCTGACCTCACAAATGTACTTCTTGAAATATGTTTGACACATTCCCATAGACACTCCTAAACCTTGTGGACAGCCTTCCCAGAAGAGTTGAAGCTGTTATAGCTGGAAAGGGTGGCCAACTCAATATTGAACCCTACAGACTAAGACTGGGATGCCAATAAAGTTGATGTGTGTGTAAAGGCCGGCGTCCCAATACTTTTGGTAATATAGTTTATGTTGGAAGTCAAGTGGCTAAAAGCAACGCTCACCATATGCGGATGAATTATCTTATTTTGGGCATTTCTCTGCTGCCTGCATTGTAAGACACGCACAGCGTCTAGAGGGTGACTCTGCAAATCTTAATATCTATATATAGGAGAGCAGAGTGCAGAGACGGGGAAGTAATACAGAATTAATGACTCCCGGGGTCAGCGGTGATTTAAATGGGGCGCTCAGACGTTTTCTTTTAGGTTGGGATCCATAGATGGCCCTCCGCCCCGCGTTGTGCGGGAGGAACGTCGTCAGGCCGGCTCTGAGCTGGCACATTGGAAGCGCGGCTCTTCGCCGGGAAGTGTGCGGCCAACAAAGCCTCTTGTGGAGTCGGCGGCGTGCATGCCCGGAATGTGAATTTCCCCCGCCGAGGATTTGTCTGCCTAATTAGAGCGCATTTCTCCGTCCGGGAGAAGACTGGAGAGAGAAAAACACAGAAGAGCACCGCCGCCCCGGCTCATTATACAGCGTGAGGGGGGCGGCATGAGGGGCCCGGCCCCGGTGACCCCGGGTCCCTTGTGTTCCTGCTTGTGTGATTACAACAACTTCACCAGCTGTTCAGTCTGACCTCTGGCCCCCCCTTCAGTCCTGCACAGGTGTAGCGGCTCCTCTCCTGGACTGAAACGGCTTCCTCTGATTTCACCGCACACTGTGAGCTTCTCACAATGTGCATTAGAAGCTGCAGCCAGTCAGATAGAGCCCCGCCCCATTTTCTGGCTATCCCTGGCCCCGCCCCTCTCATTATTCAATTCTTTTGATCATGAAGGCCAGGCATAAAATGTGGGCATTGCCTAGGACTTCCCACCAGTGCCGGGGCAAGGCAATCTATTTCCCCTCTCAATATTATTCATTTTTAAAGGTTAACTTCAGCCAAAACAGCATTTTAGTCCTGAGTGGGACTGAGCAAAGTCATTATAATGTAGTTAGTTTTGCTGCAAAATTATTGATTTTATCTTCTGCAAGAAAAAAAAAAACTCACATTTTTGCTTATTAAACTGCTTGGATAAATTTGCTTAAAACTTTGTTTGGAGATTTTTTTTCACATGTTTATAAAAATAAAATAAAGAGGCTGATGGGGGACTGGCACAAGAATAGGTCCAGGAAAGAGCTTCTGCAACCCTCATGTTTCTACCTCCCGACCATAGCTTGTCTCTGCTGCCGGTGTGACCTCAGGTAGTTCCTGACCATGGCTTATGTCTTCTTGTTCCTGTTGTGACCTCAGGTAGTTCCTGACCATAGCTTGTCTCTGCTGCTGGTGTGACCTCAGGTAGCCCCTGACCATGGCTTATGCCTTCTTGTTCCTGTTGTGACCTCAGGTAGTTCCTGACCATAGCTTGTCTCTGCTGCTGGTGTGACCTCAGGTAGCCCCTGACCATGGCTTATGCCTTCTTGTTCCTTGTGTGACCTCGGGTAGTTCCTGACCATGGCTTATGCATGGGCGTAGGAACCGGGGGGGGGACGCGGGGGACACATCCCCCCCAGGAAATAATGCGGGGGGGACAGATATGGTGAAATCCCCCCCAGTTTAGTACATCGCCGGCCTATGTGGTGGCTAAAGGGGGGGGTGGGGTTTACGACCCAGAAAGGTGCCGATTGGCTGCCTTCTGGTGGCGTAACCTGGGCGCAGGAAAGAGCGCTTGGCCACCCCCACCTTCGTGATGTCTTGGCTGTGATTGGTCCAGTCTCCAGCCTGGACCAATCATCATCCAGGACATCCGATCGCTGACGTCACAATGGGGGCGGTGCCGGTGCGTGCGTCAGTCACTCACCGTCACCGCCGCTCACCGCCGCTCACCTTCCCGCCGATTCCCGCCGCAGAGAAGAGGAGAGGCCGCCCGCCAGTTCCCGCCGCAGAAGAGGACGAGTGAGAAGCCGCTCACCTTCCCAACCGCCACCGATAGCCGAGCCACCGCCGCCAGGTAAGTGCATTGGGTTGAAGGGAGCACGCACGCTGGTCTCTGCAATCATTGGGGTACAATGCTGTGGGCACTCTGCAATCATTGGGGTACAATGCTGTGGCACTCTGCAATCATTGGGGTACAATGCTGTGGGCACTCTGCAATCATTGGGGTACAATGCTGTGGGCACTCTGCAATCATTGGGGGACAATGCTGTGGCACTCTGCAATCATTGGGGTACAATGCTGTGGCACTCTGCAATCATTGGCAAGTAAAAATGCTGTCCCCCCCAGATTTGTGTGGGTTCCTACACCCTTGGGCTTATGCCCTCTTGTTCCTGTTGTGCCCTTGGGTAGTACCTTGGTAACTCTTTATTACAAATTTTCTTGCATTTATAATACATAAAACAATGTCTTAGTTTCATTCATTACAAATACAGTTACAATTTTCATACATCTTCTTACAATTTCATTCTCTTCCCTACGCACAATTGCCTTCATCCCACCTCTACTTCCACTCTCCACTGCCTCTTTATTCTTTTTACCTTACTTCCTAATCTCCTTCCTAATCTCCTTTAAGGTTGTACTAAATAATAGGAAGTAGGAATTGTTCCATTTCCCCCATATTTTATAATATTTCTGCTCATTTCCTCTATGTTCTTACATTATTCTTTCATACGGTAAAATCTGATTTACTGCTTTAACCCATTGACTAACCAATGGAGCTGTAGGTTGAATCCATCTTTACGCTATTTGTTTCCTTGCCATAAATAATATTTTTTGCAGGAATATCTTGGTATATCTAGACCAGTGCTCATCTTCTATTTGCCCCAATAAACTTACAGTTTCTCACAAAAGTAAGTACACCCCTCACATTTTTGTAAATAATTTATTCTTTTCATGTGACAACACTGAAGAAATGAGACTTTGCTACAATATAAAGTAGTGAGTGTACAGCTTGTATAACAGTGTAAATTTACTGTCCCCTCAAAATAACTCAACACACAGCCATTAATGTCTAAACCGCTGGCAACAAAAGTCAGTACACCCCTAAGTGACAATCTCCAAACTGGGTCCAATTAGCCATTTTCCCTCCCCGGTGTCATGTGACTCGTTAGTGTTACAAGGTCTCAGGTGTGAATGGGGAGCAGGAGTGTTAAATTCAGTGTTATCACTCTCACTCTCTCATACTGGTCACTGGAAGTTCAACATGACACCTCATGGCAAAGAACTCTCTGAGGAACTAAAAAAAATAATTGTTGCGCTACATAAAGATGGCCTAGGCTATAAAAAGAGTGCCAAGACCCTATAACTGAGCTGCAGCACAGTGGCCAGGAATTTACACCGTTTTAACAAGACAGGTTCCACTCAGTACAGTCCTAGCCATGGTCGATCAAAAAAGTTGAGTGCACGTGATGAGCGTCAAATCCAGAGGTTGTCTTTGGGAAATAGACGTATGAGTGCTGCCAGCATTGCTGCAGAGGTTGAAGGGGTGGGGGGTCAGCCTGTCAGTGCTCAGACCATACGCCGCACACTGCATCAAATTGGTCTGCATGGATGTCATCCCAGAAGGAAGCCTCTTCTAAAGATGATGGACAAGAAAGCCCGCAAACAGTTTGCTGAAGACATGGATTACTGGAACCATCTCCTGTGCTCTGATGAGACCAAGATAAACTTATTTGGTTCAGACGGTGTCAAGCACGTGTGGCGGCAACCAGGTGAGGAGTACAAAGACAAGTGTGTCTTGCCTACAGCCAAGCATGGTGGTGGGGGTGTCATGGTCTGGGGCTGCATGAGTGCTGCCAGCACTGGGGAGCTACAGCTCATTGAGGGAACCATGAATGCCAACATGTACTGTGACATACTGAAGCAGAGCATGATCCCCTCCCTTCAGAGACTGGGCTGCAGGGCAGTATTCCAACATGATAACGACCCCAAACACCTCTAAGACGATCACTGCCTGCTAAAGAAGCTGAGGGTAAAGGTGATGGACTGGCCAAGCATGTCTCCAGACCTAAACCCTATTGAGCATCTGCGGGACATCCTCAAATGGAAGGTGGAGAAGCGCAAGGTCTCTAACATCCACCAGCTCTGTGATGTCGTCACGGAGGAGTGGAAGAGGACATGAACTACCCAAGGTCACAACAGGGATAGTTCATGTCTCTGTTGATTCCTGGTGTCACTTTGGCTAGTTCCTGACCAAGGCATGTCTCTGCTAACTTTCTTGTGAGATCTCAGCCTTCCGCTTGACCGCTATTCTGCCTTGTTTCCTGCCTGCTGACGGTCTTCTTGGCTTCGAACCACTGCCCGTCTCTTACGATGCTTCTAGCCTGCTGTGTGTGCCAATGTTCTGCCAGCTGCCTTCAGTCTGCTTCTACTTAGTGACCTTCTCATCGACCTAGTGAAGCTTTCATATAGTGACCTTCCATGGACTGGACCTTTGGCACCCGCAGCACTCTATACTGCTCTCCAGACCAGAGGGGTAAGGGAAGTCTTCTTGTCATCTTGGCCTCTAACCAGGTACATGACACTTAGACTGATGAAATAGACATCAATGATATGATAAGTGCTATGGACAGATGATTCTTCGCTATCAGGCGACACTTGGATGGTTATTTTTTTTAAAACTATAATGAAATTTGAGTATAAAACTCTTGCAGGAAGGTATTATTCTTTATTAATAACGTCTGTGAAATGAATGTTAAATATGTATGATCGTCCCATAAAAGGTGTCTGTTAGGGGAGAATGAGGACGACGGCTTTGAGGATGTCGGCATGGACCCACCTGGATTTGCACACTGCGAATACGCGATCTTTAAAACAGCAGCTGCCGCGCGTACCGCCGCTCTATAATTTGTTATAAATTAGAGGGAAATAAGATTGTTCTCACTTGGCACCAGGCGCCTGCGTGCACTTAGGAAACCAGATAATAAAATGTTAATCGATTAATGCCTTTGTCAGCGCTCTCTTGGCAGCCTGGAGGGTGTTGTCTACAAACAGACATAAAACGGGTAATAATCCTTTCCTATTTAAAGTGTATGTCCGCCTAAAACAAAAGTTCACTCCGATCGATTCAAAAGTGTTCGTTTACTTTCCTAAAGGTTTCTGAAAAAGTTTCTCTGGCCAAATCAAGTCCTGAGTATCTGGTGATCCCACCAGTATCCCTTCCTCTGCCCTTCTTCCTGTGCAGTGCCACCCTCAATATAAACTATAACATTGATTGACACATGTTATTATGCCATTACTGTATAATTCATACCAGGGCCACCATCAGGGGGGTACAGGCCATACACATATAAGGGGCCCAAGTGTCCCGACATGGGATAGAGGAGATGGAACTGGAGGAGGAGGAGATGGGATGGGGGGGGGGGTGAAACTGGAGGAGCAGGAGGAATGGGATGGAGGAGATGGAATGGAGGAGGAATGGGATGGGGAAATGAGACTGCAGGAGGAGGAATGGGATGGGGGAGATGGAACTGGAGGAGGAAGACATGGGAGAGAGGAAATGGGATGGAGGAGATTGAATGGAGGAGGAAGAGGACATTGGATGGGGGGGGTCAGACTGGAGGAGCAGGCGGAATGGGATGGAGGAGATGGAATGGAGGAGGACATGGGAAGGGGGAAATGAGACTGCAGGAAGAGGAATGGGATGGAGGAGATGCAAGGGAGGAGGAGGAGGACATGGGATGGGGGAAATGAGACTGCAGGAGGAGGAATGGGATGGAGGAGAAGGAATGGAGGAGGAATGGGATGGAGGAGATGGAATGGAGGAGGAATGGGGTTGGTGAAATGAGACTGCAGGAGGAGGAATGGGATGGAGGAGATGGAATGGAAGAGTAGGGGGACAAGGGATGGGGGGAATGAGACTGCAGGAGGAGGAATGGGATGGAGGAGATGGAAGGGAGGAGGAGGAGGAGGAATGGGATGGGGGAAATGAGACTGCAGGAGGAGGAATGGGATGGAGGAGATGGAAGGGAGGAGGAGTAGGAGGAATGGGATGGGGGAAATGAGACTGCAGGAGGAGGAATGGGATGGAGGAGATGGAATGGAGGAGGAGGAGGACATGGGATGGGGGAAATGAGACTGCAGGAGGAGGAATGGGATGGAGGAGATGGAATGGAGGAGGAGGAGGACATGGGATGGGGGAAATGAGACTGCAGGAGGAATGGGATGGAGGAGATGGGATGGAGGAGTAGGAGGAATGGGATGGAGGAGATGGGATGGAGGAGTAGGAGGAATGGGATGGAGGAGATGGGATGGAGGAGTAGGAGGAATGGGATGGAGGAGATGGGATGGAGGAGTAGGAGGAATGGGATGGGGGAAATGAGACTGCAGGAGGAGGAATGGGATGGAGGAGATGGAATGGAGGAGGAGGAGGACATGGGATGGGGGAAATGAGACTGCAGGAGGAATGGGATGGAGGAGATGGGATGGAGGAGTAGGAGGAATGGGATGGAGGAGATGGAATGCAGGAGGAGATTTAGAAAAAGTTGAGAATGGCCTGGGCCGAAATTTCTAAAGGCTGCCCTGATTCACTGATTCATACCCCTCCCCCCCCCCCCCCCCGTAAATTATAATCTCTTATAACACTGTCATATGCTATTGAAAATTTAGATAAATCTGAAAACCTGAGAATTTTTCGTAATTGTCCCAAATTTTTTTATTTGTGTAAGCATTTGTCCTCCGGAAGATTTACCCCCCTTCATGACCAGGCCATTTTTTGTAATACAGCACTGCGTTATTTTAACTGACAATTGCGCGGTCGTGCGACGCTGTACCCAAATAAAATTTATGTCATTTTTTTCCCACGAATAGAGATTTCTTTTGGCGGTATTTGATCACCTGTGCGATTTTTATTTTTTGCACTATAAACAAAAAAAAAAAAAAGAGAGAGCGACAATTTAAAAAAAAAAAAAAAAAACAATATTATTTTTACTTTCTGCTATAAAACACACCCAATAAAAAACAAATTGAAAAAAAATCTATCTTCTTCATCAATTTACATTTATCTTCTTGATTCAATTTGCATCTACAAACCATGGGATATTTTTATGTATTTATTTTTGTTTTAATAGTAATGGAGGTAATCAGCAATTTATACTGGGACTGCGATATTGCGGCAGACAGTTGGACACTAACTGACACTTTTGACACTTTTTGGGGACCAGTGACACTAATATAGTAATCAGTGATAATACTATACACTGTTACTGTACTAATGACACTGGCAGGAAGGGGTTAACATCAGGGACGAACAAAGGGTTAAATATGTGCCTAGCCAGTGTTTTAGTGTACTCTGTGGGAGGAGCTTTTACTAGAGGACGGCATTGATCCATGTTCCTGCTTTGCAGAGACGCAGGATCCATGCCTTCCCTCCTGTCTGAACGGCGATCTGCCTTGTTTACATAGGCTTTCTGCCTAAGGATTGGCGGGTGCCAGGTATCTGCAGATCAGCTCCTGCTGTGTATAATCACAGCGGGAGGGGGCCACCGGCAGCACGCATGTGCTCCCTTCTACTTGAAAGTGTTGGCTCACATACATGGGTACATGATCCTGCGCAGCAGAGCCACCTTGTCTCAGTATGTGTAAGCTATACGGTCGGCAAGTGGATAAAACCGCAAAAAAACGAAACACCTAAATGTATAAAAATAGTGTGAGAAACACACAAAAAAGTGCACTTAAGGGCGTGTCTCTAGTCCAACGCCCGAAGATGGAGGACTCTACCCTGACCCACCGGGGCACAAGGCTCCTGACAGGGGCAAGGCTCAACATGGCCCACCTATCCCATGGGTGCTCAACCTGTGACCCTGCAGCTGTTGCGGAACTACAACTCTCAACATACCTCTGCTTTTAAGAGTCATGCTTGTAACTGACAGCGGCTTGCAATGCATCATGGGTTCCACAACAGCTGGAGGACCACAGGTTGAGCACCCATGAGTCCTAGCTCAAAGGTCTGCTGGACCTGTCTCCTCATGGTCAACCGAAGCCAACCAGCAAGTACTAGGTGAGGGGCTCTACAGAAGAGAGACTCCCTGCTTCAGGGGAGGAAAGAAGTACCTCCCCCCCCATGTTGAGGGCATGTGGCCTAGTATGGTTCAGGAGAGGGGGGGTCGTTCGCTCGCACCTAAATGTATAAAAATAGTGTGAAAAACACACAAAAATGTGCACTTAAGGGTGTGTCTCTAGTCCAACGCCCGAAGATGGAGGACTCTACCCTGACCCACCGGGGCGCAAGGCTCCTGACAGGGGCAAGGCTCAACATGGCCCACCTAGCCCATGGGTGCTCAACCTGTGACCCTGCTGCTGTTGCGGAAATACAACTCCCATCATGCCTCTGCTTTTGAGAGTCATGCTTGTAACTGACAGCAGCTTGCAATGCGTCATGGGTTTCACAGCAGCTGGAGGACCACAGGTTGAGCACCCATGAGTCCTAGCTCAAAGGTCTGCTGGACCCGTCTCCTCATGGTCAGCCGAAGCCAACCAGCAAGTACTAGGTGAGGGGCTCTACAGAAGAGAGACTCCCTGCTTCAGGGGAGGAAGGAAGCACCCACCCCCCATGTTTAGGGCATGTGGCCTAGTATGGTTCAGGTTCAGGAGGGAGGGGGGGCACTTGCCCCCCCCCCCCCCCCGTTCTTTCCTGGCCTGCCGGGCTGCATGCTCGGTTAAGGGTCTGGTATGGATTTTGGGAGGGACATCACACCTTTTTTTTTTCTTATTTTGGCAAGGGGTTCCTCTTAAAATCCATACTTGACCCGATGGGCCTTGTATGGATTGAGGGGGACCCCCACGCAGTTTTGTTTTCCCTTTTTTATTGCCGGCAATGTTTTTTTTTTATTGAGCAGGAAATCCCATTGACAGCTAAAGACTCATCAGTTGTTAAGGACGCCGTGGGTGGCTTCCCGGCCCGCTCCTTAACAGGCAGCTATTCTCTGCACCCTGATTGGGCAAAGCTTTGCCCAATCAGGGCTTAGAATGCTCTGTGCAGCACGTAGAAGGGCATTCGGCGGGGCGAACACCCATCGAACGCATTGCAATTCCAGATGAATGGGCAAACAGGTGATGTTCAGGACGAAATTTTGCTCAGCCCGAACCAATCGCCCAGCATGTCCTTGTGATGTGACTGTTATGACGTTTCCTGGACTCAGTAAAGTGCAGCAAAACTATTCTTATGTGTGGACTTCCCTTCCTTTGGGTATATAAAGGTCAATGGCCGGGAATGTCACGTGGAGGCCTCTGGCATGGAGTGGGGTACAAAATGGCGGAGGTTTCAGCCTCAGTAGGAGGGATAGGGATCTAACAGGACAAGAGCTGGGGTGGGGACTTGTGCTCTTGGCACCAAATTCAGCCAACCATGAAGCCCCTCTTACAACCCCTAAGTCAGAGTTTCTCAACCTTTTTTCAGTCGAGGCACCCTTTAACCACTTACCGCATATCGACGTATATTTACGTCGGCAGACTTTGCGGGGTTATACCGGGATGATGTCTCTAGCTAGAGGTACCATCCCGGTACCCTGGTTAACAGCCAACGGTCGGCTTTCCGTCGGTAATCACCGATGCGGCTCGGGAGCCGCTCGATCGTTACCCGAGTGAGCGGGAGGGGACGTCCCCCCCCCCCTCCCGCCGCCTTCCGTGACTTTGCTCGGGGCTCCCGTCCCACCGGGAGCCCCGAGCACCCAGCCGGCACGTCCGCCGGCTGGATGGAGTCCCGATGAATGCCGGAAACGGCTTTGATCAGGTCTCCGATGATGTAACACGGAGGCGGCGTCCATGACGTCACTTCCGGGTTACTGTGCTGCAAAAAGCGGCAAATTTAAAAAACGGCTGTATGCAAAAATGCCGTTTTTTGGGGTTTTGCATACATGGAAGTGTAGTGGAGGGGTTTGGGGTCTTTTAGACCCTCGATCCCTCCATAAAGAGTACCTGTCACTACATATTGCTGTCACAAGGGATGTTTACATTGCTTATCACAGCAATAAAAGTGATCAGATTTTTTTTTTTTTTTAAAAACCTGTAATAAAGTTAAAAAAAAATAAAATAAATAGTAAAAAAAAAAATTTAGCCGCCCCCGTCACCGTTAGCTCGCGCGCAAAAAAAAAACGTATACGGAAGTCGAGCCGCGAATGAAATCGCTGTTCAAACCACACATGTGAGGTATCGCCGCGATCGCCAGAGCGCGGGCAATAATTAAAAAAAAAGAGCTACTCTCTAACTCTAAACTGGTAACTGTTAAATAAATTTAAAGCGTTGCCTATTGAGATCTCTATTGACCGTAGTTTGTCGCCATCCCACGGGGGGGGGGGGGGGGCGCAATTTTAAACCGTAACATGCTGGGTATCTATTTACTTGGCGTGACATCATCTTTCACAATATACAAAAAAAAATGGGCTAACTTTACTGTTTAGTGTTTTTTAAATGCAGTGAAATGTGATTTTTCAAAATTTTTCCAAAAAAATGGTGTTTTAAAGACCGCTGTGCAAATACCGCATGACAAAAAATATTGCAATGACCGCCATTTTATTCTCCTTTAGTCTTTGCTAAAAAAATATATATATAATTTATGGGGGTTCTAAGTAGTTTTCTAGGAAAAAATACTGGTTTTAACTTGTGAACAAAAAGTGTCCGAAATAGGGCTGGGGCTTAAGTGGTTAAAATTATGGGCAGTTAGGATGCCAGTGTCTAGAAAGTTGTAATGGTGCATAATGAAAACTTGTGGCTTTGTGCAACTCAAAGGCAGGATTAATCCAACTGCTGGCTTGTATACAATTTTTCAGAATTTTGCCAAGGCACCCCTGAAGAAGCCTCAAGGCACCCCTGAAGAAGCCTCAAGGCACCCCTGAAGAAGCCTCAAGGCACCCCTGAAGAAGCCTCAAGGCACCCTGTGGTGCCTGGGCACCCTGGTTGAAAAAGGCTGCCCTAATTAACTCCTAAAACGAATCTACTTACAGAACCGGGCTGATAAGGTGACACCAATTTTAGGCCGATGAATAATGTCAAACGTTGCACCAATGTTAATGGTAGAAGGTCCTAATCATGGCTCTGCCAAACATCTGATCACTACACCAACACAACATATGAAATAGTCATGTACAGAACAAGCCACATAGAGTATTAAGAGCTTATCCAACCCAACTATCTCAGAATTCGTAATCAAACCCGTCACACGGTCTGGATTTATGGAAGACCTCATAAATACGTCACCCCCCCCCCCCCCCCAGAGGGAAGGAGGAATGGTGATGGTTGGTGGGTCACAAATAGTCTCATTAAAACCACGCAATGACCAAGGTTGTCCAATGTGTGTAACCTGTCATTTCACCGGAGAAAATACCGGGCTCCAGAGGATCGCTCTCACAGATTGTTTTCTGCACTGAAGATTTCCTCAAGAACGCAGCAAAGACATCCGCAGATCCTTCAAAGACGAGGACATGCTGATCGCTCGTGGCTGCGGCGCGGTGGAGATCGCTCAGGAATTGTCTCTAAGATGTGAAACGCCTTTCTTTTTTCATAAAGTTATATTTCAAATTGTCCTCACATCAAAACCTGTAACTCCCCCATCCCCCTACACACTGCATGGAAGGGAATCCTATACCCCTCCCCCCCCCAATAAAAAAAAAAACTCTACAGTAGGGAGTCCTAAACCCCCCCCCCCCCCAAATACAGACTGTAGAGAAGGGAACCCTATACCCCCCCAAAAAAAAAAACACACTGTACAAGAGGGAATCCTATTCCCTCCCACCAATATACAGAAGAGAACCCTATACCCCCCCCCAAATACACACACAAAAAAAAAACACTGCACAGAAGGGAATCCTATTTCCTCCCACCAATGCACACTGTATGGCAGAGAAAAATGTACCCCCCCCCCAATACACACTGTACAGAAGGGAATCCTATTACTCCCCCCCCCCCAATACACACTGTACAGAAGGGAAACCTATACCCCCCCCCCCCAATACACACTGTACAGAAGGGAATCATATACCCCCCTCCCCAATACTCACTGTACAGAAGGGAATCCTATTACCCCCCCAATACACACTGTACAGAAGGGAATCCTATACCCCCCCTCCCCAATACTCACCGTACAGAAGGGAATCCTATTACCCCCCCCCCCCCCAATACACACTGTACAGAAGGGAACCCTGTACCCCCTCCCTAATACTCACTGTACAGAAGGGAATCATATTACCCCCCCCCCCCCCCAATACAAACTGTACAGAAGGGAATCCTATACCCCCCTCCCCAATACACACTGTACATAAGGGAACCCTATACCCCCTCCCCAATACACACTGTACATAAGGGAACCCTATACCCCCTTCCTAATACACACTGTACATAAGGGAACCCTATACCCCCTTCCTAATACACACTGTACATAAGGGAACCCTATACCCCCTCCCCAATACACACTGTACATAAGGGAACCCTATACCCCCTCCCCAATACACACTGTACATAAGGGAACCCTATACCCCCTCCCCAATACTCACTGTACAGAAGGGAATCCTATACCCCCCTCCCCAATACTCACTGTACAGAAGGGAATCCTATTACCTCCCCAATACACACTGTACATAAGGGAACCCTATACCCCCTCCCCAATACACACTGTACATAAGGGAACCCTATACCCCCTCCCCAATACACACTGTACATAAGGGAACCCTATACCCCCTTCCTAATACACACTGTACATAAGGGAACCCTATACCCCCTCCCCAATACACACTGTACATAAGGGAACCCTATACCCCCTCCCCAATACACACTGTACATAAGGGAACCCTATACCCCCTCCCCAATACACACTGTACATAAGGGAACCCTATACCCCCTCCCCAATACTCACTGTACAGAAGGGAATCCTATACCCCCCTCCCCAATACTCACTGTACATAAGGGAACCCTATACCCCCTCCCCAATACTCACTGTACAGAAGGGTACCTTATACCCCCCCAAATACACACTGTACAGAAGGGAACCCTATACCCCCCCCCAAATTACACACTGTACAGAAGGGAATCCTATACCCCCTCCCCAATACAAACTGTACCAGAAGGGAACCCTATACCCCCCCCCCCCAATACACACTGTACAGAAAGGAATCGTATACCCCCCCACCAATACACACTGTACAGAGGGGAACCCTATACCCCACCCCAAATACTCACTGTACAGAAGGGAATCTTATATCCCCACCAATATACACTGTACAGCGAGGAAACTTATACCCCTCCCCCACCCCAAATACACACTGTACAGAAAGGAACCCTGTGCCCCCTCCCCAATACTCACTGTACTGAAGGGAATCCTATACCCCCTCCCTCCCCCCAAATACACACTGTACAGAAGTCAACCCTATACCCCCTCCCAAATACAAATTGTACAGAAGTGCTGCGGACACATGGAACATTTCCATGCCGTGGCTGCCTTTACCTTTGGGGACCTCCAGTAACTTTAAATGAGTGTCCTAATCTTATTTTAGATCACTCAATATGCTACCAGATGCCATCTCCAGAGAAAGACTTAACCAGTCGAAACGCGTCGGAGGTCCGGACACATGTATCTGGGATCATCACACCTTATTGTGTTCTCAACCAATTTTCAGTATTTCAGTAACACATTCCAGTTTTTACATATATGTGTGTGTGTGGCCTTTTGTATATTGTCTGCCTGTTCACAAGGGGATATTTTAATGTTACTCCAATAAACCTCGTATTCTATTTTTACGCTACTCATATTTTTCTTCTTTTGGGTATTGCAAAGTCCCCCTTTCCCCATTTCCCCCTGTTGTGGGTTTCTGCAAGCTCATGTACTGTATGTGTTATGGCGAGGGTTTCAAAAACTTTCCGTATTCTCTGAACACTCGGGTCGGAGCTTCAGGTTCATCCCATCTACATAATCAGTGCAACTCCAACAGAAACATTTTTGTTTTTCTCTTTTAGTGTTGCAAGGGGAGGTTGTCCCCATTTTTACTGGGGGTCACCACTGAAATGCATGAGCATCCATTACGTTGGGATTATTGGGATGAAATTAGGATGTCGTTGTCTATATATTTAGATAGTATAACCTACAGTATCTCACAAAAGTAAGTACACCCCTCACATTTTTGTAAATATTTTATTCTATCTTTTCATGTGACAACACTGAAGAAATGAGACTTTGCTACAATGTAAAGTAGTGAGTGTACAGCTTGTATAACAGTGTAAATTTACTGTCCCCTCAAAATAACTCAACACAAAGCCATTAATGTCTAAACCGCTGGCAACAAAAGTGAGTACACCCCTAAGTGACAATGTCCAAATTGGGCCCAATTAGCCATTTTCCCTCCCCGGTGTCATGTGACTTGTTAGTGTTGCAAGGTCTCAGGTGTGAATGGGGGGCAGGTGTGTTAAATTTGGTGTTATCGCTCTCACTCTCTCATACTGGTCACTGGAAGTTCAACATGGCACCTCATGGCAAAGAACTCTCTGAGGATTTGAAAAAAAGAATTGTTATTCTACATAAAGATGGCCTAGGCTATAAGAAGATTGCCAAGACCCTGAAACTGAGCTTCAGCACGGTGGCCAAGACCATACAGCGGTTTACCAGGACAGGTTCCACTCAGAACAGGCCTCACCATGGTTGACCAAAGAAGGTGAGTGCCGTGCTCAGCATCATATCCAGAGGTTGTCTTTGGGAAATAGACGTATGAGTGCTGCCAGCATTGCTGCAGAGGTTGAAGGGGTGGGGGGTCAGCCTGTCAGTGCTCAGACCATACGCCGCACACTGCATCAAATTGGTCTGCATGGCTGTCATCCCAGAAGGAAGCCTCTTCTAAAGATGATGCACAAGAAAGCCCGCAAACAGTTTGCTGAAGACAAGCAGACTAAGGACATGGATTACTGGAACCATCTCCTGTGCTCTGATGAGACCAAGATAAACTTATTTGGTTCAGATGGTGTCAAGCGTGTGAGGGCAACCAGGTGAGGAGTACAAAGACAAGTGTGTCTTCCTACAGTCAAGCATGGTGGTGGGAGTGTCATGGTCTGGGGCTGCATGAGTGCTGCCGGCACTGGGGAGCTACAGATCATTGAGGGAACCATGAATGCCAACCTGTACTGTGACATACTGAAGCAGAGCATGATCCCCTCCCTTCAGAGACTGGGCCGCAGGGCAGTATTCCAACATAACGACCCCAAACACCTCCAAGATGACCACTGCCTTGCTAAAGAAGCTGAGGGTAAAGGTGATGGACTGGCCAAGCATGTCTCCAGACCTAAACCCTATTGAGCATCTGTGGGGCATCCTCAAATGGAAGGTGGAGGAGCGCAAGGTCTCCAACATCCACCAGCTCAGTGATGTCATCATGGAGGAGGGGAAGAGGACTCCAGTGACAACCTGTGAAGCTCTGGTGAACTCGATTCCCAAGAGGGTTAAGGCAGTGCTGGAAAATAATGGTGGCCACACAAAATATTGACACTTTTGGCCCAATTTGGACATTGTCACTTAGGGGTGTACTGACTTTTGTTGCCAGTAGGGTTGAGCGAACACCTAGATGTCCGTGTTCGACGGGTTCGGCCGAACTTTAAAAAAAAGTCCGGGTCCGTGTCCCGGACTTTTACCGAACTTTTCCCGGACACCGAACCCCATTGAAGTCAATGGGGACCCGAACTTTAAGGCACTAAAATGGCTCTAAAACACCAAAGGAAAGGGCTAGAGTGCTGCAAATGGCAGCAAAACGTAATTAAGAGCATGGCAAGTGCTCTGCAAACAAATGTGGATAGGGAAATAACTTAAAACAACAAAAAAAAAACAGAAAAATAAAACAATGTTCTTCTTCATCTCTGAAGGACGAGGCCCATATGGAGTAGGAGGGAGGTTGAGGTGGTGGTGGATGTGGCGGTGACATAGGCGTGCGCACAGGGTGTGCTGGGTGTGCCTGGGCACACCCTAATCACCTAGGGCACATAGCATTGCCAGTGAGGAGATGGGAAAGATCTCCCTGGGACCTGCTCTGCTCTATTTCTCCTTGCCTACAGGTACATGGCCCCGATACATTACTCTCCCTGCTGGCAAACACATGCATGTGTATTTCAACTTTGGGGTGCACACCTTAATGCAATAGGCTGCGCACACCTATGGGCGGTGTAGGTGGAAGCGGCGGTGGAGGAGGACCAGGGCCGGATTAACAGCATCATGGGCTTGGTGCTGAGGATTTTGAAGGGCCTTAAGGGCCGTGCCTTGCCATGCACCCAGAGGAGGAAGGGTGCAGCCATGCATGCCTAATTCAACATGGGATGCTGTCTCTGAAGCCCATAAACACATCCATGCATCGCCAACTGTCCCTCCTTGTCCGGCCTTCACGCTGTGTGGGGAGGTTCTGAGGGAGCTG
Source organism: Pelophylax lessonae (assembly GCF_965119305.1). Classification (NCBI taxonomy): domain Eukaryota; kingdom Metazoa; phylum Chordata; class Amphibia; order Anura; family Ranidae; genus Pelophylax; species Pelophylax lessonae. The sequence continues at coordinate 3,829,417 of NC_138772.1, read as the reverse complement.
CCTGGGGAAGCGAGCATAGAAGCCAGACTTCTGTGTTTACAAGTGACAGAAGAGCGGTAACAGTGAATATGGCCAACCCGGGGCCTATATAAAAGGTAGGGGCCTGGAGCTGCAGCTCCAATAGCCCCTACATTAATCTGGCCCTGAGGAGGAGGACGAGGTAGCCAACACTGCTTCTTTTCAAAAATTTTAAATGAGGGTACACCCCAAAAGAGTGAGAAAGAGCAAAAATGGAACAATGGGTGGGTAAGGTCGGTATCCATTGCTATTCTGCATAAGGTACGGAAAAGTCCCGTGGGATCCATGCCTGGTTCATTTTAATGAACGTGAGCTTGTCCACATTGTCTCTGGACAGGCGGCTGCGCTTGTCTGTTATAACGCCCCCAGCCGTGCTAAATACCCGTTCAGATAATACACTGGCTGCAGGGCACGCCAGCACCTCCAAGGCGTAAAGGGCAAGCTCAGGCCATGTGCCCAATTTGGAGACCCAGAAGTTGAAGGGGGCAGACCCGTCATTCACTACATGTAGGCGTGTGCACACATACTGCTCCACCATGTTGGTAAAATGCTGCCTCCTGCTAAGACGTTCCATCTGAGCTGCTGGTGCTGCTGTTTGTTGTGGCGTGCTGACAAAGCTTTTCCACATTTCGGCCATGCTAACCCTGCCTTCTGAGGTGCTGGCGGTGCCCTGGTTGCGTTGGCGACCTCCTCCTCCTCCTCCTCTGCCTTGTGCTTCCACTGTGGCCCCGCTGTCAGATGGGAATGCCAGCAGCATGGCGTCTACTAGCGTGCGCTTGTACTCGCGCATCTTGCGATCGCGCTCCAGTGAGTGAATTAAGGACGGTACGTTGTCCTTGTAACGGGGATCCAGCAGCGTGGCCACCCAGTAATCAGCACAAGTTAGAATGTGGGCAACTCGGCGGTCGTTGTGGAGACACTGCAGCATGTAATCGCTCATGTGTGCCAGGCTGCCCAGAGGCGACGAAAGGCTGTCCTCTGTGGGAGGTGTATCGTCCGTGTCCTCTGTATCCCCCCAGCCACGCACCAGTGATGGCCATGAGCTGGCCTGGGTGCCACCCTGCTGTGAACATGGTTCCATCTCCTCCTCCAGCTCCTCCTCCTCCTCATCCTCCTCATCCTCCAGAACTGTGCCCCTGCTGGACAATTGCGTCCCTGGCGTTTGCGTGTGCAGGAACCCACCCTCGGAGCCCCTTGCGAATGACTGCCCTGAAAGCCTTGGAAATGTTACCTCTTCATCCTCCTCCTCCTCCTCATCCTGTGCCACATCCTCTTCCATCATCGCCCGAATTGTTTTTTCAAGGAGGCATAGAAGTGGGATAGTTAAGCTGAGAACGGCGTCATTGCCACTGGCCATGTTGGTGGAGTACTCAAAACAGCGCAACAAGGCACACAGGTCTCGCATGGAGGCCCAGTTATTGGTGGTGAAGTGGTGCTGTTCCGCAGAGCGACTCACGCGTGCGTGCTGCAGCTGAAACTCCACTATGGCCTGCTGCTGCTCGCACAGTCTTTCCAGCATGTGCAAGGTGGAGTTCCACCTTGTGGGCACGTCACATATGAGGCGGTGAGCGGGAAGGCCGAAGTTACGCTGCAGCGCTGCCAGGCGAGCAGCAGCAGGGTGAGAACGCCGAAAGTGCGCACAAACGGCCCGCACTTTCTGCAGCAGCTCTGACATATCGGGGTAGTTTTTAAGGAACCTCTGCACCACCAAATTCAGCACATGCGCCAGGCAAGGGATGTGCGTCAAACCGGCTAGGCCCAGAGCTGCTATGAGATTTCGCCCGTTATCACACACCACCAGGCCGGGCTTGAGGCTCGCTGGCAGCAACCACTCATTTGTCTGCTGTTCCATGCTCCTCCACAACTCCTGCGCGGTGTGTGGTTTGTCCCCCAAACAGGCAAGTTGTAAAACTGCCTGCTGTCGTTTACCCCTGGCCGTGCTGAAGTTGGTGGTGAAGGTGTTACGCTGTCCGGATGAGGAGGCGGTAGAGGATGAGGAAGCGGAGTAGGAGGAGTTACGAACAGGAGGCAAACTGAAGCGCCCTGCAATCCTCGGTGGTGGAAGGACATGCGCCAAATTGCTATCCGCCTCAGGCCCATCCGCCACTGCATTTACCCAGTGTGCCGTTAGGGAGATATAACGCCCCTGACCGTGCTTACTGGTCCACGTATCCGTAGTTAGGTGGACCTTGGCACAGATGGCGTTGCGCAGTGCACACCTGATATTTTCCCCCACTTGGTTGTGCAGGGAAGGGATGGCTTGCCTGGAAAAGTAGTGGCGGCTGGGCACGACGTACTGTGGGACAGCCACCGACATAAGGTTTTTAAAACTGTGCGTCTCCACCAGACGGAATGACAGCATTTCAAAGGCCAATAATTTTGAAATGCTGGCATTCAGGGCCAGGGATCGCGGGTGGGTAGGGGGGTACTTCCTCTTCCTCTCAAGTGTTTGGGAGATGGAAAGCTGAACGCTTCCACGGGACATTGTGGAGATGGTTGTTGGTGACCCAGGTGGTGGTGTTGCTGACAGATCGTCTGTTTGCGGGGTGGCAGGTGCCGGTATCACTACAGATGTGGCTGGAGCGGCCGAGACTGCAGCAGAAGAGGAAGCAGGATGAGCCAGAGACGTTTCTTGGTTTTGAAGGTGTGTACTCCACTGCAGCTCGTGCTTTGCACTTAGATGCCTGATCATGCAGGTTGTGCTCAGGTTGAGAAGGTTCATGCCTCGCTTCAAGCTCTGATTGCACAGGGTGCAAACCACTCGTGTCCTGTCATCAGCACATTTTCTAAAGAACTTCCACGCTAGAGAACTCCTTTGAGCTGACTTTGGTGCGCTCGTTCCCTTGCTGCGTTGGGCAGTAGCGGGCGTAGTGTCTAGGGCACGGCCGCTCCGCTTCTGCACCCTGCTCCCTCTTCTGCTGTGCTGGTGGCTCTGTGCGACCACCGCCTCTTCCTCCAAACTACTCAGGTCACCTGCATGACGTTCATTCCATGTGGGGTCGAGGACCTCATCGTCCTCCACATCATCTTCCACCCAGTCTTCACCCCTGCCCTCCTTGTCGGTCTCCACAATGCTGAACGCCGCAGCAGTTGGCACCTGCGTTTCGTCATCATCGGAGACGTGCTGCGATGATCCTTGCATGTACTCATCTTGAGAAATAAGTGGTTGGGCATCGCTGCACTCAATCTCTTCCACTTCTGGGGCAGGGCTAGGTGGATGGCCCTGGGAAACCCTGCTGACAGAGTCCTCAAAAAGAATAAGAGACTGCTGTATGGCTTGGGGCTCAGACTGCTGGCCTGATTTGCAAGGGGGTGAGGTGAAAGACGGTTGGACATTGGCTGCAGGTGCCAACTCTGACCTTTCTGCAGTAGACTGGGTGGGAGACAATGTGAAGGAACTGGAGGCACTGTCAGCAGCAAACCAATCTACTATCGCCTCAACTTGTTCTGGCCTCATCACTTCTAGGGGCGTTTGATGCCCTACCAAATACTGATGCAGGTTCTGTCGCCTACTCACACTTGAGGAAGGTGTTTCACTTGTGCGTGTAGCTGGCACAGATCGACCATGTCCTCTCCTTGCAACAGGAGCTCTACCAGCAGCACCACGACCCAGGCCACGGCCCTTATTTGACGGTCTCCTCATATTTCTGTAATTTAAGATCTTGCCCTAGAAAGGTTTTTATTGAATAGCGGAATAGAAAATATGATCCAAAAAAAGTGTATGTATATCACACGTACACAACCACACTAGGCCCCAATTACTATTGTTTGTACCCCTAAAAGGCTAGGAGTAGGGGGAGTATGGAACAGGCAGCACCCTCAAACCTTCAGAAGTATGAGATGAACCCCAACAACTTGGAAAGGTGGATCTCTCTCACACGTACCAACACAGACTATCCCCCAATTTAACTGATCCCCAAAGGTTTTTGATTAAATAGCGGAATAGAAAATATGATCCCAAAAAAGTGTATGTATATCACACGTACACAACCACACTAGGCCCCAATTACTATTGTTTGTACCCCTAAAAGGCTAGATGAGGAGTAGGGGGAGTATGGAACAGGCAGCACCCTCAAACCTTCAGAAGTATGAGATTGTGTTCACTGTACCCCACAAAGATTGAGTTCACTGCACCCCACAATGATTGTGTTCACTGCACCCCACAAAGATTGTGTTCACTGCACCTCACAAAGATTGTGTTCACTGTACCCCCCAAAGATTGTGTTCACTGCAGCCCAAAAAGATTGTGTTCACTGCAGCCCAAAAAGATTGTGTTCACTGCACCCCAAAATGATTGTGTTCACTGCACCCCAAAAAGGATGTTGTTCACTGCACCCCAAAAAGGATGTTGTTCACTCCACCCCAAAAAGATTGTGTTCACTGCACCCCACAAAGATTGTGTTCACTGCACCCCAAAAAGATTGTGTTCACTGCACCCCAAAAATGATTTTGTTCACTGCACCCCAAAAAGGATTTTGTTCACTGCACCCCAAAAAGGATGTTGTTCACTCCACCCCAAAAAGATTGTGTTCACTGCACCCCAAAAAGATTGTGTTCACTGCACCCCACAAAGGATTTTGTTCACTGCACCCCAAAAAGATTGTGTTCACTGCACCCCAAAAAGGATGTTGTTCACTGCACCCCAAAAAGGATTTTGTTCACTGCACCCCAAAAAGATTGTGTTCACTGCACCCCACAAAGGATTTTGTTCACTGCACCCCACAAAGATTGTGTTCACTGCACACCAAAAAGGATTGTGTTCACTGCACCCCAAAAAGATTTTGTTCACTGCACCCCAAAAAGATTGTGTTCACTGCAGCCCAAAAAGATTGTGTTCACTGCAGCCCAAAAAGATTGTGTTCACTGCAGCCCAAAAAGATTGTGTTCACTGCAGCTCACACACAGAAAAATGGATGTGGATCACTGACACCTGCCTATCTCCAATCCCACACCACACAGCAATATCGATTGTAGTTTGTAGAACACAGTTTCCCTAAAATTCAGCAGACTCTGTCCCTAACAGGATTGAGAAGAGATCGTAGATCAGGATTGAGTGCAGACCCCACCCCCCACACAGCAATATCGATTGTAGTTTGTAGAAGACACTGACCCTATAATTCAGCAGACTCTATCCCTAAAATGCCTACAACTCGCCCTGCCTAAACACTCCGACCTGTCCCTCAATTCTATCCGGACACAAATGGTTTTTTCCTGCCTATCTTTCCCTAATCAGCAGCCAGCACGTTGATGTGTGCTCTGTCCCTGAATCTAAGCAGCATAATGACGCCGCTGCGGCTGCCTCGAACTTATAAAGACTTGGTCACATGCTTCAGACGGCCAATCACAGCTACTGAGACATTTGCAGGCATGGCTGGGATGGCTTAAGGCACACCAGTTAAACGATTGTTGATTGGCTGTTGAAAGCCCGCCATGAAAAGAGCGCCAAAGCATGCAAAATCCGGAAATAAAACGACCGAACACGGATTTTTACCCGAACATACAGTAAAGTGTCCGTGTCCGTGTTCGGGTACAAAAAATCCAATTATTCGGTACGAACACGAATAATACAGTCCGTGTTCGCTCAACACTAGTTGCCAGCGGTTTAGACATTAATGGCTGTGTGTTGAGTTATTTTGAGGGGACAGTAAATTTACACTGTTATACAAGCTGTACACTCACTACTTTACATTGTAGCAAAGTCTCATTTCTTCAGTGTTGTCACATGAAAAAATAGAATAAAATATTTACAAACGTGTGAGGGGTGTACTTACTTTTGAGAGATACTATATGTATCTATTTTGAGCCCTGATTATTATCCACTTATAACTGATGGATTACTCAGTTGCACATAAGCTATGGGCCTGCTGGTTCGCCTTTACTTTCTCCTGCTTTACTCATCTCATACTGGATGGTTAATCATTTGCAGAATTGTCAAGGAATTGCTTTGGCATCTGCGTCTCTCACCTGTTTTATCCTAAAAGGTTGTATGTATAACATTTTATGATGACCCATGCTTTCTATGGTAATATTCTTTTTTCCAATAAAAACTTATTGAACAACTGATGGATTACAACTGGTCACAATCACATAATTGCGAGCCCTTAGCTGATGGAGAGAAGGTTTGACCAGTTTGGTGTGGAGAAACTCGAGTGCCCTGCAGAGAGCCCTGACCTCAACCCTACTGAACACCTTTGAGATGAATTGGAACACAGATGGTGAGCCAGGTCATTTCATCCTACATCAGTACCTGACCTCAAATATGGGCACAAATTCCCACAGACGCCCTCCAAAATATTGTGGAAAGCCCTCCCAGAAGAGTGAATGATGTTGCAGACACAAAGGGGGGCATCTCCATAATAATGGCCATGGTGTGAAATGGGATGTCCAGTAAGTTCGTATAGTTGGTATAGGCCAGTGATGGCGAACCTTGGCACATCAGATGTTTTGGAACTACATTTCCCATGATGCTCAACTACACTGCAGAGTGCATGAGCATCATGGGAAATGTAGTAAAGGTGGTGAGGTAAATGGCGCTGCCTGGAAATATTGAAGTGTGATGGTGTAATATTGATTAAATTCTTAACATCACAGTAAAATATAGTACAATCATTAACAGGAACAGTCAACAATATATAAAATTATAAATATAAAGTGCAATGAGTGATGTTGACGGTGAATAAGTAACACATTCAAGAGATATAAATCAATATAAAGTGCTTAGTGAGCAAAAAGTGACCAAATTGAGTAGACAAAATGACCTAAAGATAGCGGTCACTATTAAAATAAACGAAAAATGAGTGAAGTAGTTAATCTGGTGGGTCGGCAAAATTGATGAATTGGTGGATAAAGTGACTCCAATGAAGATTGGATACAATATACCTGTGTGTGATAGTTATTATGTGTATAGATATATAAGGGCTAAAAGTGATCAAGTGCAGACGGTCCTAAAAAGTATGAATAAATAAATGGACCAATAAAAATGAAAATAATGACCCAAAAATTGGCAAAAAATAATATATAAATCTATAAAATGATAAAAAGTGGGCAAAAAAGTCCAAAAAGTCCATAAAGTGATTTTTAAAGTAAAGTATCAAATTGATGGGTGACTTTCGGGGTGATCCAGGTGTTGAGTGCCGGGTGAGGAAACCAGTGCTCCCCTTTCAATATCTCCCACACTCACCAGAAGTTGGCACCCCTGCAGGGGTAACCAGCGTGATGTCAATATGGTATGCCCTCAGCCAGGTATTATCCTGCATACCGATCACTTCAATGGTTAATCCAGAATCATCTCTCCCATATGTGCAATATATTCAAATGAGGTCAATACAGCCTCATATGCAGTTCACATCCCTCAGTTGTAAAGTAAATCCCGGGTCATGTGCAGGAAGAAGAGCCTTATATAGTGAAGTACTGTTTAAAATAGTTTCCTTTATTATAAATCAAAATAGTACTCACATTAAATGCAGGTAAAAATGAGTGAGCAATGCATCAAATCCCTCTTTAGCGGTGACTTTCGGGACGCTATGCGAGCCAACCGCCAGATCTGCGTTCCAGTGTTGCGGAAATGACGTAACTACGCCCAGCGCATTTCGTCATCAATGACGTCATCATGGGAAATGTAGTTCGAAAACATCTGGGGTGCCAAGGTTCGCCATTACTGGTATAGGGGAACTGTGTCCTGCGCAGAGCACTGACCACAACCCTACTGAACACTGTTGGGATGAATTAGATTGCCAGTGGCAAGCCAGGTCTTTTCATTCAACGTCAGTACCTGATCTCCCAAATGTACACAAATTCCCATGGACACCTTCAAATGATTAGGTTCAGTTATTTCCAGTGAAGCGTATTGGTAATACTCCATCATACAGAGACATTGTAGACAATTGTGCTCTTCCAACCTTGTGGTAACAGTGTATTGAAGACCCTTTTCTGTTTCATTATGACTATGCCCCCCCCCTCCCCCCTAACCGTGTACAAAGCCAGCTCCATAAAGACATCTCTAATAAAGCAAATGTCATTTCAATTTAAGGTGGACCTTGGTGATTAGCATTTGATCAGAATTACAATGACTCATTTTACTGCTGCCGGAAATAGGCGCATTGGGATGATGGAAGTCGAGGTCGTTGAAGTTGATTCAGGGGTTAATCCAGTAGGTAGGCAGCGGAGGCGGCTGTCCTTGGTTCTGAAGGACTCAGCTTCAGTATGGACTAGCAATCTTAAAGAACAACCCTAGAAAAACCATTATCTCATCCTGGATACAGTCAAGAAGGGTTACGTTCCCTGGCTGAAAGGAGGATCCAGGGAAAGATAATAGTACAAGAAACTTGTGCAATATTTTTTCCTTTTTTTACGCTATAAATATTTTATTAAATGTTTTCAATAAGAGAGGGCAAAAAAAATTAAAAATACAGCTTTGTACACAGAATATAAAATATCCAGGTAAATCATATAGTTACAGGGGAAACCTATGTAGAAGAGAAAGGTAATCATATGACAGGATGGGCAATGGTCTAGAACAGATCCACTCCAGGATCTATGGGTTCACAGAAGAAGACAGGCAGTCTATGCGAAATATTAACATCATGGTCTCTAATGAAAAGACCGACATAGGTCTAGAACAGACAGGGGAGGACTGGGCCAGGGGGGCAATTGCCCCCTGGGCCGCTCTGATGCCCCATAAAAAGGCTGCACTGCTTCTGCCACAGACATGTCTAAAAGGATTCCTGGTGAAGAGAAGTAAAAAGTCCCCACCGCTGACCTAATGAGTGCAGGTTGAAGACAAGGACAGAGTGCAGGTCTCCCCCCCCCCCCCCCCAGCATAAATGTTGTAAACTGTGTCTGAGCAGAGGCCGGTCCCATGCCCGACTGGAGAATCTCCTCCCCTGGCCAGCCCCAACTGAGCTGTCCCAGCAAACCCCAACTGCCCCCTGCTGGCCAGGTCGGGAACCCGGATTGAGCCAGTAAGTAGAGAGTATCTGGAGCAGGGCTTCAGTTTGAAATGGGGGTAGAGTGGGAGTTTGGCCGAGTCACTGCACCATGGGCCTCTAGTTTCTATTTGCCCCCTGGGCCAAAAGTTGCCAGTCTTCCCCTGAGAACAGATCAAGTCCAGGATCCCTGGATTTGTGGAAGAAGCCAGGATATAGGGCAAGACATGCAGTCTATGGGAAATATTAACCATTGAACAGTAGTTGTCCATGCAACAAGATCACAGGCAAAACCTATGTAAAAGAGACAGGATATCATATCATAGGACCACCATATGTCTAAAACAGATCCAGTCCAAGATCCATCATGGGTTCACTGAAGAACACATGCAGTCCATGAGGAATATTAACACTTAAACAATGGTCACAGGCAAAAGCCTACAATAATAAGACAGGGTCTCATATGATAGAACCACCATTAGTCTAGAGCAGATCAAGTCCAAGATCCACGAGTTTTTGGAAGAAACCGAAATATTAGGCAAGACATGCAGTCCATGAGAAATATTACCATTTGAACAGCAGATGTCTATTTAACACGGTCACAGGAAAAACCTATGTAAAAGAGGCAGGACATCACATGGTAGGACCACCAAAGGTCTAGAACAAATCCATTCCTGGATCTATGGGTTCACAGAAGAAGACATGCAGTCCATGAGGAATATTAACACTTAAACAGTAGACCTGGTACACTTATTGTGGAGTGGCCGAAGCTGCATCGGTATTGGTCGGGGGTTCTTTCCGCTATCAACAGAGTTCTGGGCTTGGTGATTCCTCAAGATCCCAGGCAATGTACTTTAGGTATTCTAGAACATATAGTGGAAGATAAATATTTAAGGGAAGCAGCGGGTCGGGCCTTGTTTCAGGCTGGCCTACTCATTCTTTGACTTTGGGTGGCCAAGGAGCCCCGACCTACAAGATGTGGTTAGAACAGCTGGGCCTTACTCTCCGCATGGAGAAGACTATTTATCAGCACCGGGGGTCCACTGCTAAGTTCTTTAAGATGTGGGGGATGTGGCTGGGCTCTCTTGGTATGGCCCCTACGGAAGTGGTTATGGATCACCTGTTACTTTAGCCTATGTTCGAGACCGACCGGTCTGGGGGGGCTCTCCCGACATTCAGGTGTCTTCCCCTTTCCTTTGTCAGTCCGGGGAGGTATTAACTTTATTGCTGTTGCATATCCTTCTAAGTCGGATTATAAGTTGTATGTCTTTCTTTGTATGTTTTGCATTGATCTGTTGCTAGTGTGTACCATAACATGTACTATTGTGAGTTTTCCCAATAAACCTTTCTTTTGATTAAAAAAAAAGAAAAAAAAACAGTAGATCTCCATGTAAAATGATCACACTTGACCTGAAAAAAGTAATATGTATGCAGAAAGATTTGGAAAACAAAGAGAGCAAGAGCCAAAGTCAACAGCAAGGAGAAGAAGCAAATAAGGACAGCACAGCAAGCTGGCCACACAACTGAGGAACAATGCCTTCAAGAGTGAATCGCTTGTTTTCAAACATCAGAATTACCTCTTGATAACATCAGAATGAGAAAATGCATCAGAGCAGAGCAGGAAGTGAAGTCATCCTGCACACTACATGAGGAATTGATGCCACTGAATACCCAAGAGGAAGCTGGTAGGGACTGCTTGCAATAGGAGTGTATAGAGGGGAAATCTTCCCAAGGGGACACAAAGTCTGGTGACAACCAGGAATTCCCTCACTTTGGAGGAATTTCCTCCCACTTCCTGTTTTGCCTATGGGACAGGAAGTGAAGGGAAATCTCCCCAATGAGACATAAATGGCGGAAAAAAAAGAAAAACACACCTGACAGGGGTTATAAACCTCCCTTAAATGAAAAACAAATGTTGCCTTTTCTTACACTTGAAGGATAAAAGTTTTTTATTTGCACTGTTGCTCTTCCCAGGTAGCGTCTATCCTTAGCTCTAATCCCTAGCATGGCACTGGCTATCAGTGGCGGCTGGTGCTTAAAATTTTCAAGGTATAGTGTGCCCCCTTTCAATGCAGAGTGACCAGCGTGCCCCCTTTCAATGCACAATGACCAGCGTAGCGTGCTGTCCCCCCCCCCCCCCCCCCGGGACCAGTGCACTTACCTCCCGCAGCGTCGGCTTCTCCTCAGTCTCCCGGCGTCTCCTCGAGTCCTTCCGCCTCCTCCTCGGCCAATGGCATGGTTTTGCCTTTCGGCCAATCAGGAAGTGGGTCTTGGGCCCGCTTCCTGATTGGCCAGGAGGAGGATCCGTGTGACAATAACGAATTTTCATTCACTATGGTCACACAATGGGTGGGCTCGGGGCGCACTGCTCTGCGCCCCGGGTCCACCATTTTCTGAAGCCTATTAGAGCCTCTGGCTCTATTAAGGTGACTCAGAAAAAAAAAACCCCATTGAACTCCATGAGTCCGGTGCCCCGCATGCAGATTAGGGGGCGGGACGCATGGATAGGGGGTGCGGCGCCCCTGCGCCCCCAACACACCGGCCGCCACTGCGAGTGTTAGAGTTAGTGTTAGCTAGAAATCATGCCGACAGCTTCTGCAACGAGGAGGGGGAATGTGGCCTGGCCGATCCACACCCAATTGGGAGTCTTCCTAAAACTGAGGAAAGATGTAGTCCCTGCACTGTCCCTACCTCTCCAGGAACTTTCCCTGCCTGCTCTGAACAACCTCCCCGTTAGACAGGGAACCTGCCCCTATAATTATCACCCGCAACTTCGTGCCAAACCCCAGGAGCCAATGGCTTAGAAGTGGAACTTCCGATTATCTGTCTCCTACCCCCCCCCCCCCCAATGTCACATTTGGCACCATTCAGGGGGAGAGGGGGAGCAGGTACTTGTTTTTGACAGGTACCCTGTCCTCACTTCCGTCGGACTTTAATGCGGCGTGGTACGTCAGAGATTCGGCCCCCTACTCCTCCCTCTGCTTCCTGGCCGATTACCGAGCGCAGCAAGGCATCACCCTTACTGGCAATGGTAATGGCAGCACCTGACAGCCAATGGAAACATAAGCTGCAGTGACAACATTACTGGACTCCAGGACAGGTAAGTGTCCTAATATTAAAAGTCAGCAGCTACAGTATGTGTAGCTGCTGACTTTTAATTTTTGGAGGGGGGGGAGCGGAACTCTGCTTTAAATAGACACTGCCCTGACCCAAGATGGCTGCCGAGTCCACGATGAGAACCAGTGACCATTTAGACCAGGGGTCTCCAAACTATGGCCCGATGTGGCCCTTTGCTAGTCTTTATCTGGCCCTCGGGGCACTATTCCTCCCATTGATATGTGGCACTATTCTTATAATTCTTCCACCGATACCAATGATGGGATACTATTCCCCCTACTAATAGGGGCACTGCTCCTTTCTCCTATTGACCACCAAACCTGAGGCCATATTTATTCTCAATAATGCCGAGCCCGGGACATTTACTGCCCCTGCGGGTCACAATCCGGCCCTCCTAAAGTCTGAAGGATAATAAATTGGCCCTTTGTTTAAAATATTTGGAGACCCCTGATTTAGACAGTTGTTTCCCTGGTGACTGCAGGAAATAATACAGTGGGGAGTACAGATTGCACCAGCCTACACTCTCCCCCATTGTCAGATGTTGTCCTCGACAGCGAAATACAAAAATGATCAACACAGAGCTGCATGGAACATGTTTACAGTTATAACAAGAGAGTATTAAACAATATGGTCAGAGTACTTTACAGCGAGTTGCCCACGGTTAGACCGCATTAGGTGGCAGACCTCACTGTCCTCTGTGCGATCACCTTTAGAACTGTCTATCTTCTCTATGTGGTTCTGAGGCCGCAGGTGGTCGGGGTCATCATGATCAGCCTTGCCCCCTCCACCTGAGCTGGAAATTGTAGCCATGGATAAGTCCAGGGAGTCAGCACGACTGAAGGCCACCAGGATTGGTACCTTGGTACTGCCCGTAGTTGAGGTGGTGGTTCTCCCTTCCTCTGGATCAGCTGGGGCCTGAGGCTTGGGTTCAATGTGAGGGACTTCCTGGACTGGTGGAACATCCTAAAGGGGGACCCCATTGATTTTTTTTTTTTGCTATGGAGCCCCATTCATAATTTCTTTTCTGATCTGACACTGAAAATATACAATATACACTCAGATAAAAACCGTGAAATCCCTTTACATAAACCAACTTGTAATTTATGCTTAGCGGCCTTTTTACATCTCCGCCGAAATTAACGGTAAAGGCCTTTTTATTCGCTTCCCCATAAAAATAAAACCTAGCGCTGTGTGCATTATAGAAACTTTAATTTACATAATTAACATATCTGGAGAGAAAAGGAAATGATTCTCTCGCTTGTCAGTTTTTGCGAGTCATTGTGCTAAAGCCCGTTTAATGAGACGCGTTTTAGTGAAATGTCTGGATTTAGAACTACAAAGGGTAAGTGTACACGGGGGGTCAGCTCAGGAATAAAACAAAGTTTTAGCGTGCGTTCTATCCTGCGTACGCCTGTAATGAGGTGGAGGGAATGCAGTGGTGATGCTGAAATCCAGGCAAGACTAAAGGATTCCTCCATCCGGGTTGCCATCTAAATAAGGACATAGACTGGTTATCTGGATTTACAAACAGAAACAGAAAGACACACCCGTGTCCAAAAGTTTTGAGAATGACACAAACATTCATTTTGACAAAGTCTGCCCCTTCAGTGTTTTTCAATCTTTTTGTTAGATGTTACTATGAGACACTGAAATATAATTACAAGCATTCCATAAGTGTCAAAGGCTTCCGAAGACGTCAACATGGTGACGAAACGTGTCAAGCTGACACGCACGCTGCCTCGATCTGGATCCGCTGTGGAACGCACGCCGCTAGACACACTTCCGGGAGCAGAACAGCTCGGTGTGTGGGTGCGGGAGACCGTAAGTCGGACTAGTGCGCATGGCTGGGAGATCTTTACCTTATTTACATATGCAGCAGCCTAAATAGCTGGATGATGCGATGGGGATATTTTTAGCTGTATTTTACACTGTAACTTTTAAATAAACTTGGATTTTTTACCAATATACTGCACTATGAGGTGTATAGTCCCGTCTGTTTTACCTGATTTGAGACCCACAGGAGCAGTGGCGGCTGGTGCTCAACATTTTTTGGGGGGGCGCAAACAGAAAAATGAGTGACCAGCAAGCCCCCATCAATGCAGAGTGCCACAGCGTGCCCCCAATCAATGCAGAGTGCCACAGCGTGCCTTCAATCAATGCAGAGTGCCACAGCGTGCCCCCCATCAATGCACAGTGCCACAGTGTGCCCCCATCAATGCACAGTGCCACAGTGTGCTCCCAATCAATGCACAGTGCCACAGTGTGCCCCCCATCAATGCACAGCGCCACAGTGTGCCCCCATCAATGCACAGTGCCAAAGTGTGCCCCAAATCAATGCACAGTGCCACAGTGTGCCCCCCATCAATGCACAGTGCCACAGTGTACCCCCAATCAATGCACAGTGCCACAGTGTGCTCCCATCAATGCACAGTGCCACAGTGTGCCCCCATCAATGCATAGTGCCACAGTGTGCCCCCATCAATGCACAGTGCCACAGTGTGCCCCCATCAATGCACAGTGCCACAGTGTGCCCCCCATCAATGCACAGTGCCACAGTGTGCCCCCAATCAATGCACAGTGCCACAGTGTGCAGAGAGACCAGCACTTACCTGATCCGGTGCGGCGGCTTCTCCTCAGTCCTGTGCGTCTCCCTCACCTTCCTCCTCGGCCAATGGCAAACGTTTGCCTTTCGGCCAATCAGGAAACGAGTCTCAGACCCGCTTCCTGATTGGCCAGGAGGAGGATCCGTGTGACAATAGCGAATTTACTTTCACTATTGTCACACAATGGGTGGGTTCGGGCGCACTGCTCTGTGCCCCGGGTCCACCCTTTTCTGAAGCCTATTTGAGCCTCTGGCTCTAATCACGTGCTTCGGGAAAAAAAAACCCATTGAACTCAATGTGTCCGGCGCCCCTGCATGTAGATCCCTGCGCCCCTAACACACCGGCCGCCACTGCACAGGAGGTTCCCTTTGAGATGCACACCTGGTACAATGGACCCAGAACTTGGAAACACCACAAGCGCTGTCTGATCCCTTGTTGTCATTCGATAACAGGGATCCACTACCTCTGGTGAGTTTTTATTTTTATCATACCCTAAAGGCGATTAGAGATTCCCACCACTATAACAACCCTTACCACCTGCATGACCTGGATGCCGCACATGGTTGCTTTCACTGGATGAGGCACCTTTTGGTGGACTATTATCATTTTGGACAGTTTTGTAGGATGCACTGAGCACTTTATGCACTATTATATTGCACATTAATTATATATGCACTTTATTTATTACTATATGCGTATATGTACTATTTAATTTTCTGCACAAGGTTTGTAGTCTATAGCACAATGTACATTGATATTTATGTTAGCATATATACACCTTAGTGGTTACATGGAACTTTGTGCTGCTTGAATTGCAGTGGCTTCTGCGATTTTGAGATTTTATTGGCAATGACATGCAGGGGCTGACTGGCAACTTCTGGCCCAGGGGGCAAGTACAAACCAAACACCCATGGTGCAGCGATTCAGCCCCCCTCCCACTCTCCCTCTTTCGGGCCTCCTCCTGACCCCCATTCCAGGCTGAAGCTCTGCTCCAGGTACTCTCTACTCACTGGCTGAATCTGGGTTCCCGAACTAGCCAGCAGGGGGCTGTTGGCGGGAGCTGGGACAGCTCGGTTAGGGCTGGAGGAGAATCTCCAATGGAGCATGGAACCAGCCCCTGCTCAGACACAGTTTACACCATCCATGCTAGGGGAGGCCTGCTCTCTGTCCTTGTCTTCAACCCCCACTCAGTGGGTCAGCAGCAGGGATTTTTTACTTCTCTTCACCAGAAAACTTTAGGCATGTCTGGCAGAAGCGGTGCATCATTTATGGTGCATCACAGCGGCCCAGGGGGCAATTGCCCCCCTGCCCCCTAGCACAGTCCTCCCCTGATGACATGATGTTTATGCAAACAGTCAATATTCGCAGTGGTGACCCTTCTTTTTCTAGACCTCTACAATTCTCCCTGGCATGCTGTTACTCAACTTCTGGGCCACATCCTGACTGATGGCTGCCTCCCATTCTTCCATAAGCAATGCTTGGAGGTTTGTCGGAATTTGTGTTTTTTTTTTTTTTTTGGTTCTCAATGAGATTAAGGTCTGGGGGTTTTCCTGGCCATGGACCCAAAAATTCAATGTTTTGTTCCCACAGCCACTTAGCTTTGACTTTTGACCTAAGGCAAGGAGCTCTCTTGGATGGTTGGGAGAAGTTGCTCTCGGAGGATGTTTTTGTACCATGTACTCATGGCTGTGTTCAAAATTGTGAGTGAGCCCACTCCTTTGGCTGAGGCGCAACCCCACACATGAATGGTCTCTGGATGCTTTACTGTTGGCAAGACACCAGACTGATGGTAGCACTCACCTTTTATTCTCCAGATGCCCCAAACAAAGGGAAAGGGGATTCATCAGGGAAAATGACTTTCCCTCAGTCCTCAGCAGTCCAATCCCTGGACCTTTTGCAGAATAACAGTCTATCCCTGGTGTTTTTCCTGGAGATAAGTGGCTTCTCCTCGAAAAGTCCATCCAGGCCAGACCATCCTCCAAAAGTCTTCACCTCACTGTGCGTGCCGACGTGCTCACACCTGCCTGCTGCCATTCCTGAGCAAGCTCTGCACTGGTGGTGCCTCCTTCCCGCAGCTCAATCAACTGTAGGAGATGGTCCTTGGTGGACTTTCTTGGGCGCCTTGAAGCCTTCTTAACAACAATTGGACCTCTTGAAGTTCATGATGATTCAATAAATGGTTGATTTAGGCGCAATCTTAGTAGCAGCAATATCCTTGCCTGTGAATCCCTTTTTGTGCAAAGCAATGATTGGTAATCAGCTGTCGAAAACACCATGCTAATGATCCGAAAACTGACAGATCGTTCGGCAGACAAAGTTTTACTTCAGATTTTCTTATTGTGTGTATGAGCCTTAACTCAATCAGCATTACAGAGAGATTTCCAGTCATGCCCTCGTCAACACTGACACCTGTGTTAACGAGAGAATAACTGACATGATGTCAGTGCGTCCTTTTGTGGCAGGGCTGAAATGCAGTGGAATTTTTTTTTTTTGGGGGGGGGGGGGGTTGAAGTGATTGTAAACAATCACCTTGTAAAACAATTCATTCAGTTAAAAAATAGAGATGAAAGGCAAAACATGTTTGTATAGATATAAAAAAAAAAACATAATAAATATCTTTTCCCCCCTTTTTTTATAAGTGATCACATTCTGTTCTCAGCTGCATACGAGCTAAGGGGAGGAGAAGAAACAGCACACTGAACTCCCCAGTGAATGGCTGTGCAGCGGGGGCTTGTCAGTACAAGTCTGATCATTGGAGGAGAGTACACTGAGTTCCCAGCACAGCTAGAGAACTGACCACATTGTGCTCTCCTGCCTAGTGTGGTCAGTTCTTATTAGGATAGCAGAGGGACTGGCAGGAACACCAGGGATTTCACACAAAGTAAGCAATGCAAAGAGAACAGTAGACTTTCTCATACAAGTCCATGGTAAAGCAGCCACATATAAGGAATATTAAATATTGGGTGTAAAAAAGGTTTTAAGTTCTTTTTCATGGCAAAGAGGGAATTTGCAATTAATTGCAATTCATCTGATTGCTATTCATAGGAACCTGGAGTATATGTGTAGCACTGCCCAATAGAGGACTGCTGAGAATTACACTTTCTGGATTCCCCCGGGTTACCCTTAGCAACTGACAGCAGATAAACGGCATTGAAAGTTCTTGGCTCAGTCAATAATCAATCCAGGGGATGTTGGTTTTTTGTGTTTTTATTTGGAACTGGGATAGGAGAAGGGATGAGTGGGATACTCCAACTATGAATTATGCACAATCTTGAGTACAACTAGCTGTAGTGTGCGGCAAGGCCACTGCTTCACCTTGCCACAGATTTGAAGATAGATAATGTGTTCCTGTTTGAATTACTCTTTGGGGTCTAACTTGGCACCCCCTTTCTCACTTGCTGTGTGTGCTGGCACCTGTCCACTGACTCTCCACTGGAGTGGTCCCCTTCCTGGGTAGACCCCCAGCAAGCTTCCCGGTACTCACAGCCACTGTTTTTCCCAAGGTTGCTCTGCCTCCAGCTCCGCTAGTCAGCTTTCCTGGACCTCCTGGCTCAGCTCCACACTCCTGGCTCACAAGGCCGACCGCCTGTGACCACCTTCCACAACAGCAGAAGGAGAGACAACTGTCACCCTCCTCCTGGGACCTGGCTTCCCACACAAAGACACCCTGTCACATGGCTTTTATAACATATCGCAGGATGCACCACTGTTTGTGCCAACCCACTGGGATAGTTACAAAGCCTGTGTGTCACTGGCTGGGTTTCCTCCACTGTCCAACAGGCTCCCCTATTGGATACAGTGGGGACACTCCCTCAGCCCAGATGAATCACACCCTGGACACATGCAACAGGCCTAACTGTAAATCAGGCTCCCCTGATAAGTAGATGGAGACACTAGGCTTTACCTACCTAGCACCTACCTAGGAGGGTGCTACATATGCAAACTGCCATCATAAAAACAGAAGCAGCAGACTTTGTGAAAACTATTATTTGTGTCATTCTCAATACTTTTGGGCACGGATTTACATTGTATTTACAAACAGAAACAAAAAAGGATGTTGTATTTACAAATGGAAACAAAAAGATTCATTGTATTTACAAACAAAAACAAAGAAATATGTTTTATCTACAAAGAGAAACAAAGAAATATGTCGTATCTACAAATGATAACAAAAAGATACATTGCATTTACTATCAGAAACAAAAGCAATACGTTGTATTTACAAACACAAACAAAAAAGATACATTGCATTTACTATCAGAAACAAAAGCAATACGTTGTATTTACAAACACAAACAAAAAAGATACATTGTTTGTTCAAACAGAGAGATAAATGACATAAACAACAAAACAAAAAGGATATAATTAGACATGCGTCTAAATCTGCCTTTCCTCTGAAGCTCGATCCACATTCGTCCATTTTATTCATATAAACAGGAGATTTGTGGGGAATTGTGAAAAAGCAGAAAGCAGCGGGCACATATGTTCCCCGGAGAATGTATGAAGTGTAAATATTCTCTATGGTTAGAATCGGGACAAAGCAAACTCGGGGACTTTAACTGTTCTGTTTTAAATGCTGCTTTATACACTGCTCAAAAATAATGAAAGGAACACTTTTTAATCAGAGTATTGCATCAAGTCAATTAAACTCCTGGGATATTGATCTGCTCAGTTAAGTAGCAGAGGGGGTTGGTAATCAGTTTCAGGTGCACTAGATGGGCAACAATGAGACAACCTCCAAAACAGGAATGGTTTTACTGTTGGAGACAAATATCATTTTTTTTTCCTACTCATCTTTTCTGACTGTTTTTCACTAGTTTTGCATTTGGCTAGGGTCAGTGTCACTACTGCTAGCATGAGGAGATACCTGGACCCTATAGAGGGGGTCAGTGTCACTACTGGTAGTATGAGACCATACCTGGACCCTATAGAGGGGGTCAGTGTCACTACTGGTAGTATGAGACCATACCTGGACCCTATAGAGGGGGTCAGTGTCACTACTGGTAGTATGAGGCCATACCTGGACCCTATAGAGGAGGTCAGTGTCACTACTGGTAGGATGAGGCCATACCTGGACCCTATAGAGGGGGTCAGTGTCACTACTGGTAGCATGAGGCCATACCTGGACCCTATAGAGGAGGTCAGTGTCACTACTGGTAGGATGAGGCCATACCTGGACCCTATAGAGGGGGTCAGTGTCACTACTGGTAGTATGAGGCCATACCTGGACCCTATAGAGGGGGTCAGTGTCACTACTGGTAGTATGAGGCCATACCTGGACCCTATAGAGGGGGTCAGTGTCACTACTGCTAGCATGAGGCCATACCTGGACCCTATAGAGTAGGTCAGTGTCACTACTGGTAGGATGAGGCCATACCTGGACCCTATAGAGGGGGTCAGTGTCACTACTGGTAGCATGAGGCCATACCTGGACCCTATAGAGGTTGCACAGGCAGTCCAACTCCTCCAGGATGGCTCATCAATATGTCCCATGGCCAGAAGGTTTGCTGTGTCTCCCAGCACAGTCTCAAGAGCATGGAGGAGATTCCAGGAGACAGGCAGTTACTCTAGGAGAGCTGGACAGGTCTGTAGAAGGTCCTTAACCCATCAGCAGGACCGGTATCTGCTCCTTCGTGCAAGGAGGAACAGGATGAGCGCTGCCAGAGCCCTACAAAATGACCTCCAGCAGGACACTGGTGAGATTGTCTCTGACCAAACAATCAGAAACAGACTTCATGAGGGTGGCCTGAGGGCCCAATGTCCTCTAGTGGGCCCTGTGCTCTCTGCCTGGCACCGTGGAGCTCGATTGGCATTTCCCATTAAACCCTAGAAATGGCAGGTCCACCACTGGCACCCTGTGCTTTTTACAGATGAGAGCAGGTTCACCCTGAGCACATGTGACAGACGTGAAGGGGTCTGGAGAAGCCGTGGAGAACATTATGCTGCCTGTAACATCGTTCAGCATGACCGGTTTGATGGTGGGTCAGTGATGGTTTGGGGAGGAATATCCATGGAGGGACGCACAGACCTCTACAGGCTAGACAATGGCACCTTGACTGCCATTAGGTATTGGGATGAAGTCCTCGGACTCATTGTTAGACCCTACCCTGGTGCAGTGAGCCCTGGGTTCCTCCTTGTGCACAACAATGCCCAGTCTCATGTGGCGAGAGTATGCAGCCAGTTCCTGGAGGATGAAGGTGATACCATTGAATGGCCACCACGCTCTTCTGACCTAAATCCAAAAGAACATCTCTGGGACATTATGTTTCGGTCCATCCAACGCCGCCAAGTTGCACCTCAGTCTGTTCAGGAGCTCAGTGATGCCCTGGTTCAGATCTGGGGGGAAATACCCTCCAGGACACCATTCGTTGTCTCATTAGGAGGCATGCATACAAGCACATGGGGCCATACAAACTACTGAGGACCATTCTGAGGTCCTGCAATGATATTTCAGCAAAATGGACTAGCCTGCTGAATCATTTCTTCACTTTGATTTTTGGGGTGTCTTTGAGTTCAGTCCTCTGTAGGTTGATAATTTTCATTTCCATCAAATGATGTGGCATTCTTTCCTTCCTAACACATTACCCAGTCCATACCAGTATAGATCCTAACACATTACCCAGTCCATTCCAGTATAGATCCTAACACATTACCCAGTCCATACTAGTATAGATCCAAACACATTACCCAGTCCATACCAGTATAGATCCTAACACATTACCCAGTCCATACCAGTTTAGATTCTAACACATTGTCCAGTCCATACCAGTCAATGGGGGGAGTTACTGCAGGAGAGGGGTGGAAATGATCCACCAAGAGAGAAGACCAGTGAAAGGATCTTTACTGATCTCACTACATTCTACTTGACAACACCCACCATGCCCATTATGGGCCTGTTGGATGGGAAACTGGAGCATGGTGTAGTCAATGGAGGGAGTTTTTTTTGGGGGGGGGGCGTGTGTGTAAGTGATCCACCAAGAGAAAATTCCAGTAAATGGATATTCACTGATCTCCCTCCACTCTTCTTTACAACACCCACCATGTCCATCATGGGCCTGCACGATGGAAAAACAAAGCCTGGGGCACATGGTGGGGTAGTCATTAGGGGGAGTTTTTGAGGCAGTGTGTGGAAGTAATCCACCAAGGGAGAAGACCAGTAAAAGGATATTCACTGATATCCCTTCATTCTTCTTGACAACATCCACCATGTCCATCATGGGCTTGCAGGATGGGGAAGCGGAGCCCAGGGTGCATGGTGGGGTAGTCAATGATGGGGGTTGGGGGTGAATCTGATCCACCAAAGAGCTGGAGGGTACTAAGAAAACCAGCGCAATGCATTTATATTGGCTGCATTTATACACATTTCTGTTTTATTAACAAATATCCGGCTGGAGAGAGAAAGATGTTTATTGCGGTATCCTGCCTGGGGTTGTGCCGTAGGCGCTCGGAGGGGGATGTATAGATTGGATCGGGATTAGACGTGTTTATGGGGCAGCTGCCACTGCACATGATACACAGAGTTTTGATTGGAGGCTTCTAAGCATTTAGACATCCTTCGTCTCTGTTTCCGGAGCTCCATCTTCCTCCGCAGCACTTGGTTATTTACCCAGGTCCGTTCTCAGCGAGTTTCCCGGCGGGCAGTGGAAGCCCCGGGTGATCGGCGATAACTGATGTTTTTATCTCTTAATCTGGATGTTTCTTCCATGATAGCACGTCTTATTTCCCTCCAACCCTGGGGACACTTCACTGTCTGCTGATAATGTCATTCTCCCGAGCAACTTGTGTGAAGGTCATACGAGGCTCAGCACCAGCTCCGTCCTCCACAGTCACTGAGACTGCGTGCCCACATTAACAGGGCCTTCCATCACAGGGCCTTCCATTACAGGACCTTCCATCACAGGGCCTTCCATCACAGGGCCTTCCATCACAGGACCTTCCATCACAGGGCCTTCCCTCACAAGGCCTTCCATCACACAACCTTCCATCACCGGGCCTTCCATCACAGGGCCTTCCATCACAGGGCATTCCATCACAGGGCCTTCCATCAAAGGGCCTTCCCTCACAGGGCCTTCCATCACACAACCTTCCATCACAGGGCCTTCCATTACAGGGCCTTCCATCACAGGGCCTTCCATTACAGGGCCTTCCATCACACAACCTTCCATCACCGGGCCTTCCATCACAGGGCCTTCCATCACAGGGCATTCCATCAAAGGGCCTTCCCTCACAGGGCCTTCCATCACACAACCTTCCATCACAGGGCCTTCCATTACAGGGCCTTCCATCACAGGGCCTTCCATTACAGGACCTTCCATCACACAACCTTCCATCACAGGGCCTTCCATTACAGGGCATTCCATCACAGGGCCTTCCATCACAGGGCCTTCCATCACACGACCTTCCATCACACAACCTTCCATCACAGGGCCTTCCATCACACAACCTTCCATCACCGGGCCTTCCATCACACGACCTTCCATCACAGGGCCTTCCATCACAGGACCTTCCATCACAGGGCCTTCCATTACAGGACCTTCCATCACAGGGCCTTCCATCACAGGACCTTCCATCACACGACCTTCCATCACAGGGCATTCCATCACAGGGCCTTCCATCACAGGGCCTTCCATCACAGGGCCTTCCATTACAGGACCTTCCATCACACGACCTTCCATCACAGGGCATTCCATCACAGGGCCTTCCATCACAGGACCTTCCATCACAGGGCCTTCCATTACAGGACCTTCCATCACAGGGCCTTCCATTACAGGACCTTCCATCACACGACCTTCCATCACAGGGCATTCCATCACAGGGCCTTCCATCACAGGACCTTCCATCACAGGGCCTTCCATTACAGGACCTTCCATCACAGGGCATTCCGTCACAGGACCTTCCATCACAGGGCCTTCCCTCACAAGGCCTTCCATCACACAACCTTCCATCACCGGGCCTTCCATCACACGACCTTCCATCACCGGGCCTTCCATCACACGACCTTCCATCACAGGGCCTTCCATCACAGGGCCTTCCATCACAGGGCATTCCATCACAGGACCTTCCATCACAGGGCCTTCCCTCACAGGGCCTTACATCACAGGGCCTTCCATCATACAACCTTCCATCACACGACCTTCCATCACCGGGCCTTCCATCACACGACCTTCCATCACAGGACCTTCCATCACAGGACCTTCCATCACAGGGCATTCCATCACACGACCTTCCATCACAGGACCTTCAATCACAGGGCCTTCCATCACAGGGCCTTCCATCACAGGGCCTTACATCACAGGACCTTCCATCACAGGACCTTCCATCACAGGGCATTCCATCACACGACCTTCCATCACAGGACCTTCAATCACAGGGCCTTCCATCACAGGGCCTTCCATCACATGACCTTCCATCACAGGACCTTCAATCACAGGACCTTCAATCACAGGGCCTTCCATCACAGGGCCTTACATCACAGGGCCTTCCATCACACAACCTTCCATCACCGGGCCTTCCATCACACGACCTTCCATCACAGGACCTTCCATCACAGGGTTTTCCATCACAGGACCTTCCATCACAGGGCCTTCCATCACAGGACCTTCTATCACAGGGCCTTCCATCCCACGACCTTCCATCACAGGGCCTTCCATCACAGGGCCTTCCATCACAGGACCTTCCATCACAGGGCCTTCCATCACACAACCTTCCATCACAGGGCCCTCCATCACACAACCTTCCATCACAGGGCCTTCCATCATACGACCTTCCATCACAGGGCCTTTCATCATACGACCTTCCATCACACGACCTTCCATCACAGGGCCTTCCATCACAGGACCTTCTATCACAGGGCCTTCCATCCCACGACCTTCCATCACAGGGCCTTCCATCACAGGGCCTTCCATCACAGGACCTTCCATCACAGGGCCTTCCATCACACAACCTTCCATCACAGGGCCCTCCATCACACAACCTTCCATCACAGGGCCTTCCATCATACGACCTTCCATCACAGGGCCTTTCATCATACGACCTTCCATCACAGGGCCTTCCATCACAGGGCCTTCCATCACACAACCTTCCATCACAGGGGGCCTTTCATCACTGGGCCTTCCTTCACGGGGCCTTCCATCACATGGCCTTCCATCACACGACCTTCCATCACAGGGCCTTCCATCACAGGGCCTTCCATCACAGGGCCTTCCATCACAGGGCCTTCCATCACACGACCTTCCATCACAGGGCCTTCCATCACGGGGCCTTCCATCATGGGGGGCCTTCCATCACGGGGCCTTCTATCACGGGACTTTCCATCATGGGGCCTTCCATCACACAACCTTCCATCACTGGGCCTTCCATCACAGGGCCTTCCATTACAGGACCTTCCACCACAGGGCCTTCCATCACATGGCCTTCCATCACACGACCTTCCATCACAGGGCCTTCCATCACACAACCTTCCATCACAGGACCTTCCATCACAGGGCCTTCCATCACCGGGCCTTCCATCACACAACCTTCCATCACCGGGCCTTCCATCACACGACCTTCCATCACCGGGCCTTCCATCACATGACCTTCCATCACCGGGCCTTCCATCACTAGGCCTTCCATCACAGGGCCTTCCATCACAGGGCCTTCCATCACGGGACCTTCCATTACGGTGCCTTCCATCACTGGGCCTTCCATCACAGGGCCTTCCATCATGGGACCTTCCATCACGGGGCCTTCCATCACAGGACCTTCCATCATGGGACCTTCCATCATGGGGCCTTCCATTTTTTTTCTAGTATTTTGGAGATGTAAAGGTTAACAGCAGCTCATAAATGCCAATAGTAATAAATAAAACAACCAACACAGTATTTCCTGCAATGCGGAGCTCCTCCCTCCTCTACAGGATTTGTTTTTTTTTGCCACTAGATGTCCTCAGACTTTCTGGTGAAAGTCACCATTATTCAACCCACTTCCTCTGAGCCCAGGTTGTCAGGGAAAATCTTGGGAGGTGTGCCAGGAGTGGTGATTTGGGGGGATTTGTGTTGGGGTGGGGGATGGAGGAAAAAGATTTGTGCTAGGAGGGGGGGCTTTGGGCGGTTTGTGCTATAAAAGTAATATGGTAAAGAATCATTTTTTTTTTTTGGGGGGGGGGGGTTGTGCTAGTAGGGATGATTGGGTGGTATTTGTGCTAGGGAGAGACATTTTGGGGGGGGGGGTTGGGGAGTAGGGGATTGTTGCTAGGTTGGGGGAGGGGAATTTGTACTGGAAGAGGGGGGGGTTTGGAGTGGGGAATAAATCTTGGGGGGGGGGTTGCATTTGGCATGTTTGGTATATAAAGGGGGATTAACCGCGCTAAAGGAAGTAAATAAAACAGCAGCAACTTCCAGTGTGACCACACCCTAAAAAATATTTGTAATTTAAGTTGCGCTAATTTGGCATGTTTGCCCTGGTCTCCAGATATGACCTTTTCCCCGCACTGCAGGGGGGGTTAGTGTTAGGGTTACAGGGAGGATTAGTGTTATGGTTACAGGGAGGGTTACTTTTGGGGTTACAGAGAGGGTTAGTGTTGGGGTTACAGAGAGGGTTAGTGTAAAAGTTACAGGGAGGGTTGGTGTTGGGTTACAGGGAGGATTAGTGTTGGGATTACAGAGAGGGTTAGTGTTAGGGTTACAGAGAGGGTTAGTGTAAAAGTTACAGGGAGGGTTGGTGTTGGGTTACAGGGAGGGTTAGTGTTAGGGTTACAGGGAGGGTTGGTGTTGGGGTTACAGTGAGGGTTAGGGTTAGTGTTAAGGTTACAGGGAGGGTTAGTGTTAGGGTTAAAGGGAGTGTTAGTGTTAGGTTTACAGGGAGGGTTAGTATTGGGGTTACAGGGAGGGCTAGTGTTAGGGTTACAGTGAGGATTAGTATTAAGGTTACAGGAAGGATTAGTGTTGGGGTTACAGGGAGGATTAGTGTTGGGGTTACAGGGAGGATTAGTGTTGGGGTTACAGGGAGGATTAGTGTTAGGTTTACAGGGAGGGTTAGTGTTGGGGTTACAGGGAGGGTTAGTGTCAGGGTTACAGGGAGGGTTAGTGTTGGGGTTACAGGGAGGGTTGGTGTTGGGTTAGAGGGAAGGTTAGTGTTAGGGTTACAGGTAAGGTTAGAGTTAGGGTAACAGGGAGGATTAATGTTGGGGTTACAGTGAGGATTAGTATTAAGGTTACAGGAAGGATTAGTGTTGGGGTTACAGGGAGGATTAGTGTTGGGGTTACAGGGAGGATTAGTGTTGGGGTTACAGGGAGGGTTAGTGTTGGGGTTACAGGGAGGGACAGTGTTGGGGTTACAAGGAGTGTTAGTGTTGGGGTTACAGGGAGGGTTAGTGTTGGGGTTACAGGTAGGATTAGTGTTAGGGTTACAGGGAGGATTAGTGTTGGGGTTACAGGGAGGATTAGTGTTAGGGTTACAGGGAGGATTAGTGTTGGGGTTACAGAGAGGATTAGTGTTGGGGTTACAGGGAGGATTAGTGTTGAGGTTACAGGGAGGGTTAGTGTTGGGGTTACAGGGAGGGTTAGTGTTGGGGTTACAAGGAGTGTTAGTGTTGGGGTTACAGGGAGGGTTAGTGTTGGGGTTACAGGTAGGATTAGTGTTAGGGTTACAGGGAGGATTAGTGTTGGGGTTACAGGGAGGATTAGTGTTGGGATTACAGAGAGGGTTAGTGTTAGGGTTACAGGGAGCGTTAGTGTTGGGGTTACAAGGAAGGTTAGTGTTGGGGTTTCAGAGAGGGTTAGTGTAAAAGTTACAGGGAGGGTTGGTGTTGGGTTACAGGGAGGGGTAGTGTTGGGGTTACAGGGAGGGTTGGTGTTAGGGTTACAGGGAGGGTTGGTGTTAGGGTTACAGGGAGGGTTAGTGTTAGGGTTACAGGGAGGGTTGGTGTTGGGGTTACAGTGAGGGTTAGGGTTAGTGTTAAGGTTACAGGGAGGGTTAGTGTTGGGGTTACAGGGAGGGTTAGTGTTAGGGTTACAGGGAGGGTTAGTATTGGGGTTACAGGGAGGGCTAGTGTTAGGGTTACAGTGAGGATTAGTATTAAGGTTACAGGAAGGATTAGTGTTGGGGTTACAGGGAGGATTAGTGTTGGGGTTACAGGGAGGATTAGTGTTAGGGTTACAGGGAGGATTAGTATTAAGGTTACAGGAAGGATTAGTGTTGGGGTTACAGGGAGGGTTAGTGTTGGGGTTACAGGGAGGGTTAGTGTCAGGGTTACAGGGAGGGTTGGTGTTGGGTTAGAGGGAAGGTTAGTGTTAGGGTTACAGGTAAGGTTAGAGTTAGGGTAACAGGGAGGATTAATGTTGGGGTTACAGGGAGGATTAGTGTTAGGGTTACAGGAAGGGTTAGTATTGGGGTTACAGGGAGGGTTAGTGTTGGGGTTACAGGGAGGATTAGTGTTAGGGTTACAGGAAGGATTAGTGTTGGGGTTACAGGGAGGATTAGTGTTGGGGTTACAGGGAGGATTAGTGTTAGGTTTACAGGGAGGGTTAGTGTTGGGGTTACAGGGAGGGTTAGTGTCAGGGTTACAGGGAGGGTTAGTGTTGGGGTTACAGGGAGGGTTGGTGTTGGGTTAGAGGGAAGGTTAGTGTTAGGGTTACAGGTAAGGTTAGAGTTAGGGTAACAGGGAGGATTAATGTTGGGGTTACAGGGAGGATTAGTGTTAGGGTTACAGGAAGGGTTAGTGTTAGGGTTACAGGGAGGATTAGTGTTGGGGTTACAGGGAGGATTAGTGTTGGGGTTACAGGGAGGATTAGTGTTGAGGTTACAAGGAGTGTTAGTGTTGGGGTTACAGGGAGGGTTAGTGTTGGGGTTACAGGTAGGATTAGTGTTGGGGTTACAGGGAGGATTAATGTTAGGGTTACAGGGAGGGTTAGTGTCAGGGTTACAGGGAGGGTTAGTGTTGGGGTTACAGGGAGGGTTGGTGTTGGGTTAGAGGGAAGGTTAGTGTTAGGGTTACAGGTAAGGTTAGAGTTAGGGTAACAGGGAGGATTAATGTTGGGGTTACAGGGAGGATTAGTGTTAGGGTTACAGGAAGGGTTAGTGTTAGGGTTACAGGGAGGATTAGTGTTGGGGTTACAGGGAGGATTAGTGTTGGGGTTACAGGGAGGATTAGTGTTGAGGTTACAAGGAGTGTTAGTGTTGGGGTTACAGGGAGGGTTAGTGTTGGGGTTACAGGTAGGATTAGTGTTGGGGTTACAGGGAGGATTAGTGTTAGGGTTACAGGGAGGGTTAGTGTCAGGGTTACAGGGAGGGTTAGTGTTGGGGTTACAGGGAGGGTTGGTGTTGGGTTAGAGGGAAGGTTAGTGTTAGGGTTACAGGTAAGGTTAGAGTTAGGGTAACAGGGAGGATTAATGTTGGGGTTACAGGGAGGATTAGTGTTAGGGTTACAGGAAGGGTTAGTGTTAGGGTTACAGGGAGGATTAGTGTTGGGGTTACAGGGAGGATTAGTGTTGGGGTTACAGGGAGGATTAGTGTTGAGGTTACAGGGAGGGTTAGTGTTGGGGTTACAGGGAGGGTTAGTGTTGGGGTTACAGGTAGGATTAGTGTTGGGGTTACAGGGAGGATTAGTGTTAGGGTTACAGGGAGAGGTAATGTTAGTGTTACAATGTTGATCTGTATTTGGGGTCTCGCTCTCAGTTAGACCCCGTTAAAGCCGCAGTGTTGAACACGAATGCCTAATTTTCCGGGTCCGGTGAATTATGTAATGTGGTCGGTGAAGCTGCGATTGGTTAGAAGCTCTCATGACATTATTCGGCCGCACCGCTCACCTTCTAACCTCCTCCCTGGGGGTCCAGGATTGGGGGGGTCCCGGCATGGGGGAGGGGTCTCACAGTATAACATACCTGCCATTGAATTAGAAAACATTCTGAATATAGAAGGATTCCCGCGGTGACGATCGGTGAACACCGGTCTCCCTCCACCAACAATGTATCGCAGATTTCCCGCTTCATTTCCCAGCCAGTTGGCTGTGTGATGGACTAATATCCCAGTCCGCTGGTCAGCGGCGCTCTTGGCCTTGGGGCGTATTGGAGGGGTCCGCGGTGGGAAGAAAATACGGCGTAGATCTTGGAAAGCGATTGGCAGCGGCAGTGAACCTGGAAGCATTCCCAGTGCTGGCAGCCATTCAGATCCTCGGCATTTATTTTGTAAGAAAAGTATTTTGCTGCATTATGACAAGGTTGGGCTGATGTTGGCAGTGAAGAACCTGTCAGCGACTTCTCAGACTTCCTTTCTTCTGTTATTTAACTCTGTCAAGTTCCAGATAGAAAGTCTGTTGTAGCCGACGGCAGCGGCAGCAGCGGGATCACACCGGAGGAACGCCGTACTACGTGTCTGCAATGACTTCTAATACTGTCTGTGCTGCTTCCAGGTCACCGGAGAGAACCCTCTACACCAAATGTGGGGTCAGGGTGTAAGAATGGGGGGCTTCATAGACAAGGCAGGAAAGATAATGACACACTGACACCCTGATACTAGGGGTCCCAGAACAATGACACCCTGATACTAGGGGTCCCAGAACAATGACACCCTGATACTTGGGGGTCCTAGAACAATGACACACTGACACTTGGGGGGACCCAGAACAGTGACACACTGATACCTTGGGGTCCCAGAACAATGACACACTGACATTTGGGGGACCCAGAACAATGACACACTGACACTATGGGGTCCCAGAACAATGACACACTGACACTTGGGGGTCCCAGAACAATGACACACTGACACTTGGGGGTCCCAGAACAATCACACACTGACATTTGGGGGACCCAGAACAATGACACACTGACACTATGGGGTCCCAGAACAATGACACACTGACACTTGGGGGTCCCAGAACAATGACACACTAACACTTAGGGTCCCAGAACAATGTTACACTGACACTTGGAGGTCCCAGTATACTGACACCCTGACACTTGGGGGTCCAGAACAATGACACCCTGACACTTGGGGGTTCAGAACAATGACACCCTGACACTTGGGGGTTCAGAACAATGACACCCTGACACTTGGGGGTTCAGAACAATGACACACTGACACTTGGGGGTCCAGAACAATGACACCCTGACACTTGGGGGTTCAGAACAATGACACACTGACACTTGGGGGTCCCAGAACATTGACACACTGAGACTTGGGGGTCCCAGAACAATGACACCCTGACACTTGGGAGATCAGAACAATGACACACTGACACTTGGGGGTCCCAGAACAATGACACGCTAATACTCGAAGGTCCCAGAACAATGACACACTGACACTTGGGGGTGCCAGAACAATGACACACTGACACTTGGGGGTCCCAGAACAATGACACACTGACACTTGAGGGTCTCAGAACAATGACACACTGACACTTGGGGGTCCCAGAACAATGACACACTGACACTTGGGGGTCTCAGAACAATGACACACTGACACTTGGGGGTCCCAGAACAATGACACACTGATACTTGGGGGTCCCAGAACAATGACACACTGACACTTGGGGGTCCCAGAACAATGACACACTGACACTTTGGGGGTCTCAGAACAATGACACACTGACACTTGGGGGTCCCAGAACAATGACACACTGACACTGGGGGGGGGGGGGTCCCAGAACAATGACACACTGACACTTGGGGGTCCCAGAACAATGACACACTGACACTTGGGGGTCTCAGAACAATGACACACTGACACTTGGGGGTCCCAGAACAATGACACACTGATACTTGGGGGTCCCAGAACAATGACACACTGACACTTGGGGGTCCCAGAACAATGACACACTGACACTTTGGGGGTCTCAGAACAATGACACACTGACACTTGGGGGTCCAAGAACAATGACACACTGACACTGGGGGGGGGGGGTCCCAGAACAATGACACACTGACACTTGGGGGTCCCAGAACAATGACGCACTGAAACTTGGGGGTCCCAGAACAATGACACACTGACACTTTGGGGTCCAGAATAATGATAATAGACCTGCTTTTCTCCCGGCCCAATGATATCTGTGCTCATCTCACACATGCATTGGATCTCATTACATTTGTCTTTTAAAAATAACTCTTCCTGGATCTTCCCCCATCCAGGATTTTGTAAGATTTCGCAGTATAGTAATGAGATCTCCCAGGAAGGTTGTCAGGGGTCAGGGGTCAGGGGTCAGGCTCGGAGACCAGTAGCTATAGCAGTAGAGAGGCTCCCCCTGACCAGCAGGATCAGGGCTGGGACAAGGGGTGGGCAGGAGGGTCGGTTGCCCTGGGGGCAATGGTTTATTGCAAGGATGGGGGGGGGCGCCTTGACCCTAACCCTAAGGGAAGGGGGGGGTGCAGTTTAGCATCCTTGCCCTGGGTGCTGGATGACCTTGTCCCCGCACTGAGCAGTATAGGTACACAAGTAGGTCACCCTGGTGGATGATGCAGGCTCACCCGAGGTGCGGGCTCTAAGTACTAATCAGTGTTCACCAGAGCTCCTGATGGTGGGGATGGGTTTTGCGACATGCTAGTACCAGGTCGCAGTCCTCAGGATCCCCCCACCAGGAGGTGAGAAGGTCGGGGTCCTGTAGCAGATAAAGCAGGTTGGGATCAAGCAGAAGCATAGTGGAGGAACGAGCCAAAGGTCGGTAACGAGTGGCAGCACAGATACAGACGGCAGCAGGAGTGACAAGAACGAGAGATTGGTTGGAGAGAGCACAATAATCTGGCAAACAGGAAGCATAAAGGCATGGCTTAAATAGGAAGTTTATGGGAGGGGTAAAGAGTTCAAGGTTCACCAGAAACAAGGTACAAGGCAACATTGTCCAAGGGATTCTCCAGGGAGCTGTCCAGCTTCTCAGGTGACCCAGTGAGAAGAGACACCACCAGACACAGCAGAGGTCGCATGTGCAACCCTGGGTCCTGACAAAGTTTCTGGAAACATAGCCATCCCAGAGGGCTTCCTCACCAGTGCCTCAAGAAAACAGGAAGTGGGGTCAATGCAAGTTAAAAATGGATTTTCAACCCCCCTGCCAATCTTGTTGCTGGTTCATCACATTGAGATACTCACCCACCCAGCGGACCCAGTGTTGTCTTGCCAAGACCCTCTTCTCTGCAGCTGCCGCTCAGGTCTCGCACCACCATGTTTCTTTGTGATGCTTAGGAGGCTGCTGGCTCTTCCGGGTTCAGCCAGCGGGCCTCCCCTGAGGAAACGCGGCTAGGCCCCCCCCCCCCTCCTCCTTTGCTGAATGAAAGACCACACCTCCTGGGATATGTGAAGTGCACATCCCAGGAGGCCCAGGGAGCACAGTGCATGTCATTCGCCTAGGTGAAAAACGTGTATTGGAGGCGGGGCCAAAGTATTTTCAGTAAGACAAAAAAAAAAGGGTAAACAAAAAAAAGGAGTGGAGGATGGGTGGAGAAGCTGAATTTTATTTTGAGGGTGAAGACCCGCTTTTACTGGTTCCCGACCACCCGCCGCATTTTTACTGTGGCAGGCTGGCTCTCCTGCTCAAACCGACGTAGCTCTACGTCGATCGTGTGCGTGGTGCTGGGGGGTGAGCACGCCCCTGCCAGCGCGCTCCCACCCCCACTAGGCAGCGGGGATGACGATACACAGAGCCAGCTGCCGCAATTTCTGCCGGCCAACTGTGATCGCTTCCCGCTGACAGAGAAGGACGGTCAGCTATAAACACAGCCGACCCTTGTTGTCTCTGAAATGATCACAGAGCGCCTGTGATCCTTCTATATAGGAACACAGGTCTCTATGATCATTTCACAAGCCCCGCCCCCATACAGTTAGAAAACACTTCCCTAGGCTCACACTTAACCCTTTGATAGCCCCTAGGTTAACCCCTTCCCTGCCAGTGTCATTAGTACAGTGACAGTGCATATTTTTAGCACTGATTACTGTAGTAATGTCACTGGTCCCCCCAAAAGTGTCAAAAATGTCAGTTAGGGGTCCGATCTGTCCGCCGCAATGTCGCAGTCCCGCTAAAAATCGCAGATCGCCGCCATTACCAGTAAAAAAAGAAAACAATAAAAATGACATAAATCTTTCCCGTAGTTTGTAGACACCATAACTTTTGCGCAAACCAATCAAAATACGCTTATTGCAATTTTTTTTCTTTTAACCAGAAATATGTAGCAGAAAACAAATTGGCCTAAAATGTTAAAAAATTTAAATTTTTAAATTATTTTTTTTTTTTGGGAATGTTATATAGCAGAAAGTGAAAAATATTGTTTTTTTTTTTTTTTCAGAATTGTCGCTCTTTTTTTGTTTATAGCGCAAAAAATAAAAATCGCACAGGGGATCAAATACCACCAAAAGAAAACTCTGTTTGTGGGAAAAAAAGGACGTCAATTTTCTTTGGGTACAGCGTCGCACGACCGCGCAATTGCCCGTTAAAGTAACGCAGTGCCGAATCGCAAAATAGGGTCATTCACCACTTTACCATTGAGTACTGTAATAGTACTGCGGCAAAGTGGCACGATCCCGTCTGACGACGTAGACCTACGTCGCCAGACTCCTCCCCTGTAGGCGGCGCTCGCACGCCGCCGGAGGCACGCTCCCGCTGTTTTCATTCACAGCGGGAGTCGGGCCAGGGGAGGAGTGGCGGCGATCGCCGCTGCTCGGCCCCGATCGTCGGGGAATCCAGTTTGGAGATCCGCCCGCCTGTGTAAACAGAGCGGGCGGATCTCCTCAGTGACAGGGAGTGACAGATTGGAGTGTTCAGCATAGCTGAACATCCGATCTGTCCCTGACTCACTCAGTCACCTCCCCCCCCACACGTCAGTAAGCACCAGGCATACATTAACCCCTCCCTCTCCAATAAAATTAACCCCTTCCCTGCCAGTGTCATTTTTACAGTAACAGTGCATATGTATAGCACTGATTACTGCAGTAATGTCACTGGTACCCCCAAAAGTGTCAAAAATGTCAGTCAAGGGTCCGATCTGTCCGCCGCAATGTCGCAGTCCCGCAAAAAAAATTGCAGATCGCCGCCATTACTCGTTAAAAAAAAAAACACCAAAAATGACAGAAATCTTTATTTTACTCTTAGTTAGTAAACCCAATAACTTTTGCGCAAACCAATCAAAATACGCCTATTGCGATTTTTTTTACCAAACATATGTAGCAGAAAACAAATTGGCCAAAGATTAAAAAAAAATTGGTTTTTACATCTTTTTTGGGGGGAATTTCATATAAAAAAATGTTAAAAATATTGTTATTTTTTCAAAATAAACGCTCTTTTTTTGTTTATAGCACAAAAAAGTAAAAATCGCACAGGTGATCAAATACCACCAAAAGAAAGCTCTGTTTGTGGGAAAAAAAGGACGTAAATTTCGTTTGGGTACGGCGTCGCGCGACCGCGCAATTGTCAGTTAAAGTTGCACAGCGCCGAATCGCAAAAAGTGGCCCAGACGTAAGACAGCAAAATCCTCCGGTGGTAAAGTGGTTAAGGGGGAAAATCCTTCAGGTCTTAAAGTGATTATTGGGCAAATCCTTCCGGTCCAGAACCGGTTAATTTTGCATAAAAATGTTTATTTCTTTTCTAATACCTGCATTGTATTTCACATTCTGCGCACAGCGCTGCACACCTGTCTTTTCCTCTCTGTCTCCCCATTTCTATTATTTTCATGCTGTTTTCCTTTTTTTTTCGTTTTCTAACTATATCGCTATTGAAATGTTTTTCGTTTTTATTCATTTTGTTTGTTAATTACTTGTTGCAATAAAAAAAAAAAAAAAGCGCAAAATGGAAAATAAAAATCCTTTATTTCATTTGTGAACAACTTTGCAACACTGTAGCAGAATAATAATGTTACCGTCTGTCATTTTACACAGATGAAATACAAGAATACAATTTAGACTTTGTATCTGCAGTAACAATATTTAACGAACATTGAAAAAGGTGCAATTTTTCAGTTGAGTTTTTTTTTTTTTATCTTTTTTTTGTCTATGGATTGCAGACAAAATAAAAAAATCGTTTGCATAAAAATATCATCGATCAGCCATAACATTCTGACCACTGACAGGTAACATTGATTATCTGGTTTCAATGGCATCTTAAAGTGGGTGGGATATATAAGGCAGCAAGTGAACATGTTCTCCCTGAAGGTGATGTTTCCCTGACCCCCTAACAGGGCCCGTATTATCTTTCTCTTTGCTTTGCACCTTCCGCTTAAAGGACCACGGGGAAGGTAGATACTTTATCCACTTCTGGACTGGAAGATTTCCCCCCTTAATGACCAGGCCATATTTTGCGATTCGGCACTGCGTTATTTTAACGGACAATTGCGCGGTCGTGCGACGCTGTACCCAAATAAAATTGATGTCCTTTTTTTCCCACAAATAGAGATTTCTTTTGGTGGTATTTGATCACCTGTGCGATTTTTATTTTTTGCACTATAAACAAAAAAATAGCGACAATTCTGAAAAAAAAACGAATATTTTTCACATTTTGCTCCAATTGCCGCCTGACACCCGCGATCGCTCCCTGCTGAGAGAGAAGGACGGTCGGATGTTGTAAACACAGCTGACCGTTCTTCTCTCTGGAATGATCACAGAGCTCCTTCTATATAGGAACACAGGTCTCTATGATCATTTCACAAGCCACACCCCCCCCACATTTAGAATCACTCCCCTAGGATCACATCTAACCCCTTGATCACCCACAGTATTAACCCCTTCCCTGCCAGTGTCATTAGTACAGTGACAGTGCATATTTTTAGCACTGATTACTGTAGTAATGTCACTGGTCCCCCCAAAAGTGTCAAAAATGTCAGTTAGGGGTCCGATCTGTCCGCTGCAATGTCGCAGTCCCGCTAAAAATCACAGTTTGCCGCCATTACTAGTAAAGAATTAAAAAAAACAATAAAAATGACATAAATCATTCCCATAGTTTGTAGACGTGATAACTTGTGTGCAAACCAATCAAAATACGCTTTTTGCAGGGTTTTTTTTACCAAAAATATGTAACAGAATACAAATTGGCCTAAAATGTTAAAAAAAAATGTATTTTTAATTTTTTTTGAGAATGTCATTTAGCAGAATGTGAAAAATATTGTTTTTTTTTTTTTTCAGAATTGTTGTTCTTTTTTTGTTTATAGCGCAAATAAATAAAAATCGCACAGGTGATCAAATACCACCATAAGAAATCTCTGTTTGTGGGAAAAAAAGGACTTAAATTTTATTTGGGTACAGCGTCGCACAATTGCGCAATTGTCTGTTAAAATAATGCAGTGCCGAATCGCAAAAAATGGCCTGGTCATTAAGGGGGCAAATCCTTCCGGTCCAGAAGTGGTTAAATAGATATTATTTTTTCATTATTCTATCAGGCTGTTTTGTCATATGTAGCTCCTAGTTATATAATTATCATTTCATGTTTTCCATTAGAATGCATTAAACAATATGTCATGGGTGAACGGACAGTCCTCCCCGCTCCCTCCATGCGTTCCATAGCGGAGCGCTCAGCATTTATGTCATGTTAGGTGTCAATCAATGAATATGTTTTTTCCCTGATAAATATAATGTGCATTAACTAATCCGATACAATTACTTCCGCTGTGAGACAACATCCCGCCAGCCATGATCCACATTAAATAAAAAACCAGGACCACGTGCCTGCATTGAAGGGGCCATGGACTGTACAGAAAACCTTGGTTTAGATCAGTGATTTTCAACCTTTTTACAGTCGAGGCAACTGGTCAGAGGTGGTAATAAACAGCGCATACTCAGACTGGTCTGGGGTGGTAATAAATAATGTATACTCAGACTGGTCTGGGGTCCCCCAAGGCTCAGTCCTGGGACCAACCTTGTTCAATTTATTCATAAACAGCATTGAGGACGGGATCAGGAGTTCGATATCAGTTTTTGCAGATGACACAAAATTGGGCAGGGCAATAACTGCACAGCATGAAGCAGATATCCTACAGAATGACCTGGACAAAATAACAGAGTGGGCAACGACATGGCAAATGAGGTTTAATGTGGAGAAGTGTAAGGTTTTGCACTTGGGGACTAAAAACATAAAAGCACAATACACGTTAGGAGGGGAACCCTTGGGGGAATCAAAAATGGAGAAAGATCTGGGAGTCTTGGTTGATGATAGATTAGGCAACAGCATGCAATGTCAAGCTGCAGCTGCCAAAGCCGGCAGAATATTAGCATGCATAAAGAAAGGGATGTATTTCAGAGATAAAACTATAATCCTTCCACTTTATAAAACTCCGACCGCATCTGGAGTATTCTGTCCAGTTCTGGTCGCCAGTCCTCAGGAGGGATGTGTTGGAGCTGGAGAGAGTCCAGAGAAGGGCAACTAAACTAATTAGGGCATTGGAGGACCTTAATTATGAAGAGCGTCTGCAATCACTTGATTTATTCTCCCTGGAGAAGAGACGCCTGAGAGGGGACATGATAGCAATTTATAAATATCTCAATGGTGATCTCAGCATAGAAGAAAAGCCAGGGCTTTTTTTCAGCGGGAACGCGGGGGAACGCAGTTCTGGCACCTCCAGCACTGAATGTATGTAATGGCAAGGGGTGCTGGAGCGGAGGTGGTATTCTGTAACAGGGGGCCCATTGTGTGAGGGATCTATTGTTGCTGGGGTGGGGACTTTTGTTTCTAGGGGGATATATTGTTGCTGTGGTGGGATCTATTGTTGCTGGTGGGATCTAGTGTGGCCGGGATTATTTTTACTGCTTTTCCTGTTATCATTAATAAATTGCATACAAATTACTTAATTACTTACAAAATGATACTTGGTTCTGTATTCTCTAAAAGAGGTGGTACTGGGAGGTGGGTAGAGGGTGGAACCAAGGGACGGTACTTAAAGGTAGGTAGGGGGCAGAGACAAGGGGTGACTCAAAAGGGGGGGGGGGTTCCTGCACCTATTCTCTGAGAATAAAAGCCCTGAAAAAAGCTATTCGGTCGAAAGGATTGCATGAGGACTCGAGGGCATACAATGCGATTAGAGGAGAAGCGTTTTAACCTCAGGCAACGTGGGGGGTTCTTCACTGTTAGGGCTACAAGATTGTGGAATTCTCTACCACAAGAGGTGGTTTCTGCGGGAAGTATGGTGGCTTTCAAAAGACTCTTAGACTTACATCTCAAGGATCAGAACATTCAGGGCTATGTGAGATGATTACAGCCACACACACCTACACAGGGGGAACTGGATGGACTATTGTCTTTATTCAACCTCACCTACTATGTAATGTAAAGGCACCCTTTAAAATTCTGCACATTCTTGAGGCACCCCATTCTAAAAAAATATAACACTAAACTATAAGAATTACATATTGCAGCAGTTTTAACACACGTAGGACACGCAACGTTAGAGGTGATTTATTCCTCCACCTATGCACACTAGTACAGAATATTATTCCTAACTTTTCTCTTCTCCCTCAGTTTCTCCCCATCTTTCTCCACAATTTTGGGGCAGTTTTAGACACCTCTAAAGAACGCAGATGGCACCTCAGGGTGCCGTGGAACCCTGGTTGAAAAAGGCCGGCATACTGCAACACAAGAAATTCATGTTGCCTCTTCATAGGCATTGCCTTGCCCTGAATGTGGCGCCTCTCCCGTAGAAAGGAGGTTCTTTATCTATGACCTTGTATATTTTCCCCCAAATTTTTTTCGGACATTTGGGAACAATTTTTAGGTGTTTTGTCACGGCATCCCTGATGAACCCAAAAGGCACCCCAGGGTGCCACGGCACCCTGGTTGAAAAAGGCTGGTTTAGATAGAGGAAATTTACAGGAAAATATGTAAAGGTTATGTTTGTTAAGTTATTTTTTTTATTAAATTGATTTAATAATTTATTTATGTTATCTTTTGTTAAAAGTTAGATAAAAAAACAATTAGATATACTCTATATATATTCTGGTACCTCATCCATAATTTACACCCACAGAATTCAATTTTAGAACCTTGTGGACTTTGCTGGTACCAGAGAAGGATAGTGAGACAATAATGAGACAATATAATATAAAAATAATACTTTATTACAATTAGCTAAAAAAATATATCATAAAACCATACAAATCGGTACTTATATTGATAGTGTAGGTCATAAATGTGAAATAAGATGTGAAATAAATATCTTCAATATTCCTTTGCTAATGTTACAAGAGGTCGACGGGTTTCGCAATTGTTGCTTCCTCAGGACCTCCAATTTTTTTTTGATTTGCAAAGAAAGCAATAGTATGCGCCAATCTAAATATTAATATAGCTGAAGATGTGTTGTCATGTGACATGGGGATATCATGTGTCGTGTGACGCAGAACAGCGAAAGTGTGGTGCCAGCAAATATGATTGTAATGACTTTGTAATTTTTCCTTGGAGTATATAATTCAGTACAACCAGATTTAAGATATTCAATCACTTGAAAGGTGTATTGTCACAGAGCAACCATCACCGCCTGAGGTGTGCCACAACCAATTCACAGGTATCCCCTCGTACACAGTATTGACCCCCACCAAAGGGTCCTGTGAGCCACAGCAGCTACGTACAAAGCACCATCCACTAATTGTTACAAGTTATAAAGTTATGTAACAGAGCTAGAGATCAAATTGCCAACATTCGCTGGATCACAGAGAAAGCAAGGGAGTTCCAGAAGAATGTCTACTTCTGCTTTATTGACCAAAGTAAAGCCTTCGATTGTGTGGATCACACAACAAGGGATGGGCTGTGTGTTTGTGTTGAACGTAAGTTCGACTGAACACACGAACAAATGGGGCGCTCGGTGGGAAGTTCGCCCGCCGATGAGCACCCCATAATGCACTGTGCTCTTGCAGTGCATTGATTGCTGATGATTGGCCAAAGCATGCACCTGACCTGTACGCTTTGGCCAATCACAGCACAATGTCCTGTGAGAGCCATGATTGGCCAAAGGTAGAGTGGCTTTGGCCAATCATGGCTCAGGGGCTAAGTCCACGCCCCACACTACATAAAGGCTGCTGCTTACACGGCAGCTGTATATAGTGTGTGATAATAGAGGTTAGGCAGGTAGTTAGTGGATAGTGAGTTCAGTCAGTTTAATGCAGTCAGTGTAGTGTACAGGTATGCTCCACTTGTATGGATATGTTGTAGTCCTGGATCTCCTCTTGGTGCTTCCCAAGTTTGGTGTCCCTGTCACTTATGGTTTGGGAGCAGTGCCATGCCAAGCTGAACAAGATTTCCCATAGACGCCAATGTTAGAGACTGGGAGCAGTGCCATGCCAAGCCATCCAAGATTTCCCATAGATGCCAATGTTAGAGACAGGGAGCAGTGCCATGCCAAGCTGTCCAAGATTTCCCATAGATGCCAATGTTAAAGACCAGGAGCAGTGCCATGCCAAGTTAACCAAATTTTCCCAAAGACGCCAATGAGCACTGAAAGCTGAAAATTGGTCTAGGCAGGAAAGGGGTGAAAGTGCCCTGTATTTAAGTGGTTAAGGGGAACCCTATGACAGAATAAAAAAAAAATTCTGTCCCCCAAAATCCATATCAGACCCTTATCCAAGCATGCAGCCTGGAAGTCCAGAAAAGGGGGGGATGAGCGAGCCCCCCCTCCCCCCTGAATCATACCAGACCGCTTGCCCTCAACATGGGGATGGTGCTTTGGGATGCCCCCCAAAGTACCTTGTTCCTATGTTGATGGGGACAAGGGCCTCTTTCCGACAACCCTAGGCTGTGGTTGTGGGGGTCTGTGGGTGGGGGGGCTTACCGGAATCTGGAAGGCCTCTTTAACAAAGGGGCCCAAAGGTCCCCCCCTTCGTACATCTTACCTGTACCCCCAGATCCCGGCCCCCCCTATGTGAATGGGTATCCCATTCCCTACCCATTCACCAAAAAAGTACAAAAAAGTAAAAACCACAGAAAACTGTTTTTGACAAGTCCTTTATTAAAAAAAATAGTGTTCCTTCGATGTAAATTCATTGTCAATCATGACGCCCGCCAGCCCTGAAAA
Organism: Pelophylax lessonae; assembly: GCF_965119305.1. Taxonomy (NCBI): domain Eukaryota; kingdom Metazoa; phylum Chordata; class Amphibia; order Anura; family Ranidae; genus Pelophylax; species Pelophylax lessonae. The sequence continues at coordinate 3,787,816 of NC_138772.1, read as the reverse complement.
ATAGAAAAAAATTTAAAATGCTACCCGTCGTATGCTTCTGATGTCACATGATGTCACGTGACATCCAAAGAGGGCGTTGCCACGAGGTGATGTAGCTGGGTGGCCCTACCCCTTGTTTATAAAGTGTAAACTGTCAAAGCTGAAGATCAGGCATACAGCGGGTAGCCTCTTAGGAGGCAAAGCATTTTTTACAATTTTTCTATTTTACTGGTCCACGGGCGTCGCTATTGTCAATGGATTTACTTTGAGGGACACTATTTTATTTTTTATTTTGATAAAAGGACTTGTCAAAAACAGTTTCCTGTGGTTTTTACTTTTTTACCCTTTTTTGGTGAATGGGTACGGGTAAGATGTACGAAGGGGGGGGGACCTTTGGGCCCCCTTGTTAAAGGGGGCTTTCAGATTCTGATAAGCTCCCCCACCCACAGACCCCCACAACCACAGCCCAGGGTTGTCGGGATGAGGCCCTTATCTCCATTAACATGGGGACAAGGTGCTTTGGGGTGGGGGGAGAGCCCCCCTGCCTCAAAGCACCCCCCCATGTTGAGGGCATGTGGCCTGGTATGGTTCAGGAGGTGGGGGATGCTCGCTTGTCCTCCTCCTTTCCTGACCTGCCAGGCTGCATGCTTGGATAAGGGTCTGGTATGGATTTTAGGGGGGACCCCACATCATTTTCTTTTTAAAATTTTGGCGTGGTATGGTATGAAATTTTTTTAAATTTTTTTGTTATTTGTATTGCAGGGAGTTGGCAATACATTACAGCCGTGAGCAACTTTAAATGAAATTTTTTCCTTTAGAGATGTCAGTATTGCTGCAGCAGGCTCCATACGTCGTACAGATGCTTCACTTTACAGGCACATTAAAAGGACCCCCCAGGCACGATATTTAAAGGAATTTTTCATTTTTATTGCTTCACTTTAAGCCTCATTAAATTCTGTGCTCCTGTAAAAAACGATTGTTTTAAAACATTTTTTTAGCATTGATGCATGTCCCCCAGGGCAGTACCCGGGTTCCCATATACTTTTTATGGCAATAACTTTCATATAAGCCTTTAAAGGACTTTGGTTTTTCATGTTCGTGTCCCATGGACTTTAATAGAGTTCACGTTTGCTAGAATTTTTTCCCTGTTCAAGATGTTCTGGTGCGAACCGAACAGGGGGGTGTTCGGCCCATTCCTAATCGCAACAAGATATGGCAAATACTGAAAGAAATATCAGACCACCTCACCTGTCTTCTCAAAAAACTGTATGCAAGTCAAGAAGCAACAGAACAGAACATGGAAGAACTGATTGGTTCAAAATTGAGAAAGGAGTGCGGCAAGAATGTATATTGTCACCCTTCTTATTTAATCTCACAGCTCTCCACCAATCACGGCACGCACAAGTGGCAACACCTGGAGGACTTCATACATTGTACAACCAGAAGGAGGAAAGTCCCGTCTGGCCGTCATTGTACTATACTTGTTAAAATGCATCTAAACCCAAGAGAAAAAGTGTGTTATATGCCATCTTACCAGATCTTCCATGTGGTGGCTGCATTCATTTTCTTTTGTTTTCAGCCCTTTCTAACCTAATTTTCACTTGGTGATCCTGTCACTTACACCCTTCCTGTCCTAGGGTGACAAAGCTCAATCACTGTACTGTATCTATGGAGGAGAGGTGTTATCACCCTGGAACAGGTTTTATTTATATCTCTGCCACATTTGTATCTCTCAATAAAGTCTTTACAATGGTTATAACCAAGACCACGGGTTCTTTAGGCTCACTTTCATCACAGCACCTCGCTGTACAGGCTCAATTCTGGCCTTCAGATGGGGTTCTCTCAGGATCTAGGGTTCTCTCACACCACAAATCTCTACCATTTTAATACAGGGCTGTGGAAGAGAGTGGAAGCAGTTCTGTTACTTCTGCTCTCAAAGTGTCATTTAGCAATTATTAGTGTGAGGAAAGGGATATCTAGTGTAGTTAGGGTACTATTTTCCACTATAGTTAGATTTAATAATCTAGTTTCTGTAGGGAAAGTGTTAAGTGTAAGGGGACCGTAGTGTAGTGTAGGGTGAACTGACTCTGACTGCTATGGCAGGGTGACCAAACCCTTCCATTTCAGGGTGACCGCTATAGAGAAAAGATTGTTTCTCTTAGAACACTTATAGAACCGGATAGTGGCTACGCCCCTGTCACCCTGCTTTTTGTTGCAGGCGTTTATAGGGCTTTTTTGAGGACATGTTTGGAGGCAGGCAAAACATCTGAAATTCTGTATAGGGGTATATATACACTCACACTTATATATATGTATAAATACATATAGGTGTTATAGCAGAGAAGCCATATGGGTGTTAATTATTTCATTAGCGCAAGCATAGTGTTCTGCTACTTTCACACCTTTATATGTGTATGTGTATATATACCCCTACACGGAAGTTCAGATGTTATGCTTGCCTCCAAAGACGCCCCAAAAATGCCCAAAAAAACGCCAGCTACAAAAACCCCCAGGTGTGTTTTTGCAGCAGGCGTTTTTTTTGGGCATTTTTTGGGGTCTTTGGAGGCAGGCAAAACATCTGAAATTCTGTATAGGGGTATATATACACACACACTTATATGTATTTATACACATACACACATATAGGTGTGATAGGAGAGAAGCCATATGGGTGTTAATTATTTCATTAGTGCAAGCATATATAGGTACTTTCACACCTATATATGTGTGTATGTGTATATATACATACATGTGTGCGAGTATATATACCCCTACACAGAAGTTCTGATGTTATGCCTGCCTCCAAAGACCCCAAAAAATGCCCAAAAAACGCCTGCTACTAAACCGGCAAGGTGTGAAAATAGCGAAGCCATATGCCATAAGGATAATGGTTCTATATTAATTCTAATACAAACAAACTTTTTTTTCTGGTTCTGGACATGCTACAGAGCTGAAACTTCACAGGTACACTTTTTAGACCCCCCAGACACTAAATCCAAAGAAATCTCATTTTTTTTTTCAATAATTTTTTCAATAATTGGCTCTCTATCAAAAATGACAATTTTTAAGAACTTTTTTTTGTGTGATTAATAGTCCCTGGGGCATGACCCAGAACCCTAGGCACTTTTTAGGGGCATTTATTGGGTTTTAGGGCTTCAAAATGGTGTTTTTTGATTAGTTTGGGTCCCATTGATTTTAATGGGGTTCCGAAATCCGGGCAGAACTTTCGGGAAGTTCGGGTGTTCTGGTCGAACCGAACTTTTGAAAAGTTCGATTATCCCTACTTGTCACCTCAGCTTTCTCAGTCTCTCCAGACCCCTCTGTGGACCTGCTGGTCACCTCAGCTTTCTCAGTCTCTCCAGACTAGCGTAACTGTCCTGACTCTCCAAGTCCTGTGGGCAAGAAGTCCCCTCAACATTGGGTCTCCTCTCCCAAGAAGGTCACCCCTCCTGGCTGGAGCACACCACTATCTTGACACAACGGCTGTGTTTCTGAATGGCAGCAACTGCCTTGAGCTTTCCTCAGGCGTGGCGACCCTGCAAACCTATGTACTCACACAGGCATCCAGCAAAACCCGGACACATGACTGAAGGTTCCATTCCACCCAAGACACTTAGGAACCTTCAAACTCCAGGCCCCAATGCGGAACTACCAAGCCCAGAGAAAGCCTAAACCGTAACTCTACTTTCATAGTAAAAAAAAAAAGCAAAAAAAACAAAACATATAGCATATAAAATTGCAACACAAGTGATATTGTAATTGAATGTTATTAAAAATGACCTTTCCTTTTCAATCTGCAGAGCTGTGATTTCTGCAAAATACAATATGGCCACCTGGGGGTGCTCTGTGCACAGATGGTATACCGAATGCCCCCCAGAAATGTAATTTCCTGCTTGTGTGATTGGTTCACTGGTTTTCCCAGAAGTCTACACTAAGATACAAGTCAGATTTTAGGCATCCCCTGCAACAAAAGCGTCATTTTGGTGAGATGCTCCGAAATAGGGAAATCACATCTAGAAGGATGCAGACCCTGCCACTTTCCTTATTAGAACCCTGCAGGTGCAGCAGCTGATTGATAATTATAAAGTCACTCCCAATCGCATTTACTTTGCACATGGACACAGACTAATTCACAGACTAAACAGCTAATTCTTCAGAATAACTACTGGTGACCCACTACTTGATGACTGGTGATCTGATGATTGTTGGAGTAATGATAGAGGTGGAGGAAGCACAGATCCACAGAATGGATGAAGGATAAGCAGAGAGATCCTTGCAGTGCAGGTCCCCAGGTACAGCTTCCTCTCCAGCAAGGAGGACAGTGATCAGCACAGTAAAGTGCAATGCGCTATCATGTGTAAGTGGAAGAATGTATAAGAAACACTAAAATGATAGAATCAGATAAAGCAGCAAATCCCTGTAGGTTCACCACATACAATGAAAATAATGATAGAAAAGTATGGAGCGGCGCTATATCCGTTAAAATACAGTAAAATATAACAAATACCAATATAAATATACAAATCATGCTTCATACATAAATATAAATAGGAAAATCGTGTTTCAAGAGAGCTATAAAATATTCAAGTGAATAAATAAATACTCAAAATATATGTGCAATACAAGTAATGTGCATCAATAAATGTCTTAAATTATGCATAAAAGTCAGTAAAAATATAAAGAAAATAAAAATATATACAGTATCTCACAAAACTAAGTACACCCCTCACATTTCTGTAAATATTTTATTCTATCTTTTCATGTGACAACACTGAAGAAATGACACTTTGCTACAATGTAAAGTAGTGAGTGTACAGCTTGTATAACAGTGTAAATTTACTGTCCCCTCAAAATAACTCAACACACAGCCATTAATGTCTAAACCGCTGGCAACAAAAGTCAGTACACCCCTAAGTGACAATCTCCAAATTGGGCCCAAAGTGTCAATATTTTGTGTGGCCGCCATTATTTTCCAGCACTGCCTTAACCCTCTTGGGCATGGAGTTCACCAGAGCTTCACAGGTTGTCACTGGAGTCCTCTTCCCCTCCTCCATGACGACATCACAGAGCTGGTGGATGTTAGAGACCTTGCGCTCCTCCACCTTCTGTTTGAGGATCCCCACAGATGCTCAATAGGGTTTAGGTCTGGAGACATGCTTGGCCAGTCCATCACCTTTACCCTCAGCTTCTTTAGCAAGGTAGTGGTCACCTTGGAGGTGTTTGGGGTCGTTATGTTGGAATACTGCCCTGCCCCCCAGTCTCTGAAGGGAGGGGATCATTCTCTGCTTTACTATGTAGCAGAGCAGACCCTCCGGTCTACTAAACCAAACAAATAGGTAAATCATGTCTAGAAGGATGCAGTCCCTACCACTTTCCTCATTAGAGCCCCGCAGGTGCAGAAGCTGATTGATAATTATAAAATCACTCCCACTCGCACATGGACACAGACAAACAAACTCGATTTCTTCAGAGTAACAAAATATAGGAATCTGCTATGGAGTTTGTTACATTCCCTGCAATGTATATAGATCACCCAGAGAGGGGGAGGGGTTTTTTGTCTCATCACAAGTGGAGTTACTCTTAAGCACAGTTTTCTCCGCTCATTAGGAACATTCCGGAGCCTGGCAGTGAATTCTGTGTGATTTCTACCTTCATTACATAATCTTACATGGCGGCAGATCCTCGCACTGTCACACATTGTATCCTCTCCTGGGATGAATCTGCCGCTGATACAATGTTTCTTTCTATGATTCCGCTTTCCTCTCTCTCTGTAGATTTGTTGGACGCGCTGATACTGGGCTTTAGATTTAGGGTCAGTTCACTCCATAGAGATGCAGTCCGGATGCTTTTCTGCATGCGCATTTTTGACGTTTTTTTGACGCGTTCCAGTGCGTTTTGGATGTGTTTTTGATGCAGTTCAGTGCATTTTCCCCCTCTTTTTTCTTAAGCTTTAGTCCTGGTTCACACATATGCGATCAGCGCATCCGCACAAGTGTGAACCGGCACTTAGTCCTGGTTCACACATATGTGATGCGGGAACCCTGCGAATCCACTGTGGGTTCCCACATTACATTCAACTCACACGGCCATATGCGATTCAATGGGGGTGTCAATACAAAGGTAACCGGTTCCCGACCGGCCGTCGCAGTGTTACTGCAGCAGGCTGGCTCTCCTGCGCGAACTGGTGCTAAGGGGCAAGTGTGCGCCGCCAGCGGCACGCTCCTCCCCCCACTAGGCAGCGGGGATGTCGATCCACTGGGCCAGCAGCCACAATTGCCGCCTGACACCTGCGATCGTTCCCCGCTGAGCAGTGCTTTAAGTGGCCCAGAAGAGGCGCCGGTACTCTATTATAGCCTATATATTTTTTTGCCCCCCCACCCCACATCAGGGTCCCCACAGACCACCCCCCCCCCCCCCGGCCTGGGCTGGGACTGGCGGTGACTGGTCTGGCTCTGGAGTGGGAAATATTCTTGGTGGGGGGGGGGCAATTGAGGGCGCAGATGTCCAAAATGAGCGTACGGGTACACTAAGGCGCACGGAGAGGTGGCGGTATGCTCAAGAGCCATATTTGGAAGTTGCGGTACTGAGTACCAGTGCATACCGGCCCACTTAAAGCACTGCCGCTGAGAGAGAAGGACGGTCGGATGTTGTAAACACAGCTGACCGTTCTTCTCCCTGGAATGATCACAGAGCTCCTTCTATATAGGATCACATGTCTCTATGATCATTTCACAAGCCACACCCCTACAGTTAGAAAACACCCCCTAGGCTCATATTTAACCCTTTGATCACCCCTGTGTTAACCCCTTCCCTGCCAGTGTCATTAGTACAGTGACAGTGCATATTTTTAGCACTGATTACTGTAGTAATGTCACTGGTCCCCCCAAAAGTGTCAAAAATGTCAGTTAGGTGTCCGATCTGTCCACCGCAATGTCGCAGTCCCGCTAAAAATCGCAGATCGCCGCCATTACCAGTAAAAAAGTAAAGAAATAAAAAATGACAAATCTTTCCCCTAGTTAGTAGATGCGATAACTTTCGCGCAAACCAAACAAAATACGCTTATTTATTTTTTTTTTTTAACCAAAAATATGTAGCAGAAAACTAATTGCCCTAAAATGATGAAAAATAAATACATTTGTTTTTGCTATTGAGAATGTTATATAGCAGAAAGTGAAAAATATTGTTTTTTTCTTTCAGAATTGTCGCTCTTTTTTTGTTTATAGCGCAAAAAATAAAAATCGCACAGGAGATCAAACACCACCAAAAGAAAGCTCTATTTGTGGGGAAAAAAACATCAATTTTATTTGGGGGTACAGTGTCGCACGACCGCACAATTTTCTGTAAAAGCAACGCAGTTCCAAATTGCAAAAAAAATGACCTGGTCATTAAGGGGGCAAATCCTTCCAGTCCAGAACTGGTTAACGACACCCCCAAATCAGTTTTCATATCGCAGTGTGAGCTGTCAGTTCAGACATGAATCGGATTGCATAAGTGTGAACACCCATGCGATCCGATTCTGCTGTGGACCCAAAAAAAGGGTCCTGTGTGATTTGTGTCCGAATGCGATGCGAATTCAGCCACACAATCTGTATGGCTGATTTGCATCGCACAGACATCACATGTGATTTTCAGAGCAGTGTGCTGCGAATCAAATGCGGTATCTGTCATCGGAGATATGTGAACCGCCCAGGGTCGGCCCTACCATGGGTCCCGGTGGGACCATGGGACCCAGGCGGCACTTAGAGAGGGGCGGCCCCGGCCGCCTCTTCTCTTCGGCTACTGTATTGCTAAAAAAAAAAAAAAAGGTCCGCGGCTGGCCTGACATGCACACTGCGCATGTGCCGCCGGCCGCCGCCGTTTGGAAAAGCCCATAAAATTTCGGCTATTTCCGGGAATAGCCGAACATGTACGGACTTTACCGAGCAGCGGCGGCGGGTGGCACATGCGCAGTGTACATGTCAGGCCAGCCGCGGACCTTGTGCCGACGTTCGTTTCCCCAGGCACTCGGCTCTGATCAGAACTCCGCCTCCCCAGCACACATGGATTCCGCCCCTCCAGCTTCCTCCAGCCTTCTGAACTCCAGCTCCGCCTCCCCAGCCAATTTTAAAATCCTAAGGCGCCCTTTAGGAACAGGTAAGTGAGACTGCTCCATACACAGCCACACTACCTGCCATTATGTGGGGCTGCATGCATGCTACAGAAGATGCAGTGCTGCGTTCATGGTACATGCCCACAGCACTGCATCTCCTGAAGTATGCCCGCAGACCCGCATTCTCCTGCACCATGCCTGCAGCCCCGCATTCTCCTGTACCATGCTCGCAGCCCCGCATTCTCCTGTACCATGCTCGCAGTCCCGCATTCTCCTGTACCATGCCTGCAGCCCCGCATTCTCCTGCACCATGCCCGAACCCTGCATTCTCCTGCACCATGCCCGCAGTCCCGCATTCTCCTGTACCATGCCTGCAGCCCCGCATTCTCCTGCACCATGCCCGAACCCTGCATTCTCCTGCACCATGCCCGCAGTCCCGCATTCTCCTGTACCATGCCCGCAGCCCTGCATTCTCCTGTACCATGCCCGCAGCCCCGCATTCTCTTGTACCATGCCCGCAGCCCCGCATTCTCCTGCACCATGCCGGCAGCCCCGCATTCTCCTGTACCATGCCCGCAGTCCCGCATTCTCCTGTACCATGCCCGCAGTCCCGCATTCTCCTGTACCATGCCCGCAGCCCCGCATTCTCCTGTACCATGTCCTAGGCCCTGCATTGTCCTGTACCATTCCCGCAGCCCTGCAGGGCACTGTGGCATTATAGACAGTAGAAAGCCTGGTGCGCTCATCTGCCTAGTGTCAACTGCTCTGTCCTGCTCCTGCTGTCACTCCATACACACTCACACACCTCTGACTGCTTTCATAGTCCTATAGAATGTGGGGGCCTCTGGGAGGGCGTGAATTCTTTTTTGGGGGGGGGGGGCAGCATTTCATTCTCGGACCCAGGCAGCACAATGTCTTGGGCCAGCCCTGGAACCGCCACTTAATAGGGATATGTTTGTTTGGTGCGTTTAAGTGCCATGGGTGTCCACAGAATTTTTTTCAGGGGAGGGGCATCATTTTAAGGTCACCCGTGCTCCACCCCACCATAGATCCCTCTTTAGAACAGGCCAGGGCCCCTATATATCCCTCTTTAGTCTTACCTTTTCACCTATATTCCCCCGTGCTACCAGGTTTTCCTTTTCCTGCACCACCAGGTACTCCAGGCACTCCCTGCAGAGAATATACAGTATATATATATATATAGCCAATATGACCCCCTTTAGAGCAGGCCAGGGTCCCTCATAGATCCCCCTTTAGAGCAGGCCAGGGTCCCCCATAGATCCCCCTTTAGAGCAGGCCAGGGTCCCTCATAGATCCCCCTTTAGAGCAGGCCAGCGTCCCCCATAGATCCCCCTTTGGAGCAGGCCAGGGTCCCTCATAGATCCCCCTTTAGAGCAGGCCAGCGTCCCCCATAGATCCCCCTTTAGAGCAGGCCAGGGTCCCTCATAGATCCCCTTTAGAGCAGGCCAGGGTCCCCCATAGATCCCCCTTTAGAGCAGGCCAGCGTCCCCCATAGATCCCCCTTTAGAGCAGGCCAGGGTCCCTCATAGATCCCCTTTAGAGCAGGCCAGGGTCCCCATAAATCCCCCTTTAGAGCAGGCCAGCGTCCCCCATAGATCCCCCTTTAGAGCAGGCCAGGGTCCCTCATAGATCCCCTTTAGAGCAGGCCAGGGTCCCCCATAGATCCCCCTTTAGAGCAGGCCAGCGTCCCCCATAGATCCCCCTTTAGAGCAGGCCAGGGTCCCTCATAGATCCCCTTTAGAGCAGGCCAGGGTCCCCATAAATCCCCCTTTAGAGCAGGCCAGCGTCCCCCATATATCCCCCTTTAGAGCAGGCCAGGGTCCCTCATAGATCCCCTTTAGAGCAGGCCAGGGTCCCTCATAGATCCCCCTTTAGAGCAGGCCAGCGTCCCCCATAGATCCCCCTTTAGAGCAGGCCAGGGTCCCTCATAGATCCCCCTTTAGAGCAGGCCAGGGTCCCCCATAGATCCCCCTTTAGAGCAGGCCAGGGTCCCTCATAGATCCCCTTTAGAGCAGGCCAGGGTCCCCATAAATCCCCCTTTAGAGCAGGCCAGCGTCCCCCATATATCCCCCTTTAGAGCAGGCCAGGGTCCCTCATAGATCCCCTTTAGAGCAGGCCAGGGTCCCTCATAGATCCCCCTTTAGAGCAGGCCAGCGTCCCCCATAGATCCCCCTTTAGAGCAGGCCAGGGTCCCTCATAGATCCCCCTTTAGAGCAGGCCAGGGTCCCCCATAGATCCCCCTTTAGAGCAGGGTCCCCATAGATTCCCCTCTTAGAGCAGGCCAGGAAATTTCCAGGGGGGGGGGGGGGGAAAGGACTTGCCCCCCCCTTGCAGATGTCCATGTTAGGGGCTCTCTGGTACGTTTTTGATGCATTTTACAGCGTTCCAGTACAGTTCAGTGCAGAAAAAATGCAGCATGTTTTACTTTTTTTTTCTGGAACTGGAACGCACTGGTGTGAACTGTGCCATTGGCAACTATGCCATTACAGCCTACTTCTTATGCGTTTTTGATGCAGAAAAAAAACGCACTGGACAGCATGTGGTGTGAACTGGCCCTTACTGTTTGTCCTGATGAAGGGCGCAGTGCTGAAACTCTTCCCAATCTGTCCGTGTTGTGCCGAAACTTTAATAAGTCTTCACGTTCTGCTCTTGCTGCGGATTGAGATATATATATATATATATACCCCTCCTCCCCTCCATACTGTCTTCATACATATGTCAGCTCCTCGCCGCTTCTCTTTGTCGTTCATTATCTCTCCTCCATCACTGAGCGCTCTGCGATGTTTGGATCCCAGCACGGCGCGGCGCTCTGAGCAGCTGCTAATAAACAGGGCGTCTTCCAGCCTGTCATCGCGCGCACATCACAACCAGAGAATAGACGCGCAGCATCGCAGGTAGTTCACAGGAGAGCAGAGCGTTGGCCGCATTCATATTCCACACCAAGCAGAATAAAAATAGAATGGAACGAGTGATTTTAAGACATTCCTGGGACTGGGACGCGGAATAGAGAAATCCGAGGTTGGTGATCTCCCCCAGAGGAGCGCAATGCTCCATTCCTGGCACAGAGAGCCCAGCACTGGGACTGATCAGTACAAGGATTTGGGTATTTAACCATTTCCATACTGCTGGCCGTCAGTGCCAGGACAAGTTCACCCAGCACCCAAGGCAAGGATGCCAAACTGCGCCCCTCCTTCCCTTAGGGTTAGGGTCAAGGCGCCCCCCCCCCCATCCCTGCAATAATCCATTGCGCCCAGGGCAATCGACCCTCCTGCCCACCCTTTGTCCCAGCCCTGATCCTGCTGGTCAGGGGAAGCCTCTCTACTGCTATAGCTACTGGTCTCCGAGCCTGACCAGTGACCCCTGACAACCTCCCCTCCTGCCCACCCCTTGTCCCGGCCCTGCTGGCCATCATATGATGTCCTGGGCTGTCAGTGGAGATATCGGGATGATCGGTGCAGCTGCCGGCATCATTCAGATACTGTATCTTCTTTCTCAGCCGGTGATTTCCTGCACCATAAGAATGATCATAGCGGCTGTTCAGCCACTTGATTATTTTTACAGGCAGTGGGAGGGGATGTCCCCCCCTCCCCTCCTGCCGCTCTCTGGTGCTTCTACCTGCTCACCCGTGCAATCAGCGAGCCGGAGAAGGAACCTACCGGCAGCGAAGGTTTACCATAGAGCTGACCGAGGACCAGATGATCCTCGGTCATCTCTATGACTCTCGCAGGCCAGGTGCAACGTTATGACGTCTTACCTTGCACCGGCAGTTGTAAACACTACAATGTGTTTGGCTGGAAAGCCTGAGATTGGCACCCACCGCCCTTCGGTGCTTCTACTGGCTCACCCGTGTAAGGGGTCGGTGAGCCAGAGAATGAATCGGCCAGCGGCAGAAGTTTACCATAGAGCTGACCGAGGACCAGATGGTTCCCAGTCATCTCTATGGCTTTTGGAGGCCGGACACAACGTTATGATGTCACATCTTGCACCGGCAGTTGTAAACACTGCTGTGTGTTCCGCTGAAAAGCCTGAGATCGCCCCCCTCTGGTGCTTCTACTGGCTCGCCCGTGCAATCAGCGAGCTGGAGAAGGAATCCGCTGGCGGGGGAAGTTTACCTTAGAGCTGACCAAGGTTCAGATGGTTCCCAGACATCTCTATGACTCTCGGAGGCCGGGCGGAAAGCTGTGTTCGACTGGAAAAGCCTGAGATTGCCCCTCCCACCTTTGGTGCTTCTACTGGCTCACCCGTGCAATAGGTGAGCAGGAGAATGAATCAGCCAGCAGCAGAACTTTACCATAGAGCTGACCGAGGACCAGATGGTCCCCAGTCTTCTCTATGACTCTCGAAGGCCGGGCACGATATTATGATGTCACTTCCGGCCCCAATAGTTCTAAACACTGCTATAAAGTCTGAGATTGCCCCCTCCCGCTGCCCTCCGGTGCTTCTACTGGCTCATCCGTGCGATCAGCGAGCTGGAGAAGGAATCCGGCGGCGGCGGAAGTTTACCATAGAGCTGACCGAGGATCAGATGGTCCCCGGTCATGTCTCTGACTCTCGGAGTCTGGGCACGACGTTATGACGTCACATCTTGCACCGGCAGTTGTAAACACTGCCATGTGTTCAGCTGGAAAGGCCGGGTCTTATAGGTCTTATAGACCCCACATCTCTCCATAAAGAGGACCTGTCATCCCTACTCCTATTACAGGGGATCCCTCAATAAAGAGGACCTGTCATCCCTATTCCTATTACAAGGGATCCCTCCATAAAGAGGACCTCTCATCCCTATTCCTATTACAGGGGATCCCTCAATAAAGAGGACCTGTCATCCCTATTCCTATTACAGGGGATCCCTCCATAAAGAGGACCTGTCATCCCTATTCCTATTACAAGGGATCCCTCCATAAAGAGGACCTCTCATCCCTATTCCTATTACAGGGGATCCCTCCATAAAGAGGACCAGTCATCTCTATTCCTATTACAGGGGATCCCTCCATAAAGAGGACCTGTCATCCCTATTCCTATTACAAGGGATCCCTCCATAAAGAGGACCTCTCATCCCTATTCCTATTACAGGGGATCCCTCCATAAAGAGGACCTGTCATCCCTATTCCTATTACAGGGGATCTCTCCATAAAGAGGACCTGTCATCCCTATTCCTATTACAGGGGATCCCTCCATAAAGAGGACCTGTCATCCCTATTCCTATTACAGGGGATCCCTCCATAAAGAGGACCTGTCATCCCTATTCCTATTACAGGGGATCTCTCCATAAAGAGGACCTGTCATCCCTATTCCTATTACAAGGGATCCCTCCATAAAGAGGACCTGTCATCCCTATTCCTATTACAGGGGATCTCTCCATAAAGAGGACCTGTCATCCCTATTCCTATTACAAGGGATCCCTCCATAATGAGGACCTGTCATCCCTATTCCTATTACAGGGGATCTATCCATAAAGAGGACCTGTCATCCCTATTCCTATTACAGGGGATCCCTCCATAAAGAGGACCTGTCATCCCTATTCCTATTACAAGGGATCCCTCCATAAAGAGGACCCGTCATCCCTATTCCTATTACAGGGGATCTCTCCATAAAGAGGATCCGTCATCCCTATTCCTATTACAAGGGATCTCTCCATAAAGAGGACCTGTCATCCCTATTCCTATTACAGGGGATCCCTCCATAAAGAGGACCTGTCATCCCTATTCCTATTACAGGGGATCTCTCCATAAAGAGGACCTGTCATCCCTATTCCTATTACAGAGGATCCCTCCATAAAGAGGACCTGTCATCCCTATTCCTATTACAGGGATCTCTCCATAAAGAGGACCCTTCATCCCTATTCCTTTTGCAGGGGATCTCTCCATAAAGAGGACCTGTCATCCCTATTCCTATTACAAGGGATCCCTCCATAAAGAGGACCTGTCATCCCTATTCCTATTACAGGGGATCCCTCCATAAAGAGGACCTGTCATCCCTATTCCTATTACAAGGGATCCCTCCATAAAGAGGACCTGTCATCCCTATTCCTATTACAGGGGATCCCTCCATAAAGAGGACCTGTCATCCCTATTCCTATTACAGGGGATCCCTCCATAAAGAGGACGCGTCATCCCTATTCCTATTACAGGGGATCCCTCCATAAAGAGGACCTGTCATCCCTATTCCTATTACAGGGGATCCCTCCATAAAGAGGACCTGTCATCCCTATTCCTATTACAAGGGATCCCTCCATAAAGAGGACCTGTCATCCCTACTCCTATTACAAGGGATCCCTCCATAAAGAGGACCTGTCATCCCTATTCCTATTACAAGGGATCCCTCCATAAAGAGGACCTGTCATCCCTATTCCTATTACAGGGGATCCCTCCATAAAGAGGACCTGTCATCCCTATTCCTATTACAGGGGATCCCTCCATAAAGAGGACCTGTCATCCCTATTCCTATTACAGGGGATCCCTCCATAAAGAGGACCTGTCATCCCTATTCCTATTACAAGGGATCCCTCCATAAAGAGGACCTGTCATCCCTACTCCTATTACAAGGGATCCCTCCATAAAGAGGGCCTGTCATCCCTACTCCTATTACAGGAGATCTCTCCATAAAGAGGACCCGTCATCCCTATTCCTATTACAGAGGATCCCTCCATAAAGAGGACCTGTCATCCCTATTCCTATTACAGGGATCTCTCCATAAAGAGGACCTGTCATCCCTATTCCTATTACAAGGGATCCCTCCATAAAGAGGACCTGTCATCCCTATTCCTATTACAGGGGATCCCTCCATAAAGAGGACCTGTCATCCCTATTCCTATTACAAGGGATCCCTCCATAAAGAGGACCTGTCATCCCTACTCCTATTACAAGGGATCCCTCCATAAAGAGGGCCTGTCATCCCTACTCCTATTACAGGAGATCTCTCCATAAAGAGGACCTGTCATCCCTATTCCTATTACAGGGGATCCCTCCATAAAGAGGACCTGTCATCCCTATTCCTATTACAGGGATCCCTCCATAAAGAGGACCTGTCATCCCTACTCCTATTACAAGGGATCCCTCCATAAAGAGGACCTGTCATCCCTATTCCTATTACAAGGGATCCCTCCATAAAGAGGACCTGTCATCCCTATTCCTATTACAGGGGATCCCTCCATAAAGAGGACCTGTCATCCCTATTCCTATTACAAGGGATCCCTCCATAAAGAGGACCTGTCATCCCTACTCCTATTACAAGGGATCCCTCCATAAAGAGGGCCTGTCATCCCTACTCCTATTACAGGAGATCTCTCCATAAAGAGGACCCGTCATCCCTATTCCTATTACAGAGGATCCCTCCATAAAGAGGACCTGTCATCCCTATTCCTATTACAAGGGATCCCTCCATAAAGAGGACCTGTCATCCCTACTCCTATTACAAGGGATCCCTCCATAAAGAGGACCTGTCATCCCTATTCCTATTACAAGGGATCCCTCCATAAAGAGGACCTGTCATCCCTATTCCTATTACAGGGGATCCCTCCATAAAGAGGACCTGTCATCCCTATTCCTATTACAAGGGATCCCTCCATAAAGAGGACCTGTCATCCCTACTCCTATTACAAGGGATCCCTCCATAAAGAGGGCCTGTCATCCCTACTCCTATTACAGGAGATCTCTCCATAAAGAGGACCCGTCATCCCTATTCCTATTACAGAGGATCCCTCCATAAAGAGGACCTGTCATCCCTATTCCTATTACAGGGATCTCTCCATAAAGAGGACCTGTCATCCCTATTCCTATTACAAGGGATCCCTCCATAAAGAGGACCTGTCATCCCTATTCCTATTACAGGGGATCCCTCCATAAAGAGGACCTGTCATCCCTATTCCTATTACAAGGGATCCCTCCATAAAGAGGACCTGTCATCCCTACTCCTATTACAAGGGATCCCTCCATAAAGAGGGCCTGTCATCCCTACTCCTATTACAGGAGATCTCTCCATAAAGAGGACCTGTCATCCCTATTCCTATTACAAGGGATCCCTCCATAAAGAGGGCCTGTCATCCCTACTCCTATTACAGGAGATCTCTCCATAAAGAGGACCTGTCATCCCTATTCCTATTACAAGGGATGTTTACATTACTTGTAATAGGAATAAAAGTGATAAAAAAAAAACATTTCAAGGGAAAGTGTTAAAAAATAAATAAAATATAAAAAAAATATAAATAAATATATAAAATAAACAATTAAAAAAATAAATAAATTAAAGTGCCCCGTGTCCCCTCAGGCTCGCATGCAGAAGTAAACGCATACATAGGTCATGTCCGCATGTGTAAACGACGTTTAAACCACACATGTGAGGTATCACTGCGATCGTCAGAGCGAGGGCAATAATTCCATCCCCAGACCTCCTCTGTAACTCTAAACTGATAATCCTTCAAATTTTTAATGCGTTGCCTATGGAGATTATTAAGTACTGTAGTTGTCGCCATTCCACGAGTCTGCGCAATTTTGAAAGCGTGACATGTTAGGTAATTATTTACTCGGCGTAAAATCATCTTTCACATTATGCAAAAAAATCGGGATAACTTTATTGTTTTTGTTTTTTTTTTGTTTATTTTTTAATCTATGAAAAGGTTTTTAAAAAAAAAAAAATTGTGTGACATAAAAAATGACCGCCATTTTATTTTTTACATTTCCCCCCGCCTTCCGCCGGCCTCCAGTGCTTCTACCGGCTCGCCCGTGGGATCGGCATTCCAGAGTAGGAATCCGCCGGCGGCAGTTTACCATAGATGGTCCCCGGTCATCTCTATGACTCTCGGAGGCCGGGCGTGACATTATGACGTCACATGTGAGATCATTTTTTTTTTTTATCTCACCTTACCTCCAACACTGAATGTTTGTAATTGCAAGGGGGACTGGGGTGTGCTGGAGAGACTACTGATGCTAGATGCTGAGGGATTTATTGTCACTGGGGGGGGGGGGTCCAATGTTGCTGGGGAGCTCTATTGCTGGTGGTGGGGGGGATTTATTGTTTTTGGGGGGTCAATTGTTGATGGGAGAGGTTTACTGTTGAGGGAGGGATCTATTGTTGCTGGCTCCTGGAGAGTCTATTGGTGTTGGATACTGGTAGATCTAGGGAATTTTTTCCTCAGGTGCAGGTGCTCCCCCATTTCTAGTTACCCTGTGTCTCCGCCCCCTATCCACCTCTGAGCACCGTCCCTTGGTTCCACCCCCTACCCATCTCTGAGCACCTTCCCTTGGTTCCACCCTCTACCCACCTCTGAGCACCTTCCCTTGGTTCCACCCTCTACCCACCTCTGAGCACCTTCCCTTGGTTCCACCCTTTACCTAGAGAATATAGAAAAGTATCATTAGTTGATGGTAAGAAGTATGGAATAGACCAACCAGCAACAATAGATCCACACACAAATTTAGACCCCCCTCTGCAATAATTAATGTCCCAGCATTAACAGATCTCCCCAGCGACTATAGTTTCCCCAGCGGCAATACATTTTTCCAGCAACAATAATCTCTCCCAGTAACTATAGATCCCCAGAAACAACAGATTCCCTCAGCAACAACAGATCCCCCTAACAACAATAGATCTCTTCCAGCAACAATAGACCCCCCACAAGAAAATACCCCCAGCAACAATAGATCTACCCCAGCAACAATAGATCTAGCCATGGCTTTTTTTTTTTTTATCGGGAACCCTGGGGAACGCAGTTTGGGCACCTCCAGCACTGAATAAATGTAACTGCAAGGGGTGTTGGGGTGTGCTGGAGAGTCTACTGATGCTGGCTGCTGGGGGATTTATTGTTGCTGGTGGGGTTCTATTATTGTTGCTGTAGGGGTCTATTGTTACTGGCGGAGGATCTATAATAGCTGGGGGGTCTTATGTTGCTGGGGGGGCAAAGGTTGTTGGGAGGGATCTACTGATAAGGGAGGGGTCTGTTGTTGCTGGCCACTGGAAGGTTCACTGAAGCTGGCAGGGGTTCTATTGTTGCTAGGGACATTGTGTGTTGTTTGGGATCTATTGTTGCTGGGGGGGAAGGTTATTGTATTGCATTATAGAGGAGATCTATTTTACTTCTTTTCCTGTTATCATTAACACAATTCCATAGAAATTGCTTAGCACTACAAAATGATACTTGGTTCTGTATTCTCTAAAAGGGGCGGTACTGGGAGGTGGGTCGGGGGTGGAACCAAGGGAACGCAGCTGCGGCACCTCCAGCCCTGAATATATGTAGTTGCAAGGGGTGCTGGGGTGTGCTGGAGAGTCTACTGATGGGGTTCTACTATTGTTGCTGTGGGGGTCTATTGTTACTGGTGGAGGATCTATAATAGCTGGGGGGCCTTATGTTGCTGGGGGGGTCAACTGTTGTTGGGAGTGATCTACTGTTGATGGAGGAGTCTGTTGTTGCTGGCCACTGGAGGGTTTACTGAAGCTGGAAAGGGTCTATTGTTGCTGGGGGCTTCGTTTGTTGTGGGGGGTCTATTGTTGCTGAGGGAGATGGTTGTTGCTGGCTGGGGGAGATCTCTTTTACTCCTTTTCCTGTTATCATTAACAAATTTCATACAAATTGCTTAGCACTGCAAAATTATACTTGGTTCTGTATTCTCTAGAAGGGGCAGTACTGGGAGGTGGGTAGGGGGTGGAACCAAGGGACGGTGCTCAGAGGGGGGAAAGGGGTGGAACCAAGAGACATGCTCAGAGGGGGTGGAACCAAGGGACAGTGCTCGGAGGTGGGAGAGGGGTGGAACGAGGAACGGTGCTTGGAGGTGGGTAGGTGGTGGGTAGGTGGTGGAACCAAGGGACGGTGCTTGGAGGTGGGTAGGGGGTGGGACCAAGGGACGGTGCTCAGGGGAGTAGGGGGTGGAACCAAGGGACGGTGCTCGGAGGGGGGAAAGGGGTGGCACCAAGGGACGGTGCTCAGAGGTGGGTAGGGAGTGGAACCAAGGGACGGTGCTCAGAGGGGGGAAAGGGGTGGCACCAAGGGACAGTGCTCAGAGGTGGGTAGAGGGGGGGACCAAGGGACGGTGGTCGGAGGGGGGTAGGGGTGGAGCCAAGGGAAGGTGCTCGGAGGGGGGAAGGGGGTAGCACCAAGGGACGGTGCTTGGAGGTGGGTATGGGGTGGAACCAAGGGACAGTGCTCGGAGGGGGGAAGGGGGTGGCACCAAGGGATGGTGCTCGGAGGTGGGTAGGGGGTGGAACCAAGGGACGGTGCTTGGAGGTGGGTAGGGGTGGAACCAAGTGACGGTGCTTGGAGGGGGGTAGGGGGTGGAATCAAGAGACGGTGCTCGGAGGTGGGTCTCCAGAAGACGGAGACAAGGGATGGTGCTCGGAGGAGGGTAGGGGTGGAACCAAGGGACTGTGCTCAAAGGAGGGTAGGTGGTGGACCCAAGTGACAGTGCTCGGAGGTGGGTAGTGGGTGGACCCAAGGGACGGTGCTCGGAGGTGGGTAGGAGGTGGATCCAAGGGAGGGTGCTCGGAGGTAGGTAGGAGGTGGAACCAAGGGACCGTACTCGGTGGTGGGTATGGGATTGAACCAAGGGATGGTGCTCAGGGGGTGTAGGGGGTGGAACCAAGGGACGGTGCTTGGAGGTGGGTAGGGGCTGGAACCAAGGGACGGTGCTTGGTGGTCTGTAGGGGGTGGAACCAAGGGAGGGTGCTCACAGGTAGGTTGTGGAACCAAGGGACGGTGCTTGGAGGTGGGTAGGGGGTGGGACCAAGGGACGGTGCTCGGGGGAGTAGGGGGTGGAACCAAGGGACGGGGCTCGGAGGGGGGAAAGGGGTGGCACCAAGGGACGGTGCTCAGAGGTGGGTAGGGAGTGGAACCAAGGGACGGTGCTCAGAGGGGGGAAAGGGGTGGCACCAAGGGACGGTGCTCAGAGGTGGGTAGAGGGGGGAACCAAGGGACGGTGGTCGGAGGGGGGTAGGGGTGGAGCCAAGGGAAGGTGCTCGGAGGGGGGAAGGGGGTAGCACCAAGGGACGGTGCTTGGAGGTGGATATGGTGTGGAACCAAGGGACAGTGCTCGGAGGGGGGAAGGGGGTGGCACCAAGGGATGGTGCTCGGAGGTGGGTAGGGGGTGGAACCAAGGGACGGTGCTTGGAGGTGGGTAGGGGTGGAACCAAGTGACGGTGCTTGGAGGGGGGTAGGGGGTGGAATCAAGAGACGGTGCTCGGAGGTGGGTCTCCAGAGGACGGAGACAAGGGATGGTGCTCGGAGGAGGGTAGGGGTGGAACCAAGGGACAGTGCTCAAAGGAGGGTAGGTGGTGGACCCAAGTGACAGTGCTCGGAGGTGGGTAGTGGGTGGACCCAAGGGACGGTGCTCGGAGGTGGGTAGGAGGTGGATCCAAGGGAGGGTGCTCAGAGGTAGGTAGGAGGTGGAACCAAGGGACTGTACTCGGTGGTGGGTATGGGATTGAACCAAGGGATGGTGCTCAGGGGGTGTAGGGGTGGAACCAAGGGACGGTGCTTGGAGGTGGGTAGGGGCTGGAACCAAGGGACGGTGCTTGGTGGTCTGTAGGGGGTGGAACCAAGGGAGGGTGCTCACAGGTAGGTAGGGAACCAAGGGACGGTGCTTGGAGGTGGGTAGGGGGTGGAACCAAGGGACAGTGCTCGGAGGTGGGTAGGGGGCAGAGACAAGAGGGTGACCTGGAAAGGGGGAGCTATGAAAAAAAAAAACCCTGGTAAGAGGTTTCCTTCAGTTTGAAAAATCCTGGAGTCAACAGTTGGGAAGGTGAGGGTTGTAGTCCATTAGTCTTCAGCAGAGATAAGACATCGGTTCCATAATAACATGTGGCTGGAGACATATTGGCGTTATCCTACCATTGGCTATTTGGCTCTGATACCCCCGGGGCCAAACAGCAACCAACTGTCCACTGAACATGATTACATTCTGCATGTTGAAGCTCCTCGGCCGTTCATCTTCGGCTTTTCTCAGTGTTTCCTTCCCAACACAATTAAAAATCAGACATGAGTCGTGATGTGATGTCAATAATAACATAGAGCGGCATTGATATAGGAGAATATAATCCCCACTGCACTGGATACTCCGCTGCCCCTTCATATATGCAAACGAGTCATTTCCTCCACTCCCGGGATCTGCTCAGCCGAGTGGAAAGTCAATTTCTTTTTATCACAGCCTCTTTGGATTCCAATCAATCGGCCATCTTTCTTCATTCCGGGGCTGAGTGCCGTTGCTGAGATTCATTGTTGCTTTGTAAAAGATCTCGCAGTATCATCTGGGCTAATGTTACCTTTTAATGCTTTACTTTGCATTTTAATAAAATGTTTAGGCCGATGATGAGATTTCAGAAGAGATCATTGGGAAAATTACGGGAAAAGGGAAAACCGAAAATCTAGGGGCTTCCAGGAGAAGGCCAATGGACGGGAGAACCAGGACAGGGTTTAGACAGTTGCAGAGACGAACTGGCAACAAAGATAAACCTTTCTGCCAATGAGGAAATGAAAGTAAAATAAAAATATAAGAACAAATCAACAACAAAAAAAGATGAATGACTGGAGTTACAATGAGAGGTTTTGTGGTGTCAGTGGGAGGAATAGTGCCCCATCATTGGTGTCAGTGGGAGGAATAGTGCCCCCTCATTGGTGTCAGTGGGAAGAATAGTGCCCCATCATTGGTGTCAGTGGGAAGAATAGTGCCCCCTCATTGGTGTCAGTGGGAAGAATAGTGCCCCATCATTGGTGTCAGTGGGAAGAATAGTGCCCCATCATTGGTGTCAGTGGGAAGAATAGTGCCCCATCATTGGTGTCAGTGGGGGGAATAGTGCCCCATCATTGGTGTCAGTGGGAGGAATAATGCCCCATCATTGGTGTCAGTGGGAGGAATAGTGCCCCATCATTGGTATCAGTGGGGGGAATAGTGCCCCATCATTGGTGTCAGTGGAAGGAATAGTGCCCCATCATTGGTGTCAGTGGGGGGAATAGTGCCCCATCATTGGTGTCAGTAGGGGGAATAGTGTCCCATCATTGGTATCAGTGGGAGGAATAGTGTCCCATCATTGGTATCAGTGGGAGGAATAGTGTCCCATCATTGGTGTCAGTGGGAGGAATAGTGCCCCATCATTGGTGTCAGTGGGAGGAATAGTGCCCCATCATTGGTGTCAGTGGGAGGAATAGTGCCCCATCATTGGTGTCAGTGGGAGGAATAGTGCCCCATCATTGGTATCAGTGGGAGGAATAGTGCCGTAACAGTGGGGAGAATAGTGCCCCAATTATTGGTGCCGGGGGGGAGGATAGTATCCCTCATTGGTGTCAGTGGGAAGAGTAAAAAATGAAGGCAAATAAAGGTAAGCAGAGGGCCACAGTTTGGAGACCGCTGCTATAAAGCATTCTGGAACCTCAGCCATTCATTAGCTGTGAACATGATATTACATTTTATATCAAACACGATGGATGGTAATGATTGTCCATTTGTGACTATTGTAGCAATTGCAACAACCTCAATTTAGACCCCCCCCCCTCTCCTCTTTAGTATCTCCCCAATACAGATCGGTGACTCAGCTTTACAATTATCTCCTCTAATTATGGCTTTTAGCAGAACCCAGCTCTCCTCATTTCCCCGCTTCCATCACAGAACGTTATCCACCATCCATGACTGTTTCCTCACTCTTATCGGTTTGAATAGATTCTGGTGAAACAACCAATAAGAAGCATATAATGTAATATGATAATTAAAATACATATAAAACAATACAAACTATTACCCACATGTTGCTCAGGTGCTCCCAACTCTGTCATATTCATTTGGTGTATTACAACCTACGGATACATTTGACTTTAGGACAAGTCGTTTTGGTCATTCGAAAAAAGGGAATATAAAAGTTGATGACAAAACGCGTCGGTTGGAGTGTACCTCTCTCCTCATTCAATGAAATGCATAAAGTGAGGTATAGAAGGTGACAGCATTGTGTTGGTTAATGGTACTTACCCTAAGTTCTGTTTCACACACTGCTTTTTTGCATTGAGATATTTCCTTTGTACCCCTTTGTATTCCATTTGGCCAGTATGGTCACCTGCTGCATAAGTGCCCTCCACAGACAGGCAGGGGCAGTCTGGTTTCTCCACTGCAGATGGCACTCAACCACAGCAGCGTTGCAGAGGGAGAGGAAGTCAAGAGGAACCTGGTTCCTCTATGGTTTCCTGGGTCACAGGGAGCAGCTATTGTATTTGATGCTGGCGCCCCATGTGACTCTGGTGGCCATCTTGGGTCAGGTAGAGCCTATGTAAGACCCTGCCTCCCGGGCTTTGCGTGCATTTCGCATGTGGCATTACCATACCTCCTTTGGTTCTCAGTCAAGCCAGCCATTATGGTCACCTGCTGCATATGCGTCCTCTACAGACAGTTAACCACTTAAGCCCCAGAGTATTTGGCTGCTAAAAGACCAGGGGGTATTTTGCGATTCAGCACTGCGTGACTTTAACGGACAATTGCGCGGTCGTGCAACGCTTTACCTAAACGAATTTGACGTCCTTTTTTCCCACAAACAGAGCTTTCTTTTGGTGGTATTTGATCACCTGTGCGATTTTTTGATCATGCGCTATAAACAAAAAAAGAGCGTCAATTTTGCAAAAATTACAATATTTTTCACATTTTTTTATATGAAATTCCCCCCAAAAAAATGTAAAAATCTAATTTTTTTAACATTTTCGGCCAATTTGTTTTATGCTACATATGTTTGGTAAAAAAAAATCGCAAAAAGCGTATTTTTATTGGTTTGCGCAAAAGTTATCGCGTTTACTAACAAAGGGAAAGATTTTTGTCATTTTTGTTGTTTTTTTTTAACGTGTAATGGCGGCGATCTGCGATTTTTTTGCGGTACTGCGACATTGCGGCGGACAGATCGGACCCTTGACTGACATTTTTGACACTTTTGGGGTTACCAGTGACATTTCTACAGTAATCAGTGCTATACATATGCACTGTTACTGTAAAATTACACTGGCAGGGAAGGGGTTAATTTTATTTGAGAGGGAGGGGCTGTGTGTGTCCCTAGGGGCGTGATTCTTACTGTGATTGGCTGTGGCTTGAGCTGTAGGAACACTGATCAACGGTCCTACATTGTAGAACCGTGTGATCAGTGTTTCTACACCGGGGAGAATGACAGGTGGCTTGTTTACATTAGCCGCCTGCCTTTCTCCCTCTCCCCCGATGTCCGCCGGTCACACACGCAGGGGGGCCCGTGACCGCGCGGGAGCGCGCCTCCGGCGGTGCTCGCTCGCTCCCCAGAGCCTCACAGGCTAGCGACGTAGACCTACGTCACTCTGCCTGTGAGGGGCTGACTGCCGCAGTAAATATACTGTGAGCAGTCGGCAAGCGGTTAAACTTGTAGGCATGTACAGTCTGGTTTCTTCTCTGCAAGTGGCGCTCAACCACAGCGGGATTTCAGGGGGAGAGGAAGTCAAGAGGAACTTCCTGGGTAACAGGGGGCAGCTATCGGCTTGGATGCTGGCGCCTCATGTGACTCTGGTGGCCATCTTGGGTCAGGAAGAGGCTATCTAAGCCCTGGCTCCCAGGCATGGCGTGCATTTCGCAAGTGGCATTGCCATACCTCCTTTAGACCTAGGTACATCCAGCCAGTATGGTCACCTGCTGTATAAGCGCCCTCCACAGACAGCTCAATTTGCAGGCAGGTGCAATATGGTTTCTCCACTGCAGGTCGCGCTAAACCACAGCAGCATTGCAGAGGGAGGTAAATTAAAGAGGAACTTGGTTCTTCTATGATTTCCCGGGTCACAAGGGGCAGCTATCCAATTGGATGCCGGCACCCCATCTGACTCTGGTGGCCAGGTTGAGTCTATTTAACACCCTGGCTCCTGGGCTTGGCGTGGATTTCCCGTGTGGCAAGAGTAAGAGACAGGCCACTCGTCTGTCATGCACAGTGCTTAGTGTCAGAGAGAGGGTCCGGGTGAGTAGAGAAAGTCCAGGGACACGCCATTCTACTTGGAAGCCTCCCAACTTTGGTATGGACTGGCCAGGCCACAGTTAGCCTCTCAAGACAGACACTGTCCGCACATCTGAGATCTACTTTCAGGGCCAGATTAACGTAGGGGCTATTGGAGCTGCAGCTCCAGGCCCCTACCTTTTATATAGGCCCCGGGTTGGCCATA
The DNA here is from genome assembly GCF_965119305.1 of Pelophylax lessonae. Classification (NCBI taxonomy): domain Eukaryota; kingdom Metazoa; phylum Chordata; class Amphibia; order Anura; family Ranidae; genus Pelophylax; species Pelophylax lessonae. The sequence continues at coordinate 3,762,611 of NC_138772.1, read as the reverse complement.
TTCACTGTTACCGCTCTTCTGTCACTTGTAAACACAGAAGTCTGGCTTCTATGCTCGCTTCCCCAGGCAGCACCCTCAGAACCTCCCCACACAGCGCGAAGGCCGGACAAGGAGGGACAGTTGCCGATGCATGGATGTGTTTATGGGCTTCAGAGACAGCATCCCATGTTGAATTAGGCATGCATGGCTGCACCCTTCCTCCTCTGGGTGCATGCCAAGGCACGGCCCTTAAGGCCCTTCAAAATCCTCAGCACCAAGCCCATGATGCTCTTAATCCGGCCCTGTCTACTTTTCATCACTGGTACTACCTGTGAGTGTTCCCGGTCGGGTCACCTTGCCTCCGTGGTTGTTGTCTATCGCCGAACTTAATTTTCAATATAGTTCTATTTCGGCAAGCAGACTCAGAGTGGTTTCTACTGCCGCACCACGCTGCACTTCCCGATAAACTCTCCAAAGAGACAAACCATTTTAATCCAACATAGTTTTACTTGCTAAAATGCAATACGTCCATGTTTATCGGTCAAATCAAATCCTCTAAGCCTTGTGCTCACTTTGAAGGCTGGTAACTAACTGAGGGAATATGAAGAAGAAGGGAAGGACCTAGCTAAGGATAAACCAACTAATCCAAACATGCAGGTAAACATGAATATGCCATTTTAGAAATACAGTAATAACAAAATGTGGTTACACTGGATTGCCACTTGATGTCAGCACAAAGATACACTACATTACCAAAAGTATTCGGACGCCTGCCCTTACACACACATTAGCTTTAATGGCATCCCAGTCTTAGTCCGTAAGGTTCAATATTGAGTTGCCCCCCCCCCCCCCCCTTTGCAGCTATAACAGCTTCAACTCTTCTGGGAAGGCTTTCCACAAGGTTTAGGAGTGTGTCTATGGGAATGTTTGACCATTTTTCCAGAAACGTTTTTTGTGAGGTCAGGCACTGGTGTTGGATGAGAAGGCCTGGCTCGCATTCTCCACTCTAATTCATCCCAAAGCTGTTCTATGGGGTTCAGGTCAGGACTCTGTGCAGGCCAGTCCCATTCCTCCACCCCAAACTCGCTCATCTATGTCTTTATGGACCTTGCACTGGTCTAAATCATTTGGTGGAGGGGGGGTTATGGTGAGGGGGTTGTTTTTCAGGGGTTGGGCTTGGCCCCTTAGTTCCAGTGAAGGAAACTCTTTAGGAGTTGTAAAGTCAGAAAGGGAATTCTATGCATTAAGATAAAAAGCTTTTTGTGTGTAGCAGCCTCCCCAGCACTCCCTAATGTGCAGGCCAGTCAAGTTCCTCTACCCCAAACTTGCTCATCCAATCCATGTCTTTATGGACCTTGCTTTGTGCACTGGTGTGCAGTCATGTTGGAACAGGAAGAGGCCATCCCCAAACTCCTCCCACAAAGTTGGGAGCATGAATGTTGACTCCCTAAAGTGGTTGTAAAGTCTTGTTTAAAAAAAAAACATGTTATACTTCCTCCTCTGTGTAGTTGGATTTGCACAGAGCAGCCCGGATCCTCCTCTTCTCGGGTCCCTCATTGTTGCTCCTGGCCCCTCCTTCCCATTGAGTGCCCCCACAGCAAGCAGCTTGCTATGGGGCACCCGAGCCGAGCTGCAGCTCCGTGTGTCCATTCAGACCTGTTTTGGCCCCGCCCCCTCTCTTTCCTGATTGGCTCACTGACTTTGATTGACAGCCAATTGGGCTGCTGCTGTGTCTCCGCCAATCAGGAGGGAGAGTCCCAGGGTGGCCGAGGGACTTTTGGACATCGCTGGACAGAGAAGGGGCTCAGGTAAGTGTTAGGGGTGCTGGGGGGGGGGCTACTACACCCAGAAGGCTTTTTATCTTGATGCATAGAATGCACCTTCTGCCTTTCCAACCCCTTTAGGAGTTCCCTTCACTGGAACTAAGGGACCAAGCCCAACCCCTGAAAAACAACCCCACACCTTAATCCCCCCTCCACCAAATGATTTGGACCAGTGCACAAAGCAAGGTCCATAAAGACATGGATGAACGAGTTTGGGGAGGAGGAACTTGACTGGCCTGCTTGGCCCCTTAGCTCCAGTGAAGGAAACTCTTAAGGCGTCAGCATACCAAGAAATTTTGACCGATTTCATGCTTCCAAATTTGTGGGAGGAGTTTGGGGATGGCCCCTCCCTGTTCCAACATGACTGCACACCAGTGCACAAAGCAAGGTCCATAAAGACATGGATGAGCGAGTTTTGAGTGGAGGCAGTGCTATAAGTGGCCCAAAAGAGGTTGCCTCGTTTCCACTGAGCGGAACGGTTCGGGTCGGTACAGTTTGGAAGGGTTAGAATGGTCCGGTCTATTCAGGTGAGCATTTCCACTGCAAGTCGGGCCACCAGGGACCATGCGGGGTTTACACCAAATGAGGTTTTATTTTGCTCTTTCATTTGACATGAGCATTGAAGTTTTCCTGTCTGCCAACCAGTGGAATCTATTGTGTGACACCAGTAGCTCCGCCCTAACCGTACCGTTCCATTTCCTATGGCCCTACATCTGAAGCAGGACCAGGAATGGTGCGGTTTGGTTCGGTTGTATGGGCCACTTTCACAATGGAAACACTTAAATTAGCGTACCGTACCGAACCGACCCGAACTGATCCGCTCAGTGGAAACGAGGCATATTATAGCCTATACATTTTTTCGCCCCCCACCCCACATCATGGTCCCCAAAGAGCACCCTCCCCTGGCCTGGGCTGGGACTCCGGAGCAGGAGGACTCACTGGTGGTGACTGGTCTGGCTCTGGAGTGGGAAATATTCTTGGGGGCGGGATTGAGGGCGCAGATGTCCAAAATTAGCGTACTGGTACACTAAGGCTACATTCACACCTGAGCGTAGCGTTTTTCGCGCGTTTTTTTACCGCGATTTTACCGGGATTTTTGCGGTGTTTTTTACCGCGATTTTACCGCGATTTTTACCGCGATTTTTGTGCAGGCGTTTTTAGATTGAATAGAGATCAATGGAAAACGCCTGTAATCTGCCCAAAAAGAAGCTCATGTACTTTTTTGAGCGTTGGGCGTTTTGCTTACAGCGTCAAAACGCTCAGATGTGAACAGGGGCCATTGAAATGAATAGGATTTGTCTTGTTGGGCGTTTTGAGAGCTGATCCTAGAGCAGAAAAACGCCCCAAAAACGCCCCAAAACGCCTAGATGTGAACGGAGCCTAAGGCGCACGGAGAGGTGGCGGTATGCTCAAGAGCCATATTTGGAAGTGGCGGTACTGAGTACCAGTGCATACAGGCCCACTTAAAGCACTGAGTGGAGGAACTTGACTGGCCTGCTTGGCCCTTTAGTTCCAGTGAAGGGAACTCTTAAGGCGTCAGCATACCAAGACATTTTGGACAATTTCATGCTCCCAACTTTGTGGGAGGAGTTTGGGGATGGCCCCTTCCTGTTCCAACATGACTGCACACCGGTGCACAAAGCAAGGTCCATAAAGACATGGATGAGCGAGTTTGGGGTGGAGGAACTTGACTGGTCTGCACAGAGTCCTGACCTTAACCCGATAGAACATCTCTGGTATGAATTAGAGTGGAGACCGCGAGCCGGGCCTTCTCATCCTACAGATCAAATTCTTGTTCCTATGGATTTGCCAGGAGTGGCTTTTTTTATGGACATGAATAGAGTTGGACTTGAGTGCTTGTTCTATATCTCTAATTCTCATCCAACATCAGTGCCTGACCTCACAAATGCACTTCTGGAAGAATGGTGAAACATTCCCATAGACACTCCTAAACCTTGTGGACGGCCTTCCCAGAAGAGTTGAAGCTGTTATAGCTGCAAAGGGAGGAGCCAACTCAATATTGAACCCTACGGACTAAGACTGGGAGGTCATTAAAGTTCATGTGTGTGTAATGGCAGGTGTCCCAATACTTTTGGTAATACAGTATATTTATACATTACATGAAGCTGAACTTCACCTCAATTTTCTGGTTCCAGAATCCAGATTTCAGGCTCACAGGTGAGGCAAAAAGGAATCTCTGGCAGAAAGGAATCTCTGGAATCTCTGGCTTTAGCACAGCTGCAGGGATTACTGGATACATTTGCCTCTCATAGAACGCTTTCCTGGTGGTAGCAATTCTGATTTTTCTGTTAATCCGCAACATTGCCGCTCGGACCAAACGCCGGACCCCCGATCGCCAGTTTGATGGGGGATTTTTCTCCGCCTGGCCGCGCTAACCGTATCGATCGCCGCCTCTCCTTCCCGCCCCTCCCTCTCATTCTGCCGTCTTACATTTAATTACACCCGCTTGTGTTTTTAGGAGGACAGGCCTCTGAAGGAGGCGCGAAAGGCTCTCCGCAGTTGACTTGAAATGATCAATAAAAAGTCTTGTCCAGTTATAATGAAAGTGGCAGCGGAAAGCCGGAGCTGACAGGCCCCCCTCCCCCGCACTTTCCTTTATTTAGGCTGAATTATTTATTAGGGTTTAGATACAGTAGTTACCATTTATTTGTCTATAGAAAGGTTTGATTCTTCCTGAAGGAAATGTAAAATCCTTTTAGAGGGTTTTTTTTGGACATATCTGATCTGATAGATTTCATTCGATCTGATGAATGTGGGCGGTCCTAACAATGCGTGTGTTCAGCTTTTATTAGAACATTCCGGTCATGTAAGTGAAACTTGCTGTAGAAACTGAGCTGATGCTGCGCCTTTTCTGGGGGGGATCAGATTGGCCCGGGGGGGGGGGGGAATTGCCCCCCTGGCCCAGTCCGCCCCTGTTCCGGCGAACCAGCCCATTGAAGGCCCAAGACTATCTGCTGAGTACTTAAGTTTTCCATCCAGGCTCCAGTCTACTCCAGTGCCGTACATCATTAACCTTGTGAACCCCGATGTATGGTGCAGGAGAAGAATCCACAAACACGCCTCCTGCAGGCTCCCTCTTGTGTTTCACACATACAGTGCCGGGACAAGGTAATCCAGCGCCCAGGGCAAGGATGCCAAACTGCGCCCCCCTTTCCCTTAAGATTAGGGTCAAGGGCCCCCCCCCCCATCCCTGCAATAAACCATTGCGCGCAGGTCATCAGTTTCCCTCCTGCCCACCCCTTGTCCCGGCCCTGCACACACAAAATACAGAGCATCCGGAAGGTATTCACACATTTTCCACATTTTGTTATGTTACAGCCTTAGTCCAAAATGGATTAATAGTATTCTACAAACAATCCCCCATAATGACAACGTGAAAGAAGTTTGAAATCTTTGCAAATTTAATAAAAAATAAAAATTGAAATAAATCCCATGTACATAAATATTCACACCCTTTGCTCAATACTTTGGTGAAGCTCCTTTGGCACCAATTCCAGCCTCCAGTATTTCTGAGTATGATGCTACAAGCTTGGCACTCCTATTTTTGGGCAGTTTCTCCCATTCTTCTTTGCAGGACCTCTCAGGCTCCATCAGGTTGGATGGGGGAGGGTCGGTGCACAGCCATTTTCAGATCTCTCCAGAGATGTTCATTCGGGTTCAAGTCTGGGCTCTGGCTGGGCCACTCAAGGACATTCACAGAGTTGTCCCGTAGCCACTCCTTTGTTATCTTGGCTGTGTGCTTAGGGTCGTTGTCCTGTTGGAAGATGAACCTTCACCCCAGTCTGAGGTCCAGAGGGCTCTGGAGAAGGTTTTCATCAAGGATGTCTCTGTACATTGCTGCATTCATCTTTCTCTCCATCCGGACTAGTCTCCCAGTTCCTGCCACTGAAAAACATCCCCACAGCATGATGCTGCCACCACCATGCTTCACAGTAGGGATGGTATTGGCCAGGTGATGGGCGGTGCCTGGTTTCCTCCAGACATGACGCTTGCCATTCAGGCCAAAGAGTTCAATCTTTGTTTCACCAGAGCAGAGAATTTTGTTTCTCATGGTCTGAGAGTCCTTCAGGTGCCTTTTGGGAAACTCCAGGTGGGCTGTCAGGTGACTTTTACTGAGGAGTGGCTTCCATCTGGCCACACCCATACAGGCCTGATTGGTGGAGTGCTGTAGAGATGGTTGTTCTTCTGGAAGGTTCTCCTCTCTCCACAGAGAAACGCTGGAGCTCTGTCAGAGTGACCATCGGGCTCTTGGTCACCTCCCTGAATAAGGCCCTCCTTCCCCTTTTGGCTGGGCGGCCCGCTCTAGGAAGAGTCCTGGTGGTTCCAAACTTCTTCCATTTAGGGATGATGGAGGCCACTGTGCTCATTGGGACCTTCAATGCTTCAGAAATTTTTTCACACCCTTCCCCACATCTGTGCCTAGATACAACCCTATAGACAATTCCTTGGACTTCATGGCTTGGTTTGTGCTCTGACATGCACTGTTACCTGTGGGACATTTATATAGACAGGTGTGTGCCTTTCCAAATCATGTCCAATCAACTGAATTTACTGAATTTACTTGGTGGACTCCAATCAAGTTGTAGAAACATCTGAAGGATGATCAGAGGAAACAGGAAGCACCTGAGCTCAATTCTGAGTGACATGACAAAGGGTGTGAATACTTATGTACTTGGGAATTTTTCCTTTTTTATTTTTAATAAAATTTGCAAAGGCGAAATTTGCAAAGGCAAAATTTTGCATTTTCTCCTAATGCAAGCAGTGAGCTGGCTATTGTGAGGAGCTATGCAAATTCCAACATGTCTCGATGTGTTGGTGTCAGTCTGGAGGAGGTAACTCCCACATGTGATGCTATTCTTCCATGATTAAAGGAACTGAAATCTGATTAATGAAAGGGGTGGGCACAGGACAGCCAGACTGAGGAGGAAGGTACTAGATGATGCTGGATGCCCTCCAGCCAGAGACGGGCTCTATGTGACTTGATGCAGCTTCTAATGCACATTGTGAGAGGCTCACAGTGTGCAACAAAATTGGAGTAAGCCATTCAAGTATAGGGGAGGAGCCATCCTAGCTATGCTGTCAGACAGTGGCAGTGAAGGAAGGGAGGATTTGCACAGTCGGAAGACAAAGCTAGAAGGCAGGTGACCTCTTCATACCAGCCAATTGTCTTGGCTCCAAGCAGTTTTTCAGAGAGAAGCGGTGGCAAGAGGAATGCAGAGGGAGAGGAGGCGTGTCAGCAGTTTTCTGAGACAATCAGCTGCAAAAGGAATGCAGAAGGAGAGGGGGGGCGTGTCAGCAGCTTTCCCAGACAAACAGGAGCGGCAAGAGGAATGCAGAGGAAGAGGGGGCGTGTCAGCAGTTTCCCTTGACAAGTAGCGGCATGAGAAAGGCAGCGGAAGAGGGGGCGTGTCAGCAGTTTCCCTTGACAAGCAGCGGCATGAGAAGTCAGAGGAAGAGGGGGGCGTGTCAGCAGTTTCCCTTGACAAGCAGCGGCATGAGGAATGCAGAGGGAGAGGGGGCGTGTCAGCAGTTTCCCTTGACAAGCAGCGGCAAGAGGAATGCAGAGGGAGAGGGGGCGTGTCAGCAGTTTCCCTTGACAAGCAGCGGCAAGAGGAATGCAGAGGGAGAGGGGGCGTGTCAGCAGTTTCCCTTGACAAGCAGCGGCAAGAGGAATGCAGAGGGAGAGGGGGCGTGTCAGCAGTTTCCCTTGACAAGCAGCGGCATGAGGAATGCAGAGGGAGAGGGGGCGTGTCAGCAGTTTCCCTTCACAAGCAGTGGCATGAGAAAGGCAGAGGAAGAGGGGTCGTGTCAGCAGTTTCCCTTGACAAGCAGCGGCATGAGGAATGCAGAGGAAGAGGGGGCGTGTCAGCAGTTTCCCTTGACAAGCAGCGGCATGAGGAATGCAGAGGGAGAGGGGGCGTGTCAGCAGTTTCCCTTCACAAGCAGTGGCATGAGAAAGGCAGAGGAAGAGGGGGCGTGTCAGCAGTTTCCCTTGACAAGCTGCAGCAAGAGGAATGCAGAGGAAGAGGGGGCGTGTCAGCAGTTTCCCTTGACAAGCAGCGGCATGAGGAATGCAGAGGGAGAGGGGGGCGTGTCAGCAGTTTCCCTTGACAAGCTGCAGCAAGAGGAATGCAGAGGAAGAGGGGGCGTGTCAACAGTTTTCCGAGAGAAGCAGCAGCAAGAGGAATGCAGAGGGAGAGGGGACATGTCAGCAGTTTTCTGAGAGAAGCAGCAGCAAGAGGAATGCAGAGGGAGAGGGGGCGTGTCAGCAGCTTTCCGAGAGAAGCAGTGACGAGGAATGCAGAAGGAGAGGGGGGTGTGTCAGCAGTTTTCTGAGGCAATCAGCTGCAAAAGGAATGCAGAAGGAGAGGGGGCGTGTCAGCAGCTTTTCTTTGACAAGCAGCGAAAAGAAGAATGCAGAGAGAGGGGGCGTGTCAGCCTCTTGCCCCTCTGCATTCCTCTTGCCACCTCTTTTTTCAGGAAAGAGCAGGAGTACCCAGTCTGACCCCATAGCTAGGGTTAGGAAGCACCTATTAACATGGAACAAGGTACTACATATACTTCTTTAATGCTAATAATAGATTGGGGAATGGCTAATTGGGCCCAATTTGGAGATTGTCACTTAGGGGTGTACTCACTTTTGTTGCCAGCGGTTTAGACATTAATGGCTGTGTGTTGAGTTATTTTGAGGGGACAGTAAATTTACACTGTTATACAAGCTGTACACTCACTACTTTACATTGTAGCAAAGTCTCATTTCTTCAGTGTTGTCACATGAAAAGATAGAATAAAATATTTACAAATATGTGAGGGGTTTAAAAAAAAATACAGTAAAACACGGTAAAAACATGACCGGTGACATGCCAAAAGCGAAAGACACAGTAACCCGGCTGGTTGGCGTTTTGGAGGAGGTCTATTTCGTTGACTATGAATACCGTTTTATTGGAGCCATTTATTAGGGTGAGCAGCTCCTCGATATACAATGACAATCTCGTCTTCTACCTCGGGGCGGAGTTCTTGGTTAACAATCTCACCGGGGATTATGTCACACACATACACGCGGTATTGATTGGCGTTATACCAGAGGTTGATATTTATGTTGAAGAATCCATAACGTTCCAATATTTCCGAGGAGGCTTCATTCACCCTGACAGTTCGGTGGATGTGGATTCACCGCGGCGCGGTCTTTACCTTACAGTCAGAATTACATTTATCGCATCATTATGAGATGTATATTACTCCGACGGATGATTTATAGAGTGCAGGGGACTGAAGTGGGAACGAGCAGATTGATGTCCGCATGAAGAATTAATATTGATGTTTTTTTGCCGGTGACGCATTTATCTTGCGGTGAATCAGGTCGGAGGAGGCTCTAGTATGAGTGTTATATATTAACTGCTTAGGGATTTTTATAGGATCATATAGAAGAGAGTTACAGGGAATCATCTGTCTATATTTCTCATGTCAGCGTTGTATTTATCTGGAATCTGGGTACCCACCAACCTGAAATGACAGTTGCCCCATCCAGATCTGCTGCCCATCATCACATCGTCTATATCAGTCAGGGGCAGACTGGAAACTTTCGGCCCAGGGGGCAAGCACAAACAAGAGGCCCATGGTGCAGCAACTCAGCCCCCCTCCCACTCTTCCAATCCTCCTCCTGACCACCATTCCAAGCTGAAGCCCTGCTCCAGATACTCTCTACTTACTGGCTGAATCCGGGTTCCCAACCTGGCCAGCAGGGGGGGGGGGGGGGGTTGGGAGGGGGCTGGGACAGCTCGGGTGGGGCTGGTCAGGGCAGAAGTGTCTCCAGTGGGGCATGGAACCGGCCTCTGCTCAGACACAGTTTACACCATCCATGCTTGGGGGGAGGCCTCCGCATTGTCCTTGTCTTCAACCCGCACTCAGTAGGTCAGCAGTGGGGACTTTTTACTTATCTTCACTGGGAATCGTTTAGGCACGTCTGTGACAGAAGTGGTGCAGCCCTTTTACAGTGCATAAGAGCGACCCAGGGGGCAATTGCCCCCCTGCCCAGTCCTCCCTTGATATCAGTGGTCTCCAAACTGCAGCCAGGGGCCGGATGTGGCCCTTTGTTTGCCTCTATCTGGCCCTTGGGCACCAATCCTCCAACTGACATCAGTAATGGGACACCATTCCTCTCACTGATACCAACAAGGGGCACTATTTTTCCCAATAAAACCAATGACGGGGCATTGCTTGTTTCCACTGACCACAGTCTGGCTCACCCACCTCCAGTGGGGCATGGAACCGGCCTCTGCTCAGACACAGTTCACACCATCCATGCTTGGGGGGAGGCCTCCGCTTTGTCCTTGTCTTCAACCCGCACTCAGTAGGTCAGCGGTGGGGACTCCCCTGATATCAGTGGTCTCCAAACTGCAGCCAGGGGGCCGGATGTGGCCCTTTGTTTACCTTTATTCGGCCCCTGGGCACCACTCCTCCAACTGACACCAATGATGGGACACACTGATCACTGATACCAACAAGGGGCACTATTTTTCCCAATAAAACCAATGATGGGGCATTGCTTGCTTCCACTGACCACAATCCGGCTCACCCAATCCGGCTCACCCAAAACCTGAAGGACAGTAAACTGGCCCTTTGCTTAGAAAGTTTGGAGACCCCTAAACTATATAAATCTAATGTGTGTAGCACAGGCCACCAAATCTAACTAGTTCTTCCCCCACTCATTCCAGAGGCCACCAATCACCCAAGCAGTGGCGGCTGGTGCATTGGGGGTGCAGGGGCGCCGCCCCCCTATCCATATATCCGACCCCCTAATCTACATGCAGGGCGCCGGACGCATAGATTCCAATGGGGATTTTTTTTTTTTGAAGCATGTGATTAGAGTCAGAGGCTCTAATAGGCTTCAAAAAAGGGTGGGCTTGGGGCGCAGAGCACAGTGCGGGCTGGAGCTGGTGTGGTCGGGGGGGGTATGGTGTGGTTCGTCTGTCCCCCCCCCCCCCCATGTCCATGGAGCACCACCTGCCACTGCACAAAAGCATTCACTCCAGTCTAGAACAGGGATCACCAAACAGTGGACCATGGTCTGGACCTGGACCAAGTGACGGTCCTGTCTGGATCGCGGCCGTGCCGCTTAGCTTGGTGTCCTCTAGCAGGTCTACTGACTGCCCCCACTAAACAGCGGACCGTGGTCTGGACCTGGACCAAGTGACGGTCCTGTCTGGATCGCGGTGGTGCCGCTTAGCTTGGTGTCCTCAAGCAGGTCTACTGACTGCCCCCACTAAACAGTGGACCGTGGTCTGGACCAAGTGATGGTCCTGTCTGGATCGCGGCCGTGCCACTTAGCTTGGTGTCCTCTCCCAGGTCTCCTGCCCCCACAGTGCCGTTGTCATCCTCACAGCAGAGCAGGGAGCAGAAGGTGCTGTAGCTATGGAAAGAGAGCGGGAGTCTTTTCAAATCAACAAGTAGTAGTCACCCCCACTTGTTAACATAATGGATTGGGCAGCTCCTGCCCCCTGTTCTACTGCTCTACTGTGAGGAGCTCCAGCATGAGGGAGACTAAGGAGAGGACACCGGGACTGATAAGTGCCTCTGCCTTGCTAAAGGCAGGACTATGCATAGGAGGCTTCCATTGATAGGGGTGCTGCCATGTGAAGGGGATTAGACAAGTGCAGAATGAAAAAATTCCTTTCATTTCATTTTGGATCGATTTGTTACTAATTTTGTTTCACTGCATTCGTAACAAAATTGGCTTTGTTTAGTTTTGTTTATTGGTTTTCTACCAGATTCAAATTTTTCCAATGGAATCAAATTTGAATCGAAAATATTGAACCGATCTGAATTTATTGTGAAGGACAGCTGGTTCTTTTCAATTTGAAACATACATTTTGGAAGACGGCTACAGTGGGGAAAATAATGGTTTGATTGCCCACTTACAAAGAAATGGCGGGTGTATAATTTTATCATAGGTGAATTTTAAATGATAGAGACAGAATATCAACCAAAAATCCAGTAAAAAACGCATAATACAAATGTTATAAATTGAGTTGCAGTTCAGTGAGTAAAATAAGTATTTGATCCCCAAGCAAAACATGACTTAGTAGTTGGTGGAGAAACCCTTATTGGCAAGCACAGAGGTAAGATGTCTCTTGTGGTTGGTCACCAACATTGCACACATCTCAGGAGGGAGTTTGGTTCACTCTTCTCGAAATCCTTAAAGTTTCTTGGCTGTCTCTTGGCAACTCGAAGTTTCAGCTCCCTCCATAAATTCTCTATAGGATTAAGGTCTGGAGACTCCTTGACCTTAATGTGCTTTTTCTTGAACCACTCCTTTGTATCCTTGGCGGTATGTTTTGGGTCATTGTCATGCTGGAAGACCCATCCAGGGAAGAAGGTTCTCATCCAATATTTTGCAATACATGGTCCCATCTATTGGCTCCTCAATTCGGCAAAGTCGGCCTGTACCTTTACCAGAGAAACCGCCCCAAACCATCATGATTCCACCTCCGTGCCTGACTGTAGGGATGGTGACTGTAGGGATGGTGACTGTAGGGACGGTGACTGTAGGGACGGTGACTGTAGGGATGGTGACTGAAGGGATGGTGACTGTAGGGACGGTGACTGTAGGGAAGGTGACTGTAGGGACGGTGACTGTAGGGACGGTGACTGTAGGGAAGGTGACTGTAGGGATGGTGACTGTAGGGACGGTGACTGTAGGGACGGTGAGTGTAGGGACGGTGACTGTAGGGATGGTGACTGTAGGGACGGTGACTGTAGGGATGGTGACTGTAGGGACGGTGACTGTAGGGACGGTGACTGTAGGGACGGTGACTGTAGGGATGGTGACTGTAGGGATGGTGACTGTAGGGACGGTGACTGTAGGGATGGTGACTGTAGGGACGGTGACTGTAGGGAAGGTGACTGTAGGGATGGCGACTGTAGGGATGGCGACTGTAGGGATGGCGACTGTAGGGATGGTGACTGTAGGGATGGTGACTGTAAGGAAGGTGACTGTAGGGACGGTGACTGTAGGGATGGTGACTGTAGGGATGGTGACTGTAGGGATGGTGGCTGTAGGGATGGTGACTGTAAGGAAGGTGACTGTAGGGATGGTGACTGTAGGGACGGTGACTGTAGGGACGGTGACTGTAGGGACGGTGACTGTAAGGACGGTGACTGTAGGGATGGTGACTGTAGGGATGGTGTCCATACAGATGGATGGATGAATTGGTTTATGGATGGATGGACAGATAGACGAGTCCAAATGGATAAATGGATGGATGGATGGTTGCATTGGTTGGTTTATGCATGGATGGGTTTAGGAATGGATAGATGGATGGATGGACAGTCAAGTCCCCTTGGATGGGTGGCTTGGTTTATGGAAGGATGGACAGACAGACAGATGTGTGCAGAAGGATGGATGGGTTGATAAATTGATGAAAGGTTGCATGGGTTGGTTTATGCATGGATGGGTTTAAGGATGGTTAGATGGATGTGGATGGAGGGATGGACCGACAAGTCGCACTGGATGGATGGATTGGTTGACAGAGACGGAAGAGGACGGACCCTCACCTTGTTCCCTCGGGGCGTAAGACTCCTGACAGGGACTGAGTTACTCACTATGGTCTGCCCGGCCGAAAACCACACAAACCCCGTTCTCTGGAAGGACTGAACACAAAAACACGAGACTGGTGAAGGGGAAGTGGAGAAAGTGCATGGTGTAAAGGTGCAAAACCTTGACAGGCCCTTCGGCCAGAAATAAAAAAATTCCTCTGTTCCCGGCCAAAAGGCCCATCCCAAGAGGCAGGTGCGAAAAAAGTGTGTGTGGTGCAGTGACCAAGGTGATGAAAAACTCTAGGTGAGCTCCCCCACCGTGAGAATCAAGGCAACCCCGGGGGCACATACACCACGGGCTTCTTTCTGGTCCCGGCCCTCGGCCAGACCAGTGCAGCCCCATCCCTACCAGGAGGCATCAGAACTAAAACAGCTTAGGGAGAGCCTGCCTACAACTGGGGAGAAGCCTTTTTCAAGGCCAGATTCAACCCAGGAGGAAAAGTCCCTCCCACCGCCACCACCATTCCTTTACCAATTACATCCCGAAGCAATACTAACCGGCTGAGGACGGCTTTCTCACTCCGTTCAAACTGATACTACACTTAATCTTAGTCAAAAGGCCGTAATATAATGAATGAAAACCCCCGCTGGTAACAATAATGATTGGGGGGGGGGACATATAATAAATGAAAGCTCCCGCTGATCACATTGATGATCGGGGGGACATTTAATGAATGAAAGGCCCAACTGGTCACATTATTGATGGGGGGGGGGGGCATAGAATGAATGACAGCCCCCACTGGTCACATTATTGATGGGGGGGGGCATAGAATGAATGACAGCCCCCACTGGTCACATTGATGATGGAGGGGACATATAATAAATGAAAGCCTCTGCTGGTCCCATTGATGGCTGGGGGGGGGGGGGGCATATAATGAATGAAAGCCACCGCTGATCACATTGATAATAGGGGGTGACATAAAATGAATGAAAGCCCCTGCTGGTCACATTGATGATGGGGGGGGGGCATATAATGAAAGAAAGCCCTCCTGGTCACATTGATGATGGGGGGGGCATATAATGAATGAAAGCCCCTGTTGGTCACATTAATGATGGGGGGGCATATAATGAATAAAAGCCCCTGCTGGTCACATTGGTTATGGGGGGGGGGGACATATAATAAATAAAAGCCCCTGCTGGTCACATTGATGATGGGGGGGGGTATATAATAAATGAAAGCCCCTGTTGGTCACATTAATGATGGGGGGCATATATAGAATAAAAGCCCCCGCTGGTGATATTGATTATGGGGGGGACATATAATAAATGAAAGCTCCTGCTGGTCACATTGATGATGGGGGGGACCTATAATGAAAGAAAGCCCCTGCTGTTCACATTGATGATGGGGGGGCATATAATGAATGAAAGCCCCCTCGGTCACATTAACAATAGGGGGGGCATATCATGAATGAAAGCCCCTGCTGGCCACATTGGTTATGGGGGGGACATATAATAAATGAAAGCCCCTGCTGGTCAAATTGATGATGGGGGGGGGGGCAAATAATGAATAAAATCCCCCGCTGGTCACATTGGTTATGGGGGGGACATATAATAAATGAAAGCCCCTGCTGGTCACATTAATGATGGGGGGGCATATCATGAATAAAAGCCCCTGCTGGTCACATTGGTTATGGGGGGGACATATAATGAATGAAAGCCCCCCGCTGGTCACATTGATGATGGGGGGGGGGACATATAATGAATGAAAGCTCCCTCTTATCACATTGATGATGGGGGGGGGCATATAATGAATGAAAGCTCCCTCTTATCACATTGATGATGGGGGGGGGGCATATAATGAATGAAAGCTCCCTCTGGTCACATTGATGATGGGGGGGGGGGCATATAATGAATGAAAGCTCCCTCTTATCACATTGATGATGGGGGGGGGGCATATAATGAATGAAAGCTCCCTCTGATCACATTGATGATGGGGGGGGGGGGCATATAATGAATGAAAGCTCCCTCTGGTCACATTGATGATGGGGGGGGGGCATATAATGAATGAAAGCTCCCTCTGGTCACATTGATGATGGGGGGGGGACATATAATGAATGAAAGCTCCCTCTGGTCACATTGATGATGGGGGGGGGCATATAATGAATGAAAGCTCCCTCTGGTCACATTGATGATGGGGGGGGGACATATAATGAATGAAAGCTCCCTCTGGTCACATTGATGATGGGGGGGGACATATAATGAATGAAAGCTCCCTCTGGTCACATTGATGATGGGGGGGGGGCATATAATGAATGAAAGCTCCCTCTGGTCACATTGATGATGGGGGGGGGGACATATAATGAATGAAAGCTCCCTCTGGTCACATTGATGATGGGGGGGGGGGGGACATATAATGAATGAAAGCTCCCTCTGGTCACATTGATGATGGGGGGGGCATATAATGAATGAAAGCTCCTTCTGGTCACATTGATGATGGGGGGGTATATAATGAATGAAAGGTCCGGCTGGTTACATTGATATGATTTGGGGGGGGGGGGCACACCTGATGGAACCTTTGAAATTCTGAATTTCCACTTTAATATTTCCCTCCATTCAGATTTTAGAGAGATTCATTCTTCTTTATTTTTCTCTTAATAAAAAAAACCAACAACCTGCTTACCGCCCAGCGACTATCCTGAACTCCATCCCTCACCTTTTCCCCCTCTGTAGATGTAACATGAAATCGGTATTTATTCCAGGCCCCCCCCCCCTCTATTCCTCCCTGAGATCACACACTGTGCAGCCAATATAAGTGTAATATTTCATATGAGCCGAGGAACCCCCGGAGCACTCAGGTATAGAAGGTGGAATGTCAGTCGCCCCAGGCAGCCAATCGGCTGGGAGATTTAATTTTCCAACCTGAAAGGAGCAAAATCTTCCCCGTGCGCACAAAGCCAATGACGGCGCTCGGCGGGAGACAGAGAAGATGTCACAGAAGTCATTTTCCCAGCACAGCCCCCGTCACTCCTCAGAGAAATAAATCCAGCTTGATGGAAGATTGCTGCGATGGAGATGGAATCCCCCCCCCCCCCCCTTTGTAATAAAACAAGCGCGGAGAGATCCCATTGGTGCCTTCATTTTGTAGCGAAAGATTAGATTACTACCTGCAGCTGGAACCCGGAGAGAGGCTTAAAGGAGAACTCCAGACAAAGCGCGCGCTTCAGCGCTCACCTGCCATACCCGTGACCGCCTTTTATATCCGCAATCCGGAGCAGAATTAATTCCTTTTACCCCCTGGTCAGGAAGGGGGTAAAATTTTCCGGTGCTTAAGTGGTTAAAGAAAAAGGGTGGATGGTGCTGTAATGGCTGCTGGTATTTTAAAGAATCTTTATACTGTGGGCTGATGGTGCATATGAAGAGATATAAATGCAGGGGAAGCTTTATACCCTGGATGTTTGATGGCTAATAGTTTGATCAATTGATCTGATTATGATGTGACCAGATCTATCATATATTTCCTACTAAGTTTTGCAAAAAAGCTTCTTTTGGCCCTACAATTTTGAGGCTTTGTTATCCCCGTGTCGCATTATATACCCTTGATTTCCTAATGATCAATGATTTTTCTTTGCAAACTATAATGTTTGAGGTCCTGAAGAAGCAATCATTTTGAAACGCGTTGCCCTCTTCATACGTTAGCAAAGAAATATTGAAGGAAATTCCGATTGATGATCTGCACTATCCATATAAGCACCGATTTGTATGATTAGATGTAGAATCCTTTTTACCGCCTGCCCGCTGCAGTTATACTCCTGCGCGAACCGATGTAGCTCTACGTCGGTCGCACGCCTGCAGCCAGGGGGCGAGCGCGTGCCGCTGGTGGCCTGCTCGTCAAAGGGGACTCCGATGCATGGGGCCGGTGGCTCCGATTGCCGCCGGCAACCCGCGATCGCTCCCCGCTGAGAGAGAAGGACGGTCGGATGTTGTAAACACAGCTGACCGTTCTTCTCCATGGAATGATCACAGAGATCCTTCTATATAGGATTACAGGTCTCTGTGATAATTTCAAAAGCCACGCCCCCCACAGTTAGAATAACTCCCCTAGGCCCACATTTAACCCCTTGATCACCCACAGTGTTAACCCCTTCCCTGCCAGTGTCATTAGTACAGTGACAGTGCATATTTTTAGCACTGATTACTGTAGTAATGTCACTGGTCCCCCCAAAAATGTCAAAAATGTCAGCTGGGGTCCGATCTGTCTGCCGCAATGTCGCAGTCCTGCTAAAAATCGCAGATCGCCGCCATTACTAGTAAAAAACAATAAAAATTACATAAATCTTTCTCATAGATTGTAGACGCGATAACTTTTGCGCAAACCAATCAAAATACACTTATTGCGATTTTTTTTTTTTTCACCAAAAATATGTAGCAGAAAACAAATTGGCCTAAAATGTTAACAAATTTTGATTTTTACATTTTTTTTTTTTTTTGGGGAATGTTATATAGCAGAATGTGAGAAATATTGTTTTGTTTTTTTTTTTTTTTTTAGAATTGTCGCTCTTTTTTTGTTTATAGCGCAATAAAAAAAAAAAAAAAAATCCCAGAGGTGATCAAATACCACCAAAAGAAAGTTCTATAGGATCACAGGTCTCTATGATCATTTCGCAAGCCCCGCCCCCATACAGTTAGACTCACTCCCTTAGGCCCACATTTAACCCCTTGATCACCCACAGTATTAACCCCTTCCCTGCCAGTGTCATTAGTACAGTACAATATTTATAGCACTGATTACTGTAGTAATGTCACTGGTCCCCCCAAAGTGTTAGTTAGGGGTCCAATCTGTCTGCCGCAATGTCGCAGTCCCGCTAAAAATCGCAGATCGCCGCCATTACTAGTAAAAAAACAGTAAAAATTACATAAATCTTTCCCATAGATTGTAGACGTGATAGCTTTTGCGCAAACCAATCAAAATACGCTTATTGCAATTTTTTTTTACCAAAAAATATGTAGCAGACAACAAATTGACCTAAAATGTTAAAAATTTTTATTATTTTTTTTTTTTTTTTTGAGAATGTTATATAGCAGAATGTGAGAAATATTGTTTTTTTTTTTTTTTTCAGAATTGTCGCTCTTTTTTTTGTTTATAGCGCAAAAAAAAAAAAAAAAAATCCCAGAGGTGATCAAATACCACCAAAAGAAATCTCTATAGGATCACAGGTCTCTATGATCATTTCACAAGCCCCGCCCCCATACAGTTAGACTCACTCCCCTAGGCCCACATTTAACCCCTTGATCACCCACAGTATTAACCCCTTCCCTGCCAGTGTCATTAGTACAGTACAATATTTATAGCACTGATTACTGTAGTAATGTCACTGGTCCCCCCAAAAGTGTTAGTTAGGGGTCCAATCTGTCTGCCGCAATGTCGCAGTCCCGCTAAAAATCGCAGATCGCCACCATTACTAGTAAAAAAAAAAAACAATAAAAATCACATAAATCTTTCCCGTAGTTTGTAGATGCGATAACTTTTGCGCAAACCAATCAAAATATGCTTATTGCAATTTTTTTTATACCAAAAATATGTAGCAGAAAACAAAATTGGCCTAAAATTATAAAAAAATTGATTTTTAAATTTTTTTTCGGGAATGTTATATAACAGAGTGTGAAAAATATTGTTTTCTGAGTTGCACCGCGGATCCCAATGAAGATCCGGGGGAAGGTCAGCAGGCCGGACTCCCCACCCTCCAGCCATTGTTGCCGCTATCACCCCGCAATCTCCGGTACTCTCACTTTATAGCTGACAACCCGTTCTCCTCCGTCTTCTCTAATGGCTCCTGGTTGTCATTGTCTGCAGCCCGATGAATCCTCCTCATTGTCGTCACACTAATTAATGATAACATTCTATAAATGATGTAGCGGATAAATTTACAATGGTTAGCGGTCGCTTCTAATCGTGTCTTTTATCTAATTTAACATGAGACCTGCCACCCTTCCCCCACCCCGCCGTGCCCTAACATCTGGTAGATACGCCGTCTTGTTGTGGTCATTGGGCGATACATAAAAAGTGTGGATAAGAGCGGCGGTTGTACATAGTGCGGCGGTTGTACATAGCGCGGCGGTTTATGCTGCGGGTCATCCTTCCATTGTAGCGGATCTTCTATTCTCTGCGGAGTCGCAGCACAGAGGTGAGTCGCCGCCCCGGGGCACAGCACAGCTGTTAGCTTGTGATTTACAGCACCCGGCGTAACGGAAAAGGACGCTTTGCAGCGATGGCGAGCCCCTCAGGCAAGGCGCCTGAAGTCCAGAGGCGAGCCGCTTTCATCCTCCTGGAGGAGAATCTGAGCAGCGGAGGAAATTAATCAATTTGACAGCATAGATCATCTCACTATAGGAGGGGGGGGGGAATCTCTGAGTTTAGTAACATCTGGATTAAAAAAAGTATTATATATCGGCTAAAATAAACTAATATACCTCATCCATATCAGATATCTACAAAAAAGAGAACCAAAAAAGTTTTGGACTGTACCGGTACCAGAAAGGACCGTGAAACCAAATTTTATATTAAAAAAATAATATTTTATTACAGAAAAAATGTGATCATCCACTTCTGGACCGGAAGATTTTCCCCCTTAATGACCAGGCCATTTTCTGCGATTCGACACTGCGTTACTTTAATGAACAATTGCGTGGTTGTGCAACGCTGTACCCAAATAAAATTGTCCTTTTTTCCCCACAAATAGAGATTTATTTTGGTGGTATTTGATCACCGGTGCAATTTTTAATTTTTGCGCTATACAGTAAACCCCCCTCCATTGCGGGGGTTACGTTCCGGACCCAGCCGCGAAAAGTGAAATTCCGCGAAATAGAAAAACCCTATTAAAATGCATTGTAGGCATGTTTATTTTACTGTCACTGTACGTGTAGAAGCATTTTAAGATCTTTAAACACACTTTTAAAACAATAGAAACTAATTTAAACACATAAAAGATACTAAGAGACATAGCAAGAGCTATGGAAAACACAAAAATATTTCATTTTTAATGATTTATATAGTAAAATAACATTACAAAAAAAACCGCGAATTACCGGGACCGCAAAAACTGAACCGCGATGGAGCGGGGGATTACTGTAAACAAAAAAAGAGCAACAATTGTGAAAAAAAAACTGAAACTTTACTACAATCCCCTTTTATGGGATTCAATGAAAAAATGGGGTTTGCTCAGTTCACACCATGGAACTTTTTTTCTAACAGCCCCCCCATGTTACTTAGTGCTTACCACGGTACTACAGTACTACGGCACTACGGTACCATGGCACCACGGTACTACAGTACTACGGCACTACGGTACCATGGCACCACGGTACTACAGTACTACGGCACTACGGTACCATGGCACCACGGTACTACAGTACTACGGCACCATGGTACTACAGTACTACGGCACTACGGTACCATGGCACCATGGTACTACAGTACTATGGCACTAAGGTACCATGGCACCACGGTACTACAGTACCACGGCACTACATTACCATGGCACCATGGTACTACAGTACTACGGCACTACATTACCATGGCACCATGGTACTACAGTACTACGGCACTACATTACCATGGCACCATGGTACTACAGTACTACGGCACTACATTACCATGGCACCATGGTACTACAGTACTACGGCACTACGGTACCATGGCACCACGGTACTACAGTACTACGGCACTACGGTACCACAGTACCAGAACCTACAAATCACATTGCACAGTGAAGCACCAAAGCCAATTAAAAGTAATAAGGGGAGGGGTTTAGGAGTGCAGCACCACATCCAATTAGAAGAGGAAAAGGGCAGGGTGTAGGGGTTCAACAATACAACCAATTAAGTTTGGGTGTTGAGATACAGCACCATAGCCAGTGCAGCTATGTAGACACCACAGCCAATGAAGAAGAAGGGTGTGATGTTGGGTTGCAGCACAGCGACCAATGAAAAGCAAGGGGTGGGTTGTTGGGGGTGCATCACCACAACCAATGAAGCAGAAGCGGTGGGGATGTATGGGTGCAGCATCCCATTCATTGAAGAGAAAGGGGCAGGGTGTAGGGATGCAGAACCCCAGCCAATTAAGAAGAACGGTGGGATGTGGGGCTGAATTACCATAATTATTCAAGAGGAAGGGGCAGTGTGTTGAGGTGCCGCACCCCAGCCAAAGAAAAGGAAGAGTAGGGTGCAGTCTTGCAGCACCACGGTCAATAGAGAGGAAGGGATGGGGTGTAGGGTGCAACGCCCCTGTCAATGAAGAGGAAGGGGCAGGGTGTAGGGATGCAGCACCCCAGTGAATGAAGAGGAAGGGGCATGGTGTAGAGCTGAATCATTCCAGTCAATGAAGAGGAAGGGGCAGGGTGTAGGGATGCAGCATCCCAGTCAATGAAGAGGAAGTGATGGGATGTAGAGCTGAATCATTCCAGTCAATGAAGAGGAAGTGACAGGGTGTAGGGATGCAGCACCCCAGTCAATGAAGAGGAAGGGGCATGGTGTAGAGCTGAATCATTCCAATCAATGAAGAGGAAGTAATGGGGTGTAGGGATGCAGAATCCAAGCCAATAAAGATGAAGGGGCAGGGTGTAGGGATTCAGCATCCCAGTCAATGAAGGGGAAGGAGCAGGGTGGAGGGGTGTAGCACCTCAGTAAATGAAGAGGAAGTAATGGGGTGTAGGGATGCAGCATCCAAGTCAATGAAGAGGAAGGGGCAGGGTGTAGGGATGCAGCATCCCAGAAAATGAAGAGGAAGGGGCAGGGTGTAGGGATGCAGCACCCCAGTCAATGAAGAAGAAGGGGCAGGGTGTAGGGATGCAGAATCCCAGTCAATAAAGAGGAAGGGACAGGGTGTAGGGATGCAGCATCCCAGAAAATGAAGAGGAAGGGGCAGGGTGTAGGGATGCAGCATCCCAGAAAATGAAGAGGAAGGGATGGGGTGTAGAAATGCAGCACCCCAGTCAATGAAGAAGAAGGGGCAGGGTGTAGGGATGCAGAATCCCAGTCAATAAAGAGGAAGGGACAGAGTGTAGGGATGCAGCACCCCAGTCAATAAAGAGGAAGGGGCAGGGTGTAGGGATGCAGAATCAAAGTCAATAAAGAGAAAGGGGCAGGGTGTAGGGATGCAGCACCCCAGTCAATAAAGAGGAAGGGGCACGGTGTAGGGATGCAGCATCCTAGTCAATAAAGAGGAAGGGGCAGGGTGTAGGGATGCAGAATCCCAGTCAATAAAGAGGAAGGGGCAGGGTGTAGGGATGCAGCATCCTAGTCAATAAAGAGGAAGGAGCAGGGTGTAGGGATGCAGAATCCCAGAAAATGAAGAGGAAGGGGCAGGGTGTAGGGATGCAGAATCCCCGTCAATAAAGATGAAGGGGCAGGGTGTAGGGATGCAGAATCCCAGTCAATAAAGATGAAGGGGCAGGGTGTAGGGATGCAGAATCCCCGTCAATAAAGAGGAAGGGGCAGGGTGTAGGGATGCAGCATCCTAGTCAATAAAGAGGAAGGAGCAGGGTGTAGGGATGCAGAATCCCAGTCAATAAAGATGAAGGGGCAGGGTGTAGGGATGCAGAATCCCAGTCAATAAAGATGATGGGGCAGGGTGTAGGGATGCAGAATCCCAGTCAATAAAGATGATGGGGCAGGGTGTAGGGATGCAGAATCCCAGTCAATAAAGATGATGGGGCAGGGTGTAGGGATGCATCATATTAAGTTTCAGCGCCCCAGCCAATGAAAAAACAAAAAACAAAACAAAAAAACACAATAATAGAAAACTGTTTAAAGCAAAGGACATTTCTGCTGCCAATAATTTCCTGAGCTGAATCTCACATACAAGGCTGTTCCTGGAATTCCAGTACAATTGGCTGCCATTCCGTCCTGCACCCGGCACAGCAGATGACCGGGACAGGAGGGGAGCGAATCGGATCCGCCGCTAGATATGAGCTTCCCACCAATCGGCACGGCGCGATGGATTAGATGGGATCAGTCTCTTCATCCCGCTCTCCATCATGCATATTCAGCCCAAATAATAACAGCGGCTCGTTTACAAAGACAAACAAGTGAGAGTATGAAGGACAGAATAACTTTGTGAATGTATTCACCGGCGGACTCCGCGCCAAGCCGGGGATTTTTATTGGACGGCGGTAATTAGGGATATGGCAGAATTATACCGGCAGCTGTTGAAGCTCCAGAATTCACTGTGGAAAGTGTGAGCCTGAAATAAAGTTCTAGGAAAGCAATCCGGCTAATGTGCGAGCATTAAGGATGGATTAAGCGCATGTGTGTGTGATTGTCAGTTCATTACACCTTCTCTCTGTACTGCAACTCATCAAATATGTATACAATGTATCAATGTGTGTGCATACGTGATGGCGGCATTGCATCATCCGACAATGCAGACAGCCTAGCCGTGTATGGAGTGCCGGGGTCAGCAGTATGTAATGTACATCGCAGTTTATAGAGTGCAGGGATCAGTATTTTGTAATGTACATGTAGCACTGCCCCCTAGAGGACTGCTGAGAATTACACTTTCCGGATTCCCCTGGGCTACCCTTAGCAACTGATAGCAGATAAATAGCATTGAAAGTCCTTGGCTCAGTCAATAATCAATCCAGGGATAAGAGAAGGGATGAGTGGGATACTCCCAACTATGAACTATGCACAGTCTTGAGGACAACTAGCTGTAGTGTGCGGCAAGGCCGCTGCTTCACCTTGCAACTGAATTGAAGATAGATAATGTGTTCCTCCTTGCATTACTCTTCAGAGTTCTAACTTGGCACCCCCTTTCTCACTTGCTGTGTGTGCTGACACCCGTCCTGTCCACTGACTCTCCACTGGAGTGGTCCCCTTTCCTGGGTAGACCCCCGGCAAGCTTCCCGGTACTTACGGACACTGTTTTTTACAAGGTTGCTCTGCCTCCAACTCCACTAGTCAGCTTTCCCGAACCTCCTGACTCAGCTCCACACTCCTGGCTCACAAGGCCGACCGCCGGTGACCACCATCCACAACAGCAGAGGGAGAGACAACTGTCACCCTCCTTCTGGGACCTGGCTTCCCACCCAAAGACACCCTCTCACATGTGCCACTGTTTGTGTCAACCCACTGGGATAGTTACAAAAACCTGTGTGTCACTGGCTGGAATTCCTCCACTGTCCAACATACTCCCCTATTGGTTACAGTGGGGACACTCCCTCAGCCCAGACAAATCACACCCTGGACACATGCAACAGGCCTAACTATTAATCAGGCTCCCCTGATAAGCAGATGGAGAAACTAGGCTTTACCTACCTAGCACCCACCTAGGAGGGTGCTACATACACCTAAGTGTATAGAGTGTAGGGATCAGTGGTATGTAATGTACACCATAGTGTATAGAGCGCAGTGTCAGGAGTATGTAATGTACACCATAGTGTATAGAGTGCAGGGATCAGGAGTATGTAATGTACAACATAGTGTATAGAGCGCAGTGTCAGGAGTATGTAATGTACACCATAGTGTATAGAGTGCAGGGATCAGAAGTATGTAATGTACAACATAGTGTATAGAGTGCAGGGATCAGGGGATGTAATGTACAACATAGTGTATAGAGTGCAGTGTCAGGAGTATGTAATGTACAACATAGCGTATAGAGTGCAGGTATCAGGAGTATGTAATGTACAACATAGTGTATAGAGTGCAGGGATCAGGAGTATATAATGTACAACATAGTGTATAGAGTGCAGGGATGAAGAGTATGTAATGTTCAACATAGTGTATAGAGTGCAGGGATCAGGGGATGTAATGTACAACATAGTGTATAGAGTGCACTGTCAGGAGTATGTAATGTACACCATAGTGTATAGAGTGCAGTGTCAGGAGTATGTAATGTACACCATAGTGTATAGAGTGCAGTGTGAGGGGTATGTAATGTACAACATAGTGTATAGAGTGCAGGGGTCAGGAGTATATAATGTACAACATAGTGTATAGAGTGCAGTGTCAGGAGTATGTAATGTACAACATAGTGTATAGAGTGCAGGGGTCAGGAGTATGTAATGTACAACACAATGGGTTTGATTTACTAAAAGAGTGCAAAATCTAGTGCAGCTCTACATAGAAACCAATCAGCTTCTAACTTTAGCATGTTCAATTAAGTGTAGTACTGCCCCCGTAGGGACTTCTAGATTTTAACTCTGCGGGCTCCCCTGGCTACCAACACTCAGTTATAAGTCAATAGAGTTCTTGAATCCCTCCTTGCTCCTGTTGGCTCTTCCTAGGAATAAACAGTCTAGGGGTGTTGGGGTTTTTTGTTGTTTATTTTGTAGTTGGGATGGGGGGAAGGGAATATAGTGGGATACTCCAATTGAACTATTTACAACATTTGAGGACTTCTATCTTCAAATCGCTGCTGGCAGATAGCCAGGCTGTTAATTCACCCTGCCACTGAGATGAATGAGGATCAGTCTCTTGTTTTCTTTACTCTCTCTAACAAAAGAGACTGGATGCCTGATAATCTCTCGCTAGCATCCTCTTTCTGCTGACACTCGTCCACAGACTATCCTATCAGCAGGGGTGGTCCCCCTCAGGTCAGGCCCCTTGACACAAGTTCCTGTACTCACGATACGGCAGAAACAGGTCCTCCAGTGTCTCCCTTCTCAGTCAGCTTCTCTGGCCTCTGGGTTCAGCTCCTCTCGACCACTCCTCCGGCCCTCAGAACAACTTCCTGAGGCCGCATGGCACCTCTAGAGAGGAGGAGGCAGCCGCCCCCTCCTTCTGGGACTCCGCTCCTCAACGAAAGACCATGAGTAAATGTGCTCCTGGCTTTGTACAGTATCCCAGCATGCACGGAGGGGACCTGCCCTCTGCCAATCATCAGGACTGTATCAAAAGCCTATGCACCCATTCGTCAGGTTTCCTTCCACTGTCCAACATGCCTCCCTATTGGACCAGCGTGAAACACACTTTAGACTGAATGAATGGCATACTGAGCACACTGAGCAGACCTCACTAACAGATCCTGACCTCTCTTGTTGGCAGAGAGCAATATAGATTTACCTGCAGCTCTTCTGGTAAGCAGACAGAGCTCAAAACTATACTTTCGCACTAGCACCTCCCTAGGAGGGTGCTACACTCACCCCCCACCAAACGAGCCATGTCCTCACTAGCACCTACCTAGGAGGGTGCTACACTCACCCCCCCCGCCAAACGAGCCATGTCCTCACTAGCACCTACCTAGAAGGGTGCTACACTCACCCCCGCCAACCGAGCCATGTCCTCACTAGCACCTCCCTAGGAGGGTGCTACACTCACCCCCCACCAAACGAGCCATGTCCTCACTAGCACCTACCTAGGAGGGTGCTACACTCACCCCCCCCGCCAAACGAGCCATGTCCTCACTAGCACCTACCTAGAAGGGTGCTACACTCACCCCCGCCAACCGAGCCATGTCCTCACTAGCACCTCCCTAGGAGGGTGCTACACTCACCCCCCACCAAACGAGCCATGTCCTCACTAGCACCTACGTAGGAGGGTGCTACACTCACCCCCCACCAAACGAGCCATATCCTCACTAGCACCTACCTAGGAGGGTGCTACACTCACCCCCCACCAAACGAGCCATGTCCTCACTAGCACCTACCTAGGAGGGTGCTACACTCACCCCCCCCCGCCAAACGAGCCATGTCCTCACTAGCACCTACCTAGGAGGGTGCTACACTCACCCCCGCCAACCGAGCCATGTCCTCACTAGCACCTACCTAGGAGGGTGCTATACTCACCCCCCGCCAAACGAGCCATGTCCTCACTAGCACCTCCCTAGGAGGGTGCTACACTCACCCCCCACCAAACGAGCCATGTCCTCACTAGCACCTACGTAGGAGGGTGCTACACTCACCCCCCACCAAACGAGCCATATCCTCACTAGCACCTACCTAGGAGGGTGCTACACTCACCCCCCACCAAACGAGCCATGTCCTCACTAGCACCTACGTAGGAGGGTGCTACATAAGTTTCTATGCAAAGCTGCACCAGATTTTGCAATTTCCAGTTTTAGTAAAGCATCCCCAGTGTATACAGTGTAGGAGTCAGGACTATGTCATGTATAACATATTCAAAGAGAAAGAGTTAGGCTATATTCATGGTACCTCATCCATGTGATACATCTATTTACAAACTGGAAAATTCAGGACTTTACTGGTATCGAAAGTTGGACAACCACATATTATAATAAAAGATAAATGTTTATTACAAATCTACAAAAATAAATGCTTTTTTTAAAAACAAAAAAATGTAATTAAAACCATGCTCTCATATTAATGTGAAACAATACACATAATATGTATGAAAGTCGACATGTCTTTGCTATATGCTTCAAGAGGTCGAAACGTTTCGCATAATCGCTTCCTCAGGACTGTTGTGTCTTGGCAGGAAAGAAATATTCTTTTTTTTTTTTTTTTCAATCATATATTTTTATTAAATTTTTACATAACAAAATAACCGACATATAGGAAAGCAAACAATATTTGTTATAATCATGTCTTATTCTTAATTAATTAACTTCCTTTCCTATTCATATAGATTCGTCTCACTCTAATATTCTATCCCTTTAAACAAAATTATCCCCATAAAAAAAAAGGGGGGGGGGGTGGGGGAATTTATCTCATCCTCTAACTGTCGAGCCCAACAGCTAAATCCTCCTCCATGGAGGTTCTTCCCTGATTTATTACTAAAAAATTATTCCATGTATTCCATGTTTCTAAATATTTTTCTCTTTTATGTTGGCCTGTCAATACTAAATCTTCCATTTTATTTATTTCTTCTACTTTACTTATCCAGCATTCTATTGTTGGTGGTGTTTGTTTTTTCCAATTAATGGGTATACAAGATCTTGCTGCATTTGCTAAGTGGCATAGTATGGATCTCCTATATCTTTCCATTGGTATTTTACTTAATTGTAGAAGGAAGAAGGTTGGTTCTTCTGGTATCTTTATTTCTGAAAATGTTTGCATAATTTCTT
The DNA here is from genome assembly GCF_965119305.1 of Pelophylax lessonae. Lineage (NCBI taxonomy): Eukaryota > Metazoa > Chordata > Amphibia > Anura > Ranidae > Pelophylax > Pelophylax lessonae. Next base: position 3,734,237 of record NC_138772.1, on the reverse strand, counting down.
TTACTTTTTTCCAGAAGTTTGCTATTTTAGGGCATGACCAAAAGATATGTATTAATGTACCTTCTTCCACTAGGCATCTCCAACATCTATCTGTACTGTTTATCAACATTTTATGTAATTTGTATGGAGTATAATACCATCTTGTCAAAATTTTGTAATTCAATTCTTGATATTGAGTACACATAGATGATTTAAGTACCAGATTAATTATTTGTTGCCGTTGCTCAATAGTAAAGGTGCAAGATAATTCCTTCTCCCACTTATCAAAATAATGTATTTGATATTTACCTTTAGGAAGATTTAATAAGTTATATGTTTTAGATAACACTTGGGACATATTTCCTAACTCTGAACAATATTTTTCAAATGTCGTTAGTTGACGATTATAGTTCTGAGGGTTAGGGATTGACTTTAAAAAATGGTATAATTGGAGTGCATTTTAAAAGGGGAGTTTATACATTTCTCCTTCGTTCATTAATGTTTCTAACAACACCCAGTTGTTCTCTCTTATAAAATGGGAAGCTTGAAAACAATCTACATTACTAAGATTTTTAAAAGGTTTTGCTTCTAGTCCCATCAGAAATTTCGGATTTCCTAATATAGGATATAGAGGTGATTCATACGAAGATATAGAGTTCTGGAAACATATTTGTACACATATTCGTAAGGTTATGCCAATCAATTGGTGTGCTATTAATTCCCTGGGTAAGTCTAACACCATAATGCTCTTTTAAATGGGACCTGTGTATTTGACTGTTCTATTTGTACCCATAGTTTTGACTCTCCATGACGGCACCAATCAATTTGTCTTTGTAAATGTGTAACGTAATAGTATTTACGAATATCTGGTATCGCCATACCTCCATATTTCTTCGGTTAAAAATAATAGTTCTCGCGATATTCGGGGCTTCTTATGTGCCCAGACAAATTTCATGAATATTGAATTTACCTGTTTAAAGTAATAAGAAGGAATCTTAATAGGTAAAGTTTGAAGAAGATACAAAAATCTAGGTAATATAGCCATCTTTATAAGGTTGCACCTTCCCAGCCATGAATGTAATCCTGTGTTCCATTTTTCTAATTTAAGTCGGATTGCTGTTAGTAAAGTAAATATTCTATTCAAAAGAAAACCTTGCATTACAACAGTAAATACATATATCATGTATATATCAAAGATTTGGGTGTCAAGTTGTGTCTTATAGATTAACTCACATATTATCCTAGGGCAGTGGTCTCCAAACTTGTGCATGGGGGCCGGATGTGGCACTTTACTTGCCTTTATCTGGCCCTTGAGGCACTATTCCACCAACTGGATATAAGGATGGAACACCATTCTCCCTACTGACACCATCGATGGAGCACCATTCTCCCTACTGACACCATCGATAGAACACCATTCTCCCTACTGACACCATCGATGGAGCACCATTCTCCCTACTGACACCATCGATAGAACACCATTCTCCCTACTGACACCATCGATGGAGCACCATTCTCCCTACTGACACCATCGATGGAGCACCATTCTCCCTACTGACACCATCGAGGGAGCACCATTCTCCCTACTGACACCATTGATGGAGCACCATTCTCCCTACTGACACCATCGATGGAGCACCATTCTCCCTACTGACACCATCGATGGATCACCATTCTCCCTACTGACACCATCGAGGGAGCACCATTCTCCCTACTGACACTATTGATAGATCACCATTCTCCCTACTGACACCATCGCTGGAGCACCATTCTCCCTACTGACACCATCGATGGAACACCATTCTCCCTACTGACACCATCGATGGATCACCATTCTCCCTACTGACACCATCGATGGATCACCATTCTCCCTACTGACACCATCGAGGGAGCACCATTCTCCCTACTGACACCATCGATGGATCACCATTCTCCCTACTGACACCATCGAGGGAGCACCATTCTCCCTACTGACACCATCGCTGGAACACCATTCTCCCTACTGACACCATCGATGGAGCACCATTCTCCCTACTGACACCATCGCTGGAACACCATTCTCCCTACTGACACCATCGATGGAGCACCATTCTCCCTACTGACACCATCGATGGAACACCATTCTCCCTACTGACACCATCGCTGGAGCACCATTCTCCCTACTGACACCATCGATGGAACACCATTCTCCCTACTGACACCATCGATGGAACACCATTCTCCCTACTGACACCATCGATGGAACACCATCCTCCCTACTGACACCATCGATGGGGCACTATTCTACTCATTAAAGCCAATGATGTGCGGGGGGATTTCCTACTCCCACTGGCCACAGTCTGGCCCCCTTAAACCTGAAGTATAGTAAAATGGCCCCATTAAAAATGGGGTTCTATTCCCCTCATTAAAGCCAATGATGTACCAGGGCATTTTATAACCCATTGGCCACAGTCTGCCCACCCCCCCTCCCAAAGCCTGAAGGACGGTAAACTGGCCCTATCAACAATAGGGCACTATTCCTCACATTAAAGCCAATGATGTCCTGGGTCATTTTCTACCCCCACTGGCCACAGTCTGCCCCCCCCCCCAAAGCCTGAAGGACAGTAAACTGGCCCTATCAACAATGGGGCACTATTCCTCTCATTACAAACCAATGGTGTGGTGCCGGGGCATTTTCTACCCGCACTGGCCACAGTCTGGCCCCCCTAAAGCCTGAAGGACAGTAAACTGGCCCTATCAACAATAGGGCACTATTCCTCACATTAAAGCCAATGATGTCCTGGGGCATTTTCTACCCCCACTGGCCACATCCCCCCCCCCCCCCTCCCCATAGCGTGAAGAACAGTACACTGGCCCTTTGCTTAGAAAGTTTGAAGACTCCTGTACTAGGGGGATTTCCATGCCCCAATTTCCCAAGGTGGCGGAGTTGCGGTGGTGGAAACATGGGAACTTCCCCATACCGGATGGGTGATTATTATTATTAATACTCTTTGCCACAATTTAGTGGCCCAATTGTTACCTTGATCTTAAAAGTTTTTAAAGTTGAAAGGGCTATTTTGCACTTGGAATACATTAGCACCTATTTGTAGACTGCGCAAGGGTACTGATGTGGCCGATGGTCTATTATTGTTCCTGGAGTTTTGTATGTCTCGTTTCCTTGTGTGCTGGCTCTATTGCAGATGCGTGCGATTATGTGAAACGCGTCGACCTCTTAGAGCATATAGCAAAGACACATCGACTTTCATACATGTTATGCGTATTGTTTCACGCTAATATGAGGGCATGGTTTTAATTACATGTTTTTTTTTTTTAATAGATTTGTAATAAACATTTATATTTTATTATAATATGTGGTCATCCAACTTTCGGTACCAGTAAAGTCCTAAATTTTCCAGTTTGTAAATTCATGTATTACATAGTGTATAGAGTGCAGGGATAAGGAGTATGTAATGCACACCACAGTGTATAGAGTGCAGTGTCAGGACCATGTAATGTACAACATAGTGTATAGAGTGCAGTGTCAGGAGTATGTAATGTACAACATGGTGTCTAGAGTGCAGGGGTCAGGAGTATGTAAAGTACAGCAATGTTTAAAGTAGAGTGTCAGGAGTATGTACTGTACAACATAGTTTATGGAGTGCAAGGGTTAGAAGTATGTCATGTACAACATAGTGTATAGAGTGCATGGGTCAGGAGTATGTAATGTACAACATAGTGTATGGAGAGCAGGGGTCAGGTCTCAGGAGTATGTAAAGTACAACATAGTGTATGAAGTCCAGGGGTCAGGAGTATGCAAAGTACAACACAATGTTGAGAGTACAGTGTCAGGAGTATGTAATGTACAACATAGTGTAAAGAATAAAGTGTCAGGAGTATTTAATATACAATATAGTGTATAGAGTGCAAGTGTCAGGAGTATATATTGTACAACATAATGTATAGGGTGCAGGGATCAGGAGTATATAATGTACAACATAGTGTAGGGAGTGCAGGGGTCAGAAGTATGTAATGCACAGCATAGTGTAGGGAGTGCAGGGGTCAGAAGTATGTAAAGTACAACACAATGTTTAGAGTACAATGTCAGGCGTAGGTAATGTACAACATAGAGTATGGAGTGCAAGGGTTAGGAGTATGTAATGTACAACATAGTGTATAGAGTGCAGGGATTAGGAGTATGTATTGTACAACATAGTGTATAGCATACAGTGTCAGGAGTATGTGATGTACAACATTGTCTATGGAGTGAAAGGGTCAGGAGTATGTAATGTACAACATAGTGTAGGAAGTGCAGGGGTCAGGAGTATGTAATGTACAACATAGTGTATAGAGTGCAGTGTCAGGACTATGTAATGTACAACACAGTGGGGTTGATTTACTAAAACTGGTGCACTCAGAATCTGGTGCAGCTGTGAATGGTAACCAATCAGCTTCTAACTTCAGCTGGTTTATTAAGCTTTGACAAATAAACCTGGAAGCTGATTGGTTTCTATACAGAGCTGCACCAGATTTCACACTTTTGAGTTTTAGTAAACCAACCCCTGTGTATACAGTGCAGGGATCAGGAGTATGTAATGTACACCATAGTGTATACAGTGCAGGGATCAGGAGTATGTAATGTACACCGTAGTGTATAGAGTGTAGGGGTCAGGACTATGTAATGTAATTCAATAAAGTGAATGTTTTTTTTTTTTTAAAAATTGTATTATAAAACCGCTGCTCAAATACCATGTGACATAAAAAACTTCAACGACCACCATTTTATTCTCTATGGTCTCTGCTAAAAAAATATTGATAATATTTGGGGGTTCTAATAAAATTTTCTAGCAAAAAATACAGATTATTACATGTAAACAAAAAAAACTAGAAAGAAAAGGCCTGGAGGTAAAGTTTACCCTCTTGTGACCTCCCAGGCTTTTTCTGGCACTTTTGTTTACATGTAACAATCTGTATTTTTTTGCTATGAAATGATACGTTGCTTTTTTTTTTTATAGCTCTTACGTGAGCTATATAAGAACAATGTGTCATTTTAGATTGTATTTGCTTATATTAATGGGTTTATATTTGCACAATATGTGTTACTTTGTTTTGCTTTTGTATTTTCACAGGATAATCAGATTTAGCGCTGCTGTTATTTGTTTGTTATAAAAATATGTTGTGAAAGTTACTTTTTCATGGCTAAGGCTCCGTTCACATCTAGGCGTTTTGGGGCGTTTTTGGGGCGTTTTTCTGCTCTAGGATCAGCTCTCAAAACGCCCAACAAGACAAATCCTATTCATTTCAATGGCCCCTGTTCACATCTGAGCGTTTTGAAGCTGTATACAAAACGCCCAACGCTCAAAAAAGTACATGAGCTTCTTTTTGGGCAGATTACAGGCGTTTTCCATTGATCTCTATTCAATCTAAAAACACCTGCACAAAAATCGCGGTAAAAATCGCGGTAAAATCGTGGTAAAAAACGCCGCAAAAATCGCGGTAAAATCGCGGTAAAAAACGCGCGAAAAACGCTACGCTCAGGTGTGAATGTAGCCTAAGACACACTTTATTCCCGATTCCCGACCGCCCGCCCGCCGCCTTTTTACTGTGGCAGTGTGGCTCTCCTGCGCGAACCAACGTAGACCTACGTCGGTCGCGCTCCCGCAGCTAGGGGGCGAGCGCATGTTGCCGGTGGCACGCTCCCGCCCCTACTCGGCAGCGGGGACTCTGATGCACGGGGCAGGCAGCTCCGATTGCCGCCTGACACCCGCGATCGCTCCCTGCTGATAGAGAAGGACGGTCGGATGTAAACACAGCTGACCGTTCTTCTCCCTGGAATGATCACAGAGCTCCTTCTATATAGGAACACATGTCTCTATGATCATTTCACAAGCCACCCCCCCCCCCCCCCCCCCACAGTTAGAATCACTCCCCTAGGCTCACATTTAATCCCTTGATCACCCACAGTGTTAACCCCTTCCCTGCCAGTGTCATTATTACAGTAACAGTGCATATTTATAGCACTGATTACTGTAGTAATCTCGCTGGTCCCCACAAAAGTGTCAAAAATGTCAGTTAGGGGTCCGATCTGTCCGCCGCAATGTCGCAGTCCCGCTAAAAATGGAAGATTGCTGCTATTACTAGTAAAAAAACAATGAAAATGACATAAATCTTTCTTGTAGTTTGTAGACGCGATAACTTTTGCGCAAACCAACCAAAATACGCTTACTGTGATTTTTTTTACCAAAAATATGTAGCAGAAAATAAATTGGCCTAAAATGTTAAAAAATGTAGATTTTTACTTTTTTTTTTTGACAATGTTATATAGCAGAATGTGAAAAATATTGTTTTTTTTTTTTTTTTCAAAATTGTCGCTCTTTTTTTGTTTATAGCGCAAAAAATAAAAATCGCACAGGTGATCAAATACCCCCTAAAGAAAGCTCTGTTTGTGGGGGAAAAAAACGTCAATTTTATTTGGGTACAGCGTTGCACGACCGCGCAATTGTCCGTTAAAATAACGCAGTGCCGAATTGCAAAACAGGGCCTGATCAGGAAAGAGGGCAAATCCTTCCAGTCTTAAAGTGGTTAAATAAAACTCTTTATTTAAATTAGGTAGGTGGGGCTTTGTAAGAGTGGGTGGGATTTATTAGCACGTAAGGGTGGGGTATTGATGGGAAAAAAAACACCCAGAGCTCCAAGCGCGCAATGCATGCTATAGAATGAACTCCCTCTTCCTTTATGAAACCCATTCTGATGATTATGAGCGACCAGCGAGACCCTGAGCTGATGAAGATCAGGGAGATATAGTAGCAATAATTTTCATCTGCATCATGCTGTGTAAATTCTCATATATCTAAATTTATATATATCCCCAATGTCAGGGCTCAGGGTTCCAATTAAGCCTGCTGAGGTCAGAGAAGGTGGCGTGTAATAAAATGGATATTAAATTCAGATATCAATGTTAAACAGGGCCTCAACCTCCATAAAATTGATTGAAACGACTCGCGTAAAACGGTTTTGTAAGAATTTGCTGTAGCAACTCATTAAATCAACGGGGGTTGTTCCATGGTTGTATGTCATGACATAATGGGTGCGCTCTCCATGTATATATTAAACACAGCTAGGATATATAGCTGGAAGATTGGACTATGGGATGTTTAACTACTTCAGGTCCTGCGGGTTTATTATTAGCCTTTGGGATTGGAGCATCTCACCGAATATCTCAACAAGATGTGTCTGATCCACCAGTCTTATCCATAAAGGGTCAGTCCAACCACCAGTGATCTGGTTATAAGTGAAGCCTAGTGGGTTAAGTGAACCTTGGTTACCCTATTAATCTTGGGTATTCCAACAGTGAGATATGCCTGCCTCAAAATTGGGTCTACCCAACTGGGAGTTTTGGGTGTTCCTACTTACCTTTGTTTTTTTCAGCTCCTCCTCTTATTCTCTATAACCTTAATTTTAAAATGCCAAGCAGGGATGGGGGAAAATCCTCATAGTGGGCACAGCAGGTGCACAGACCTGGGAACTCAACACAGGGATGCTGGGAACCCCTCATAATGGGCACAGCGGGTGTACAGACCCGGGAACTCAGCACAGGGATGGTGGGAACCCCTCATAATGGACACAGCGTGTGTACAGACCCGGGAACTCAGCACAGGGATGGTGGGAACTCCGCATAATGGACACAGTGGGTGTACAGACCCGGGAACTCAGCACAGGGATGGTGGGAAACCCTCATAATGGGCACAGCAGGTGTACAGACCCGGGAACTCAGCACAGGGATGGTGGGAACTCCTCATAATGGACACAGTGGGTGTACAGACCCGGGAACTCAGCACAGGGATGGTGGGAACCCCTCATAATGGGCACAGCAGGTGTACAGACCCGGGAACTCAGCACAGGGATGGTGGGAACCCTTCATAATGGGCACAGCAGGTGTACAGACCCGGGAACTCAGCCCTGGGCTGGTGGGAACCCCTCATAATGGGCATATTTGTGAATTTGGTTGTAATCTTCCTCTTTATTTGCCTCCTGATAGTACCTCATATCCTCCAGAGTAATGCAGCTGTCATTACCGTGTAGCACGCACCTGGCAGTGGCGGCTGGTGAAGCTTTAAGATGGGGGGGCGCAAGACCCCGCCCTTCCATGTTGACCCCTCCCATTTCTCAGAAGCCCCAACCCTTATATACTCCACCCATTTTGTCCCTTGTATTTTGCTTGCGTGAAAAAATTCTCCCAATATATCACATATTAAGGGGTCCATCAGTACTAGTATATCCCATAATAGGAAGCAGGGGCCCTATTATGGGATATACTGTGAGAGACACCCTATTATGGGATACACTGACTGAGAGTGGTACAGACCCCCCCCCAGCACAAACCCTTCAAGCACAAACCCTGCACAAACTCCTCAAGCACAAACCCCCTAGCACAAACCCCACAGTACAGGCCCCCTAGCAAAAACCCCACAGTACAGGCCCCCTAGCACTAATCCCATAGTACAGACCCCCTAGCACTAATCCCACAGTACAGGCCCCCTAGAACAAACCCCACAGTACAGGCCCCCTAGCACAAACCCCACAGTACAGGCCCCCCAGCACAAACCCCACAGTACAGACCCCCTAGCACTAATCCAACAGAGCAGGCCCCCTAGCACAAACCCCACAGTACAGACCCCCAAGCACTAATCCCACAGTACAGACCCCCTAGCACTAATCCCACAGTACAGGCCCCCTAGCAAAAACCCCACAGTACAGACCCCCTAGCACTAATCCCACAGTACAGGCCCCTTAGCACAAACCCCACAGTACAGGCCCCCTTTCAATGTAGTGACCAGCGTACATGCCCCCTTTCAATGTAGTGACCAGTATACATGCCCCCAATGTAGTGACCAGCATACATGCCCCCAATGCAGTGATCAGTATACATGCCCCCAATGCAGTGACCAGTATACATGCCCCCAATGCAGTGACCAGTATACATGCCCCCAATGCAGTGACCAGCATACATGCCCCCAATGCAGTGACCAGTATACATGCCCCCAATGCAGTGACCAGTATACATGCCCCCAATGCAGTGACCAGTATACATGCTCCCAATGCAGTGACAAGCATACATGCCCCTAATGCAGAGAAGTGGCTGGGGAAGCTGCAGCCCTCTTACCTCTCTCCGTGGTGTTAGTGGGGGAGTCCTGTGCCGGGTCCTCCATATCCAAGGTCGGGTCGCAGGGCGGATCATGAGTGCTGAGCTGCGGTGTGGAGGGATGAGGGAGCTCGTCGGCGCCATCTTTAGTGGCAGTGTGTGTCGGGCTGTCGGCTTCATGAAAAAATCAGTGAGCCGCCTGGCTCCGAGTCCGGACCGGATGGCTGCGGGTGCCTTCCTGCTTGTGGAGTATGGGGCTGCTGCGGTGAGCCGCTGGGTTACCCGTGGAAGGCGACTCCTGTCCGACGCTACTCCTCTCTCTTTCTCTCTGCGCCGGGTGTAAACGGAAGCCGGAAGGTGATCGTGACGCCAGGGCGGTGCACCGCCCCCACGCGTCATGTCACCAGGTCCATATCCTCCTGTGATTGGTCCAGGCTGGAGTCTGGACCAATCACAGCCCGGACATCAGAAAAGTGGGGAGTGTCGGGGCGCATTGCTCTGCGCCCCGATGACCCCCAGAAGAGCGCCAATCGGCGCCTCTGCCAGCCGAGGGTGGGGTCAAAACCCCCCCCCATACCCAGCACTAAGTCCGGTGCCCCTGGTGGGCGAAAAATAGACACATTTTTTTTTTAATTTAATCTTTTTCTTTCTTTCTTCTTTTTTTTTTTGGGGGGGGGGGGGGCGGCGCCTCTGCGCCCCCTATCGGCCGGCCGCCACTGACACCTGGTAGATATCAAGCTGCCGAGGGGACTTCTAGACGTGTGATTGGTTTAGTTCTGATTCAAAATTCATACAAAATTATCGTTGTTTGGAGATTCGGATGTATCCAAATTTCTGAATTACAAAAGTAACACATTTCAATGAATCCAAAAGAAACTATAGCAAAGCAGATTATCCGAATTCAAATTAAATTTGAGTTCAAAATGGAAACATATTGCAATAAATACAATAAGGTATGGAAGGGAAATAAGATAATGTTTCCTACTGCTGAATAGAATGCTGAATAGAATAGAAAATAATATAATAGAACAGAGTAGAATAGTATAAAACAGAATAAAATGAATAAATATGTAAAAGAATATAATATAATAAAAAAATAAAATAAAATAGAATAGAATATAAAAGAAGAGAATAGAAATTAATAGAATAAAGAAGAATAGAATAGAATAAAAAAAAATTGAATTGAATAGTACGAATATAGCCATCTTCTGAAATCCGAATAAATTAGAATTTTGAATGAATTTGAAAATAATTAATATACGAAACGAATCTGAATCCACTAAGCAAATTCCGAAAATGAATCATTCTAACATAACAAATATAACAAAACAAAATTATTACCTTAACGAACGAATCCCGAAAAAAAGAAATGTTTCCGTCTTTTGCGCACATCTCTAAGGACTTCATTTACAACTCCTGCCCAACACCCTTAGGATTTCTTCCAGGCAGCAGGGCTGCTGATAGGGGGGCACCACCTGTCCTCCTGTAGGGGGCATAAAGGGGACCCCAACAGCACAGGGAATTGGTGCGGTCGGGCAGGGGGGCAATTACAGATGGAAGCCCTGTGCAGCAGCTGAATGCCAGTTTCTCCCCCTCCTGCCAGCTTTCAGCTGCTGCAGGGAGAGACACAGACATAGAGCATCATTCCTGTAATTGTTTCTCTGACACCGATGCCCCTCCCTGTGCTGCCTGCTTCTGATCCTCCCCCATGTGCCCCCTTTCCCTGTGCTTCCCCCCCCCCCCATCCTTCCAGAGTGCTGCAGGCTTCCCTGTTGTGTAAAAAAAAAAATAACAAATTCCAAAAAAATAATAGTAATAATTTAACATTGTAATACTGTAGATCATTTTAAAAAATTGTAAAAAAAATAATTCTAAACGTTCTGAACATTAAACAAAAAAAAAAAATATATATATATATATATACACATATAGATCAGGACTGCACACACCCAGTATGTAGGTTGATTCTTCAGGTGCAGAGCAGGCAGAAGAGATCACCCAGACTCCAGTATATAGAAAAACAAAAAAGATCCAATCTGCAGCGTCTTGTATATTTATTAAGAGAGTAAAATACAAAGGAGACATCAAAATAACAAGAAATGTCAACGCTTTGGATCCATTAAGATCCTTCATCGGGAATAGCATACATGAACATTCTGATTCTTATCACATTCATTATATAGCAACTTCTGTCATCAACTGGAAAAAAATAACAAATTCAAAAAAAAATAATAATAATAATTAAACTTGTAATAAATAATTTTAAAAAATGTTAAAATAAAATAATTGTAAACATTTTTAACATTTTGAAGAGAAAGGAGGGGGAAGGTGTATGGCGCTGCCAAAAAATGCTGATGTTTCTATATGTCCAAAAAATAGGTGTTATAGATATATACAATATAAATCACCACTATGAATAAAGGGTCCAGTGCATCCTATGTGTCTTCCTATTGAATGTGCAATACTAAAGGATAATACAACTATATAAATAATAAATATTTGTGCTGAACTGTGAGAAAAGTGGATACAGAATAAGTGAGAATTGGTATGATGAGAAAATTGGATGAAATGTATGAATTAAAAAATAGATAGAAGGGGTGAAATATACAAAATATAAAAATAAATATATAAAATGTAAAAAATATAAAAAATATAAAAAAGTGGATCCACTTAAATTTACAGCCGTAAGAAATAAAACATCAAGTATGACTTAAATGAGGTGCACAATAGGTAGATAAATATTATAGCAGCAATAATACAAGAATAAATAAGTCCGTTACACCTAAGAAAAAACAAATAGTCCCACAATGCAAGAAAATTTCCTAAAAAACTTGGCAAAAAAAGGTGACTTGAGTGCAGGTGTTTTGATGAAATATTAAAGGTGCTCAGGTATATGGTGACCGTTCAGTGCTCCCCGCACCCCTTGGACCGCACTCACCAGAACTATGTACCCCTGCAGGGGTATCAGGCCTTGACTATAATCCTGGATCTCCTCCACTGACCATCAAAGTGGTTGGGTGGTCCGATTATCTACCCGAATCTTGTGAACCGGGTTCCTTGGTGTTAGGGTCCGAAGGTGTACCGATATATGGGGGAAGAAGGCTCACATAGAGTAGTACTGCTAAGTTTTAAAATACTTTATTGTATATAAAAATTAGGTACTCACAAAGGGAATAGAGGGTAGTGGCATAGAAAGCAATAATAGCGCACTTCCGGGACGCCGTGCGTTCCACAGGGCGGATGTGCGTTCCACTTAGGCGGATGTGACGCGATGACGCTCCCATCCCAGAGCGTCATTGCGTCACATCCGCCTAAGTGGAACGCACATCCGCCCTGTGGAACGCACGGCGTCCCGGAAGTGCGCTATTATTGCTTTCTATGCCACTACCCTCTATTCCCTTTGTGAGTACCTAATTTTTATATACAATAAAGTATTTTAAAACTTAGCAGTACTACTCTATGTGAGCCTTCTTCCCCCATATATCGGTACACCTTCGGACCCTAACACCAAGGAACCGGGTTCACAAGATTCGGGTAGATAATCGGACCACCCAACCACTTTGATGGTCAGTGGAGGAGATCCAGGATTATAGTCAAGGCCTGATACCCCTGCAGGGGTACATAGTTCTGGTGAGTGCGGTCCAAGGGGTGCGGGGAGCACTGAACGGTCACCATATACCTGAGCACCTTTAATATTTCATCAAAACACCTGCACTCAAGTCACCTTTTTTTGCCAAGTTTTTTAGGAAATTTTCTTGCATTGTGGGACTATTTGTTTTTTCTTAGGTGTAACGGACTTATTTATTCTTGTATTATTGCTGCTATAATATTTATCTACCTATTGTGCACCTCATTTAAGTCATACTTGATGTTTTATTTCTTACGGCTGTAAATTTAAGTGGATCCACTTTTTTATATTTTTTATATTTTTTACATTTTATATATTTATTTTTATATTTTGTATATTTCACCCCTTCTATCTATTTTTTAATTCATACATTTCATCCAATTTTCTCATCATACCAATTCTCACTTATTCTGTATCCACTTTTCTCACAGTTCAGCACAAATATTTATTATTTATATAGTTGTATTATCCTTTAGTATTGCACATTCAATAGGAAGACACATAGGATGCACTGGACCCTTTATTCATAGTGGTGATTTATATTGTATATATCTATAACACCTATTTTTTGGACATATAGAAACATCAGCATTTTTTGGCAGCGCCATACACCTTCCCCCTCCTTTCTCTTCATTCTCACTATATTCTTAGTAATATAGTATAAAGGTGGGCTGCAGCCAACATTAAATACTAGGAATCTAGAATTATCCTAAGCGCGGATTTTTTTACATTTCATTTTTAACATTTTAAAACAAAATTATATATATATATATACAGGGCTTTTTTGCAGCGGGAACGCGGGGAACGCAGTTCCGGCACCTCCAGCACTGAATGTATGTAATGGCAAGGAGTGCTGGGTTGTGCTACACTGTCTATTGATGCTGGCTGCTGTGGAAGGGGATCTATTCCTGCAGGAGGATTTATTGCTGCTGGGAATATCTAATGTGGCTGCTGGGGGATCTATTGTCTCTGGAAGAGATCTCGTTTTGCAGAGGGGTCTATTGTTGCTGGGGTGGGTCTTATGTTGCTGAGGGGGTCAGCTGTTGCTGGGACTGGGAGGCATCTACTGTTTAGGCAGCAGTCTATTGATGCTGGCTGCTGGGAGATCTGTTGTTGCTGCTGAAGGCCCATTGTTTCTATCTGGATTTATTGTTGCTGGGGGATCTATTGTTGTTGGCTGCATGGGATCTATTTTACTGCTTTTTTGTTATCATTAACAAATTCCATACAAATTACTTAGTACCACAAATGTTACTTTGTTCTGTATTTTCTAAAAGGGATGGTACTGGGAGGTGGGTAGTGGGTTGAACCAAGGAACGGTTCACGGAGGTAGGTAGGGGGCGGAGACAAGGGGTAAGTCCAAAAGAGGGAGTTCCTGCACCTATTCTCTGAGAAAAAAAGCCCTGTGTATATATATATATATATATATATATATATATATATATATATATATATATATATATATACACATACAGATTAGGACTGCACACACCCAGTATGTAGGTTGATTCTTCAGGTGCAGAGCAGGCAGAAGAGATCACCCAGACTCCAGTATACAGAAAAACAAAAGCGATCCAATCTGCAGCACCTTGTATATTTATTAAGAGAGTAAAATACTCATAAAGGAGACATCAAAATAACAAAAAATGTCAACGTTTCAGATCCATTAAGATCCTTCATCAGGAATAGCAAGCATGAAAATCAGATTCTAATCACATTCATTATATAGCAACTTCTGTCATCAACTGGAAAAAAATAACAAATTAAAAAAAAATAATAATAATAATAATAATAATTAAACATTGTAATAAATAATGAAAAAAAATTGTAAAAAAAAAAAAAAATTGTAAACATTTTTAACAATTAAAAAAAAAAAAATCTACATATATATATATATATATATATATATATATATATATATATATACTGTATATATATATATATATATATATATATATATATATATATATATATATATACCAGTGATGGCAAACCTTGGCACGCCAGATGTTTTGGAACTACACGTCCCATGATGCTCATGCACTCTGCAGTGTAGTTGAGCATCATGGGAAATATAGTTCCAAAACATCTGGGGTGCCAAGGTTCGCCATCACTGATATATACTGTGTATATATTAGGGATAGACCGATTATCGGCAAGGCCGATATATCAGTAGCAGATATGAATTTTCCTCGATATATCGGTATTTTTGTGACATCATTCTACCTTCTTAGGCCGCCTCCCTCGCCTTTGACAGCCTCGTCTGGAGTCGGGACTAGTCTAGCGGGAGTGTATCACAGCCATACACCCATCCACAGCAGCCCGGTGCCAGCCAGCCACCCACATCCACAGGCCCTGTACCAGCCAGTCAGCCACAGGCACTGTACCAGCGAGCCAGCCAGCCACCCACAGGCCCTGTACCAGCCAGCCGCCCACATGCCCTGTACTTGCCAGTCACAGGCCCTGTACCAGCCAGCCACCCACATGCCCTGTACCAGCCAGCCACCCACGGCCCCTATGCCAGCCAGCCAGTTGCAGTGCAGGAACACCCCGAGCAGATCGCCAGTTTCAGTGCAGGAACACCCCGAGCAGACTGCCAGGTACAGTGCAGGAACACCCCGAGCAGACCGCTAGTCGGGGTGCAGGAACACCCCGAGCAGACCGCCTTTCTTTTCTTGATCTTTGTTGGCCACAATTGATTCACAAGTCTATTTTGCATTACAAAAACTCCACATTTTCTACATTTTCTACGTCCGCCTTCCTGCTGTAATTCGTAGAATGTGGCGCACTTTACACCAAAGGGCAGAAGTCCAGCTGGAATTTTTCATCTATTTTTAAACAAATGATGAATGTTATATACAGGAATGAGACCAAAGACTTCTCCAAATGTACTTCATAGGCGCCATCCACCTATGCTGCACCCTGACCGCTACACCTGCAGCCTTGTGTGTATACAGAGAGCGTAGAAGATTAATGGATTTGGGGAACGGATGAAGTTTCATGCAGACAGTGATATATTGGCGAGGAGTTGGGCATTATTTTGCAGCTTACAGCCGATCAACACCTGAACATGGACCATATCAACGCCGGTCAACCCACCTGCAATCCCTGGAGGAACGGTGACAAATTGATAGAAATAATAGCTGTTATAGTGATACATAACCCAGTGATGACCCTTTGCTTCAAAAGATTTGTCATAAAAGTCATAATTTTGCCAGTGTGTGAATTTTTCTCTCGTTGTTTAGATTGCTCCATGCCCGTGGAGGCTCAGAGAAATGGATTTGATGGTGCAAGGAGACCTGGAGGACCATCATTCTTTTCTGTATCCTGCTTTTCTGGGTTCTTGAGAAATACGGGAGGGACATAAAATTCCAAAACCATGGAGGTATATTACGACCAACGTAATCAAATTTCAGGAAAAAGCAGTAACGGCGTTCTCTAGTGCAAGTGCGCAAATTCTTGGATTAAAAATTTTAAATATTAAGCTAAACCTGTTTTAAGGTGTCCCCAGATCCACCGAGCTTTCCAAGTGCCCGGTCACATTATCTCCACTGGTCACCGCTCTCTAGTGATTGGATAGGCTGCATTCTCAGTGATGTCACCGCTCTCTAGTGAATGGATAGGCTGCATTCTCAGTAATGTCACCGCTCTCTAGTGAATGGATAGGCTGCATTCTCAGTGATGTCACCGCTCTCTAGTGATTGGATAGGCTGCATTCTCAGTAATGTCACCGCTCTCTAGTGAATGGATAGGCTGCATTCTCAGTGATGTCACCGCTCTCTAGTGAATGGATAGGTTGCATTCTCAGTGATGTCACTGCTCTCTAGTGAATGGATAGGCTGCATTCTCAGTGATGTCACCGCTCTCTAGTGAATGGATAGGCTGCATTTTCAGTGATGCCATCGCTCTCTAGTGAATGGATAGGCTGCATTCTCAGTGATGTCACCGCTCTCTAGTAAATGGATAGGGTGCATTCTCAGTGATGTCACCGCTCTCTAGTGAATGGATAGGCTGCATTCTCAGTGATGTCACCGCTCTCTAGTGATTGGATAGACTGCATTCTCAGTGAAGTCATCACTCTCTAGTGATTGGATAGGCTGCATTCTCAGTGATGTCACCGCTCTCTAGTGATTGGATAGACTGCATTCTCAGTGATGTCACCGCTCTCTAGTGATTGGATAGACTGCATTCTCAGTGATGTCACCGCTCTCTAGTGATTGGATAGACTGCATTCTCAGTGAAGTCATCACTCTCTAGAGAATGGATAGGCTGCATTCTCAGTGATTTCACCTCTCTCTCTAGTGAATGGATAGGCTGCATTCTCAGTGATGTCACCGCTTTCTAGTGAATGGATAGGCTGCATTCTCAGTGATGTCACCGCTCTCTAGTGAATGGATAGGCTGCATTCTCAGTGATGTCACCGCTCTCTAGTGAATGGATAGGCTGCATTCTCAGTGATGTCACCGCTCTCTAGTGATTGGATAGTCTGCATTCTCAGTGATGTCACCGCTCTCTAGTGATTGGATAGGCTGCATTCTCAGTGATGTCACCGCTCTCTAGTGAATGGATAGGCTGCATTCTCAGTGATGTCATCACTCTCTAGTGAATGGATAGGCTGCATTCTCAGTGATGTCACTGCTCTCTAGTGATTGGATAGGCTGCATTCTCAGTGAGGTCACCACTCTCTAGTGATTGAATAGGCTGCATTCTCAGTGATGTCACCACTCTCTAGTGAATGGATAGGCTGCATTCTCAGTGATGTCACCGCTCTCTAGTGAATGGATAGGCTGCATTCTCAGTGATGTCACCGCTCTCTAGTGAATGGATAGGCTGCATTCTCAGTGATGTCACCGCTCTCTAGTGATTGGATAGGCTGCATTCTCAGTGATGTCACTGCTCTCTAGTGAATGGATAGGCTGCATTCTCAGTGATGTCACCGCTCTCTAGTGAATGGATAGGCTGCATTCTCAGTGATGTCACCGCTTTCTAGTGAATGGATTGGCTGCATTCTCAGTGATGTCACCGCTCTCTAGTGAATGGATAGGCTGCATTCTCAGTGATGTCACCGCTCTCTAGTGAATGGATAGGCTGCATTCTCAGTGATGTCACCGCTCTCTAGTGAATGGATAGGCTGCATTCTCAGTGATCTCACCGCTCTCTAGTGAATGGATAGGCTTCATTCTCAGTGATTTCTCTATCTATCTATCTATCTATCTATCTATCTATCTATCTATCTATCTATCTATCTATCTATCTATCTATCTATCTATCTATCTATCTATCTATCTATCTATCTATCTATCTATCTATCTATCTATCTATCTATCTATCTATCTATATGTAGAGTATATTACATACCTTCTTGCAGCGTTCTCATTGCTGATGTTGGTGGAGTATGATCTAATTCTTCGGGAAGATCCCTAATCTTAATAATAAGTGCGGCGCTCATTATACGCGGATCAGCTTACAGAACACAAGCCGCGCATTCGACTGTCACTTCATAACATACAGAGCATTGACAAGGGATGAATTACAAAGGAACTTCACATTACCATATTACCATCCTATATCTCAATGTCGGGTTCAACAAACAATCCGCGTCATCATCTGCGGAGGGAGCTTGTCAGTGTAATTGTCACTGGAAATCAGAAAAAAAAACACACATTGATACTTCATATCCGAAACCTGTGAGCGCTAATTTATTTTTCTATTTTTTATTTGGCCCGGCGCTCATCTCTCCCCGCCTTGTCACAAGGAAAATTAATAGCCGCTGACATTTTTAATCTATAAACTCCTCATCTCCCCGCATTGTGCGGATTCCCTCTCTCTATGATTAAGACACAAAACGGTTAAAGAACAAGTGTCATCCATTTTTGTATATTAGATTCGTATCATCCTGTGTACAGCAATTATTTCTGCAGGTTCTGTTTTCTGCAAATCAATCATATAGAAGGGCTCTGTGGTGGCCAGGAGCAGGTTTTGTGGAAGCAGAGATCAGGCAAGGTTCAGGAGGCGGAGCAGGTTTTTTGGAAGCAGAGATCAGGCAAGGTTCAGGAGGCGGAGCAGGTTTTTTGGAAGCAGAGATCAGGCAAGGCTCAGGAGGCGGAGCAGGTTTTTTGGAAGCAGAGATCAGGCAAGGTTCAGGAGGCGGAGCAGGTTTTTTGGAAGCAGAGATCAGGCAAGGTTCAGGAGGCAGAGCAGGTTTTTTGGAAGCAGAGATCAGGCAAGGTTCAGGAGGCGGAGCAGGTTTTTTGGAAGCAGAGATCAGGCAAGGTTCAGGAGGCGGAGCAGGTTTTTGGAAGCAGAGATCAGGCAAGGTTCAGGAGGCGGAGCAGGTTTTTGGAAGCAGAGATCAGGCAAGGTTCAGGAGGTGGAGCAGGTTTTTTGGAAGCAGAGATCAGGCAAGGTTCAGGAGGCGGAGCAGGTTTTTTGGTAGCAGAGATCAGGCAAGGTTCAGGAGGCGGAGCAGGTTTTTTGGAAGCAGAGATCAGGCAAGGTTCAGGAGGCGGAGCAGGTTTTTTGGAAGCAGAGATCAGGCAAGGTTCAGGAGGCTCCCTAGAAGGATGTACCTACATTCAATAAATAGAAAGATGACATGGGAGTCCTGTGTATGAAAGACTTCCTATCTTCTGCCCCCTTTTGCTGTTTGTCAATCCTGATGAGTGGCCATGTAGATACATAGTATACACTTATGGCTCGTTTCCACTGAGCGGTACGGTACGGTACGGTTCGGTACGGTATGCAATTTTTGCCGTTTCCATTGTGAATGGTACCCTAATTCCGAACCGTACCACTTTTTTGGGACCCTTTCGTTGGGGTACCAAGCACATTAGTACCGTACCAACAGGGTGGAGCTACACTCTGCAGAACTTTGATTGGTTGACAGAGAATCGTCTATAAGAGCTTTCCTGCTACATCACGCCTATCATGAAAGGGTACTATTGGCAGTGGAAACGCAAGGTGTACCGTTCCGAACCGTACCGTACTGAACCAAACCGTACCGTACCACCCAGTGGAAACGAGGCATTAGATACCCAGAGCAATTCATTGAGGAGGATCGAACATCCGCTGCAAGCTAAACACATTAGCCAAGCGCTCACTCCGATGGGGATGACAGGCGTGCCGCTCTCTTCAGGTAGGGAACTCCAGCGTAGGAACATGAAAAAGAAGAAGGAGGACCAAACAAATAGTGCATCACCCGTGGACACCTTTAAAATGTTTTATTAAAATACAAAAAACATACTCAAAAACAAGAAGAGTAAAATCGCATTACGAGAGCCTACCACACGTGGAACGGATCATGTCCCTGTTAGGGATGATCGAACGGTTCGGGTCGACCATCGGTTGACTGTTCGAGGTTCGGCCGAATTCCGAACTTTTTGCTGAAAAAGTTCGGAATTCGGCAACCAGAACCTACCAAAATGCAATGTGAGGAAAGGGATATCTAGTGTAGTTAGGGTACTATTTTCCACTATAGTTAGATTTAATAATCTAGTTTCTGTAGGGAAAGTGTTAAGTGTAAGGGGACCGTAGTGAAGGGTTAACTGACTCTGACTGCTATGGCAGGGTGACAAAACCCTTCCATGTCAGGGTGACCGCTATAGAGAAAAGATCGTTTCTCTTAGAACACTTATAGAACCGGATAGTGGCTTCGCCCCTGTCACCCTGCTTTTTGTTGCAGGCGTTTATAGGGCTTTTTTGAGGACATGTTTGGAGTCAGGCATGATATCTGAACTTCTATGTAGGGGTATATATACAGTGGCGTAGCGTGGGTTGTCAGCACCCGGGGCAAGGCAAGTAATTTGCGCCCCCTAACCCGCGGGATTTTAGCACTCGAGTCTCTTCCACTAGATTAGTTAAAGAAACCCTTACCCCCTAAGCACATATATTATTGTTATGAAAATACTGATGTAATTAAAGTAAAATGCATCTAAATACAAGTTTGAATGACCAGCGTGCCCCCTTTCAATGCAGAATGACCAGCGTGCCCCCTTTCAATGCAGACAAACCAGCGTGCCCCCCTTCAATTCAGAGAGACTTACGTGCAGCGGCGGCTTCTCCTCAGTTCCCCGCATCTCCTCGAGTCCTCCCTCCTCCTCCTCGGCCAATGGCATGCGTTTGCCTTTCGGCCAATCAGGAAGCGGGTCTCGGACCCTCTTCCTGATGGGCCAGGAGGAGGATCCGTGTGACAATAGGGAATTTTCACACAAATGGGTGGGCTAGGGTGCACTGCTCTGCGCCCCGGGTCCACCCTTTTTTGAAGCCTATTAGAGCCTCTGGCTCTAATCAGGTGATTAAAAAAAAAAACCCACTCTGTGACAGCGCCAGGCTGCTGACTCACTCACTGCTAAACTGACTGAGCAGTGAGGAGAGGCGGCATAGGCGGTGCTTGGCTTGCAATGCCACCCACCCTATACCAATGGCAAATTCCAGCCCCGCCCCGAGCCGACCCGCCCTTTTTCAGCCATAGGGCGCCCGAGCTGGACATCTCCCAGCCTAAAGATGGAGGCAGCCGAAGAGAGTGTGTGAACTGTGTATGTCAGAGTCAGACAGACAGAGTGACACTGCAGATGCGCCCCCCCCAGATGTTGCGCCCGGTGCGGCCGGCCCCCCCTGCACCCCCCACGCTATGCCACTGTATATATACACACACACATGTATGTATATATACACATACACATATATAGGTGTGAAAGTAGCAGAAACCTATGCTTGCGCTAATGAAATAATTAACACCAATATGGCTTCTCTGCTATAACACCTATATATGTGTATGTGTATAAATACATATAAGTGTGTGTGTATACAGTATATACCCCTATACAGAATTTCTGATGTTATGCCTGCCTCCAAAGACCCCCAAAAAATGCCCAAAAAAACGCCTGCTACTAAACCGGTAATGTAGAGGGTCTATTTATAAATATTTTTTATAAAAAAAGAATTTTCACATAAGATTCATACATTTTTTGCAATTGGGTTCAACTGTGTAATTGTCGGAAGAAAGTTGTATAAATCTTGAGTGTAGAAACAAAGTGTTTGTTGTGTTTCAGTTTTTTTTAATGTTTTCTTTCTTTCTTTGTGTAAAATTGATTGTTTTTGGCATACTGTTAATTTTTCTTTATTTTGCTTTTTCTTCTCTGACTTTTTTTACTGGGGGAAAAAAGCATAGAATAAAGTTGCTTCAAAAGCAGGCGTTTTATTAACGTTTTTTAACCACTTTACGACCGCCTGCCGTAGATGTACTGCGGCAAGCAGCCGCTCCCAGGCAAATCGCCGTACATGTATGGTGTTCACTCTCGGGAGGCTAGGGGGTGAGCGTGCGCTGCCAACGGCGTGCTCTCGCCCACGGTGCGCTCCCGCCCCCGTCTGTCAGCGGGAAAGCAGATCTAGCGGGCAGGCGGCTCCGATTGCCGCCTGACACCCACAATCGCTCCCTGCTGAGAGAGAAGGACGGTCAGCTATGGTAAACACAGCCGACCGTTCTTCTCCCTGGAACGATCATAGAGCCTATGTGATCCTTCTATATGGGATCACAGGTCTCTATGGTCATTTCAGAAGCCACGCCCCCCCACAGTTAGAATCACTCCCCTAGGCTCACATTTAACCCCTTGATCACCCACAGTGTTAACCTTTTCCCTGCCAGTGTCATTATTACAGTAACAGTGCATATTTTTAGCACTGATTACTGTAGTGATGTCACTGGTCCCCCCCCCCCAAAAGTGTCAAAAATGTCAGTCAGGGGTCCAATCTGTCCGCCGCAATGTTGCAGTCCTGCAAAAATCGCAGATCGCTGCCATTACTAGTAAAAAAAAAACAAAAACAATAAAAATGACATAAATCTTTCCCGTAGTTAACCACTTTACCACCGGAGGATTTTGCTGTCTTACGTCTGGGCCACTTTTTGCGATTCGGCACTGTGCGACTTTAACTGACAATTGCGCGGTCGTGCGACACCATACCCAAACGAAATTTACGTCCTTTTTCCCCCACAAACAGAGCTTTCGTTTGGTGGTGTTTGATCACCTGTGTGATTTTTACTTTTTGCGCTATAAACAAAAAAAACGTAAATTTTGAAAAAATAACAATATTTTTCACATTTTTTTATATGAAATTCCACCCCAAAAAAATGTAAAAATCAACATTTTTTTAAATTTTTGGCCAATTTGTTTTCTGCTACCTATGTTTGGTAAAAAAAATCACAATAAGCGTATTTTGATTGGTTTGCGCAAAAGTTATTGCGTTTACTAACTAAGGGAAAGATTTCTGTCATTTTTGGTGGTTTTTTTTTAACGAGTAATGGCGGCGATCTGCGATTTTTTTTGCGGGACTGCGACATTGCGGCGGACAGATCGGACCCTTGACTGACATTTTTGACACTTTTGGGGGTACCAGTGACATTACTGCAGTAATCAGTGCTATATATATGCACTGTTACTGTAAAAATGACACTGGCAGGGAAGGGGTTAATTTTATTGGAGAGGGAGGGGTTAATGTATTGAAAATACAAAGCAAAAGAAGGGCGCACCAGCCTAGCGCATTATCCTCAGCAAGTTTATTTGGATAAAATTATTTAAAATCAAATACTCACAAACAAACATGAAGTTCAGGCACATCAATTCCATACACCTGCCTCCTACCAGAGGAGGAGGCTCTGAGGAAGAGGCACGGCCTCGAAACGCGTCAGCCCTCTGCTTCCAGTAAAGACGTTGATCCTCTGGTAGGAGGCAGGTGTATGGAATTAATGTGCCTGAACTTCATGTTTGTTTGTGAGTATTTGATTTTAAATAATTTTATCCAAATAAACTTGCTGAGGATAATGCGCTAGGCTGGTGCGCCCTTCTTTTGCTTTGTATTTTCAGTGTCTGGTCGACCGCCCTGGTCGTAAGGGGCAGCAAAGCCTAGCCATCATGGATGCCTAATATCAGCACGAGTTCCGGGATTGAGACAGCCTGAGGACCAGGTTCCGAGCGCAGGAAAGGGGGTGCTGTTTAGCACTTATCTTTTTTGGAATATATACAAGTGGTTAATGTATGCCTGGTGCTTACTAACGTGTGTGGGGGGAGGTGACTGAGTGACACAGGGACAGATCCAGGGTTCAGCTATGCTGAACACTGCAATCTGTCACTCCTTGTCACTTAGGAGATCCGCCCGCTCTGGTTACACAAGCGGGCGGATCTCCAAACTAGATTCCCCGACGATCGGGGAAGAGCAGCGGCGCACGCGCGCTGCCGAGAATGGGGAGTGTCTGGCAACGTAGGTCTACGTCGCCAGGCGATAACGAACCACTTTGACGCAGTAGTGCTCGAGTGAGCAGACGGCAAGTGGTTAATAGACACGATAACTTTTGCGCAAACCAATCAAAATACACTTATTGCGGGTTTTTTTTTTTACCAAAAATATGTAGCAGAAAACAAATTGGCCTGAAATGTTAAAAAATTTTGATTTTTAAATTTATTTATTTTTTTGGAGAATGTCATATAGCAGAATGTGAAAAATATTGTTTTTATTTTTTCAGAATTGTCGCTCTTTTTTTGTTTATAGCGCAAAAGATAAAAATCGCAGAGGTGATCAAATACCACCAAAAGAAATCTCTATTTGTGGGAAAAAAAGAACATCAATTTTATTTGGGTACAGCGTCGCACGACCGCGCAATTGTCCATTAAAATAACGCAGTGCCGAATCGCAAAATAGGGCCTGGTCAGGAAGGGGGCAAATCCTTCCGGTCTTAAAGTGGTTAAGCTTCATGAATGCCTATCGAAACTGTGTGCATTCCAGCACCCAATCAGTTGAATGGGCTGCCCTATATGCATTTGCTGCCTAAAAGAAGCTTCTGCTCCTTTTTTTTTATCATTCATTTTTTTAATAAAGTTTATATAACGGTACAAGCATGGTATACATTGCTTCTCCTTGTACAGGCATGGCCAAAAGTTTTGAGAATGACACAATTATGAATTTTTCCAAAGTCTGCTGCTTCTGTGTTTGTAGATCTTTGTGTCAGATGTTACTATGGGATGTTGAAGTATCATTACAAGCATTCCATAAGTGTCAAAGGCTTTTATGGACAATGACATGAAGTTTATATAAAGAGCCAATATTTGCAGTGTTGACCCTTCTTTTTCCTGACCTCTGCAATACTCCCTGGCATGCTGTCACTCAACTTCTGGACCACATCCTGACTGATGGTCGCCCCCCATTCTTCCATGATCAATGCTTGGAGTTTGTCAGAATTTGAGGCGTTTTTTTTGTTCCCCCCGCCTCTCTTGAGGAATGACCCCAGGGTTCTCAATAGGATGAAGGTCTGGGGAGTGGCCATGGACTCAAAATTTCAATGTTTTGTTCCCCAAGCCACTTAGTTATGATTTTTGCCTTATGTCAAGGAGCTCAATCATGCTGGAAAAGGCATTGTTCCTCACCAAACCGTTCTTGGATTGTTGGGAGAAGTTGCTCTCGAAGGATGTTTTTGTACCATTCTTTATCCATGGCAAATTATGAGTGAGCCCCTCCCTTGGCTGAGAAGTCCCCCCCACACATGAATGGCCTCAGGATGCATTAAGCAGGACTGATGGTGGTGCTCATCTTTTCTTCTCTGGATGTCCCAAACAATGGGAAAGGGGATTCCTCAAAGAAAATGACTTTTCCCCCAGTCCAATCCCTGTAACTTTTATAGAATATCAGTCTGTCCCTGATGTTTTTCCTGGAGACAAGTCGTTTTTTTGCTGCCCTTCTTGACACCAGGCCATCCTCCAAAAGTCTTCTCCTCACTGTGCATGCCAACGCGCTCACACCTGCCTGCTGCCATTCCTGAGCAAGCTCTGCACTGGTGGTGCCTCGATCCCGCAGCTCAATCAACTGTAGGAGATGGTCCTGGAGTCAATATTTGCACTGGTGACCCTTCTTTCTCAACACCTCTGCAATTCTCCCTGGCATGCTGTCACTCAACTTCAGGACCACATCCTGACTGATGACCGCCCCCAAATCTTGCAAAATCAATCCTTGAAGTTTGTAAGAATATGTGAGGGTTTTTTCGTTCACCCGCCTCTTGAGGACTGACCACAAGTTCTCAATGGGATGAAGATCTGGGGAGTTTGCTGGCCATGGACTCAAAATGTCAATGTTTTATTCCCCGAGCCCCTTAGTTATGACTTTTGCCTTATGGCAAGGCGCTCCATCATGCTGGAAAAGGCATCGTTCCTCACCAAACTCTTCTTGGATGGTTGGGAGAAGTTGCTCTCAGAGGATGTTTTTGTACCATTCTTTATTTATGGCAAATTATGAGTGAGCCCCTCCCTTGGCTGAGAAGCCCCCCAACACATGAATGGTCTCAGGATGCATTAAGCAGCACCTTTTTGTTCCCTGGATGCTCCAAACAATGGGAATGGGGATTCCTCAGAGAAAGGGACTTTCCCCCAGTCCTCAGCAGTCTAATCCCTGTACCTTTTGCAAAATATCAGTCTGTCCCTCATGTTTTTTGTGGAGAGAAGTGGCTTCTTTGCTGCCCTTCTTGGCACCAGGCCATCCTCCAAAAGTCTTCACCTCACTGTGCATGCCGACGCACTCACACCTGCCTGCTGCCATTCCTGAGCAAGCTCTGCACTGGTGGTGCCTCAATCCCGCAGCTTAATCAACTGTAGGAGATGGTCCAGGAGGTTGCTGGACTTTCTGGTGTGCCCTGAAGCCTTCACAAATGCAGTGGAAATGTTTTTTGTGGGATTCAGTTCATTTTCATGGCAAAGAGGGACTTCATTCATAGGATCGCTCTTCGTAACATTCTGGAGTATATGCAAATTCCATCATAAAAACTGAGACAGCAGACTTTGTGAAAATTTATATTTTTGTCAAACTCAAAACTTTTGGCCCTGGCTGTACAATCCGAGCACACAATATTACCACTTGCTGACTGCCTACCTGTACATGTACTTCATGTTTTTGACGTTAAATACCGGGGGTTATGGCAGCAGCTAGCTGGCATAACCCCCTGTTATCTTTTTTTTATTTGATTCGGTCAGCTTTCCGATAATAGTGATCCCAGCAGCAGATTTACCACAAGATCACTTTTATAAGCGGCGGGAGAGGTGCCCCACCCCTCTACCACTGCTTTCCGGTTGCTTCTGGGTTTACCGGAGCCGTTGGTAAACCCGGAAGCGATTCGGTCTGGCCAATGGCTGGGCAGGAAGTCATTCCTAAGTGTGCATTGCCATTGTTAATTGAGTCACCTATTGTTTCTGTCTGTCTGATCATCTCTTGAAGATGAGATTACTATTGTGTCCACTTTACCTCGTTATTGAACCATTGTGGAATGTTATATGTTTATGTAATTAGCTTATTGTTTAATTAGATCATTATTTATGTTTGTGTTTGCTGTTCAGTACTGTTTGCAGCAGGGATATGCAAACTGTGGCCCTCCAGATGTTGCACAACTACAAGTCCCATGAGGTATAGCAAGACTCTGACAGCCACAAGCATGACACCCATAGGCAGAGGCATGATGGGACTTGTAGTTTTGCAAAAGCTTGAGGGCCACAGTTTGCATATGAATGAGCAGTGCTACTACCCATACAGCTCACCAATAAATGAGATCCCAGGTGCCCACAGTTTGCATATCCCTGGTTTACAGTTTGCATTGTCATGCTAATATCCCCAATGCCCTCCTGTGGGGTATAAAGTATAAGTCTAAATTTTAATAAAGCGAGATCCAGTTTGCATCTAAGCTAGTGTTTTCTAGTATCTTGGGTGCAATATTCATCTATAATACCTTGTTCCTGGGTCAAGACTGGAGGAAGCTCCATCTTGATGGAAGCACCCAGTGGCGCTCCATGGGCTGGGGGGGGGGCGGCAGACGGACCTCACCACACCCCCCCCCCCCGGACCACACCAGGCCGCACACCACCCCCCCCCCGGACCACAGCGAGACAGGAGACAGGACAGGACCCCCCGCGCTCACTCACCCTGCCTGGATATCTGCAGCAGCAGGCGGCGGCTTCGGCTTCTTCTACCTGTCTTCTGCATCTCCTCCTCCCCCATGCCCAATGGCATGGCTTCTCTTTTTCGGCCAATCGGGAAAGGGGTCTCAGACCCACTTCCTGATTGGCTAGGAGGAGGATCCAAGCGACAATAGCAAATTTTCATTCGCTATTGTCACACAACTGGATGGGCTCTGTGCCCCGAGCCCACCCTTTTTTATAGCCTGTGAGAGCCTCTGTCACATGGTTTAAAAAAAAAAAAAGCCCCATTGAACTCCAATCGTCCGGTGCCCTGCATGTAGATTAGGAGCCGCCACTGGAAGCACCCAAGCTGGGTGCTGCATGGTTCCATCACAGCAGGGAAGGTCAAATCAGTCTTTGCTCTTGATCTTTTATGAGCGACAAGCTTCACGTGATTTTGAAAGGCGTGGTTTGCCACGATTGCCACAAGACAAAAGCAAAGTGATAATGGGACCCAAATGCATGTTACAAAGCGATCGCCAAGTGAGTTAAATGGAGCCTTAAAGCCAATTGCAAAACCTCTTTAAATTCAACTTCCCCATTGACTTCATTGCAATAATTCAGCAAAATCAGAACTCCGACTTTGGCTCATCCCTCCTCATGGGCCATGTTTGACCCCCATCTTGTCCCCTACTCAGTTCTGCATGACCACTTTGCTCCCGCACTGCTCTTTTGTTACTGACATGAACCATATTCCTAACCAATAAATTGGAACATAAAGGCCCGAGAGCTCCCGAGTATTGAGGCCTCTGAAGGTGAATTTGCTACACAAGTGGCCACTAAGTCTTGAACGGTGGCATTGAAAAATGACTCTAGGCGTCAACTCTGAATTCCAAATTCATTTAGCAAGCACAATCCGGTACGGAGCCGTGTTCACGGGGAGTTAATTGACAGCTTACACTGTTAGCTGTGACACGGCAGGCTGGTGGGGTTTTTGCTATAATGAGATCCGTTAGCGGTAACCAACTCTCCAGTAGGGGAATCATTTAAACACTCCGCAAATTGTTTTTGAATAAGCCTTGCTGGTTCTGGGTCAGCGAAGCCCTGAATACAAAAGAATGACTGCCAGGCAATTAGCATTTTCACAAGGAGAGGTCAGCACCCCCTCTCCCCACCCTGTTTTTCTCTAGATTTTTTTCAAGGCTTTTTCTTGTAGAGAATAGCAGAATAAGGCAACCAATGAATTCAAATAGCGAGGCTCGTAGTTCAGGATAAAGCAATGTGGTTTGGGTACGGTGCAGTTTGTTATGGTTGGGGCTCGGTTACAACCAGATGACCATGGCTGCGGCTTTAGCATCCATCTTAGGGGGGATGGTCTATATCAGTGATCAGGGGCTGACTGGCAACGTTCGGCCTAGGGGGCAAGTACAAACCACAGGCCCATGGTACAGCCATTCGGCCCCCTCCCAATCTCCCTCTTCCCAGTCTCCTCCTGACCCTCATTCCATGTTGAAGCTCCAATCCAGGTACGCTCTACTCCCAACCTGGCAAGCAGGGGGCAGTTGGGGGGAGCTTGAACAGCTCGGTTGGGGCTGCCTGGGGGAGGAGAGTCTCCAGTGGGGCATGGAACTGGCCTCTGCTCAGACACCATTTACACCACCCATGCTGGGGGGGGGGGGGGGGGCTGTGCTCTGTCCTTGTCTTCATCCTGCACTCAGTAGCTCAGCAGTGGAGACTTTTTACTTCTCTTCACCAGGAATCCTTTAGGCATGTCTGTGGCAGAAGCAGTGCAGCCTTTTTACAGGGCACCAGAGTGGCCCGGGGGGGCAATTGCCCCCCTGCCCCCTGGCCCAGTCCTGCCCTGTCAGTGATGGCGAAACTTGGCATCCCAGATGTTTTGGAACTACATTTCCCATGATGCTCATGCACTCTGCAGTGTAGTAGGGCATCATGGGAAATGTAGTTCCAAAACATCTGGGGTGCCAGAGTTCGCCATCACCGGTCTATATGCATGAGCTGGTACTTGCACTGGTTCCCCTCAGGGCTGGTTTTAATTTTACTCTTTCCCTGCAGGGCTGGGCTAGGGGCAATGCCTTCAGTGTCAGGTTTATAACGGGGCAAAGGGGGCAATTGACCTTGGCTCCCCCTGCCAGAGGGGGGCCAGAGTTCCTATATAAAAAAAAAAAAAAAAAAGAATAATTATCATTTTAGTTTTATGAACGAAGTGTGTGTGGGTGTCAAGATACAAAACAATTAAGCCTGACTTCAGAGGCAAAGAAAGGGATGAGGGCTTCTGGCAGATGTTTTATATTGCAACTTCTCATATTATTTTACTATTCAAAATGTTTGTTTTAACTGTAGCACTGCCCCCTAGGGGACTGCTGGATATAACACTTTCTGGATTCCCCTGGGTTACCCGTAGCAACAGCTTACAGAAACTTATCACTTTAAGTATTTGGCTCAGTCAATGATCAGTCCAGGAGATGTTGTTTTGTAGTTTTATTTAGAACTGGAATAGGAGAAGTGGGATACTCAGTAACTACTCACAATGCTGAGGACATCTGACTTGAGGATGCGGCAAGGCCGCTGCTTCACTCTGCCACTGGAATGAAGATAGAATAAATGTTCCTGCTTGTAATTATCTTCAGGGTTCTTACTTGGCACCCCATTTCTCTCTCTCTGTGTGCTGACACCCGTCCACTGACTACAATCTAAAGTGGTCCCCTTCCTGGGCAGACCCCCGGGCAAATTCCTCTGTACTCACGGACGCTGTTTTTCCCAGAGTCACCATTGCCCTCAACTCCACCAGTCAGCTTCTCCTGGATTCAGCCACACACTCTGGTTCACCAGGCCGTCCGCCAGTGACCAGCATCCACAGCTACAGAAGAGGAGAAAGCCGTCAACCTCCTTCTGGGACCTGGCTTCCCACCCAAAGACACATTGCCTCATGTGCCCTGGCTTTTATATCCTATCCCATGATGCATCCCTCTCAGCGCCAAACCCATGGGATAGTATCAAAGCCTGTGTGTCATTGGCTGGGTTTCCTCCACTGTCCAACGTGCCTCCCCATTAGACACAGTGGGGACACTCCTTCTGCCCAAATGCATCACACACTGAGCACATGAAAGAGGCCTAACTACGAATCAGGCTCCCCTGATAGGCAGAGGGCATCTATGTTTTGCCTGCTGTTCTCCTGACAAGCAGGCAGAGCCAAAACCACTCTCCTACCTAACACCTGTCTAGGAGGGTGCTACGTAACATTAATGTGCCACAGAATGTATTGCCTTGTTTACAAGAGACTCCTGGGTGGGACAAGGGAAAAGTTTGGAAAATGTTGGGAAGTGCCAGGCAACAGACCTGACCCCATCACGTGGGAGTGAATTTAATGTCCAGCATTGATTTTATCACAAAGAGAGACATGAGAGAGAAGTTCACTCCCCCACATGACTCTGATTGGGTCAAGGGGCGAATCCGACACTCCGCAATCTCAAATAGGGTAAAACTTTGGTAGCAAGCCGGCAGTCCCTTCCAACAGCCCCTGTCCTGAGTGAGTTTGTCACACGTTCTATGGAGGATAAGTGGATGACTACTCAAAACTGGATCCAGGAGAAGGAAGAGAGACACGGAGCCCTGTGCGCACGCCTATGAGTGTTCATACGGAAGGACATTGTTCTACATATTATAGTAAAGAGACTTTTATTATTTATTATGTGTATTATATTTTTTCAAAGGATATAAAAGTGAATGGTGCTGCACTGATATATATATATAACTGACATAGCAGAGTGTTGGATGAAATCTGCACTGAGTGCAGGACCTTCCTTCCTTGGGTGTCTTGCACGGCATGTAGTAGTGAAGTTGACTCTTATTTCTTGGGGTTTTTTCCCAAATCCTTCGACCAGACTTCCCACAAGTGATTTTCTGTTTCCCGAATCTTGCAGCCTGTAGACGCCACCTCCTGTGCGCCTGTCAACACTCAGCAAAAAGAGAGGGGGCTTGGAAAGATTTTACACAGAACCCAGGGATAAAGGTACCTACGTCCGCTCTCTCGTCTCGGAAATACTGCATATTGTTATCTCTCTCAGTGGACTCACGAATGTGTCACGTAACTTCTACGCCTTAGGTTAAAATAAATTGATGATATTGTCTCAGTCCTCAGACTCACTTTTGAGTCTCAGTTCTCAATCTTCAGTCTTCAGTGTCAGCCCTCAGTGTCAGCCCTGAGACTCAGTCCTCAGTCTCAGTCTTCAGTCCTCAGTCTGTCTTCAGTCTCAGTCTTCAGTCTCAGTCTCAGTCTTCAGTCTCAGTCTTCAGTCTCAGTCTTCAGTCTCAGTCTCAGTCCTCAGTCTCAGTCTTCAGTCCTCAGTCTGTCTTCAGTCTCAGCCTTCAGTCTCAGTCTCAGTCTTCAGTCTCAGTCTTCAGTCCTCAGTCTCAGTCTTCAGTCCTCAGTCTGTCTTCAGTCTCAGTCTTCAGTCTTCAGTCTCAGTCTTCAGTCTCAGTCTCAGTCTTCAGTCTTCAGTCTCAGTCTTCAGTCTCAGTCTTCAGTCTCAGTCTCAGTCCTCAGTCTCAGTCTTCAGTCTCAGTCCTCAGTCCTCAGTCCTCAGTCTCAGTCTTCAGTCCTCAGTCTGTCTTCAGTCTCAGTCGTCTGTCTCAGTTCAGTCCTCCGTCTCAGTCTTCAGTCTCAGTCTCAGTCTTCAGTCTCAGTCCTAAGTCTCAGTCTCGTCCTCAGTCTTCAGTCCCAGTCTTCAGTCTCAGTCCTCAGTCTCCGTCTCAGTCTCAGTCTTTAATCCTCAGTCTTAGTCTTTAGTCTCAGTCCTCAGTCTTAGTCTTCAGTCTTCAATTTCAGTCTCAGTCCTCAGACTCAGACCTCAGTCTCAGCACTTCAGTGGGGAAGTCATTGTCAACTCCTTCCTATCAGATCAACCGCTTAACCCCTTCATGTTGACCGTACGCAAATATGCCGCCCCACTAGACTGGGCTTTTTTTCCGCAGGGCAGCAAATTGACGTATAACCCTTTGTTCTGGGAGGGCACTCCCGGCACTGGGACCGGGGTCTCAATGGGAGCCCCAGGCCCCGTACTAAGGATCAGGACTCGGAACTCCAGATACCGGGTCATCTGATCAGTGTGATAACAAACAAGGTAACTTGATAAAGCACAGGCGAGTGAAACGCATTGTCACGGCAACAAACTTTCCATGTGCTCCAGGCTGGTTCTTCCCAGTTTCGAATACCAGTATGTCACTTCCGCCCTAGGGCCCTGAGGCAGATCTATGCCACGGGGGAGTAACGGCAGCCCCGGCCTGGCTCCCGTCTGCTTACGGTTCCCCAGACAACAGTCCTATTCCATCGGCTTTGTTCCCTGATTGCCGAACGGACCCAGCAGTCATTCATTGGTCCTCACCGAACTGGAACAGCCTGGTATCGTATTTTACTTTGATTTGTGTCTATCACCTTGATTGAACAATAAATTGTTACCTTGGTTATCGCTTCTGGTACCATTTGATCACCGTCAAGATTTGACAAACCCAAGTAGCGCTCCCCTGGCAGACTGCTATATCTGATCACTGTGATAGCCTCTGATTGGCTATCACAGTGATCAGTTTTATTTCTCTGTGAATGGAGGAGACACTTAGTATCTCTCTCTCGCCTTGCAGAGAAGAAAAAATAATACCGTATATACTCGAGTACAAGCCGACTTTTTCAGCATGTTTTTTATTTAATGCTGAAAAAGCCCCCCTCGGCCTATACTCGAGTCACGTTCTCACTTACCTGTTCATCGGTCAGTGCGCATGCACCGCCGCTGCTCGGGAAAGCCTGTACACGTTCACTATCCCCGGGCAGACGGGGCATGCGCGGTGACGTGTTGGCTCCGGGCGGCACCATTTTTAAATGTAAGGCAAGTGAGAACGAAAGGTAAGTTAGACTCCTCCGCAGCCCCTGCATCTCCTCAGGAGATGCAGTGCTGCTGGCATGATACAGGAGATTCTCTTGTACCATGCCTGCAGCACTGCATCTCCTGTTCCATCTCCGGTACCATGCTTGTACCATCTATGCCATGCCTGTACCATCACCTGTGCCATGCCTGTACCATCACCTGTGCCATGCCTGTACTATGCCTGTACCATCTCCTGTGCCATGCCTGTACCATGCCTGAACCATCTCCTGTGCCATGCCTGTACCATCTCCTGTGCCATGCCTGTACCATCACCTGTGCCATGCCTGTACTATGCCTGTACCATCTCCTGTGCCCTGCCTGTACCATCTCCTGTGCCATGCCTGTACCATCACCTGTGCCATGCCTGTACTATGCATGTACCATCTCCTGTGCCCTGCCTGTACCATCTCCTGTGCCATGCCTGTACCATGCCTGAACCATCTCCTGTGCCATGCCTGTACCATCTCCTGTGCCATGCCTGTACTATGCATGTACCATCTCCTGTGCCCTGCCTGTACCATCTCCTGTGCCATGCCAGTACCATGCCTGAACCATCTCCTGTGCCATGTCTGTACCATCTCCTGTGCCATGCCTGTACCATCTCCTGTGCCATGACTGAACCATCTCCTGTACCATGCCTGTACCATCTCCTGTACCATGCCTGTACCATCTCCTGTACCATGCCTGAACCATCTCCTTTACCATGCCTGTACCATCTCCTGTACCATGCCTGCACCATCTCCTGTGCCATGCCTGTACCATGCCTGAACCATCTCCTGTGCCACGCCTGAACCATCTCCTGTACCATGCCTGAACCATCTCCTGTACTACGCCTGAACCATCTCCTGTACCATGCCTGTACCATCTCCCTGTACCACGCCTGAACCATCACCTGTACCATGCCTGTACTATGCCTGTACCATCTCCTGTGCCCTGCCTGTACCATCTCCTGTGCCATGCCTGTACCATCTCCTGTACCATGCCTGCACCATCTCCTGTGCCATGCCTGTACCATGCCTGAACCATCTCCTGTGCCACGCCTGAACCATCTCCTGTACCATGCCTGAACCATCTCCTGTACTACGCCTGAACCATCTCCTGTACCATGCCTGTACCATCTCCCTGTACCACGCCTGAACCATCACCTGTGCCATGCCTGTACTATGCCTGTACCATCTCCTGTGCCCTGCCTGTACCATCTCCTGTGTCATGCCTGTACCATGCCTGAACCATCTCCTCTGCCATGCCTGTACCATCTCCTGTGCCACGACTGAACCATCTCCTGTACCATGCCTGTACCATCTCCTGTACCATGCCTGTACCATCTCCTGTACCATGCCTGAACCATCTCCTTTACCATGCCTGTACCATCTCCCTGTACCACGCCTGAACCATCACCTGTACCATGCCTGAACCATCTCCTGTACCATGTCCACAGCCCCTGTACCATGCCCGCAGCCCCTCTTTTGGGTCTCGTGGTGGTCCAGTTGGGTCCAGTAGCTGCTGCATTTCCCACCCTAGGCTTATACTCGAGTCAATACATTTTCCTAGTTTTTTGTGGTAAAATTAGGTGCCTTGGCTTATATTTGGGTCGGCTTATACTCGAGTATATATATGGGTAATAATAATAAAAAAATAAAAAAACTCAGATCAAGGTTTGATCTAAGTTAGTGCCAGGTTTAGTGTTTGGTTCGAGGTCAGGGTCAAAAGTCAAGGCCACGGTGTCAGTTTTTTTTTTTTTTTACAGAATTGTTTTTTTTTTTTTTTAATTAGTATCAGTGTCAGTATGTTTTATGTAGGGAAAAAAAAAAAGAAGAAGCAAATGGGCACTATTGTTTCTGGGCCGTACTACGGGTACATACAACAACTAACATACACATATGTGGTATCGCTGCAATCGTCAGGAGCAGGAGAATTTATTTGGGTTCTTTGAAAGTGGAAGGTTATGGTAGTAGCAAGAAATATACAGCTACATTTAAAATATATATATATTTTACTATTTTGGGCTTTTTTTCCTTTAATAATAAAAAAATCAGGAGGTATCTATTTCCATTTACCACCAAATAAAAGCCTAATTTGTCCTGAAAAAAAAAACACAATATATTGCACCTGGATGCACAAAGTAGTTGTGATGATATGTACAGTTTTACTGACACAGGTTAAAAGTTGCAAAATTGTGCTTAGCCATTTAGATTTGTTTTACCCTTAGGCGCCAAGGGGTTAAACATCGTTCGATCATTGAGTCGGTGTAGCTTGTTTTATGGCACCTAGTGTCGGAGCTTGACGCTCTAAAATTCTTCAAAATACAAAGGAATTGAACCCAAAGGTTTTACCATAAACCCCTGGAACTTCAAGAACCAATTTAACTGCTTCCGGACCGCCCACTGCCGATTTACTGCGGCAGGGCTGCCCTCCTACGTAGATCTACGTCGGTCGCGCACCTGCAGCTAGGGGGCGAGCACGCCTCGCCGGTGGCACTCTCCTGCCCCCACTCAGCAGCGGGGACTCCGATCAGAGGCGTAACTAGAACCTTCAGGGCCCTGATGCAAGAAACCATGAAGGGCCCCCCAGACCCCTGGCCGGGGCCCTTACCTTCAAGCCCAGGGCTCTTCCCACTAATCCTGGGGCTCTTTACACTCGTTGCATGGCCTTTTATTACGGTCCCGCAGCAGGATTCTTTCACAAGTTCTGCAGTGGGCCCCCTTCCTGCAATCTTGGGGCCTCCCCACAGTGGTGCAATGCCAGGGTCCGGTCGCAAGTGTGACCTTTGCGATCCTGGAAGTTCACCCACTGGTTTGCTACCGGGCCCCCTGGAGCATGGGGCCCGGTAGCGATTGCAACCCCTGCAACCCCTGTAGTTACGCCCCTGACTCCGATGCATGGGCAACGCGGCTCCGATTGCCGCCTGACACCCGCGATCGTTCCCCGCTGAGAGAGAAGGACGGTCGGATGTTCTAAACACAGCTGACCGTTCTTCTCCCTGGAATGATCACAGAGCGCCTGTGATCCTTCTATATAACACAGGTCTCTATGGTCATTTCACAAGCCCCCCCCCCCCCCCCACAATTAGAATCACTCCCCTAGGCTTACATTTAACCCCTTGATCACCCACAATGTTAACCCCTTCCCTGCCAGTGTCATTAGTACAGTGACAGTGCATATTTTTAGCACTGATTACTGTAGTAATGTCACTGGTCCCCCCAAAAGTGTAAAAAATGTTAGTTAGGGGTCCGATCTGTCCGCCGCAATGTCGCAGAACCGCTAAAATTCGCAGATCGCCGCCATTACTAGTAAAAAAAAAAAAAAAAAATGACATAAATCTTTCCCATAGTTTGTAGACGCGATAACTTTTACGCAAACCAATCAAAATACGCTTATTGTAAATTTTTTTTTTTTTTTTTACCAGAAATATGTAACAGAAAACAAATTGGCCTAAAATGTTAAAAAATTTTGATTTTTACATTTTTTTTTTTTTGGGAATGTTATTTGGCAGAATGTGAAAAAATATATATATATTTTTTTTTTTTTCAGAATTGTCGCTCTTTTCTTGTTTATAGTGCAAAAAAATAAAAAATCGCACAGGTGATCAAAAACCACCAAAAGAAATCTCTATTTGTGGGGAAAAAAAGGACGTCAATTTTATTTAGGTACAGCGTCGCACGACCGCGCAATTGTCCGTTAAAGTAATACAGTGCCGAATTGCAAAATATGGCCTGGTCATTAAGGGGGAAAATCCTTCCGGTCTAGAAGTGGTTAATGCTCATGCAGAACTCCATTTCCCACATTTGTGTTTTATAATAATTCAGATGGAATGAAAGGGACGTTCCGATACATTGTGGCAGAAATAATTCTACATTTCAGCTTTTGCTTATTTAAGTTTTTGTATTGTAATCATTTTTTACTTTTAGTTAAATGATTAATATTGCTGTAAAATATTGATTTATACGGATGTAAGAATTATACATGAATTCCTTCTCAATCAATATTAATATTTATTTTTTATATATTTTTTAATGTCAATACATTTGAATATTTGTTTCTTTTTTATTTGTAATTTAATTTATTTTATGTTGAGGGGCCCCTGAACGGGAAGTGCCCCGGGGCCCTCTAATGTCTAAATCCAGCACTGAGCGCTATAATCAATGTGAGCACCAAAGGTCGCGGCTGGTGAAAACCATTAAGGCGTGGAATAGAGATGTAATAAGGAAGAGGTCAGAGGTCGGGGCAGGTGGAGGATCGCAAGGTCAGGACAAGCAATTTATCAAGTCAGGAGTGTGACATTTATTTCTGCCCATTTCCAAGGCTAATAGGTAAGCAAGCTGTTGTTGGGGGGGAATGGGTAATTGGGCACCCCCAAGAGGGTCCAATAAAAACAAAATAAAAAATACAGCATAGAGAGGGGCTTTTCAAAAACCTTAGAGGGCAAACACCAAAAATACACAAATCCTTTACATAACATGCTTAGTTAGGGCCGTAAACCCGAACCTTCTGTTACAGAAACTCAAAGCTCCAAAATGCTAGAGGAGAAAAAATGAATTATCTGTATGGAGATGTTCTCATGTCCATTACAAGTCGCCTGAAACTCAAAAAAAAGAGCTGTTTTTTTTTTTTTTTGTAGCTCAAATCGGTCAAATTGTTCCATTTTTTAAGTGATTTATTTTGTTCCATAGAAATACATTGAAAAACCCCGCATTGCATATTTTCAAACATTTTAGCGTGTTTGGTCGTAGATTTTTGAGCGTTTTTCTGCTCAAATGCAAAAATGAAATAAAAATAAATAATAATAAATTAATTAAATATTTAACAATAGACTCCCCAGCAACAATAGATCCTCCAAAGCAGCAATAGACTCCCCAGCAACAATAGACTGTATCTCCCAGCTACAATAGACTCCCAGCAACAATAGATCCTCCAAAGCAACAATAGACTCCCCAGCAACAATATACTGCATTGCCCAGCAATAATAGATCCTCCAAAGCAACAATAGAATCCACAGCAACAATATACTGCATTGTCCAGCAATAATAGATCCTACCAAGCAACAATAGACTGTATCTCCCAGCTACAGTAGACTTCCCATCACTACTAGACTGTATCTCCAAGCTACAATAGACTCCCAGCAACAATAGACTCCCAGCAACAATAGATCTTCCGAAGCAACAATAGATCCTCCAAAGCAACAATAGACTCCCCAGCAACAATACACTGCATTGCCCAGCAATAATAGATCCTCCAAAGCAACAATAGAATCCACAGCAACAATATACTGCATTGTCCAGCAATAATAGATCCTCCCAAGCAACAAGAGACTATATCTACCAGCTACAATAGACTCCCAAAGCAACAATAGGCTGTATCTCCCAGCAACAATAGATCCTACCAAGCAACAATAGACTGTATCTCCCAGCTACAGTAGACTTCCCATCACTACTAGACTGTATCTCCAAGCTACAATAGACTCCCAGCAACAATAGATCCTCCAAAGCAGCAATAGACTCCCCAGCAACAATATACTGTATCTCCAAGCTACAATAGACTCCCAGCAACAATAGATCCTCCAAAGCAGCAATAGACTCCCCAGCAACAATATATTGTATCTCCCAGCAACAATAGATCCTCCCAAGCAACAAGAGACTGTATCTACCAGCTACAATAGACTGTATCTCCCAGCTACAATAGACTCCCAGCAACAATAGATCCTCCAAAGCAACAATAGACTC
This sequence comes from Pelophylax lessonae, assembly GCF_965119305.1. NCBI lineage: Eukaryota > Metazoa > Chordata > Amphibia > Anura > Ranidae > Pelophylax > Pelophylax lessonae. The sequence goes on along the minus strand of NC_138772.1, from coordinate 3,694,935 downwards.
CACTGCACTGTCACTGTACTAATGACACTGGCAGGGAAGGGGTTAACACTGTGGGTGATCAAGGGGTTAAATGTGAGCCTAAGGGAGTGATTCTAACTGTGGGGGGGGGGGTGGCATTTGAAATGACCATAGAGACCTGTGTTCCTATATAGGAGGAGCTCTGTGATCATTCCAGAGAGAAGAACGGTCAGCTGTGTTTACAACATCCGATCGTTCTTCTCTCTCAGTGGGGAGCGATCGCAGGTGTCAGGCGGTAATCAGAGCGGCCTGCCCTGTGCATCAAAGTCCCCGCTGCCGAGTGGGGGTAGGAGCATGCCGCCGGTGGCGCGCGCTCGCCCCTAGTAGCAGGCGCGCGACCAACGTAGGTCTACGCCGTTTCGCGCTAGAGGGCCGCCCTGCCACAGTAAATCGGCGGCGGGCGCTCGGGAACCGGTGAATAATCCTGCTAACGTACCGCAAACTGTTCATAGAAATTTTATTGGGGGGTTCCCTGAGAATTATTTAAAACGTTCCTCTGGAATGAGAATCTTTAGAAAGGCGTCTCAACAGTTAAAAGACATCCCAGAAGGAAGTCTGAATAGTAAATAATGGTTTAAAGAAAGTTGAAAATTTGAAACAATCTTTTGTGGGTTTTCTTTCGATCAAATTTGGATTTTCACCCTCAGACACGTTAATTAATTAATACAGGAAAAAAAAAAAAAAGGCGTCCATCTCCCGGATCCTGACTGACCCATCGACTGGGAGATGAGAGAGCGGAGGAGAGCGGGAGATTAAAGGCAGACACACAGACACAGGCAGAAAGAAATGTATTTTTATGTCAGAAAATTCTCCGATATCCTCCTAAGAGACATCAAAGCGCGTTGATTTGGCCTGGCCTTGTCACACGCGAATCTCTTGATCTGAAAGGAGTTTAGAATTTGCTGTGATGAAGTATTGGAACATAATGTCTCAGCTTTTGAAAAGAGGAAATATTTATGGAAGGAAGAGCGGAATTATCGGAGACGACATTTACTCTCCAGCCGAGGGGCAGACTCCACTTTTATTTGAAGGTATGAAGAGCGCCATTATCAGAGCGGCGTCTGCATTATAATATTAACAAGGGAGCGGCGGAGTGTTGGATCATGTCAGCCACTGATCAATGCAGAAAGTTCGGGGACCTGAAAGGAACATTTTTGGATTGCCGCTCAGGTCTCTGCATCTAAATCTGAGGGATTTCGGAGGAGCTCGTCCCGGCTTTACCGAGGAAGTCCTGATTGTCGCACTCTAGGGAAACCCAACCCAGACTAGGGATAGGATCTATACTGGTATGAACTGGGTAATGTTATAGGATCCATACTGGTATGGATTGGGTAATGCGTTAGGATCTATACTGGTATGAACTGGGTAATGTTATAGGATCCATACTGGTATGGATTGGGTAATGCGTTAGGATCTATACTGGTATGGACTGGGTAATGTGATAGGATCTATACTGGTATGGACTGGGTAATGTGTTAGGATCTACACTGGTGTGGACTGGGTAATGTGTTAGGATCTATACTGGTATGGACTGGGTAATGTGTTAGGGTCTATACTGGTATGGACTGGGTAATGTGTTAGGATCTATACTGGTATGGACTGGGTAATGTGATAGGATCCATACTGGTATGGACTGGGTAATGTGATAGGATCCATTCTGGTATGGACTGGGTAATGTGTTAGGATCTATACTGGTATGGACTGGTTAATTTGTTAAGATCTATACTGGTATGGACAGAGTGATGTGATAGGATCTATACTGATATGGACTGGGTAATGTGTTAGGATCTTTACTGGTATTGACTGGGTAATGTTTTAGGATCTATACCGGCATGGACTGGGTAATGTGTTAGGATCTATACTGGTATGGAGTGGATAATGTGTTAGGATCTATACTGGTATGGACTGGGTAATGTGTTAGGATCTATACTGGTATGGACTGGGTAATGTGTTAGGATCTATACTGGTATGGACTGGGTAATGTGTTAGGATCTATACTGGTATGGGCTGGATAATGTGTTAGGATCTATACTGGTATGGACTGGATAATGTGTTAGGATCTATACTGGTATGGACTGGGTAATGTGTTAGGATCTATACTGGTATGGACTGGGTAATGTGTTAGGATCTATACTGGTTTGGACTGGGTAATGTGTTAGGATCTATACTGGTATGGACTGGGTAATGTGTTAGGATCTATACTGGTATGGACTGGGTAATGTGATAGGATCCATACTGATATAGACTGGATAATGTATTAGGATCTATACTGGTATGGACTGGGTAATGTTTTAGGATCTATACTGGCATGGAGTGGGTAATGTGTTAGGATCTATACTGATATGCACTGGGTAATGTGTTAGGATCTATACTGGTATGGACTGGATAATGTGTTAGGATCTATACTGGTATGGACTGGATAATGTGTTAGGATCTATACTGGTATGGACTGGATAATGTGTTAGGATCTATACTGGTATGGACTGGGTAATGTGTTAGGATCTATACTGGTATGGACTGGGTAATGTGTTAGTAAGGAAAGGATGCCACATCGTTTGATGGAAATAAAAATTATCACCCTACAGAGGGCTGAATTCAAAGACACCCCGAAAATCAAAGTAAAAAAATATGCAGCAGGCGAGTCCATTTTGCTGAAATTTGATTGCAGGAGCTCAGAATGTGTCCTCAGTAGTTTGTATTAGGGATCGACCGATTATCGGCAAAGCCAATATTTCGGGGGCCAATATGCACTTTCCCTGATATATCGGTATCGGCCCCCGGAACTGCCCGATATTGCCAATATTTTTGTGACGTCATTCTGCATCCATAAAGTATTCACAGCCCTTCGCTTTTTCCACACTTTGTTATCTTACAGCCTTATTCCAAAATGGATTAAATTAGTTATTTTCCACAAAATTCCGCAAACAATCCCCCATAATGACAACATGACAGAAGTTTGTTTGAAGTCTTTCCAAATTTATTAAAAATCAGAAACTAAAGAATTCCCACGGACATAAGTATTCACACCCTTTGCTCAATACTTTGGTGAAGCTCCTTTGGCACCAATTCCAGCCTCCAGTATTTCTGAGTATGATGCTACAAGCTTGGCACTCCTATTTTTGGGCAGTTTCTCCCATTCTTCTTTGCAGGACCTCTCAAGCTCCATCAGGTTGCATGGGGGAGGGTCGGTGCACAGCCATTTTCAGATCGCTCCAGAGATGTTCAATCGGGTTCAAGTCTGGGCTCTGGCTGGGCCACTCAAGGACATTCACAGAGTTGTCCCATAGCCACGCCTTTGTTATCTTGGCTGTGTGCTTGGGGTCGATGTCCTGTTGGAAGATGAACCTTCGCCACAGTCTGAGGTCCAGAGCGCTCTGGAGAAGGTTTTTCATCAATGATGTCTCTGTAAATTGCTGCATTCATCTTTCCCTCCATCCTGACTAGTCTCCCTGTTCCTGCCACTGAAAAACATCTCCACAGCATGATGCTGCCACCACCATGGTTCACTGTAGGGATGGTATTGGCCAGGTGATGAGCGGTGCCTGGTTTCCTCCAGATATGATGCTTGCCATTCAGGCCAAAGAGTTCAATCTTTGTTGCATCAGACCAGAGAATTTTGTTTCTCATGGTCTGAGAGTCCTTTAGGTGCCTTTTGGAAAATTCCAGATGGGCTGTCAACACCACATCCCAAAACGTAGAAATATGAAAAAATATGGAAAATATGACTTTTACAGTGTTGCCCTCCCCATTCAGTAAAACTCGAAAGAGACAATTACATCATAAAAATTCTTGCTTTATTCAATCATAGAGATTACTTTTAAAAAGTCCTGGTCACAGACCACATGATATGAAATCAAATCCAACAAATTATGATATTATACACCATGATGGATAATAGCACCCCCCCCCCCCTCATACTCAAGGAGTTATCCCCCTTTTTTTCCAAATCTGTTGTATATTACAGTGTGACCAGAATGAGGAGACGGAGAAATCTTGCCTTATGGCTTCTTCAGGGGTGTTTGTAAAGAGGGTTCAGGTGGGCCAGGCCATTTTCTTATGCTTCCTGTGTTGAAGTAAATGTTTGGGTCTCTTCCTGACACTCATTAGACCTGAAGGAGTGACTTAGACATGCTATGAAATGCCTTCAACATTACATTGTAAACTTACAAAATTGAATTATAATCTCAGAGGGGGTTAGGGTACTCGCTTCAGTTCCCTATTTGCAATCACCCCTGAAGAAGCCATAAGGCGAAACGCATCGGGAGGAGTTCTCCATCCTCTTTATAATCTGGTCACACTGTAATATGCAACAGATTTGGAAAAAGGGGGATAACTCCTTGAGTATGGGGGGGGGGGGGTGCTATTATCCATTATGGTGTATAACAGGCATCACTAAATGGCGGACCGCGGTCCGGATCCGGACCCAGTTAATGTCTCATCCGGACCCTGCGAACCCACCCTTTAGAGTCGTTCTGCCCACAGCCATCACCACTGCCAGTCTCACGGAGCCAACAGCTGGAGGCAGGAAAGCTATAGACAGAGGGCAGGTGATTGGTTGCGAGGATACAGGGCGGTCATTGCACAAACATGCGATTCGGACCTCTGCTGTTAGAATATTTTACTGACTGGACCTTTGTAAATTTTAATTCAATACCCCTGGTGTATAATATCATCAATTGTTGGATTTGACTTCATATCATGTGGTCTGTGACCAGGACTTTTTAAAAGTAATCTCTATGATTGAATAAAGCAAGAATTTTTATGATATAATTGTCTATTTTGAGTTTTACTGAAGGGGGAAGGGCAACACTGTAAAAGTCCAGTTTTTCTATATTTTTTCATATTTCTACATTTTGGGATGTGGTGTTGACAGGATTGGCCAGGCCATTTCCTTACGCTCCCTGTGTTGAAGTAAATGTTGGGGTCTCTTCCTGACACTCATTAGACCTGAAGGAGTGACTTGGACATGCTATGAAATGTCTTCAACGTTACATTGTAAACTTACAAAATTGAATTTTAATCTCAGAGGGTGTTAAGGTACTCTCTTCAGTTCGGTCAGGTGTTCTTCCAATGACCAAGATGTCTTTGCAGTAACCCACCTGAACCCTCTTTGCAAACACCCCTGAAGAAGCCATAAGGCGAAACATGTCGGGGGAGTTCTCTGTCCTCTTTACATTCTCAGCTATGCTACCTGCCTCTGTTCCTGATTTACATTCAGTGTTTGACCTCCGGCCTGGCTTCTGACCTTGCTCTTGCTTACCCGTAACCCTCTTTGAAAACACCCCTACACCATAATGGATAATAGCACCCCCCTCATACTCAAGGAGTTATCCCCCTTTTTCCAAATCTGTTGTATATTACAGTGTAACCAGAAGGTAAAGAGGACGGAGAACTCTTCCCGGAACATTTCATCTTATGGCTCTTCAGGGGTGTTTGTAGAGAGGGTTCAGGTGGGCCAGGCCATTTCCTTACGCTCCCTGTGTGGAAATAAATGTTGGGGTCTCTTCCTGACAGTCATTAGACCTGATGGAGTAACTTGGACATGCTTAGAAATGTCTCCAACATTACATTGTAAACTTACAAAATTGAATTATAATCTCGGAGGGGGTTAAGGTACTCGCTTCAGTTCGGTCAGGTGATCTCCCAATGACTAAGATGTCTTTGTAGTAGCCCACCTGAACCCTCTTTGTTAACACCCCTGAAGAAGCCATAAGGCGTATGGTGTTGACAGGATTGGCCAGGCCATTTCCTTATGCTCCCTGTGTGGGAATAAATGTTGGGGTCTCTTCCTGACACTCATTAGACCTGAAGGAGTGACTCGGACATGCTATGAAATGTCTCCAACATTACAGAACATTCCAGAGGTCCAGGTAAATGTAACTACCGCAACCTACACCATGCTCTGGATAGATGAGAACCTTCACGGAAATTACCTACTGTCTTATTTCGATAGGTAAAAAGTGTTAATTGGCTGCGTTTAGTTTTGCTTTTTCAACAGCTTGTCATCTTCGCACAATATACGTTTTTTTTTTTTTTTCTGAAGACTGGAAACATTAAAAACGAAAAAAAAATGTCTAGTTTCGGTTGATATTTTTTCCCTCTAATTGAATCTGTTGTCTGTTTGTACACAGAATCTAGCACCACGGCGCGCAAACTAATTACGCCAGTGGAAAACACCTGCCCGACACCCCCCGGGAAACGCTTTTTTCTTCTTGTTATTCTAAAACAGGTGATAAACTATTTTACATGTTACCAAAAGTCAGAGAGGCCCCAAGAAATCATATGGAAATGAACATAATTTATTACACGAGTCAATGGGGACGGCAGCCCTCCGAGACGGTTGTAGAGTCATTAGTGTAATCATGTGCCACTTAAATATAATTAATTGACTGGAAGCTGGGGAGGAGGAGTGGTGGGAAGGGAGACAAAAGGGAACCTCTCATAAAAAACCAATGCCAGGTGCAGAATGCACAGGAACTGCGCCATAATGGGGAAGGGCTGGATATCTGCGGAGGCAACGTTGGCTGTGGCCAAGGCATTGGGACCGTCGGAGCGCTGATCAGGTGCGATACATGAATACACTTTGGTTGGGTGTTCATTGTTGCTGCCCACTTTTCTATTGGTAGTACAGTTGTCAGGGAACTGGCCATAGGAGAACTGGCAACATTGCCAGTAATACCAATGGACGCTCTTGGATCATCCTGTGCATCCCTGTACGCCCTAGCGTAAGAATGGCGAACGGGCATGTGCGAAGGCGCAAAGGCACGAACGCAGTGCGTGACAGACGCAGCCTCCTGCTGGCCTATAAAAGGTGGCTGTGGGATCCTACTCATTGTTGGATTTTCTTCAGCTTCCCAGTGTTCCTGTGCCTCCTGTGTTCTGCTCTTGGATTTCCTGTTGTGACCCGGCTTGCTCCTGACTCTGCTTGAGCTCCTCCTCCTGGTTTGACCCTTGACTTCCTCCATTGACCTTGCTCCTGCTACCTACCGTGTATGACCCCGGATTGCCTTAAGACTTCGGCTATCCTGTCTGTCTCCTGTGCATGACCTCGGCTTCCTTCACGGTTTCTGCTGCCTGCTCCAGTCCTAGATCTCGGCCAGTTCCGGTCTCTTCTATGGCACAAGGTTGCCCAGCTACCCCAGAGCTCCGAAGACTTCCCTCCTGCTGTGCTTCCAGCTCTTCCAGCACGCTCCTGGATTCCCTCAGGATCTACCCATCTGCCTCCAGCTGGTAACCCGTGCCACTTGGGGGGCTACACCCTCTGTACCACCTTCCGGGGTGTGCTGCACTGAGCTGCAAGGGGAGCCCTCTCAGCACCTCGGTCTCGGATTAGGTACTCTGATAACAGTGTATGTAAATTTTGTTTGCCCGACTCTAGGTTCCTGAACCTTCAGTAGTTTGCTGGGCCAACTTTGTTTATGGATCCCTGTAATTTTAATATAAGGTAATCCATACTAGATGTCTTCAGAGCAGTCATGTGATAAGTCAGGGTCCCTCTTCAGCAATGGTGGTGGAGAGTGCTCTTCTCTGCATTGACTGGTGCTGAGGTTATGCTGCATGAGTGCCGGTCTTTACAGCTTTTCATTGCAGAGGATATTTATGCTGACAACCTGGGCTCACAGGATAAAGGATCGGCCAGCAGAGTCCTAGGAAGGTGCATTTGGCATCCCTGAAGGGGGTAAGTATTGCTTTACTATTTTTTTTTTTATTTTGTCCACAGGAGGGGCCACCAAAACTAGTCCTTCCTTAAAAAAGGGGAGCACATAAAACAGTAAACTGGGGAAAGATGACTGTCCCATACCTGGCTGGAGGCTGAGGTGAGGAGAGGGCTCCCCTTGCGGCTGAGTGCAGAGTACCCCTGAAGGTGGTGAGGGTGCTATGTCCAAAGATGCACAGGTTGCCTGCAGGTAAAGCTGCCTGATGAAGCCAGATGCAAGGACAATCACGGTAGAGAAGTTGGTCAGAGCCAGTGGTGGCTGGTGAAGTTTTAAGACCCCGCCCTTCCATTTTGACCCCTCCCATTTCTCAGAAGCCCCACCCCTTATAGACTCCACCCATTTTGTCCCCTGTATTTTGCTTGCGTGAACAAATTCTCCCAATATATCACATATTAAGGGGTCCATCAGTACTAGTATATCCCATAATAGGGAGCAGGGGCCCTATTGTGGGATATACTGTGAGAGACACCCTATTATGGGATACACTGACTGAGAGTGGCACAAACCCCACAGTACAGACCCCCCCAGCACAAACCCCTCAAGCACAAACCCCGCACAAACCCCTCAAGCACAAACCCCCTAGCACTAATCCCACAGTACAGGCCCCCTAGCAAAAACCCCACAGTACAGACCCCCTAGCACTAATCCCACAGTACAGACCCCCTAGCACAAACCCCACAGTACAGGCCCCCTAGCACTAATCCCACAGTACAGACCCCCTAGCACAAACCCCACAGTACAGGCCCCCTAGCACAAACCCCGCACTACAGACCCCCTAGCACAAACCCTACAGTACAGGCCCCCTAGCACTAATCCCACAGTACAGACCCCCTAGCACAAACCCCACAGTACAGGCCCCCTAGCACAAACCCCACAGTACAGGCCCTCTAGCACAAACCCCACAGTACAGACCCCCTAGCACAAACCCCACAGTACAGGCCCCCTAGCACAAACCCCACAGTACAGGCCCTCTAGCACAAACCCCACAGTACAGACCCCCTAGCACTAATCCCACAGTACAGGCCCCCTAGCACAAACCCCACAGTACAGGCCCCCTAGCACAAACCCCACAGTACAGGCCCCCTAGCTCAAACCCCACAGTACAGACCCCCTAGCACAAACCCCACAGTACAGGCCCCCCTAGCACAAACCCTACAGTACAGACCCCCTAGCACAAACCTCACAGTACAGGCCCCTTAGCACTAATCCCACAGTACAGGCCCCCTAGCACAAACCCCACAGTACAGGCCCCCTAGCACAAACCCCACAGTACAGGCCCTCTAGCACAAACCCCACAGTACAGGCCCTCTAGCACAAACCCCACAGTACAGGCCCCCTAGCACAAACCCCACAGTACAGGCCCCCTAGCACTAATCCCACAGTACAGACCCCCTAGCACAAACCCCACAGTACAGGCCCCCTAGCACAAACCCCACAATACAGGCCCCCTAGCACAAACCCCACAGTACAGACCCCCTAGCACTAATCCAACAGTACAGACCCCCTAGCACAAACCCCACAGTACAGACCCCCTAGCACTAATCCCACAGTACAGACCCCCTAGCACTAATCCAACAGTACAGACCCCCTAGCACAAACCCCACAGTACAGACCCCCTAGCACAAACCCCACAGTACAGACCCCCTAGCACTAATCCCACAGTACAGGCCCCCTAGCACAAACCCCACAGTACAGGCCCCCTAGCACAAACCCCACAGTACAGGCCCCCTAGCACTAATCCCACAGTACAGACCCCCTAGCACTAATCCCACAGTACAGACCCCCTAGGAAAAAACACCCCCCAGTACAGACCCCCTAGCACAAATCCCACTTAGCATAGCACTTTGCCTGTGTACAATGTTATTGGCCTGGCCTGCACTGTCTTATATTGAGTACACTTCTAAGCAGGCTGCTGGCCTGGCACTATATATTTATTAATAGTAAATGGCACACAGCGGCCTGGTATAAGATGGTGTAAAACTTAGTAAAATAATTAAAACAGAAAGTTAATATTCTGAAGAGCAGTAATTGTCCTATGAAAAGCAATGCCATTTAAAAAGCAAAATAACTTAGAGCCTGCACACTGAATTCTCATAAATTAGTAAAGATCTGCACATGAAGTAACTCCAACACAGATATATATACTGTACACAGGCTGTTAATATTTATAGGCCACAGATACCCTGTGTATGTACGCCTTAGACATGACCAGCTTGCCGTGCCCCCCCCAACAACAATGCAGTGACCTGACCACCAGCTTGCCTGGCCCCCATCATCAATGCAGTGACCTGACCACCAGCTTGCCGTGCCCCCCATCATCAATGCAGTGACCACCTGACCACCAGCTTGCCGTGCCCCCCATCATCAATGCAGTGACCACCTGACCACCAGCTTGCCGTGCCCCCCATCATCAATGCAGTGACCACCTGACCACCAGCTTGCCGTGCCCCCCATCATCAATGCAGTGACCACCTGACCACCAGCTTGCCGTGCCCCCCATCATCAATGCAGTGACCACCTGACCACCAGCTTGCCGTGCCCCCCATCATCAATGCAGTGACCACCTGACCACCAGCTTGCCATGCCCCCCATCATCGATGGCAATGCAGTCAGTCTCAGTGAGTCCACCAGCTTGTGTGCCGTCCGTGCTTCCCCCCCCCCGCCCCCCCATCAATGCAGAGACCAGCGTGCGTGCGTGCCCCCTTCAAAGCTGACAGTGAGTGTCAGTGTCAGTCAGTGACATGATGATGATGACAGACAGTGTGTTGGGCTGTTGGCCGGACGGGCCCCCCCCTGAGGCATCACGAACTTACCTCACTCAGAGTCACGGACGGACCAGATGGTGACCACTGACCTCCCTGCGTGCTGCTGCTGAGTCGACTACTCAGCTCACAGCCTCACACAGTAGTAAATAGAAGTCACGAACTTCTTCTGCACTGCACTCACTGTCTGACTCGAATCTCTTCACGCGCTGGCGGCTCTCTCGCAGTCTGCGAGGGCGCAGGTGGGCGGGAAGGTGGTTACGTGATGCCGGGACGCGTCACGTGATGTCACCAGGTCCCGGGATGTCCTCCTGTGTGATTGGTCCAGGCTGGAGTCTGGACCAATCACAGCCAGGACATCAGGAAAGTGGGGAGTGTCGGGGCGCATTGCTCTGTGCCCCGATAACCCCCCTCTGTCTGCCTCATGTGGGGGGCAAAACCCCACCCCCCCATACCCACCACTAGGTCCGGTGCCCCTAGTGGGCTCTGAAAATTGACAATTTTTTTTTTTATCTTTTTGTTTTTACTGGCCACAGAGTGGGGGGGGGGGGGGGGTGCATGCAAAGGTAAGTATTCATTAGAGAACTTTTAGGAGGTGCATTAGGAGAACTTTTTAAACATTTTTTTTTATTCCATTGAATCACTTTAGCCCTTAAATACAAACAAGCAAAAGGTTTCGGCTGAAGTTCTGCATAAACATCACCCCCCCCCCCCCCACCCCCACCGAATCCTTCTGTAATAAAGCACTTAGTGACTCCATTATTTAGCTGAAGCAAAATTCTACTGTGTTTTAAGCAGGTAGAGCCCGAGTACAACGTGCTGCAATATTCCCGGAGATCTTTCTATGCAACACTCCTCAGCGCATGCTACTCCCACAAGCGTGCGGTTCATTAACTGCGCACCATTATCTGTGCAGGTGGGAGGGCTGTCTATCACCCCTGTGTATGATGAGAAATCCATCCCAATATTTACTCTACACTTATATTTGATGTTCTTATTTACCCTAAACAGCGCCCACTCCTATCACCGTGTAATGTGCACCGCCACTACAAGGTGACACACATAAAGACAATCTGCTCTCAGAAGTCATACTTGCTCATAAATAGAGGACTACCTGATATATTGTTATTATTTATTATTATTATAATTATTATTATTATTATTATTATTATTATTATTAGGTATGAATTCATATTTATTATTTTATTATTATTATTATTATTATTATTATTATTATTATTATTAATAATAATTATGAATTACTATTTATTATTTTTTATTATATACTATTAAATATTATTATTATTATTATTATTATTATTATTATTAGGTATGAATTCATATGTATTAGTGTTTATTATTAATTATTAATAATTATGAATTACTATTTATTATTTTTATTATATAATATTAAATATGGTTGTTATTATTATTATTATTATTATTATTATTATTATTATTATTAGGTATGATTAATATTTATAATTTTTTATTATTATTATTATTATTATTATTATTATTAATAATTATGAATTACTATTGATTATTTTTTATTATATAATATTAAATATTATTATTATTATTAGGTATGAATTCATATGTATTATTGTTTATTATTAATTATTAATAATTATGAATTACTATTTATTATTTTTATTATATAATATTAAATATTATTGTTGTTATTATTATTATTATTATTATTATTATTAGGTATGAATTCATATTTATTATTGTTATTATTATTATTATTATTATTATTATTATTATTACTATTATTATTATTATTAATTAAGAATTACTATTTATTATTTTTATTATACAATATTAAATATTATTATTATTATTATTATTATTATTATTATTATTATTTATGAATTCATATTTATTATTGTTTATTATTATTATTATTATTATTATTATTAGTTGAAAACAGAAATCTGACCTGCTGGTCCTAGAAACCAGTCATGGCCATAGGTAGGTGGGACTATGTCGGATCTGATACCAGCAGTAAAAAAGGTAAGCATAAGTAGAAAACAAATCATTTATTACAAATTTCATAAAATACAAATAATTGCCTATTCAATGCATTTATGAAAACTACTGATCACCTCTGTAATGTCATACTATTGTGTACTATGTTGAAATCCACCATGCTACTATTTGTATTTTATGAAATTTGTAATAAATTATTTGTTTTCTACTTACGCTTACCTTTTTTACTGGTATCAGATCCGACCTACCTATGGCCGTGACTGGTTTCTAGGACCAGCAGGTCAGATTTCTGTTTTCAATAAATGATTTAGGGATGAGGATCTGATACTGAAAACAGAGTGGATTCATTTCTATACGTCTATCATTATTATTATTAGGTATGAATTACTATTTATGATTGTTTACTATTATTATTATTATTATTATTATTATTATTATTAATAATAATTATGAATTACTATTTATTATTTTTATTATATAATATAATATTATTATTATTATTATTATTATGTATGAATTACTATTTATTATTGTTTATTATTATTATTATTATTAATAATAATTATGAATTAATATTTATTATTTGTATTATATAATATCATATTAAATATTATTATTATTAATATTATTATTATTTAATATTAGGTATGAATTCATATTTATTATTGTTTACTATTATTATTATTATTATTATTATTATTATTAATAATAATAATTATGAATTACTATTTATTATTTTAATTATATAATCTAATATTAAATATTATTATTATTATTATATATTATTATTATTATTATTATTATTATTACCAGAGCTTTTTTTTCTCATAAAAAAGGTGCAGGAACTCAACCACGACCCCCCCCCCCCCCCAAAAAAAAATAAAAAACCATCCCCAAACTGGTCAAAATGTCACTAACAGTGAGAGGGTCTTAAGGGGGCATAAAATACCATGAGTGCATTATGTACAGAGTTCAGAGCTTTGTAGGGTTACTCACAGAGTGTAGAGTTCAGGGGTGTGCTACATGCAGAGTTCGGGAGTGTGCTACGTATACAGTGCAGGGTTCAGGGGTGCGCTACACACAGAGTGCAGAGTTCAAGGGTGTGCTACGTGCAGAGCTCGGGAGTGTGCTACGTATACAATGCAGGGTTCAGGGGTGCACTACACACAGAGTATAGAGTTCAGGGGTGTGCTACGTGCAGAGTTCGGGAGTATGCTACGTATACAGTGCAGGGTTCAGGGGTGCGCTACACACAGAGTGTAGAGTTCAGGGGTGTGCTACGTGCAGAGTTCGGGAGTGTGTTACGTATACAGTGCAGGGTTCAGGGGTGCGCTACACACCAATTATAGAGTTCAGGGGTCTGCTACGTGCAGAGTTCGGGAGTGTGCTACATATAAAGTGCAGGGTTCAGGGATGCGCTACACACAGAGTGTAGAGTTCAGGAGTGTGCTACGTATAACTTCGGGAGTGTGCTACGTTGTTATAACTAATATTATTTATAAAGTACTATTTATTATTATTATTATCATTATTAATTATTATTATTACTATTATTATTATGAATACTTATTAATTCATTATTACAATTATTATTACTATTATTATTATTATTATTATTATTAATACTACTACTACTACTACTAATAATAATAATAATAATAATAATACTGTTATTATTATTATTATTATTATTATTATTATTGTTATTGCGAATACTTATTAATTTGTTAATATTATTATTATTATTATTATTACTACTACTACTACTACTAATAATAATAATACTAATAATAATAATAATAATAATAATAATAATAATAATAAATAGTACTTTATAAATAATATTAACTATAACAACAGCAATAATACTAATACTTATAATAATTTATACATAATAATATTAAAAATAAAAAAGCAATTCATGAATAATTATATTATTAATAATAATAACAATTATTCATATGATTATTGTTGTTGTTATCATTATTATTATTATTTATGAAATACTAATTATTTATATTATTAATAATAATAACAACAATATTACTAGTGTTGCTGTTTTTATGATTAATATTATTATTTATGAATTGCTATTTATTATTATTATTATTATTATTATTATTATTATTATTATTATTATTATTATTCTTGGTATTGTTATTATTATTATTATTATTATTATTATTATTATTATTAATTTTATTATATATGAATAAGTATTTTTTATTATTTTTGTTACTTTTTATTACTATTTCTTTATTATAGCTTTGCAGCGTTTGTACAGGGTTAATGATTACCATTTAGCACACTATTTTTTAGGTGTTTGGCATTATATTATAAATAAAGGTGATATTTTTCGCCACATCTCTTCTTGTTAGGTCCGATGACTTGAATGGTGTTTGTTATACAACGTCTTTTATGTAAGAACCGTCCTTTTCCTGATAAGTGAGAAACAGATTTTAGGCTCAGAAAACTAAAACTTCTCTGTTAATGCTGCTGACATTCTGCATTATATTATTCTGTATTCTTTCTCCCCATGGATGCACTTTAATACATAGGATCAGATTCTAACCTAAAACATTTTTATTTTGTTTTTTTTGCACGAGAAGGATTTCCAAATTCCCAGAAGAAAGATAAAAGCATATTTATTCAGGTAAGCCGACATAACGTTTATAACAGGAATAAAGACATTTCTTAGGAAACAGTTAATATTAGGAATGGGGTTCAAGCTTGCGGTGACACCGGATTCGCTAGAAACTCTGGCTGTTCATCGTTGGCCAAGCAGACAAATGAAATGGGCTGTTCACTCATCTGCGGAACTGAACCTCCAGATTCTGGGAAGTCATTCGTTCAGTGTTGGCTCAAATGAATGGCTCCAATTTGCAGACTTTTTGTGAACCTTCATTCGCCTTCCCGGGAAAGCCCATTAACCCAATCCATGGTCAGCCATCAATGGGTATGTATATGTGTCTCTGCTTGATATGGTTTACCTATCTATCTATCTATCTATCTATCTATCTATCTATCTATCTATCTATCTATCTATCTATCTATCTATCTATCTATCTATCTATCTATCTATAAGATAGAACTCAGAGTTTGGGTTTGGCAAGTGGTAGAAGCCTTGGAAGTAAGTAATCTAGAGGAACAGTAGGCAAACACTGTCATGTACATGAGATGACGAGGTTGGCCACTTGCACAGTTCCCTTTCTGAGCACCCCTGGACGATGACACAGGGTCTCATGGGGAAAAGGAAATGCACAAGTGCCAAGGTGCAGACACTGTGAGAAAGAACTTGGGAGCTCTGAGAAGACCAGCTGGTGATGCACCGTGGAGATGCCAAGTCCAGTTGATGATGGAGTCAGGTCCCAAACCTGGTCGAGGGATAGCCAAGTAGAAGGAAACCAGGACACAAGCAGAATCAGAGTCAGGAACAGGCAGAAGTTGGCCAGAATTGGGCAGTGAGGTACAGATTCACTAGACCAGGGGTTTACTGTTTTTCAGGCAGGGGGGGGGTCTGTCAGTGGGAGCAGAAAATGCCCTGGCCTAAATGGAAATAAACAATGCCCCACCATTGGTGTCAATGGGAGGGATAGTGCCCTATCATTGCTATCAGTGGGAGGAATAGTGTCCCATCCCTGGTGTCAGTGGAAGGAATAGTGCCCCATCATTGGTGTCAGTGGAAGGAATAGTGCCCCATCATTGGTGTCAGTGGGAGGAATACTGCCCCATCATTGGTGTCAGTGAGAGGAATAGTGCTCCATCATTGGTGTCAATGAGAGGAATAGTGCCCCGTCATTGGTGTTTGTGGGAGCAATAGTGCTCCATCATTGGTGTCAGTGGGAGGAATAGTGTCCCATCCCTGGTGTCAGTGGAAGGAATAGTGCCCCATCATTGGTGTCAGTGGAAGGAATAGTGCCCCATCATTGGTGTCAGTGGGAGGAATAGTGCCCCATCATTGGTGTCAATAGGAAGAATAGTGCCCCCTTGTTGGTGTCAGTGGGAGGAAGAGTGCCCTATGGTTGGTATCAGGGGAAGGAATAGTGCCACATTGTTGGTCTCAGTAGGAGGAATAGTGCCCCCTTTTTGATATTAGCCGAAGAAATAGTGTCCCATCATTGGTATCAGTGGGAGGAATAGTGCCCTATCACTGGTATTAATGGGAGGAATAGTGCCCCCTTGTTGGTATTAGGGGAAGGAATAGTGCCCCATCATTGGATTTAGGGGAAGGAATAATGCCCCATCGTTGCTGGCAGTAGACGGAATAGTGTCCCATTATTGGTGTCAGTGGGAGGAATAGTGTCCCATCATTAGTATCGGTGGGAGGAATAGTGCCCCATTGTTGGTGTCAGTGGGAGCAATAGTGCCTCATTGTTGGTGTCAATGGGAGGAATAGTGCCCCTTTGTTGGTTTCAATGGGAGAAATAGTGCCCCAACATTGGTGTCAGTGGGAGGAATAGTGCCCCATAGTTTGTGTCAGTAGAAGTAGTAGAGCTCCATCTTTGATGTCAGTGGGAGGAATAGTGCCCCATCATTGGTATCATTGGTAGGAATAGTGCCCCATCATTGGTGTCAGTGGAAGTAGTAGAGCTCCATCTTTGATGTCAGATGGAGGAATAGTGTCTCATCGTTGGTGCCAGTAGGAGGAATAGTGCCCTCTGCTTGGTATCACTGGGAGTATTAGTGTCCCAAGGGCCGAATATAGGCAAGCAAAGGGTCGCATCTGGCACCTGGCTGCGATTTGGAGACCACTGCACTGGGCGAAAGCATGGTCAGAAGTCCAAGCCAGGGTTGATAGTGGAGGCAGACAGCAAACATGAGCAGACAAGGGTAATCTGAGGGCAAGGTCAGAGAGGAAGTCGGGTCAGTAATGGGATTAAGATGCGTATCTTATCTTATATAACCGGATAACAGAAACAAGACTGAAAGCCAGTCAGCAAAAAGCTAGAGCAGAGTTCAGATTTAAAAAGATCACCATGGTGGCAGTGGGCGTGCACACAAGTCCATGCGTTAGCCAGATTTTTTTATGTGCCCGAAACATAAACATGCACTGGGACCCGGTTCCTGACACACACTACAAAAATGGTACGAGGGAAAGTGTAAGGGAAACGGGTTTTCCAGAAAGCCAGTGCATGTGCACTTTGCCCCGTTCCTACTTTCAGGCAAAAGACAACATCACATGTACTGTGACAGTTCACCAGGCACACGTGTGCACGTGCAATAACAATTAGTGTGTGCACTTGGCACCCAGCGACCTATATAAACTGATACTGAGGAGTTACTGAATGGTCTTCAGCTTGTTCCTGTGTCTCCTGACACCGGACCCGGCTTCTCCTTGGACTTTGCCTCTGCTTGCTGCCCTATAACTGTTCATCTGGTTACCCTTGGCCTTCGTCCTGAGTACTGGACTCTCCTTTGCCTTCTGTACTGCGTTGCCCTGCTGTTACTGACCTTGGCCCTGGACTTACCCTGCCTGCCGATTTAGTTTCATGCTGCCCAGCTGTGGCTGACTTCTGTCTGCTTTCCAGATACCTCTGCTACCTCCTGCCAGGGGCGTAACTACAGGGGTTGCAGGGGTTGCAATTGCAACCAGGCCCCATGCTCCAGGGGGCCTGTGGGGCTCCCGTGTACACCTAGATAGGAGGGGCGGTGGGGGCCGCATGTAGAGAAATCACTTGTTCTTTTTCCTCCTGTAGCTGCAGGAGGAAAATCGAGGAGATTGGTTCCTCTGTATGCTGCCCCCGCCGCCCCTCCAATCCAGTTCACTTGTGTTCTGCTGTCTCTGGGCCCCTGTGTTCTCCCCTGGTCCCCCCCCCCCCACTGTGCTCCCTCCCCTCTCCTGCCGGCTGCTGCAGGGTATGTGTCACAATAGAGAACCAGGAAGGGGTCGGTAAATATGTAATTTACCAACTCCTTCCTTTTCTGAATGGACAGAGTCATAGTCAGTGACATTGTAAAAAAATAAAATAAAATTATAAAAAATAATACAAATAAAATACCAAAAAATAAAACTACTGACACCAGTGGGTGAACTTCCAGGATCGCAAAGATCACACTTGCAACCGGGCCCTGGCATTCCATCACTGTGGAGAGGCCCCAAGATGGCAGGAAGGGGGCCCACTGCAGAACTTGTGAAAGGGTCCCGCTGTGGGACAGTAATAAAGGGCTTCGCAATGAGAGTAAAGGGCCTCAGGATCCATGCGAAGAGCCCCAGGCTTGAAGGGAAGGGCCCCAGCCAGGGGTCCAGGGGGCCCTTCGTGGTTTCTTGCACCGGGGCCCTGAAGGTTCTAGTTACGCCTCTGCCTCCTGCTCTGGTGCCAAGCTGCCTCTGCGTCCCGCCCTGAAGACTGTGACTGCCAGTTCCACCCTTTACAGTGTGGACATCATCAGCCAGCTGCTCCGGCACTTGGGTCACTCCTTGCTTTCACACTCTCTCTGTCTCCGCCTTCAGGAGTGTTGGGCAGGTGCAAGAGCGGCCTCCACAACTTTTCAGTCTCCATCAGGTACATGATAGATAGTAAGATAGTGCTCAAAGTGTGGGTCTGGTAGGTGGCCATAGCATACCTCCCAACACCAGAAGTTGAGAAAAAGGGACAGCCTGGAAAGGAGATGTCATAGTGCAACTTATATGGCTGGTCAAGAAGAAGAAAAGATGGCCAGCATCTGTGATCAATGGGAAGAAAACTGGTACTCAGTGGTGGGGAGGGTTTGCATTGATGCTCTGTAGAGAAGGGAGAGACTGGTGTTTGGTGAGGCCAAGGTGGAAGACATTGGTGCCATTGGGGGTCATCAGTGTTCAGTGGAGGGAATTGGTGTTCAGTGGATTACCTACCTATCCATGCTCAGAAACCAGGATTGTTTGGAGGTGTGGGCAGTAGCCTTGGTCTGTGGCAAGGTAACTAGGGCAGTTGAAAAAGGTCCTTTGCAGTTCAAATGCCTTCCAGAAGCCTTTATGGAAACCAAACCACTAAATCAGCAGTAAAATTCAGGATTTGGCTTAGGACATTCTAACAGTGGTAGCATTTTGGCTATCTATCTATCCAAGGCTACTGATGCTGGCTACTGGGAGATCTACTGCCACTCAGAAAGATCTATTGTTGCTGGTGGGGGATCTATTGTTGATGGGGGGGGGTCTTATGTTGCTGGGGGGGAGGGGTCAGCTGATTCTGGGAGGGATCTACTTTTGAGGGAGAGGTCCTGGCTGCCAAGAAATGTATTGTTGCTGGTAGGAGTTTATTGCTGTTGAGGGGGTATTTTGTTGTGGGGGGGTCTATTGTTGCTGGTAGGAATCTACTTTTGGGGGAAGGGTCTATTGTTACTGGCTGCTGGAAGATCTATTGTTGCTGGCAGGGCTCTATTGTTGCTGGGGGGGGGGTTGTTGTGGGGAGGATCAAGTGTTGCTGGGGTGGTCCAGTTCCTTGCTCCAGTGGACATGTTCTACTGCTTTTCTTGTTATCATTTGCAAATTCCATATACATTATAGAGCAGTCCGGGATGGGCCGAACACCCCCCTGATCGGAACTTCCGAACAGCGAAAAAAGGTTCTATGAAGAAATCTTTGGGATCCGTATCTGGAAGCCCCATTTATCAACGGGGCCCCCAGATCCCACCCCACCTATATGAATGGGTATTGGGTACATCGTACCCCAACCCATTCACCAAAAAAGTGTAAAAAATAATAACCACAAAAACATTTTTTCACAAGTCCTTTATTAAAAATAAAAAAAAATAGTGTTCCTCGATGTAAATCCATCGTTAATCACGATGCCCTCCAGACCCCAAAAAAAATGTGAGAACGCTTCTGCCTCCTGCACTCTGCCCCCTCTGTGCTTTGACAGTTCTTATATAGGCAAGGGGCAGGGCCATCTGGCTACGTCACCCGGTGGCACCGCCCCCCTTCTGACGTCACGTGACGAACCCATGCTTGGGCCGAACCGTTGCCCATTCCTGTTTAGCACCACAATGATACTTGATTCTGTATTCTCTAAAAGGAGTGGTACTGAGAGGTGGGTAGGAGGGTGGAGATAAAGGGGGGCAAGGAAGTGGGGAGCACCTGTGCCTATATCTTCCATTTTCCAGCAGCTGGTAGACGTAGGACTTGTCATCGATGTCCATGAACTCTCCTCACTCTGCTCGGCTCCGTCTTGGTTAACTCATTTGTCATCCCACAAACTCTGACATTCCCGGAGAGCGAGAAGTCTTATTTCTGCCAATCAGTGGAGCCAGGCATGTGACGGTTCATTGTAATAAGGAAAATAGTTTGTGGCTTTCCCTTTCATTAGGCAGAGGCGGACGTAGCTCCTTGTCCTGTTATTGCTTGCAGCTTTTAAAAGGATTGATTTAAAAATCACATTTTGCTTTAAAGTCAAATTAATGATTTTTGGCACCTTCAGGCTGTGTGAAAGCTAAGTGTCTCATACTCAATTTAATATGTTTCTTTTTTTTTTCAAGGCTGTTATATTCACGTGTAAATAGTCGTGTCACGTAGAGAGCGGAAAAGTTGTCTGCGGGGTTGGGTGGAGATTTAAAGAGAACCATTCACGAGCGGTCAGAAGAAGCAATACTGAATAATCTGTATAAGTCCTTCTTTTTATAGAAGACACAGCAGGCGGAGTGCAGCTCCTATAAATGGGATCGACCTATTCGTTGGTAGGCCCCTTGAATCATTGGGATGGAGCTGCCCAGTATTATAAGGTATTAGCAGAGTAGGAGGCTAGGAGGAGGACTGAGAGTTGTAGAGCACTACAGGTACCATACAGTATGTCATAAAAGTAAGTACACCCCTCATATTTTTGTAAATATTTTATTCTATCTTTTCATGTGACAACACTAGGGTCTCTGCTAAAAAAAATATATATATACAGTATCTGACAGAAGTAAGTACACCCCTCACATTTTTGTAAATATCTATTCATGTGACAACACTGAAGAAATGAGACTTTGCTACAATGTAAAGTAGTGAGTGTACAGCTTGTATAACAGTGTAAATTTACTGTCCCCTCAAAATAACTCAACACACAGCCATTAATGTCTAAACCGCTGGCAACAAAAGTGAGTACACCCCTAAGTGAAAATGTCCAAATTGGGCCAAAAGTGAATATTTTGTGTGGCCACCATTATTTTCCAGCACTGCCTTAACCCTCTTGGGCATGGAGTTCATCAGAGCTTCACAGGTTGCCACTGGAGTCCTCTTCCCCTCCTCCATGATGACATCACAGAGCTGGGGGGTGTTAGAGACCTTGCGCTCCTCCACCTTCCGCTTCGGGATGCCCCACAGATGCTCAATAGGGTTTAGGTCTGGAGACATGCTTGGCCAGTCCATCACCTTTACCCTCAGCTTCTTTAGCAAGGCAGTGGTCGTCTTGGAGGTGTGTTAGGGGTCGTTATGTTGGAATACTGAAGGGAGGGGATCATACTCTGCTTCAGTATGTCACAGTACATGTTGGCATTCATGGTTTCCTCAATGAACTGTAGCTCCCCAGTGCCGGCAGCCCCAGACCATGACACTCCCACCACCATGCTTGACTGTAGGAAGACACACTTGTCTTTGTACTCCTCACCTGGTTGCCCCCACACACGTTTGACACCATCTGAACCAAATAAGTTTATCTTGGTCTCATCAGAGCACAGGAGATGGTTCCAGTAATCCATGTCCTTAGTCTGCTTGTCTTCAGCAAACTGTTTGCAGGCTTTCTTGTGCATCATCTTTAAAAGAGGCCTCCTTCTGGGACGACAGCCATGCAGACCAATTTAATGCAGTGTGCGGCGTATGGTCTGAGCACTGACAGGCTGACCCCCCACCCCTTCAACCTCTGCAGCAATGCTGGCAGCACTCTATTTCCCAAAGACAACCTCTGGATATGACGCTGAGCACGTGCACTCAACTTCTTTGGTCGACCATGGTGAAGCCTGTTCTGAGTGGAACCTGTCCTGTTAAACCGCTGTATGGTCTTGGCCACTGTGCTGCAGCTCAGTTTCAGGGTCTTGGCAATCTTCTTATAGCCTAGGCCATCTTTATGCAGAGCAACAATTCTTTTTTTCAGATCCTCAGAGAGTTCTTTGTCATGAGGTGCCATGTTGAACTTCCAGTGACCAGTATGAGAGAGTGAGAGCGATAACAACAAATTTAACACACCTGCTCCCCATTCACACCTGAGACCTTGTAACACTAACGAGTCACATGACACCGGGGAGGGAAAATGGCTAATTGGGCCCAATTTGTACATTTTCACTTAGGGGTGTACTCACTTTTGTTGCCAGCGGTTTAGACATTAATGGCTGTGTGTTGAGTTATTTTGAGGGGACAGTAAATTTACACTGTTATACAAGCTGTACACTCACTACTTTACATTGTAGCAAAGTGTCATTTCTTCAGTGTTGTCACATGAAAAGATAGAATAAAATATTTACAAGAATGGGAGGGGTGTACTTACTTTTGTGAGATACTTAATGTGATCCTGAGCAGCGCGGCCGCCCTGTAGCAGTAAATCCGCTATGGGCAATTGACAAGGGGTTAACATTCAATTTTGGAATGAATGGACTTTACCGAATGAAAACCACATTCACCGTTAGAAATTCATACATTTGAGAAAAATGTTTGCTCCTTCGAATTTTCTTGTCACTGAGGTCAAAAACAAATATCGATTTGACTCCACTATTGATTGGAAAAAACAATGTTCTTACAATAAAAAAAAAAAAAAATTCTACTTTTATGTACCCGGCTTACCTTCTCTCTCTTTCAATTAAACAAAGGGAGCGGCAAGCAAGCTTTATATGCTAAGTTGTCTCTTTAGCTAACTTATAGTGCTCTGGAAATCTTTTGTATGTGCCTAATGTAAAGCAAAGATTACATACATTGTTTTTTATTTAACCACTTCAGCCCCGGAAGATTTTACCCCCTTCCTGACCAGGCCCTATTTTGCGATTCAGCACTGTGTCATTTTAAGGGACAATTACGAGGTCGTGCGACGCTGTACCCAAATAAAATTGATTTTTTTTTTTCCCCCACAAGTAGAGCTTTCTTTTGGTGGCATTTGATCACCTGTGCGATTTTTATTTTTTGCGCTATAAACAAAAAAAGAGCCAAAATTTTGAAAAAAGAAAACAAAAAACAATATTTTTCACATTCTGCTATATAACATTCCCCAAAAAAAAAAAAAAAAAAAGTTAAAAAATCTAAATTTATTTAACATTTTAGGCCAATTTGTTTTCTGCTGCATATTTTTGGTAAAAAAAAAAAACGCAATAAGCGTATTTTGATTGGTTTACGCAAAAGTTATGGCGTCTACTAACTACGGGAAAGATTTGTCATTTTTATTTTTTTTTTTTTTTACTAGTAATGGCAGCGATCTGTGATTTTTTGCAGGACTGCGACATTGCGGCGGACAGATCGGACCCCTAACTGACATTTTTGATACTTTTGGGGGGACCAGTGACATCACTACAGTAATCAGTGCTAAAAATATGCACTGTCACTGTAATAATGACACTGGCAGGGAAGGGGTTAACATAGTGGGTGATCAAGGGGTTAAATGTGAGCCTAGGGGAGTGATTCTAACTGTGGGTGGGCATGGCTTGTAAATGATCATATAGACCTGTGTTCCTATATAGAAGGATCACAGGCGCTCTGTGATCATTCCAGAGAGAAGAACGGTCAGCTGTGTTTACAACGTCCGACCATCCTTCTCTCTCAGCGGGGAGCGATCGCGGGTTTCAGGCGACAATCGGAGCCGCCTGCCCCATGCATCGGTTTCCGCGCTGCCGAATGGGGGTGGGAGCGCATTTCCGGCGGCGTGCACTCGCCCCCTAGCTTTCCACACGTGACCAACATAGGTCGGTTTGCGCAGGAGAGCCACCCTGCTGCAGTAAAAAGGCGGCGGGTGGTCGGGAAGTGGTTCAAGGTATACGTATAATGTCGGAAACCTAGAGTGTCAGGTGGGTTGGACAGTTCACAGGGTCACAGGAGTGCTGAGGAACACCCATAAACCAGCAGCCCTCAAGGGGTCGGTGCTACACTTATGTACATGGGATTTTTTTCCTTTTTATTTTTAATACATTTTCAAAGTATTTTCAAAAAAACTTCTCTCACGTTGCCATTATGGGGGATTGCTTCTAGAATTTTGAGGAAAATAATGAATTTAATCCATTTTGTAATAAGGCTGTAACATAACAAAATGTGGAAGAAGTGAAGCGCTGTGAATACTTTCCGGATGCTCTGTAGGATGCATGCTTTCCCTTTGGGGGAAAGCAGAATTCAATTCCACCCATCATTGGGGAGAAAATGGGATATTACAGCAAGGCGCGAGTTCTACGGAGGCACCAAACACCCACCAATATCCTGGTGCTATAGAGGGGGGTAATACACTGAACACAATTATAAACGCAACACTTTTGTTTTTGCCCCCATTTTTCCACGAGCTGAACTCAAAGATCTCAGACCTTTTCTATGAACACAACAGGCCGATTTCTCTTCAATATTGTTCACAAATCTGTGTAAATTTGTGTCAGTGATCACTTCTCCTTTGCTGAGATAATCCATCCCCCTCACAGGTGTGGCACCTCACACAGCACAATGCCACAGATGTGGCAAGTTTTGAGGGAGCGTGCAATTGGCTGACTGCAGGAATGTCCACCAGAGCTGTTCCCCGTGAATTGAATGTTCATTTCTCCACCATAAGCCGTCTCCAAAGGCGTTTCTGAGAATTTGGCAGTACATCCAACCGGCCTCACAACCGCAGACCACGTGTAACCACACCAGCCCAGGACCTCCACATCCAGCATCTTCACCTCCAAGATGGTCTGAGACCAGCCCAGGACCTCCACATCCAGCATCTTCACCTCCAAGATGGTCTGAGACCAGCCCAGGACCTCCACATCCAGCATCTTCACCTCCAAGATGGTCTGAGGCCAGCCCACAACCTCCACATCCAGCATCTTCACCTCCAAGATGGTCTGAAACCAGCCCAGGACCTCCACATCCAGCATTTTCACCTCCAAGATGGTCTGAAGCCAGCCCACGACCTCCACATCCAGCATCTTCACTTCCAAGATGGTCTGAGACCAGCCCAGGACCTCCACATCCAGCATCTTCACCTCCAAAATGGTCTGAGACCAGCCCAGGACCTCCACATCCAGCATCTTCACCTCCAACATGGTCTGAGACCTGCCCAGGACCTCCACATCCAGCATCTTCACCTCCAAGATGGTCTGAGACCAGCCCAGGACCTCCACATCCAGCATCTTCACCTCCAAGATGGTCTGAGACCAGCCCAGGATCTCCACATCCAGCATCTTCACCTCCAAGATGGTCTGAGACCAGCCCAGGACCTCCACATCCAGCATCTTCACCTCCAAGATGGTCTGAGACCAGCCCAGGATCTCCACATCCAGCATCTTCACCTCCTAGATGGTCTGAGACCAGCCCAGGACCTCCACATCCAGCATCTTCACCTCCAAGGTGGTCTGAGACCAGCCCAGGACCTCCACATCCAGCATCTTCACCTCCAAGATGGTCTGAAGCCAGCCCAAGACGTCCACATCCAGGCATATTCACCTCCAAGATGGTCTGAGACCAGCCCAGGACTTCCACATCCAGCATCTTCACCTCCAAGATGGTCTGAGACCAGCCCAGGACCTCCACATCCAGCATCTTCACCTCCAAGGTGGTCTGAGACCAGCCCAGGACCTCCACATCCAGCATCTTCACCTCCAAGATGGTCTGAGACCAGCCCAGGACCTCCACATCCAGCATCTTCATCTCCAAGATGGTTTGAAGCCAGCCCAGGACCTCCACATCCAGCATCTTCACCTCCAAGATGGTCTGAAGCCAGCCCAAGACATCCACATCCAGGCATATTCACCTCCAAGATGGTCTGAGACCAGCCCAGGACCTCCACATCCAGCATCTTCACCTCCAAGATGGTCTGAGACCAGCCCAGGACCTCCACATCCAGCATCTTCACCTCCAAGATGGTCTGAGACCAGCCCAGGACCTCCACATCCAGCATCTTCACCTCCAAGATGGTCTGAGACCAGCCCAGGACCTCCACATCCAGCATCTTCCCCTCCAAGATGGTCTGAGTCCAGCCACCCGGACAGCTGCTGCAACAATCGGTTTGCATCACCAAGTAATTTATGCACATACTGTCAGAAACCATCTCAGGGAAGCTCATCTGCATGCTCATTGTCCTCATCAGGTCTCCACCTGACTGCAGTTCCTCGTCGTAACCGACTTGAGTGGGCAAATCCTCACATTCGATGGTGTCTGGCACTTTGGAGAGGTGTTCTCTTCACAGATGAATAATGAAAGGTTGGGGCTTTATATGAGGAGCAATGCAAAAATCAGGCCATGACTACAAGGAAACATATAGTAAAATAGCAACCTTTATTGCGGCAACCACAGCATGTAACACCTGGAGTACATATAATAGTAAAATGACATAATAATAACACATTGCATCACCAACAGGCACAAATAAATACATTACAATTCTGAAAAGTATGAGCATGGGTAAATCATGGAAGGTAAGGATTGCAAGAAATAAACTGAGTATGTTCAACAGACCAAAAGCTACTTCTTCAGGAGCGGATGCACAAGAGAATATCTCAAGACCAATTTGACGTGGTGTATATATGCTGAAGGCCAAGGGCTGTCAAAGCGTCCAAAACGTCCACAATGGGAACTGAGGGAGTGATACCAAGGGCACGACCATATACAGGAACCACAAGGAGGTGAGGATTTCCATAAGGATGAGTAAAATAGTAGGACGGACATGGCGATGAGGGTTCTATTGCCAAGATTTGTCCATAATATACTGCGTCCATAAATCAAGGGAAATGATGGAAGGGATTTCTTCACTGGTGAATCCTGGTTTTCTTAGATCTTTGAGTTGAGTTCATGAAAAATGTTGGCAAAAACCAGTGTTGCGTTTATAATTTTGTTCAGTATATATATATATATACAACCACATTTCAAAAGCATATCCACTGAAGAAGTAGGCAGCAATTATAACTTCCCTCTCAGCCTGTCATCCACAGGTGGGAAATGGTAATCACTCTAATCCTTTGTGAAGAGTGAAAATAGAGAGGAGTCTTCTTATTAATAGACGTGTATAGGTACACATTAATAATGTCCTCGCTGTATAGCTCACAGTCCCGCAGCAATGCATTATGGATACTCTTGTAATACAAGCATGGTTCCCGTGCTGAGCACTCCTCAGTAACGGTGTAATATCCCAGAGCAAGACGCGATAGAATCTCATTATTTAATGTCAAGGTTTAATGGCTGCCGGCATCCATAGGAATAAGCATTTTCCGAGGAATTACAAACTGAGTGTTTAGGAAAATTCTGTAATTATGGAAATCTTTCATTACAGGCTAAATAAATTCCTTCTAATTTGTTTTCTGACCGTGAGCGCCAGTCAGGAAATAGAGAATATATCTCTGGGCTATCATGGGAACAGGTAACAGGTTTTTAAACTGGCTTCCTCTCCTATATAATATTATATATTTTGCTGAAGAGACTTCTACATGAGGCAAGCAGGGGAGGACTGGGCCAGGGAGCAGGGGAGGACTGGGCCAGGGGGCAGGTTAGGACTGGGCCAGGGGGCAAGGGAGAACTGGGCCAGGGGGCAGGGGAGGACTGAGCCAGGGGGCAGGGGAGGACTGAGCCAGGGGGCAGGGGAGGACTGAGCCAGGGGGCAGGGGAGGACTGGGCTAGGGGGCAGAGGTGGACTGGTCTAGGGAGCAGGGGAGGACTGGGCCAGGGGACAGGGGAGGACTGGGCCAAAGGAGCAGGGGGGACTGGGCCAGGGAGCAGGGGAGGACTGGGCCAGGGGGCAGGGGAGGACTGAGCCAAAGGAGCAAGGGAGGACTGGATCAAAGGAGCAGGGGAGGAGTGGACCAGGGGGCAGGGGAGGACTGGGCCAAAGGAGCAAGGGAGGACTGGGCCAGGGGGCAGGGGAGGACTGGGCCAGGGGAGGACTGGGCCAGGGGGCAGGGGAGGACTTGGCCAGGGGGCATGGGAGGACTGGGCCAGGGGGCAGGGGAGGACTGGGCCAGGGGGCAGGGGAGGACTGGGCCAGGGGGCAGGGGAGGACTGGGCCAGGGGGCAGGGGACGACTGGGCCAGGGTGCAGGGGACGACTGGGCCAGGGTGCAGGGGAGGACTGGGCCAGGGAGCAGGGGGGGACTGGGCCAGGGTGCAGGGGAGGACTGGGCCAGGGGCGGGGGGAACTAGCCCCCAGGCCCCTCTGATGCCCCATAAGAAGGCTGCACCACTTCTGCCACAGACATGCCTAAAGGGTTCCTGGTGAAGAGAAGTAAAAAGTCCCCACCGCTGACCTACTGAGTGCAGGATGAAGACAAGGACGGAGCGCAGGCCTCTCCCCCTGCATGGGTGGTGTAAACTGTGTCTGAACAGAGGCCGCTTCCATGCCCCACTGGAGACTCTCCTCCCCCGATCGAGCTGTCCCAGCTCCTCCCAACCGCCCCCTGCTGGCCAGGTCAGGAACCCAGATTCAGCCGGTGAGCAGAGACTACCTGGAGCGGAGCTTCAGCCTGAAATGGGGGTTCGAAGGAGGCCGGGAAGAGGGATAGTGGGGGGGGGGGGAATTCGCTGCACCATGGGCTTCTGGTTTGTACTTGCCCCCTGGGCAGTAGGTTGCCAGTCTGCCCCTGGAGGCAAGCAAAGACTGAAATTGGCCTGAATGGAAGCTGAAATGTTTTGGAGGAATAAAAAAGTATTGTAAAATAAATATAGAATTGGGGCCGGTATCGCTATGTACATCTAATGGAGCAATATTATCTATAGGACAAAAAAACCCACAAATCAATTATAAAATAAATTGTTACTTACTGTGCTAGAAATATCCCACAGAGGTCACTCTGAGGTCATCTTTTTGGAATATCTCTAGTGGAGCAAATAACAGTTACCTTGTATAAAATAGATATAAATGTATTTTAATTAATTACATAATGAGTGCAAATTTCACTAATTCTGTATAATAAATAAGCATTACCACAAGATGTTATATATATATATTTTTTTTTTTGGAATAGTATTGGTTATTATATATTATATTATAATTATTATTATTAGTAGTAGTAGTATTAGTAGTAGTAGTAGTAAGATTTACAAAATGTTACTGAAAGCACAAAAATAGTCTGGCGCTCAAAACTCTCGGGACCTCCGCCCCTTCAGTATTGAAAGACAATTGGCGTGTGAAGATAAAAAAAGCAGCTGTGTGGGAAAATGCACCAAGAAAGATGGTATAATGTATAATCAAACCAAGGGTAACCACATATACTGTAAGCACTGGGATCATCCAGCTCTTATATGTGGTTACCCTTGGTTTGATTAACACAATGTTACTGCGACTAATACTACTACAATAATAATAGTAATAATAATAATAATAATAATAATACTAGTACTAACAATAATAATAATAATAATAATAATACTAGTACTAACAATAATAATAGTAATAATAATAATAATAATAATAATAATAATAATAATAATACAACTACTACTAGTACTAACAATAATAATAATAATAATAATACAACTACTACTAGTACTAATAATAATAGTAATAATAATACAACTACTACTAGTACTAATAATAATAGTAATAATAATACAACTACTACTAGTACTAACAATAATAATTAATAATAATAATACTACAACTACTACTAGAACTAACAATAATAATACAACTACTACTTGTACTAACAATAATAATAATAATACTACAGCTACTACTAGTACTACTACTACTAATAATAATACTAGTACTAATAATAATAATTATTAATAATAATAATACTACAACTACTACTAGTACTAACAATAATAATAATAATAATAATAATAATAATAATAATACTACAACTACTACTTGTACTAACAACAACAATAATAATAATAATAATAATAATAATAAAACTACTACTAGTACTAACAATAATAATAGAAATAATAATAATACTACAACTACTACTAGTACTAACAATAATAATAATAATAATAATAATACAACTACTACTTGTACTAACAATAATAATAATAATAATAATAATAATAATACTACAACTACTACTAGTACTAACAACAATAATAATAATAATAATAATAATAATAATAATAATAAAACTACTACTAGTACTAACAATAATAATAGAAATAATAATAATACTACAACTACTACTAGTACTAACAATAATAATAATAATAATACTGCAACTATTACTTGTACTAACAATAATAATAGTAGTAATAATAATAATAATAATAATAATAATAATAACAATAATAATAATAATAATAATACTAATACTACAACTACTACTAGTACTAACAATAATAATAATAATAATAATAATAATAATGATAATAATAAATAAATGTAAAATGAATATACAAATTCATAAAAATAATCATAAAGAAATAATAAATAACCCTAATCCTAACCCTTATCCCCTTACAAAAATAGATACATAAATAAATAAATGAATAATAAGAATAATAATAAGAATAATATTACAGAGAGAAATTATTCCACATCAGTGATCCCAGAATACACTGGTGATAGGAATGAAAAGGATTGGGACTATAACGGGCTATTAGTCGAAAGTATGTAGGCAAGCCAGGGAAGGAACGAAAGAAAAGTAAAATTGACAATATTTATTGAGTGTGAATAAAAGTCGACATTGAAACAATGAAGAAAATGAAAACAATGAAAATAATGAAAAGAAAAAACTAATAATGCAATACAATACAGCATGTTATGTCAAAGTAGTAGTCGATCGAACGGGTGAGTGCCTTTGTTCAATGCATTTCGCCTTTCGCTTCATCAGGAACTCCGGCGTGATTGAATCACCCTTTTGTTGGATTAGGACTACATTAAGACCACACTTAAAAGTACATTATGTTTAATACATGGAACAGTTGGACCAAAGATTGCGCTTCCCAATGGCTTGTCTTAAGGCTCCGAACCACATAGATCCAGGTGGGGCCCAACAGGGGTCCTCCATGGAGGTGGTTTTCTGGTATGGCGGCTCTCCCGACCCGTGGCTTTCGAGGTAGCAAGAACTCCGGACTCCACCTTTTGTCCGCTACGGTGGTACCAATTCAAGACTGGTCCAATTCATACCAGAAAACCACCTCCATGGAGGACCCCTGTTGGGCCCCACCTGGATCTATGTGGTTCGGAGCCTTAAGACAAGCCATTGGGAAGCGCAATCTTTGGTCCAACTGTTCCATGTATTAAACATAATGTACTTTTAAGTGTGGTCTTAATGTAGTCCTAATCCAACAAAAGGGTGATTCAATCACGCCGGAGTTCCTGATGAAGCGAAAGGCGAAATGCATTGAACAAAGGCACTCACCCGTTCGATCGACTACTACTTTGACATAACATGCTGTATTGTATTGCATTATTAGTTTTTTCTTTTCATTATTTTCATTGTTTTCATTTTCTTCATTGTTTCAATGTCGACTTTTATTCACACTCAATAAATATTGTCAATTTTACTTTTCTTTCGTTCCTTCCCTGGCTTGCCTACATACTTTCGACTAATAGCCCGTTATAGTCCCAATCCTTTTCATTCCTATCACCAGTGTATTCTGGGATCACTGATGTGGAATAATTTCTCTCTGTAAAATTACCTAACCGGGATGAGGACTATTTGTCGAGATATGGGTTACTTCCTTTTTCTTTTCATTCTCAATAAGAATAATATTAAAAAAAAAAAAAAGCTAATAGAAAAGCTAAAAAAGCTGAAATCTCTAGCAACAAATGATGCAACAGATGAGTGTTTTCTTTATTGGCTAATGAAAAAATGCCAAAGCTCAAAAATGCTGTAAAAAAATGCAAATCACACATAAAAACCTGTCAAGATCGTGCATAAAAACATGCAAGAAAACACCAGAAAAATGCTCAAAGACGGGCGCTATGCTCAGGTGTGAATGCAGCCTTTGTGCGCCCTGATAATAGAGCATCGTTGCGCATGCGCAATGACGTTATGGTCTGCAACTGATGTGAATGCCTCCTAAATAGCGCAGATTTAAGAGATACTCGCTGTACACATTGGAAAGACTTACTATAAGCTGACCTGCAGGTATAAAATACAAATGTGAGTGTACTGCCACTTTAATTTTGGTGTCCCCATTGACTTTTTTCCCGAAATGGGAAGATTTCACAAAGCCTTATTTATGCTGAGATTTCGGGGGGAGGGGGGGGGGGGGTAATGAGAACATTTTAATTTTGCTCATCCCAGGGATCTGCGTTTTGCCTGAAGTTGTAGCAATAAAGAATATATCAAGAACAATTAAAAATTTAAAAAAGCAACTAAAATAACATCGTGTTGTAAAGCAGAATAAAAAAAAAAAAAAAAACGATTGCTCAAAATAGCCCAAATTTCTTAAGTAGAAGTATTGGCCCCCCTGCTGATTGTTCTTTATTTTAATTCTGGAGTGTTCGGATTCCTAATCACTGCGCATTCCGCCGTCCCTTACAGCGATGGTTGTTTTAGTGAGTGGATGGAGCAGCTGTGACTCTTTCCCCAGACGGATGTAAAACAAACTTTCACAAATTTTAATGAAGAAGGAATTTTACTGTGCGATGTGAGATTTCCACCCAGGCACATTCTACATCTAAACGGCCTGACTGTAATCATGGTGGGGGGGGGGGGGGGTGTTACTTTTATTTAACCACTTCTGCACCAGAAGATTTTCCCCCTTAACCTCTTAAGCCCCGGAGGATTTGGCTGCTCAAAGACCAGGGCCTATTTTGCGATTCGGCACTGCATGACTTTAACTGACAATTGCGCGGTCATGCGACGCTGTACCCAAATAAAATTGATTTCCCTTTTTCCCCACAAATAGAGCTTTCTTTTGGTGGTATTTGATCACCTGTGCGATTTCGATTTTTTGCACTATAGAAAAGAATATTATTATTAATTACAGTAATAGGAAACACAAGGGTAATATAAGGACACTGAATTTCAAAAGAGCCAATTTCCCTAAACTGCACTCGCTGCTAGAAAATATCAAATGGGATAGAACCCTGGGAACAAAGAACACGGAGGAAAAATGGGAGTGCTTCAAGAGCATACTTAACAAGGGGATTGGCCAGTGCATTCCACAGGGAAATAAATTTAAAAGAGCAAAACTAAACCCTGGGTGGCTAAACTCCAACATAAAAATGCATATTAGTGCTAAGGAAAAGGCCTTCAAAAAATACAAGACTGAGGGGTCATTGGCAGCATTTAAGCACTACAAAGAGTGTAATAAGAAATGTAAAGACGAAATCTGGGCGGCTAAAATAGAACACGAGAGACATATAGCGGATGAGAGTAAAAAGAACCCCAAGAAGTTCTTTAAGTATATAAACAGTAGGAAAGCGAGGCCAGAGCACATTGGCCCCATAAAAGATGATAAAGGAAAAATGGCCACTGAGGACAGAGAAAAGGCGGAAGTGTTAAAAAATTTCTTTTCTTCAGTCTTCACAAAGGAATCGGGGGGCTACACGAACCTTGCTTGTAAGGCCGAACTAAATAATACACCTCAGGAAGTGCCGCCATGGCTAACAGAGGATAGACTTAGAGCTAAACTAGAGAAACTTAACATAAATAAATCCCCGGGACCGGATGGCTTGCACCCGAGGGTTCTTAATGAGCTCAGCCAGGTGATTGCCAGACCATTATTCTTGATCTTTAAGGATAGTTTACAGACGGGTATGGTGCCAGCTGATTGGAAAAAAGCCAACGTGGTACCAATATTTAAAAAGGGGCCGAGATATATCCCGGGTAACTATAGGCCGGTCAGCCTAACATCAGTAGTCTGCAAAATTTTGGAGGGGATGATAAGGGACCACATACAAGACTTTAGTAATGAAAATGGTATTATAAGTAGAAATCAGCATGGATTCATGAAAAATCGTTCGTGCCAAACCAATCTGTTAACCTTCTACGATGAAGTGAGCTGCCACCTAGATAAAGGTAAGCCTGTGGATGTGGTGTATCTGGACTTTGCAAAGGCCTTTGACACCGTTCCCCACAAACGCTTACTGTACAAATTAAGGAAGGTAGGTATGGACCATAAGGTGAGTACCTGGATAGAGAACTGGCTACAGGGGAGAGTACAGAGGGTGGTGATTAATGGGGAGTACTCGGATTGGGCGGGTGTGGAAAGTGGGGTCCCCCAGGGTTCTGTCCTGGGACCAATCCTGTTTAATTTATTCATAAATGATCTGGAGGAAGGGATATCGAGTACAATCTCAGTATTTGCAGATGATACTAAATTAGGCATGCCAATATCTTCTATGCAGGATGTGGAAACCTTGCAAGCGGACCTGAACAAAATAACGGGGGGGGGGGGGGGGGCAACTACATGGCAGATGAGGTTTAATGTTGAAAAATGTAAAGTAATGCACTTGGGGGCCAGAAACCAGAAAGCAAGCTACTCACTAGGGGGGGGGGAACCTCTGGGGGAGTCTAGGATGGAAAAGGACTTGGGGGTACTGGTAGACAACAGGCTTGGCAGTGGCATGCAATGCCAAGCCGCCGCAAACAAAGCCAACAGAATACTGGGTTGTATAAAAAAGGGGATTCACTCCAGAAATAAAGAGATTATTCTCCCGCTCTACAAGACTCTGGTCCGGCCACATCTGGAGTATTCTGTCCAGTTCTGGGCACCAGTCCTCAGGAAGGATGTGCTGGAACTGGAGAAAGTCCAGACAAGGGCAACAAAAATAATTAGGGGAATGGAGGACATCAGCTATGAGGAAAGACTACAAGCACTGAACTTATTCTCTCTGGAGAAGAGACGATTCAGGGGGGATCTGATATCAATGTACAAATACTGTACTGGCGACCCTAGCATAAGGAACAAACTATTCAGAGAAAGGAGATACAATAAGACATGTGGCCACTCACTAAAACTTGAGGAAAGGCGGTTTAACCTTAAAGTGCGTAAGGGGTTCTTCACTGTAAGAGCGGTAAGGATGTGGAATTCTCTTCCACAAGCAGTCGTATCAGCAGGGAGCATTGATGGACACCTTAAAGACCACAACATACAGGGGTATACAATGTACAACATAGAGGGGTATACAATGTACAACATACAGGGGTATACAATGTACAA
The DNA here is from genome assembly GCF_965119305.1 of Pelophylax lessonae. Lineage (NCBI taxonomy): Eukaryota > Metazoa > Chordata > Amphibia > Anura > Ranidae > Pelophylax > Pelophylax lessonae. The sequence goes on along the minus strand of NC_138772.1, from coordinate 3,659,291 downwards.
CATACAGGGGTATACAATGTACAACACACAGGTGTATACAATGTACAACATACAGGGGTATACAATGTACAACATACAGGGGTATACAATGTACAACACACAGGTGTATACAATGTACAACACAGAGGCGTAACTAGAACCTTCAGGGCCCTGATGCAAGAAACCATGAAGGGCCCCCCAGACCCCTGGCCGGGGCCCTTACCTTCAAGCGCAGGGCTCTTCCCACTAATCCTGGGGCTCTTTACACTCGTTGCATGGCCTTTTATTACGGTCCCGCAGCAGGATTCTTTCACAAGTTCTGCAGTGGGCCCCCTTTCTGCAATCTTGGGGCCTCCCCACAGTGGTGCAATGCCAGGGTCTGGTCGCAAGTGTGACCTTTGCAATCCTGGAAGTTCACCCACTGGTTTGCTACCGGGCCCCCTGGAGCATGGGGCCCGGTAGCGATTGCAACCCCTGTAGTTACGCCTCTGGTACAACATACAGGGGTATACAATGTACAACATACAGGGGTATACAATGTACAACATACAGGGGTATACAATGTACAACATACAGGGGTATACAATGTATGGTTAAAAGCAAACACACACACACATCATAGGTTGAACTGGATGGACTGATGTCTTTTTTCAACCTCACTAACTAAGTTATTGGATTTATTTATTTATTTATTTATATTAGGATTTTTTTTCACAATTTTAGTACACATTCCGTTTTTTTGCACCTACCACGGATGTGAGTCACGCACTGTCTATGTATTTATTGTTGATTATTGCATTTTATTACTGAAAATAATTGACCACAGAAAGGAATATTATTAAATAATTGGATGTATTTAATAATTTATATTAGGATTTTTTTTCTGTTTTATTACTGAAAGGAATTACATAGTTACATAGTAGGTGAGGTTGAATAAAGACAGCAGTCCATCCAGTTCAACCTGTATAGGTGTGTGTGGCTGTAATCATCTCGCATACCACTGAATGTTCTAATCCTTGAGATGTAAGTCTAAGAGTCTTTTGAAAGCCACCATACTTCCCGCAGAAACCACCTCTTGTGGTAGAGAATTCCACAATCTTGTAGCCCTAACAGTAAAGAACCCCCCACGTTGCCTGAGGTTAAAAGGCTTCTCCTCTAATCGCATTGTATGCCCTCGAGTCCTCATGCAATCCCTTCGACTGAACAGCTTATTTTCTAAGCTGAGATCCCCATTGAGATATTTAAAAATTGCTATCATGTCCCCTCTCAGGCGTCTCTTCTCCAGGGAGAATAAATCAAGCGATTGCAGACGCTCTTCATAATTAAGGTCCTCCAATCCCCTAATCAGTTTAGTTGCCCTTCTCTGGACTCTCTCCAGCTCCAACACATCCCTCCTGAGGACTGGCGACCAGAACTGGACAGAATACTCCAGATGCGGTCGGACCAGAGTTTTATAAAGTGGAAGGATTATAGTCTTATCTCTGGAATACATCCCTTTCTTTATGCATGCTAATATTCTGCCGGCTTTGGCAGCTGCCGCTTGACATTGCATGCTATTGCCTAGTCTATCATCAACCAAGACTCCCAGATCTTTCTCCATTTTTGATTCCCCCCAAGGTTCCCCCCCTAACGAATTGACAACAGAAAGGAATATTATTAAGTTATTGGATTTATTTATTTATTTGTATTTATTCTCATCACATCTTTACAGCACATTTTAACTTATCCTATACACCACTACGTTTTTTGAAGCTATGCACTATTTTGCAAATATTTACAGTATATTTATGCTGTCTTATTGACCCACAAATAATTTCTAATATTTCAGAATATTCAAAATTCTGTCCTTGATCAGCGCAGATTCAACACTTCTATATTTTTTTGCATGGTACTCAACTTTGGTAAGGCTGATTGGATAGCTGCAGCTATCATTAGGATCACATTGTCTTATCGGATAGCGCAGGGGGTTTCTCATATCTTCAGTTTCTTTTGATGGTATTTGATTAACTGTGCAGTATTTTTTTAGATTTTGCACTACAAACAAAAAAAGAGCGACAATTTTGAAAAAAAAAAAAAATAATAATATTTTTTAATTTCTGCTATTTAAAATTCCCAATAAAAATCAAAATTTCTTTTATCAGTTTAGGCCAACTTGTATTATGCTACATATTTTTGGTAAGAAAATCCCAAAAAGCATATAATAACTGATTTGCGCACACGTTATAGCGTTTACAAACTACGGGATAGATTTGTGGACTTTTTATTTATTATTATTATTTTTTTTTTTTTACTAGTAATGGCGGCGATCAGCGATTTTTAGCCGGACTGCAACATTGCGGCGGACAGATCGGACCCCTAACTGCGGCAATCGAGCCCGTTTCTCCTGCGGTCTGGCTCCTGCTGTGTCTAATCACAGTGGGAGCGCGGCTCCGGCGGCGCGCGGGCGTGCACATAATCACGTAGATCTATGTGATTATGCGCAGCCGAGCCACTCTGCCGCAGTAAATCTGCGTGGGGCGGTTGGCAAGTGGTTAAAGCAAACCGTAACAACTTCCAATCCTGGACAGTTGAGACATTTCTGTCATACAGGAGCATCTCATAAAATGAGAATATCATCAGAAAGTCATTTATTTCAGTAATTCAGTTCAAAAAGTGAAACTCCTATACACTGCCTGGCCAAAAAAAAAAGTCGCCACCTGAAATTAACTGAGCAACTACCTAAACTAAGCATGCAATAACTCTCCTATTGGATAGTTCCTGCATGTGCCCAAAGAATGATGTCTTCTCCCTCCGCTGATGTCTTCTCCATCCGCTGATGTCTTCTATCTCTTCTGATGTCTTCTCCCTCTGCTGATGTCTTCTCCCTCTTCTGATGTCTTCTCCCTCTTCTGATGTCTTCTCCCTCTTCTGATGTCTTCTCCCTAAGCTGATGTCTTCTCCATCCGCTGATGTCTTCTATCTCTTCTGATGTCTTCTCCATCCGCTGATGTCTTCTCCCTCCACTGATGTCTTCTATCTCTTCTGATGTCTTCTCCCTCTTCTGATGTCTTTTCCCTCCGCTGATGTCTCGTCCCTCCACTGATGCCTCCTCCCTCCACTGATGTCTTCTCCCTCCACTGATGTCTTCTACCTCTTCTGATGTCTTCTCCCTCCGCTGATGTCTTGTCCCTCCACTGATGTCTTGTCCCTCCACTGATGTCTTCTACCTCTTCTGATGTCTTTTCCCTCCGCTGATGTCTTGTCCCTCCGCTGATGTCTCCTCCCTCCACTGATGCCTTCTACCTCTTCTGATGTCTTCTCCCTCTTCTGATGACTTCTCCATCCACTGATGTCTTCTCCCTCCGCTGATGTCTTCTCCCTCCGCTGATGTCTTCTCCCTCCACTGATGTCTTCTCCCTCCGCTGGTGTCTTCTCCCTCCGCTGGTGTCTTCTCCCTCCGCTGATGTCTTCTCCCTCCGCTGATGTCTTCTCCCTCCGCTGATGTCTTCTCCCTCTTCTGATATCTTCTCCTTCTGCTGATGTCTTGTCCCTCCGCTGATGTCTTCTCCTTCTTCTGAGGTCTTCTCCCTCCGCCGATGTCTTCTCCCTCCGCTGATGTCTTCTCCCTCTTCTGATCTCTTCTCCCTCTTCTGATGTCTTCTGCCTCCGCTGATGTCTTCTGCCTCCGCTGATGTCTTGTCCCTCCGCTGATGTCTTCTCCCTCCGCTGATGTCTTCTCCCTCCGCTGATGTCGTCTCCCTCTGCTGATGTCTTCTCCCTCCACTGATGTCTTGTCCCTCCGGTGATGTCTTCTCCCTCCGCTGATGACTTCTCCCTCTTCTGATGTCTTTTCCCTCTTCTGATGTCGTCTCACTCTGCTGATGTCGTCTCCCTCTGCTGATGTCTTCTGCCTCTGGGGATGTCTTCTCTCTCTGCTGATGTCTTCTTCCTCCGGTCTTTTCCCTCCGACTTCTTACCCCGGTCTCCTCCCTCCTCCTCCAAAGCTGGCTCCCATCGTTGTGCCAGCTCCGTTGTCTGCCAGTTCTTAAATAGCCATGGGGCATGGCTATCCAGTGACATCACCCAGAGACCCACCCCTTGTGATGTTACAGTGACCTTTTAGCTGCGTCAGACATTTTTACAGCTATAACGCGGGTCTTCAGAACGCGTTGGCCCTGGTTTTTTTTTGCAGCTTAAAAACGCCTATGCCACTTACAGCTCCTAAAAGTCAGTATGTGCAATGGCACATAGAATAACTTGGAGAGGCGTTTTTAAGCTGCAAAAATAAATTTCTGACAATGGTAAAAGTGGCTGTAAAAACGCCCTGTGTGCATGAAGCCTTAGTAACATTTTCTCTCGAATACATTAAAACTCCTTCGGTAAGAAGATACAAAATTTCCGTAAATCTCTAGAAGAGAAATAAATAAAGTTTTCAGCAGCCAAATACTTTTTAATGGCGCAGCCGTAAAACTCCGGACTTAATTAAGTCGTTCCCATCCCCTATATTACAGCCGCAATGTTTTTCCAGACGCATGCCACGCTTCTTTCATTGTCAGGAAAAGGAAAAGTTGAGTGTTAACACGTCCTTGGATGGAACGCTTACCTGGTACGGTTAATTTCCTTCATTAAAATTTGGCGAAAGTTTGTTTTACATCTGGCTGGGGAAAAGTCACAGATGTTCGATCGGCTCAGTAAAATAACTATCTTCGGGAGTGCCTCCAATCGTTGTGAAGAACAGTCAACGAGGGGGAAATCACTTCACTGGAAGGATTTTAGAGGTTTTTACTTACAGCTTCTCTTTTTGTTTCCTAACCTTGATTTCATTTTTTGGATTTTTTTGCATTCTGTAAATAAAGTCCTTTTTTATTTTTGTTACGAAAAAGATGAACTCCATTTTGTTTTATTTTAATTTTTTTATTTAAGTTTAAACAAAATCTATGGCTACAATATCAACCTACTCTACAGAACTGTACCGTACAGTACCTCTTCTCCGCCACAAGGTGTCCTAAGTCTGATTGAACATCCCATAAAGCAAGGTGTCTGCCCCCCCCCCCACCCCAAAGCACCTTGCCCCTATGTTGATGGGGACATGGGGACAAGTGTCTCTTCCCGACAACCCTCGCTCCCCCCCACCTTTCCTGACCTGCCAGGCTGAATGTCCAGATAAGGGTCTGGTATAGATTTTTGGGGGGACCCCACGCCGTTAAGAAACCAAAATAATTAATTTCCAGGTGCCAGCCATTGCAACAGCGAGTCATTTTAAATTGGATTTTATTTCTTTAGAAATTTCATTTTTGCTGCAGCGGGTTCTATACATTGTACAGATGCGCCACTTTACAGGCAGACTAAGAGGACCCTCCAGGCACTATATTTAAGCAATTTTTCATTTTTATTGTTGCACTTTAAGCATCATTAAAATCACTTCTACTGAAAAATTTGCATTAATATATGTCCCCCAGGGCAGGACCTGGACAACCATACCCTTTTAAGACCAATTACTTGCATTTACGCCTTCAAAGTGGACACTTTCGTATTTTCCTGTTCGGCTCCCATAGACTTCAAGGGGGTTTGCCCTTGGGGTTAGAACATTTCCCCTGTTCAGGAGTTCATCTGTGAACCAGACAGGGGGGCGTTCTGCCCATCCCTATTGCATAAAAAAAATTCACTATTTATCTAAAATCCCAATAAGTGTATATTGGTTTGCGCAAAAGTTATCACATCTACAAACTAGGGGAACGATTTATGTCATTTTTTTTTTACATTTGTTTTTTATACTAGTAATGGCAGCGATCAGCGACTTATAGTGGGACTGCGATAGTGCAGCAGACAATCTTACACTAAGGCTGGATTCACATATGTGTAAATTGGATGTGGGATTCCCAGTTCTCAATGGAGCCAGTTCAGGTACCAATGACAAAGTTAGAGGGAGATGGGTAGTCCTAAAAAACTATTTCAGGGACTTAGGAGCTAAATTAAGGAGTAGAACCTCCAAGGTAGTATTCTCAGAAATACTACCTGTTACTCGAGCCATGCCATAGAGGCAGCAGGAGATTAGGGAAGTTAACAAGTGGCTGTGGAGCTGGAGTAGTAAGGAGGGGTTCAGGTTCCTGGAGAACTGGGCCAACTTCTCAGTCGGTCACCGGCTCTTTAGTAGGGATGGACTGCAGCTAAATGGGGAGTGTGCAGCCGTACTGGGAGAGAAGATGGCCAAGAAAGGTAAAGGGGCATTTAAACTAAGTGATGGGAGGGTCCAGATGTAGGATTAGCCAGTGGGGATCAAGGTTCAACGGACATTAATGGGTGCATCAGCGGTAGGGTGACCAGAGATCCAAACCCCAAGGTAGTTAGGCTGACAATTTGAAAGTGCAGCCTCATAACATCTAACGAGGATATAGTATGCAACCGGACAAAATTACGAGGTTTGTACGTCAATGCTAGAAGCCTGACCAACAAGAAGGGAGAACTGGAGCTGCTAATGTTTGGGGAGGATTTAGATTTTGTGGGAATTTCGGAGACTTGGTTTCACAGTTCTCATGATTGGCTGGCAACCATTCAGGGGTATTCCCTTTATTGCAGAGATAGAGAGGGTAAAATAGGGGGAGGGGTATGCCTGTATATCAAGAGCAATGTGCAAGTGAATATGAGGGACGATATCATGAATGGAGATAGGGAGGAGGTAGAATCCCTATGGGTAGAGCTTCAAAGGGAAGGTACTATGGTGAAAGTAATATTGGGTTTATGCTATAGGCCCCCCAACCAGAGGGAGGAAGGTGAGTGGGACCTCCAATCAGTTTGGAATGGCAGCAAGGATGGGAAATGTCATTATAATGGGGGATTTTATTTATCCAGATATAGACTGGGCAGAAGAAACCACGCATTCATCTAAGGCCATTCCTAAACGTTTTGCAGGACAATTTCATGGGTCAGACGGTGAACGCACCGACAAGAAACAATGCGTTACTAGACTCGCTGAATACTAACAATACAGATCTGATCACGGATATAGAAATACGGGGCAACATAGGAAACAGTGACCATAGGTAAATTATTTTCAGCATAAATCATAGAAATAGGAAACACAATGGTAATACAAGGACAATGAATTTCATAAAGAGCCAACTTCACGAAACTACGCTCTTTGTTAGATAATATAAAATTTGATAAAATCCTAGGAACAAACAAACAAAAACAGGGGAAAAATAGGAATGCTTTAAAAACATACTAAATAAAGGTATTGGCCAGTGCATTCCAACAGGGAATACGTTTAAAAGAGCTAAAATAAACCCTGGGTGGCTAAACTCCAGCATAAAAATGCATATAAAAACTAAAGAAAAGGCCTTCAAAAAATACAAGGCTGAGGAGTCATTGGCAGCATTCTTACATTACAAAGAATGCAATAAGAAATGTAAGAGCGCAATCAAGGCGGCTAAAATAGAACAAGAAAGGCACATAGCGGAAGAGAGTAAAAAAAAAAAAAAAAAAGCTCCGGCGCGGTGATTGGACGGAAGAGACGGCTCCGGCGCGATGATTGGCCGGAGCCGCGATGACGTCACTCCCACGCATGTGCACGGGAGTGATTTTCCGGCAAGCTCCCGGCAAATTAATTGAAGGTCCGCCCGGACCTTCAGAGCGCATGCGCCGCTCGCGAGAGTGGCTGCATGCACTGTAAATATCTCCTAAACCATGCCGGGTTAGGAGATATTATTTGTACCTACAGGTAAGCCTTATTATAGGCTTACCTGTAGGTAAAAGTGTCAAAAAGCGGGATACTACCGCTTTAAGGTATATAAATAGCAAGAAAGTAAGGCCAGAAAACAATGGCCCCGTGAAGGATGACAAAGGGAATCTGGACACAGAGGACAGAGAGAAGGCAAAGGTGCTAAACAAATTCTTCTCCTCAGTCTTCACAAAAGAATTGGGGGGATACAAGTAACCTAAACTGTAAAGTTAAAGTTAATAACACGTCACAGGAAGCCCCTTCATGGTTAACAGAAGACAGACTCAGAACAAGACTTGAAAAACTTAACATAAATAAGTCACCGGAACCAGATGGCTTACACCTGAGGGTCCTTAAGGAACTTAGCCAGGTGATAGCCAGCCCATTGTTGATGATTGGAGAAAAGCCAATATTTAAAAAGGGCCGAGATATTTTCCTGGGAACTAAAGGCCAGTTAGCCTAACATCAATAGCCTGTAAGATATTGTAGGGGATGATAAGGGACTAAATACAAGATATTAGTAATAAAAACGGTATTATTAGTAGTAATCAGCATGGATTCATGAAGAATCGTTCTTGCCAGACCAATCTATTAACCTTCTATGATGAAGTGAGCTGCCATCTAGATAAAGGAAGACCTGTGGATGTGGTGTATCTGGATAAAGGAAGGCCTATGGATGTGGTATATCTGGATAAAGGAAGGCCTGTAGATGTGGTGTATCTGGATAAAGGAAGGCCTGTGGATGTGGTGTATCTGGATAAAGGAAGGCCTGTGGATGTGGTGTATCTGGATAAAGGAAGGCCTGTGGATGTGGTGTATCTGGATAAAGGAAGGCCTGTGGATGTGGTGTATCTGGATAAAGGAAGGCCTGTGGATGTGGTGTATCTGGATAAAGGAAGGCATGTGCATGTGGTGTATCTGGATAAAGGAAGGCATGTGGATGTTGTGTATCTGGATAAAGGAAGGCATGTGGATGTGGTGTATCTGGATAAAGGAAGGCCTGTGGATGTGATGTATCTGGATAAAGGAAGGCATGTGCATGTGGTGTATCTGGATAAAGGAAGGCATGTGCATGTGGTGTATCTGGATAAAGGAAGGCATGTGGATGTGGTGTATCTGGATAAAGGAAGGTCTGTGGATGTGGTGTATCTGGATAAAGGAAGGCCTGTGGATGTGGTGTATCTGGATAAAGGAAGGCCTGTGGATGTGGTGTATCTGGATAAAGGAAGGCATGTGCATGTGGTGTATCTGGATAAAGGAAGGCCTGTGGATGTGGTGTATATGGGTAAAGGAAGGCCTGTGGATGTGGTGTATCTGGATATAGGAAGGTCTGTGGATGTGGTGTATCTGGATAAAGGAAGGCCTGTGGATGTGGTGGATCTGGATATAGGAAGGTCTGTGGATGTGGTGTATCTGGATAAAGGAAGGCCTGTGGATGTGGTGTATATGGGTAAAGGAAGGTCTGTGGATGTGGTGTATCTGGATAAAGGAAGCCCTGTGGATGTGGTGTATCTGGATAAAGGAAGGCCTGTGGATGTGGTGTATCTGGATAAAGGAAGGCCTGTGGATGTGGTGTATCTGGATAAAGGAAGGCCTGTGGATGTGGTGTATCTGGATAAAGGAAGGCCTGTGGATGTTGTGTATCTGGATAAAGGAAGGCATGTGGATGTGGTGTATCTGGATAAAGGAAGGCCTGTGGATGTGATGTATCTGGATAAAGGAAGGCATGTGCATGTGGTGTATCTGGATAAAGGAAGGCATGTGCATGTGGTGTATCTGGATAAAGGAAGGCATGTGGATGTGGTGTATCTGGATAAAGGAAGGCCTGTGGATGTGGTGTATCTGGATAAAGGAAGGCCTGTGGATGTGGTGTATCTGGATAAAGGAAGGCCTGTGGATGTGGTGTATCTGGATAAAGGAAGGCCTGTGGATGTGGTGTATCTGGATAAAGGAAGGCCTGTGGATGTGGTGTATCTGGATAAAGGAAGGTCTGTGGATGTGGTGTATCTGGATAAAGGAAGGCCTGTGGATGTGGTGTATCTGGATAAAGGAAGGCCTGTGGATGTGGTGTATATGGGTAAAGGAAGGCCTGTGGATGTGGTGTATCTGGATATAGGAAGGTCTGTGGATGTGGTGTATCTGGATAAAGGAAGGCCTGTGGATGTGGTGGATCTGGATATAGGAAGGTCTGTGGATGTGGTGTATCTGGATAAAGGAAGGCCTGTGGATGTGGTGTATATGGACAAGGGAAGACCTGTGGATGTGGTGTATCTGGATAAAGGAAGGTCTGTGGATGTGGTGTATCTGGATAAAGGAAGGCCTGTGGATGTGGTGTATCTGGATAAGGGAAGACCTGTGGATGTGGTGTATCTGGATAAAGGAAGGTCTGTGGATGTGGTGTATCTGGATAAAGGAAGGCCTGTGGATGTGGTGTATCTGGATAAAGGAAGGTCTGTGGATGTGGTGTATCTGGATTGTGCAAAGGCATTTGACACCGTTCCCCACAAACGCTTACTGTACAAACTAAGGTACGTAGGTATGGACCATAGGGTGAGTACCTGGATTAAAAGCTGGCTTCAGGGGAGAGTCCAAAGGATGGTGATTAATGGGGAGTACTCGGATTGGGCAGGTGTGGAAAGTGGGGTCCCCCAAGGATCTGTCCTAGGACCAATCTGTTTATTTTATTCATAAACAACGTAGAGGAGGGGATTACCATCCAGCACAATCTCCGTAATTGCGGACAATACTAAATTAAGCAGGGCAGTAACTTCTATGCAGGATGTGGAAACCTTGCAAGAAGACCTGAACAAAATAATGGGGTGGGCAACTACATGGCAAATTAGGTTAAAGCTACTCACTAGGGGGAGAGCCTTTGGGGGAATCTAAGATGGAAAAGGACCTGGGGGTACTGGTAGACAACAGGCTTGGCAGTGGCATGCAATGCCAAGCCGCTGCAAGCAAAGCCAACAGAATACTGGGATGTATAAAAAAGGGGATTCACTCCAGAAATAAAGAGATTATTCTTCCACTCTACAAAACTCTGGTCCGGCCACATCTGGAGTATGCTGTCCAGTTCTGGGCACCGGTCCTCAGGAAGGATGTGCTGGAACTGGAAAGAGTCCAGAGAAGGACAACAAAAATAATTAGGGGAATGGAGGACATCAGCTATGAGGAAAGACTACAAGCACTGAACCTATTCTCTCTGGAGAAGAGACGATTGAGGGGGGATATGATATCAATGTACAAATACTGTACTGGTGACCCTAGCATAAGGAACAAACTATTCAGCAAAAGGGAATATAAAAAGAACTTGCGGCAATTTACTAACATTAGAAGAAAAGTGGTTTAACCTTAAAATGCGTAAAGGGATCTTTACTGTCAGAGCAGTAAGGATGTGGAATTCTCTTTTTTCTCTGGGAAAAAAGGACATTATTTTTACTTGGGTACAGCGTCGCACAACCGCACAATTGTCAGTTAAAGTAACACAGTGCCGAATTGCAAAAAATGGCCTGGTCATGAGGGGGGTAAATCTTCCAGATCTGAAGCTGTTAAAAGAGATGTATTTTTTTTTTTAATTTTAAAAATCATACTCAGTTCTCTCGGAGCAGAGAGCGGCTGTCAGTCACCACTGTCTGCTCTACTACCCCCCACCCCCATGCAGACTGGAGCACTGGTCTGTGGAGGGGGCGGGAGCGACTGGCTCAGGCTCTTAGTGGCAGATTCCAACTCAGTTGTCATGATCTTGTCTGGCTCTTTGACGTCAGCTGACAGCGGATTTGAGCCTGCTGTCTGCTGAAAACGGGTCACAGGAGTGCAGAATAAATTACAACTCCTGTGATGCACAGCAGAAGTACAGCCAAATGAGCTTTCTACTGTGGAGAGGGCGGGAGCGGCCGGCTCAGGCTCTTGGTGGCTCGCTGATAGGCTGAGCCCGGTGTCAGTCCAGGCATGTGGGTGGATCCCAACTCAATTGTCGCAATCTTGCCAGGCTCTGTGATGTCAGCAGACAGCGGATTTGAGCCCGCTGTCTGCTGAAAACGGGTCACAGGAGTGCAGAATTAATTATAACTCCTGTGATGCATAGGAGAAGTACAGCCAAATGAGCTTTCCTCCTACTTCTACTGTGGAGGGGGCGGGAGCGGCCGGCTCAAAAATGCTGAAAGGCTGAGACCGAACGAGCTTTCCCCACACTTCTACTTTAACCGCTTGCCGACCGCCGCACGACGATTTACTGCGGCGGTCAGCCCCTCACAGGCAAAGTGACGTAGGTCTATGTCGCTAGCCTGTGAGGCTCTAGAGAGCGAGCGCGCGCCGCCGGAGTCGCGCTCCCGCTCCCGCGCGGTCACGGACCCCCCCGCGCATGTGCCCGGTGGACCCGATGTCCGCTGGGCACTCGCGATCGTCAGTTACACCGGGACAAAGCCGCCTGTCATTCTTCCCTGTGTAAGAATCGAGATCATTCGGTTCTGCTATGTAGGATCGTATGTCTCTGTTCTTACACCAGCAGCCACAGCCAATCACAGTTAGAAGAACGCCCCTAGGGACACACTTAACCCCTCTCTCTCCAATAAAGTTAACCCCTTCCCTGCCAGTGTCATTTTTACAGTAACAGTGCATATGTATAGCACTGATTACTGTAGTAATGTCACTGGTACCCCCAAAAGTGTCAAAAATGTCAGTCAAGGGTCTGATCTGTCCGCCGCAATGTCGCAGTCCTGCAAAAAAAATCGCAGATCGCCGCCATTACTTGTTAAAAAAAAAAACAACAAAAATGACAAAAATCTTTCCCTTAGTTAGTAAACGCAATAACTTTTGCGCAAACCAATCAAAATACGCTTATTGTAATTTTTTTTTCCAAACATAGGTAGCAGAAAACAAATTGGCCTAAAATGTTAAAAAATTTTGATTTTTACATTTTTTTTGGGGGAATTTCATATAAAAAAATGTGAAAAATATTGTTATTTATTCAAAATTGTCGCTCTTTTTTTGTTTATAGCGCATGATCGCACAGGTGATCAAATACCACCAAAAGAAAGCTCTGTTTGTGGGAAAAAAAGGACGTCAAATTTGTTTAGGTACAGCGTCGCACGACCGCGTAATTGTCCGTTAAATCACGCAGTGCCGAATCGCAAAATAGGCCCTGGTCAGGAAGGGGGTAAAATCTTCCGGGGCTTAAGTGGTTAACCACTAGCGGAGGACCCTGTGCAGATATACTGCGTCAGGGGCAGCCGCTCTGTGCCAAATCACATACCTAGTACCTGATCTGACACTTCCAGGTTAGGGGCGCACACGTGCACGCCGCCGGGGACCCGCTCCTGCTGTGATTGGACGCAGCGTAGCCAATCAGTGGGTCTGGTGGACCCGATGTCTGTCGGGACTGGCCGATCATCCAGGAGAAAGGCAGAACGGCGGTCTGTGAGAGGGAAAGGTGCTGATCCTGTGTTTCTGCTAAGCAGGAACACAGATCTTTACATTCCCCCCCCCCATCAAAGCCCCTCCCCCACACTTAGCAAGCACTCCCAGGGAACACATGTAACCCTTTGATCGCCCCTGATGTTAACCGCTTCCCCGTCAGTATCATTAGTACAGTGACAGTGCATATTTTTTAGCACTGATCACTGTATTGGTGTCACTGGTCCCCAAAAAGTGTCAGTTAGTGTCAGATTTATCTGCCGCAATATCGCAGTCCCACTATAAGTCGCTAATTACTGCCATTAATAGTAAAAAAAAATTAAAAATTAAAAAAAAAAAATATATATATATATATATATATATATATACGTATATCCCATAGTTTGTAGACCCGATAACTTTTGCACAAACCAATCAATATGCGCTTATTATTATTTATTTTTTTTAACAAAAATATTTAGCAGAATACGTATTGGAATAAATTGATGAAGAAATTAGATTTTTTACATTTTTTTTTCCCAATAAACATTTTTTTATTGGATGTTTTATAACAGAAAGTAAAAAATATTGTTTTTTTATTTTCAGAATTGTCGCTCTTTTTTTGTTTATAGCGCAAAAAATAAAACCTGCAGAGGTGATCAAATACCACCAAAAGAAAGGTCTATTTGTGGAGGGAAAAAAAAAGGACAAAAACCTTGTTTGGGTACAGCGTCGCACGACCGCGCAATTGTCAGGTAATCGCCCACTGTGTATTTACATCGCTACTTCAACGTTAAATACCGGGGTTATGGCAGCACATAGCTACCAGAAGAACCCCCCCATTGCTTCCTGGTCATTTCTGCTGCTTACTGGAGAGATCGGCAACAGCGGAAACAATCCGATCCCATGTACAGATGGGCAGGAAGTTGTGTGAGAGAAAGATGGCCCCCCATTCTACTCTATGCCCTTGGAGGACTGGAGTAATGTCACTTCCGCCCTCTGGCCTTGAAGGGCCCATTTTTTTCTTGGGAAAAATAAAAAAAGTTTTTTTTTTATTTTTTTTTTTATTTTATTTTTTTTTTTTTTATTGCTTTTTAGTGTAGATGTGAGTTGTGAGGTCTTTTGGACCCCAAATCTCTCAATAAAGAGGACCCGTCATCCTTATTTCTATTACAATGGGTTTTTACAATCCTTGTAATAGGAATAAAATTGATTAAAACAAAGTTTTTTAAAGCAACAGTATAAAAAAAAAATAAAAATAAAAAAAAGTTGATTTTTTTTTCAATAAAAATTATTGCAAATAAAAGAAAAAAAAACAAGAAAAGAAAATTGAAGCGTTTCGTCTCTCCGAGCTTGCGCGTAAAAGCGAACGCATTCGCAAGTCACGCCTACATATGTAAACGGTGTTCAAACCACACATGTGGGGTATCACCGCGATCGTTAGAGAGACAGCAATAATTCTATCCCTAGACCTCCTCTGTAACTCTAAACTGGTAACCTGTAGAAATTTTTAAAGTGTCGCCTATGGAGATTTTTCAGTACCAAAGTTTGCCGCCATTCCGAGAGCGTGCGCAATTTTAAAGCATGGCATGTTGGGTATCTATTTACTCGGCATAACATTATCTTTCACATTATGGAAAAAAAATTGGGCTAACTTTACTGTTTTCTTATTTTTAATTAAAAAAAATTTATTTTTTTTCAGAAAAAAGACCGCTGTCTGACGTGGTGTGACATAAAGCATTGCAATGTTCTCCATTTTATTCTCTAGGGTCTCTGCTAAAAAAAAAAAAATATATATACAGTATCTGACAGAAGTAAGTACACCCCTCACATTTCTGTAAATATTTTATTCTATCTTTTCATGTGACAACACTGAAGAAATGAGACTTTGCTACAATGTAAAGTAGTGAGTGTACAGCTTGTATAACAGTGTAAATTTACTGTCCCCTCAAAATAACTCAACACAGCCATTAATGTCTAAACCGCTGGCAACAATGTTTCGGGGTTCTAAAGCTACGTTCACATCTAGGCGTCGCTATTTTTTCAGGTGTTTTTTCGGGGCATTTTACAGGTGTTTTTTGCAGCGTTTTTGTGCAGGCGTTTTTAGGTTGACAAGTGACCAATGAAAAGAAATGCCTGTATTCTGCCAAAAAAAGAAGCTCATGTACTTTTTTGAGCTACGGGCGTTTTGCTTAAGGCGACAGAACGCTCAGATGTGAACAGGGGCCATTGAAGTGAATGGGATTTGTCTTGTTGGGCGTTTTCAGAGGCTTAAGCAGAAAATCACCGGAAAACGCCCGGATGTGACGGAGCCTAAATACTGATTTTACACTGTAAACAGCAAGTGTCAGAAATAGGCTTGGTCCTTAAAGCGGAGTTCCACCCAAAAGTGGAACTTCTCCCCATGTGCTCCCCCCCCCCTCCGGTGCCACATTTGGCACCTTTCAGTGGAGAGGTGGGGGGGATGGGTACCTGTGTTTGACAGGTACTCTTCCCCACTTCCGGGTGCCACATTTGGCATCTTTCAGAGAGGAGGGGGGAAACTGGTTACCTGTTTTTGCCTCCCCACTTCTGGGTGCCACATTTGGCACCTTTCTGGGGGGAGGGGGGAACAGGTACCTGTTTTTGACAGGTACTCTTCCCCACTTCCGGGTGCCACATTTGGCATCTTTCAGGGGGGAGGGGGGGCGGGTACCTGTTTTTGACAGGTATTCTTCCCCAATTCCAGGTGCCACATTTGGCATCTTTCAGGGGGGAGGGGGGGATGGGTACCGGTTTTTGACAGGTACTCTTCCCCACTTCTGGACGCCACATTTGGCATCTTTCAGGGGGGAGGGGGGAACAAGTACCCTTTTTTTGACAGTTACTCTTCCCCACTTCCGGGTGCCACATTTGGCACCTTTCAGGGGGGGGTTCCTGTTTCTGACAGGTACTCTTCCCCACTTCCGGGTGCCACATTTGGCACCTTTCGGGGGGGGGGGGGGGGTTCCTGTTTCTGACAGGTACTGTTCCCCACATTTCCGGGTGCCACATTTGGCACCTTTCGGGGGGGTTCCTGTTTCTGACAGGTACTCTTCCCCACTTCCGGGTGCCACATTTGGCACCTTTCAGGGGGGGGTTCCTGTTTCTGACAGGTACTGTTCCCCACTTCCGGGTGCCACATTTGGCACCGTTCAGGGGGGGGTTCCTGTTTCTGACAGGTACTGTTCCCCACTTCCGGGTGCCACATTTGGCACCGTTCAGGGGGGGGTTCCTGTTTCTGACAGGTACTCTTTCCCATTTCTGGACGCTACATTTGGCACCTTTCTGGGGGGAGGGGGGAACGGGTATTTGTTTTTGACAGGTACTCCTCCCCACTTCTAGGAGACAGCACCACGGCGCCGTCCCTCGGAAGTTCTGTCCCATTTCTCCTTCCCCGAGCCAATGAGAATGCGCAGCGCGCATTGCGCATGCACAGTGGGGAACCGGTTGTGAATCTGAAAGGCCTCATTGCCGGTTTCCCTTCGAGCGAATGGTGGCGGCAGCACCCGGCAGCCAATCCAAAAATCGGCTGGGGTGCTGACATCGCGGGCCCCCTGGACAGGTGTCTATGCATTAAAAGTTAGCAGGTACAGTAGATTTATAGATGCTGACTTTTACTCTTTACTTCACACCAGGAACTTCGCTTTAAGTGGTTAAAGTATCGCAGTGCCGTATCGCAAAAAATAGCCTGGTCATGAAGGGGGGGGGGGGGGGGGGTTGGGGGGGGTAAATTTTCCAGGACTGAAGTGGTTAAGATTAAAATGACAATAAGAACCCGCAGGATATAAATGACAGGCTCCTTTGAAGGGGATTCCAGTTGTATGAATGTCCCTTTGATGGCGGTTTTGCTGAAGGCAAGGATTGACTGACGGTCACGGCGCGCCATAGGCTCCATTCAGCCGCAGCCTCGTTCCCTCGTGGGAGGGGTTCAGGGGAAGGAGAGAGAGCATAATGAAGCAGCAGGGGGTGGGGTGTGGGGGGGGGGGTAGCACAGGATGTAGCTGGGGGGGGGGGGGGGGGCGGCACAGATTGTAGCCACTACAGAAAATTGGGAGTTTTTCTGAGAATTTTCGGAAGTGAACATCCCCCCGTACAGCGACGCACGTCTAATATTATGGATGAATACAGCAGACAGGATATTAAATGCATGTTTTATTTAAATGTGTTTGTTTGTTGGGAGCGCGTGGTTGATGAATGAAGCCTCCGCGGTGAAGGCTCCCCGCCGCTATATGCAAACCTATGTATACGGGATGCATGCTCAAGCAGCGCGTCTGTCATCTCCTGCATATCTACCCAACATTAATGTGCAAATTCCGCGCCGTCCTCCCAGACATTCATCACGCACCCGAGAATCGCCAATATGTATTGACAGGATTTTACACATTTAATGAGTTTCCTTGATACGGCCATCAATCTTTCCATTGTTACGGTGTCAGCCGTCTGTCTGCACCTGCCAGGTGCTTCATATACATTAACACATAATTCATCCCAATAAAAGTCAGCCTGGAGAAGTGCATATTGTTTTATGAGGTGTCCTCCTGGCCATGTGATTGAGTGAGATAAGGAAACCACAAGAGCTTGCGATTAACGGATTCAATGACACAGTACAGAGTGAGGCCAGGACTGGCGGGTCTCAGTTTTATTGGGCACAAGAAGGGTTGGCTCCACAAAAAAACGTCTCTTACCATCTTTTGTAACATGTCTGCAGTCTCTTTCCATCTCCTGTATCATGCCTGCAATCTCTGACCGTCTCCTGTATCAAGTCTGCAGTCTCTGACCATCTCCTACAGTATGTCTGCAGTCTCTAATAATAAATATTCACTGAATTGTATATGCAGCCTTTTGGTGATGTCATCCCACACTTGGAGTCACATGGAAGGTTAGTGTTAGGGTTACAGGGAGGGTAAGTGTTGTGGTTAAAGTGGGGGTTCGTGTTGGGGTTACAGGTAGGGTTAGTGTTGGGGTTAAAGTGGGGGTTCGTGTTGGGGTTACAGGGAGGGTTAGTGTTGGGGTTAAAGTAGGGGTTCGTGTTGGGGTTACAGGGAGGGTTAGTGTTAGGGTTACAGAGCGGGTTAGTGTTGGGGTTACAGAGAGGGTTAGTGTTAGGGTTACAGAGCGGGTTAGTGTTGGGGTTACAGAGAGGGTTAGTGTTGGGGTTACAGCAAGGTTAGTGTTAGGGTTACAGGGAAGGTTAGCGTTGACGTTACAGGAAAGGGCAGTGTTGGGGTTACAGGGAGGGCTAGTGTTGAGGTTACAGGGCGGTTTAGTGTTGGTGTTACAGGGAAGGTTAGTGTTGGGGTTACAGAGAAGGTTAGTGTTGGGATTACAGGGAAGGTTAGTGTTGGGGTTACAGGGAGGGTTAGTATTAGGGTTACAGTAAGGTGAGTTTTAGGGTTACAGGGAAGGTTAGAGTTTTCCAAGACTATGTCCTAAAGGGGTGGAGCAGAACGCATTGTGGGCATGGCCTGGCCGCAGTCCAGGCTGAATTTTCCACACATACATACCTTAGGATGTCATGGATGTGCAACCATAGGGAGACTTCCTCTTCACTGGGAGGATTCATTTTTGGGTTACAGTAAGGTTAGTGATAGGATTACAGGGAGGGTTAGTGTTATTGATAGAGTTGAGCGGACACCTGGATGTCCGTGTTCGGCAGGTTCGGCCGAACTTTAAAAAAAAGTCAGAGTCCGTGTCCCGGACTTTTGCCGAACTTTTCCCGGACACCGAACCCCATTGCAGTCAATGGGGACCCGAACTTTCAGGCACTAAAATGGCTCTAAAACACCAATGGAAAGGGCTAGAGTGGAAATGGCAGCAAAACGTAGTTAAGACCATGGTGAGTGCTCTGCAAACAAATGTGGATAGGAAAATAACTTAAAACAACAAAAAAAAAAAAGAAAAATAAAACAATGTTCTTCATCTCTGAAGGACGAGGCCCATATGGAGTAGGAGGGAGGTTGAGGTGGTGGTGGATGTGGAGGTGTCAGAGGCGTGCGCACAGGGTGTGCCGGGTGTACCTAGGGCACATAGCATTATCGCTCTGTTTGCCAGTTATGAGATGGGAAAGATCTCCTTCGGACCTGCTCTGCTCTATTTCTCTTTGCCAGCAGGGAGAGTAATGTATCGGGGCCATGTACATGTAGGCAAACACATGCATGTGTATTTAAACTTTGGGGTGCACACCCTAATGCAATAGGCTGTGCACACCTATGGGCGGTGTAGGTGGAAGCGGCGGTGGAGGAGGACCAGGGCCGGATTAAGAGCATCATGGGCTTGGTGCTGAGGATTTTGAAGGGCCTTAAGGGCCGTGCATTGGCATGCACCCAGAGGAGGAAGGGTGCAGCCATGCATGCCTAATTCAACATGGGATGCTGTCTCTGAAGCCCATAAACACATCCATGCATCGGCAACTGTCCCTCCTTGTCCGGCCTTCGTGCTGTGTGGGGAGGTTCTGAGGGAGCTGCCTGGGGAAGCGAGCATAGAAGCCAGACTTCTGTGTTTACAAGTGACAGAAGAGTGGTAACAGTGAATATGGCCAACCCGGGGCCTATATAAAGGTAGGGGCCTGGAGCTGCAGCTCCAATAGCCCCTACGTTAATCTGGCCCTGAGGAGGACGAGGTAGCCAACACTGCTTCTTTTCAGAAATTTTAAATGAGGGTACACCCCAAAAGAGTGAGAAAGAGCAATAATAGAACAATGGCTGGGTAAGGTCGGTATCCATCGCTATTCTGCACAAGGTACGGAAAAGTCCCGTGGGATCCATGCCTGGTTCATTTTAATGAACGTGAGCTTGTCCACATTGTCTCTGGACAGGCGGCTGCGCTTGTCTGTGATAACGCCCCCAGCCGTGCTAAATACCCGTTCAGATAATACACTGGCTGCAGGGCACGCCAGCACCTCCAAGGCGTAAAGGGCAAGCTCAGGCCATGTGCCCAACTTGGAGACCCAGAAGTTGAAGGGGGCAGACCCCTCATTCAGTACGTCTAGGCGTGTGCACACATACTGCTCCACCATGATGGTAAAATGCTGCCTCCTGCTAAGACGTTCCATATGAGCTGCTGGTTCTGCTGTTTGTTGTGGCGTGCTGACAAAGCTTTTCCACATTTCGGCCATGCTAACCCTGCCTTCTGAGGTGCTGGCGGTGCCCTGGTTGAGTTGGCGACCTCTTCCTCCTCCTCCTCCTCTGCCTTGTGTTTCCACTGTGGCCCCGCTGTCAGGTGGGAATGCCAGCAGCATCGCGTCTACCAGCGTGCGCTTGTACTCGCGCATCTTGCGATCACGCTCCTGTGAGTGAATTAAGGATGGTACGTTATCCTTGTAATGGGGATCCAGCAGCGTGGCCACCCAGTAATCAGCACAAGTTAGAATGTGGGCAACTCGGCGGTCGTTGTGGAGACACTGCAGCATGTAATCGCTCATGTGTGCCAGGCTGCCCAAAGGCAACGAAAGGCTGTCCTCTGTGGGAGGTGTATCGTCCGTGTCCTCTGTATCCCCCCAGCCACGCACCAGTGATGGCCATGAGCTGGCCTGGGTGCCACCCTGCTGTGAACATGGTTCCATCTCCTCCTCCAGCTCCTCCTCCTCATCCTCCAGAACTGTGCCCCTGCTGGACAATTGTGTCCCTGGCGTTTGTGTGTGCAGGAACCCACCCTCGCACCCTCAGAGCCCCTTGCGAATGACTGCCCTCAAAGCCTTGGAAATGTTACCTCTTCATCCTCCTCCTCCTCCTCATCCTGTGCCACATCCTCTTCCATCATCGCCCGAATTGTTTTTTGAAGGAGGCATAGAAGTGGGATAGTTAAGCTGAGAACGGCGTCATCGGCACTGGCCATGTTGGTGGAGTACTCAAAACAGCGCAACAAGGCACACAGGTCTCGCACGGAGGCCCAGTTATTGGTGGTGAAGTGGTGCTGTCCCGCAGAGCGACTCACGCGTGCGTGCTGCAGCTGAAACTCCACTATGGCCTGCTGCTGCTCGCACTGTCTTTCCAGCATGTGCAAGGTGGAGTTCCACCTTGTGGGCACGTCACATATGAGGCGGTGAGCGGGAAGGCCGAAGTTACGCTGCAGCGCTGACAGGCGAGCAGCAGCAGGGTGAGAACGCCGAAAGTGCGCACAGACGGCCCGCACTTTCTACAGCAGCTCTGACATATCAGGGTAGTTTTTAAGGAACCTCTGCACCACCAAATTCAGCACATGCGCCAGGCAAGGGATGTGCGTCAAACCGGCTAGGCCCAGAGCTGCTATGAGATTTCGCCCGTTATCGCACATCACCAGGCCGGGCTTGAGGCTCGCTGGCAGCAACCACTCATTTGTCTGCTGTTGCATGCTCCTCCACAACTCCTGCGTGGTGTGTGGTTTGTCCCCCAAACAGGCAAGTTGTAAAACTGCCTGCTGTCGTTTAGCCCTGGCCGTGCTGAAGTTGGTGGTGAAGGTATTACGCTGTCCGGATGAGGAGGCGGTAGAGGATGAGGTAGCGGAGTAGGATGAGTTAGGAACAGGAGGCAAACTGAAGCGCCCTGCAATCCTCGGTGGTGGAAGGACATGCGCCAAATTGCTATCCGCCTCAGGCCCATCCGCCACTGCATTTACCCAGTGTGCCGTTAGGGACATATAACGCCCCTGATGGCGTTGCGCAGTGCACACCTGATTTTTTTCCCCCACTTGGTTGTGCAGGGAAGGGATGGCTTGCCTGGAAAAGTAGTGGCGGCTGGGCACGACGTACTGTGGGACAGCCACCGACATAAGGTTTTTAAAACTGTGCGTCTCCACCAGAAGGAATGACAGCATTTCAAAGGCCAAGAATTTTGAAATGCTGGCATTCAGGGCCAGGGATCGCGGGGGGGGTAGGGGGGTACTTCCTCTTCCTCTCAAGTGTTTGGGAGATGGAAAGCTGAACGCTTCCACGGGACATTGTGGAGATGGTTGGTGACCCAGGTGGTGGTGTTGCTGACAGATCGTCTGTTTGTGGGGTGGCAGGTGCCGGTATCACTACAGATGTGGCTGGAGCGGCCGAGACTGCAGCAGAAGAGGAAGCAGGATGAGCCAGAGACGTTTCTTGGTTTTGAAGGTGTCTACTCCACTGCAGCTCGTGCTTTGCACTTAGATGCCTGATCATGCAGGTTGTGCTCAGGTTGAGAAGGTTTATGCCTCGCTTCAGGCTCTGATTGCACAGGGTGCAAACCACTCGTGTCCTGTCATCAGCACATTTTCTAAAGAACTTCCACGCTAGAGAACTCCTTTGAGCTGGCTTTGGTGCGCTCGTTCCCTTGCTGCGTTGGGCAGTAGCAGGCGTAGTATCTAGGGCATGGCCGCTCCGCTTCTGCACCCTGCTCCCTCTTCTGCTGTGCTGTTGGCTCTGTGCGACCACCGCCTCTTCCTCCAAACTACTCAGGTGACCTGCATGACCTTCATTCCATGTGGGGTTGAGGACCTCATCGTCCTCCACATCATCTTCCACCCAGTCTTCACCCCTGCCCTCGTTGTCGGTCTCCACAATTCTGAGTGCCGCAGCAGTTGGCACCTGCGTTTCGTCATCATCGGAGACGTGCTGCGATGGTCCTTGCATGTACTCATCTTGAGAAATAAGTGGTTGGGCATCGCTGCACTCAATCTCTTCCACTTCTGGGGCAGGGCTAGGTGGATGGCCCTGGGAAACCCTGCTGACAGAGTCATCAAAAAGAAGAAGAGACTGCTGCATGACTTGGGGCTCAGACTGCTTGCCTGATTTGCAAGGGGGTGAGGTGAAAGACGGTTGGACATCGGCTGCAGGTGCCAACTCTGACCTTTCTGCAGTAGACTGGGTGGGAGACAATGTGAAGGAACTGGAGGCACTGTCAGCAGCAAACCAATCTACTATCGCCTCTCTGTGTTCTGGTCTCATCACTTCTAGAGGCGCATTATGCCCTACCAAATACTGATGCAGGTTCTGTCGCCTACTCACACTTGAGGAAGGTGTTTCACTTGTGCGTGTAGCTGGCACAGATCGACCACATCCTCTCCTTGCAACAGGAGCTCTACCAGCAGCACCACGACCCAGGCCACAGCCCCTATTTGACGGTCTCCTCATATTTCTGTAATTTAGGATCTTGCCCTAGAAAGGTGTTTATTGAATAGCGGAACAAAACAACAACAGTATCGCACGGGTGTATCTCACAGTCAAATATGCAAACTATGCCGCAATTTAATGTTTTTTACCCCAAAAGGGTGTATATTGAATAGCGGAATAGGATAAAAAACGGTGTATCTCACACGTACAAACACAGACTAGGCCCCGATTAAGATTTTTTGTACCCTAAAGGGAGGATGAGGAAGAGGAGTAGCAGGAGTTGGGAACAGGAGGCAAACTGAAGTGCCCTGCAATCCTTGGCGGTGGAAGGAGATGCGCCAAACAAATTTAAAAGGTGTATCTCACACGTACCGATACAGACTATGCCGTAATTTAATTTTTTACACTCCAAAAGGGTGTATATTGAATAGCGAAATAGGAAAAATTTTATAATACGGTGTATCTCACACGTACAAACACAGACTAGGCCCCGGTTACAATTTTTTGTACCCTAAAGGCAGGATGAGGAAGAGGAGTAGGAGGAGTTGGGAACAGGAGGCTAACTGAAGCGCCCTGCAATCCTTGGCAGTGGAAGGAGATGCGCCAAACCAATTTAAAAGGTGTATCTCACACGTACCAATACAGACTATGCTGTAATTTAATTATTTACACTCCAAAAGGGTGTATATTGAATAGCAGAATAGGAAAAATTTTATAATACGGTGTATCTCACACGTACAAACACAGACTAGGCCCCGATTACAATTTTTTGTACCCTAAAGGCAGGATGAGGAGTAGGAGGAGCTCGGAACAGGCAGGAGGCAGACTGAAGCACCCTCAAATCCTCGGCAGTATGAGATGCGCCCCAAAAATTGGAAAGGTGTATCTCACACGTACCGACACAGACTATCCCGCAATTTAATTGTTTATACCCAAAGGTTTTGATTAAATAGCGGAATAGAAAATATGATATCAAAAGGTGTATGTATCTCACACGTACCGACACAGACTATCCCGCAATTTAATTGTTTTTAACCAAAGGTGTAGATTAAATAGCGGAATAGAAAATATTATCAAAAAAAGGTGTATGTATCTCACACGTACAGAACCTGACTAGGCCACAATTACTATTTTTTGTACCCCTAAAGGCAGGATGAGGAGTAGGAGGAGTTTGGAACAGGCAGCACCCTCAAATCTTCAGAAGTATGAGATGAACCCCAAAAATTGGAAAGGTGTATCTCACACGTACCAACACAGACTATCCCGCAATTTAATTGTTTATACCCAAAGGTTTTTATTGAATAGCGGAATAGAAAATATGATCAAAAAAAGTGTATGTATCTCACACGTACAGAACCACACTAGGCCCCAATTACTATTTTTTGTACCCCTAAAAGGCAGGATGAGGAGTAGGAGGAGTTTGGAACAGGCAGCACCCTCAAATCTTCAGAATTTAAAATAGGTAAGTGCCAGAATCACTGATATCACCCTCCCCCCCACCACCACCACCACCGCTGCTTCTGACTGATCCCATTCCCCCATCAGGCAGTGGTGGTGGCAGGGATAGGAATGACATCAGTAGTGGTGGACTGAGGTCATCCCTATTCCTGCGCTGATGTCATCCCCATCCCTGCCACTGATGTCATCCCTATCCCACCACTGCCACTGATGTCATCCCTATCCCACCACTGCCACTGATGTCATCCCTATCCCCTCCATTGATGTCATCCCTATCCCCACCACTGCACCTGATGTCATCTCTATTCCACTGCTGCCCCTGATGTCATCCCTATTCCACCACTGCCCAATGTCATACCTATCCCACTAATGCTCCAATGCCATCCCTATCCCCACCACTGCCCCCAATGTCATCCCTATCTCCACCACTGCCCCTGATATCATCCCTATCCCCACTAATGCCCCAAAGTCATCCCTTTCTCCACCACTGCCCGATGTCATACCTATCCCACTACTGCCCCAATCTCATCCCTTTTCCCACCACTGATGTCATTCCTATCCCCACCACTGCCTCAATGTCATCCCTCTCCCCACCATTGATGTCATTCCTATCCCCACCACTGCCTCAATGTCATCCCTCTCCCCACCATTGATGTCATCCCTCTCCCCACCACTGATGTCATTCTTATCCCCTCCACTGATGTCATTCCTATCCCCCCATTGCTCTGATCCCCACCACTGCCACTGATGTCATCCCTATCCTCAGCACTGCTCCAATGCCATCCCTATCCCCGCCACTGATGTCATCCCTATCCCTGCCACGGATGTCATCCCTATCTACACCACTGATGTCATCCCTAGCCCCTTCACTGATGTGATTCCTATCCCCACCACTGCCACTGATGTCATCCCTATTCCTACCACTGCCACTGATGCCCTCTCTATCCCCACCACTGGCCCCAATGTCAGCCCTATCACTACCACTCCCCTCAATGTCAGCCCTATCACTACCACTACCCCTGATGTCATCCCTATTCCCACCACTGCCACTAATACTAAACTTTTTACTTCTTTATGTCAAATAAAAGTGGGCTGCCACCCCCTAAAATACAGTTTGGACTGGCGAAACTCATCCAAAAAGCACCTACCAAATGAGCATAATCACCGCAACACCGCACCTGATATCTTCCCAACCAAAAAAAAAAAAAGAACATGGAGAGCCCCTACCTTGTTTGACTACCTTTTGTATTAAATCCTGTATTCTCAGGAAGTACGGGTGCTCTTTAGGTATCACTATCTAAGTGTTTCATAGCATTCCCCAGAAATGATTTGTGGAAAATACTTTGAATTAGGAAATATAGGAACAAGGTTGCTCTTTTAGCTTCTTCCATGGTAATAAGTGAAAAGTAACATGTTTTATATATCACAATTTATTTTATTAGGATAATAAATATTCCATTTTTGGATCAGGTACAGTCGGGGAACTCAAGCTGTATAATAAGATAATGAAATGTTGTGTAACAGCTGTTAGACTGAAATTACTTTTGCACCTAAAGTTCTGTGGCAATTGAGTTTTTTTCTTTTTTTTTTTAACTTTGGTAAATCGTTTAGGAGAGCTTTATTGAAGACAAAACTCTTTAGGAAAACTCTAAACCAACGTTTCCCAACCAGAGTTCCATGGAGCCCGAGGATTTCTGCAGAGGTTGATAGGGGTTCCTTGAGTTTTACTTAACAAATAGGATGGACTCTATGTTCGAGTTGAACTTAAGTTCGACTCAAACATCAGCTGTTCGTGTATTTGCTGAACACACAAAAAAATAGGGCGCTCGGCGGAAAGTTCTCCCGCTGATGAGCGCCCCATAATGCACTGTGCTTTTGCAGTGCATTGATTGCTGATGATTGGACAAAGCATGCACCTGACCTGTATGCTTTGGCCAATCACAGCACAATGTCCTGTCAGAGCCATGATTGGCCAAAGGCATGGCTCAGGGACTAAGTCAAGGGCCCCACACTATATAAAGCTGCTGCTTACAAGGCAGCCATAGTGTGTGATAATAGAGGTTAGGCAGGTAGGTAGTGGATAGTGAGTTGAGTTAGTTTAGTGCAGTCAGTGTAGTGTACAGGCATATCCCACTTTTAAAATGAATGGATATGTTGTAGTCTTGGGTCCCCTCCCAGTGCTCCCCCCCAAGTTTTGTGTCCCTTTCACTTATAGTTCATGAGCAGTGCCATGCCAAGCCGACCAAGATTTCCCTTAGACGCCAATGTTAAAGACAGGGAGCAATGCCATGCCAAGCTGACCAATATTTTCCATAGACGCCAATGAGCACTGAAAGTTGAAAATTGGTCTAGGCAGGAAGGGGGTGAAATTGCCCTGTATTTAAGTGGTTAAGGGGAACCCCATGACAGAATTAAAAAAAAAAAAAACGACATGGGACCCCCCAATTTTAAGGGTAACTTCACACCAAAATTTGAAGAAAAAAAATGGCGTGGTGTCCCACCCAAAATCCATACCAGACCCATATTGGAGCATGCAGCCTGGCAAGCCAAGAGGGGGGGGGGCCGAGCGCCCCCTCCCTCCTGAATCAGACCAGGCCACTTGCCCTCAGCACGAGGAGAATGTCCACTTGTTGATGGGGACAAGGGCCTCTTCCCGACAAACCTAGGCTGTGGTTGTGGACTTCTGTGGGTGGGGGGCTTATCGGAAATCTGGAAGCCCCCTTTAAAAAGAGGACCCCCAGATCATTGCCCCCCCATGTGAATGG
The DNA here is from genome assembly GCF_965119305.1 of Pelophylax lessonae. Classification (NCBI taxonomy): domain Eukaryota; kingdom Metazoa; phylum Chordata; class Amphibia; order Anura; family Ranidae; genus Pelophylax; species Pelophylax lessonae. Next base: position 3,631,933 of record NC_138772.1, on the reverse strand, counting down.
GTATCGGGTACATTGTAAAAAAGGGGGGTTTAAAAGGGGGGCCTGGGCACCTGCCAAGCAGGAGAGCTGGCTGTACTGCTTTTTTGCAGACACAATCCTCTCCTGCCTCCCTGTCACATACCAGGTGGGAGGCCTAGGTGCTAAGAGGGCTTCCCTTGCGGCTAAGTGCAGCGCACCCCTGAAGGTGGTACAGGCAATGCAATGCCCAAAGAAGCATGGTTTGCCAGTTACCTATTCACCAAAAAAGTGTAAAAAGGAATGTTGCTCGGGCAAGGCGGGTTTGCAGTGGGCGGGTTAAAATAGAGTTTCCTGTTAGAGGCTGGGGTGGAGCCATGCTAGGAGAAGATTTCTTAAATACACAGATCCCTAAAGCTGATACTAAGACTAGAGAGGTAAGCAGACAGTCAGGGCATGAAACATTACTGCAGATTCATAACACTGACTCTGCTCCTGCCACCAAAATCCATACTAGACCCTTTTCTGGGCATGCAGCCTGGCAGGTTAGGAAAGGGGAGGGGGGGCGAACGAGCGCCTTCTCCCTCCTGAACCATACCAGGGTCACATGCCCTCAACATGGGGGGTGCTTTGGGGCGGAGTGCTCTGCCCCCCACCCCAAAGCACCTTGTCCCCATGGTAATGGGGACAAGGGCCTATTCCTGACAACCCTGGGCTGTGGTGTCGTGGTCTGCGGGCAGGGGGCTTATAGGAATCTGGAAGCCCAGTTACCAGCCCCTCCATGTGAATGGGTAGAGATACATAGTATCACAAAAAAGTGTACAAAAGTAATTACCACACTAGACAGTTTTTGACAAATCCTTTATTAAAAAATAAAAAAATAGTGTTCCTCGATGTAAATCCATCGACTCCCACCGGCCGACCCCAAAAAAAAAAAATTAAAAATGCTCTCGCCTCCTGGGAGGACTCCCTCCGCATGCCCGCTCCACGCTTTGACATTTCTTATGTAGGCAAGGGGCGGGGCCACTTGGTTGCATCACCCAGTGGCCTCACTACCTTCTGACATCTCAAGAGTTGACCGAAGGGTCCTGTAAGGACTGGAGGGGGACCCTACGTCTTTTTTTTTTCTTTTGTTTTTTTACCGGTACTTTTTTAGTATGCAGCTGTCAGCAGGGAAACCCATTGACAGCTGGTGACTCATCGGTTGTTAAGGATGCTGCAGCCAGCTTCCCGACCCCGCTCCCTAACAACCAGCTTACACTGCTTTGCCCAGTCAGGGTGCAGAATGTTCTGTGCAGCACTCAGTGTATTGCAGGGTGTTCCTCAGGGCGAACACCCTGCAAATTTGGGTGTTCAGCGAATTTGCCCCTCCCTACTATCCACACTTTTTGTGTGTCTGTTTGTACCTCTCTGTTTAGTACTGTACCTGGTTGTCTGTTAGTCTGACCCTGCAGAATTTGCATTAGCAGTGTAACATTCAGATTTTCTGCGACTCTGATGGCCCATGTTGCATTATGAAGGGATTTTCTGTGTGTCACGTACCTGATAGGAGACCGAGATGATAAGGGCAGCCTCTCTTGCCGAAACACCTCTGAAGGTGAGACAAAGGGTGAAAAGGAACAGGAGGAACATGAGTGCCAGAGGATGTAGTTTACAGAACCCTGAGCTGGAGATGCCGACCAGCATGAGCCAGAGGAACATGTGAGTGGAAGTGTCAGGAGAGGAATCACCCGGTCCCGGAGAATCAGCAGAAGTTAGAGGAGAACTTTGGCTTGACTGAACATTCAGGATGTCAAAACTCATCAGTGATGATAGTAGGCATATAGCAGGACCAGGGCTGGCCCAAGACACTGTGCTCCCTGGGTCCAAGAATGAAATGCTGCCCCCCCCCCCAAAAAAAAAAAATAACACGCCCACCAAAAAAGGCCCTCACACCCATTACTTTAAATAAATATAAAATGTAGAAAATATTATATATACTCTTATACTGTTTTCTTCTTCCATAACTCACCACCTGACCTGCCCACCAAACACCCCCTGTCTGTCCTCAGTCCTCCTGTCACTCCTGTGTCTGCCGTGGCCACCGCCCCGGAAGATCCAGCCTGTCCTGCGTCAGATGGAGTGATATCTGACATCATTGCGCACACCGTGATCACGTGAGGGACGTTCCCCGGAGGAGACACTCCACCTCCTCATACTCATTATCACTACGGGCGGCAGTATCAGATGGGGAAATGCCACCAGTAATGTGCCACAAACTGATGACACACAAATCTGCAGGGAAAAAAATCTTGGGAGGCAATTTTTCGCCCCTCTCCGAGTGCCGTCTTTGTCCAATGAACCCAGCAAGTCCCATGGTAGGGCCCGCCCTGAGCAGGACTATGCATAGGAGCACGCAGCTGCATCGGCAAGTAGGGCAAGTATGTGATCGACAATGGTGTGGAGCAGAATTAGAGGCAGAAACTAAATCACAGGTCAGCACCTATGTACCAAATCAAGAGCTGGATCAAGGTCAGGGATGAATCCAAATTTAGGAAGGGTTAGAACACAAGTAAAAGGCAGGAGCCAATTCAGGATAGGAGGAAGCCAGAGAGCAAGGAACATGCTGAAGACCAGTCAGCACTGACCCTGAGTTGGAGCATCCTTTAAATATTGCCATCTGATGCCAATGCTGGCATGTTCGCGCATGCGTCGTGATGCACATGCGCAAGCATGTGCATTCTTGAGCGCACACGCGCGCCCAGATAATGGAGTATGTGTCTGTTTCTGACCCAGCTGACTAAAAGGAATTCCCTGATACTGTAACACAAGGGTTCACAGATCATTTATTCATAAATGATCTAGAGGAGGGGATATCTAGTACAATCTCAGTATTTGCAGATGATACTAAACTAAGCATGCCAATATCTTCTATGCAGGATGTGGAAACCTTACAAGCGGACCTGAACAAAATAACGGGGTGGGCAACTACATGGCAGATGAGGTTTAATGTTGAAAAATGTAAAGTAATGTACTTGGGGGCCAGAAACACGAAAGCAAGCTACTCACTAGGGGGGGAACCTCTGGGTGAGTCTAGGATGGAAAAGGACTTGGGGGTACTGGTAGACAACAGGCTTGGCAGTGGCATGCAATGCCAAGCCACTGCAAGCAAAGCCAACAGAATACTGGGATGTATAAAAAAGGGGATTCACTCCAGAAATAAAGAGATTATTCTCCCACTCTACAAGACTCTGGTCCGGCCACATCTGGAGTATGCTGTCCAGTTCTGGGCACCGGTCCTCAGGAAGGATGTGCTGGAACTGGAAAGAGTCCAGAGAAGGGCAACAAAAATAATTAGGGGAATGGAGGACATCAGCTATGAGGAAAGACTACAAGCACTGAACCTATTCTCTCTGGAGAAGAGACGATTGAGGGGGGATATGATATCAATGTACAAATACTATACTGCCGACCCTAGCATATGGAAAAACCTATTCAGAGAAAGGAAATACAATAAGACACGTGGCCACTCACTAAAACTAAAGGAAAGGCAGTTTAACCTTAAAATACGTAAGGGGTTCTTTACTGTCAGAGCGGTAAGGATGTGGAATTCTCTTCCACAAGCAGTGGTATCAGCAGGGAGCATTGATAGCTTCAAAAAACTATTAGATGGACACCTTAAAGACTACAACATACAGGGGTATACAATGTACAACATACAGGGATATACAATGTACAACATACAGGGGTATACAATGTACAACATACAGGGGTATACAATGTACAACATACAGGGGTATACAATGTACAACTTACAGGGGTATACAATGTACAACATACAGGGGTATACAATGTACAACATACAGGGGTATACAATGTACAACTTACAGGGGTATACAATGTACAACATACAGGGGTATACAATGTACAACATACAGGGGTATACAATGTACAACATACAGGGGTATACAATGTACAACATACAGGGGTATACAATGTACAACATACAGGGGTATACAATGTACAACATACAGGGGTATACAATGTACAACATACAGGGGTATACAATGTACGGTTAACAGCAAACACACACACACATCATAGGTTGAACTGGATGGACTGGTGTCTTTTTTTGACCTAACTATGTAACAAACAGTGACATCAGTGAGGACAATGTCCACAAAATGAAGTCATTAATAGAACCAATAACTAACATGGCTGCTGGCAGATTGTCGCTGACGCCAAACCAAGCTCACACTTGGAATGAGCAATAAAATATATGAATGATTATTGAGCAGACACAGCTGAACCATGAAAGGCAGCCGACTTGAAAACGCTCGCACTGCATTAAGCTCCAGTAGTCATAATTGTAAAATAAAATAATAAAAAGAAAAAAAAAAAAAAAAAGATCCCGACATGACAATTTTAGGAGGGAAGAGAGATTGCCGGAGTAGAGGAAGCCTTTCAGGTACGAGCCTTGGAAATGTCATAACATTTTAAACGAAGGCTACACATTAAAATTCTAATTAAAATCAGTGCTAGATAAGTTAGTAAATGTAACCGTAATTAAGCTGCATTCCAGGAGACAAAATAAGGAGCGCGGCAGACGTATGCGGTAATAATGTGTGATATATATATACCCGTATATATACCTGATATGTGCTGGAATTCGGGCCATGAGATTTTTATTGCAGAGCTGTACATCAAATTTTTGTCAGAAAGCAGAGCTGGAAATATACATATGTATAATCTATAGCAGAAAAAATTATATAATATAATATAATATACCTGCTGTATAATCTATAGCAGACAATATAATATAATATACAGTATCTGCTCTATAATCTATAGCATTGATCTCCAAACTGTGGCCCTCCATTAACAATGCAGATAAAACATCTATTTTTATTATACAGATGAAAAAAAAATGTTTTATTAAAAAAAAAAAAACACAAAACAAAACATTTTATCACAGCTATAAACATGTGAATCTATACACCAATGATCAACAAAGAGCACATGGATCGATGCGTTTCGCCCTGAAAAAGCTTCCACAGGATCCACTCCTTTTTCTAATTTTTGTGCTATTATAGCCAGAAAAGAGGTAAAAAAAAAGCACCAAACTGTCAAAGACAGGCAGGGTTGGCCCAAAGACATTCTGCTGCCTAGGTCTAGGAATGAAATGCTGCCCCTCCCCTCATCATGATAATTAAAACTAAAATTGAATTTATCAGGTCTTATTTATATACAACAGCTTTTGTCTATATGAAAAATTATATGACATACCATTATGTTCATTTCCAAGAGGTGGGCTAGGTCAGTATAGGGGCGAGCTAGGACAGTATAGGGACAGGCTAGGGCAGTATAGGGACAGGCTAGGACAGTATAGGGACAGGCTAGGGCAGTATAGGGGCAGGCTAGGGCAGTATAGGGGCAGGCTAGGGCAGTATAAGGGTGGGTTAGGGCAGTATAAGGGTGGGCTAGGTCAGTATAGGGGCGAGCTAGGGCAGTATAGGGACAGGCTAGGGCAGTATAAGGATGGGCTAGGGCAGTATAGGGGCAGGCTAGAGCAGTATAGGGGCAGGCTAGGGCAGTATAAGGGTGGGTTAGGGCAGTATAAGGGCGGGCTAGGTCAGTATAGGGGCGAGCTAGGGCAGTATAGGGACAGGCTAGGGCAGTGTAAGGATGGGCTAGGGCAGTATAGGGGCAGGCTAGGGCAGAATGGGGGCAGGCTAGGACAGTATAGGGGCAGGCTAGGGCAGTATAAGGGTGGGCTAGGGTAGTATATAGACAGGCTAGGTCAGTATAGGGGTGGGATAGGACAGCATAGGGACAGTCTAGGTCACTATAGGGGCAGGCCAAGGCAGTATAAGGGCGGGCTAGGGTAGTATATAGACAGGCTAGGTCAGTATAGGGGCAGGCTAGGGCAGTATAGGAACAGGCTAGGGCAGTATAGGGACAGGCTAGGGAAATATAAGGGTGGGCTAGGGTAGTATAGGGGCAGGCTAGGGTAGTATTTAGATAGGCTAGGGCATAGGCGGCATTCCCTAATCAGCCCATGCACACAGGGCTCTGGTGCTAGCTCTGTGTTTTTCAACAGCAAAAAAACTAAGGCAGAGCATATTGCACACATAATTAACAATGATGGGAGGATGGTTACAGAGGACACTGAAAAAGCAACCGTGCTGAATGCTTTTTTCTCGTCAGTCTTTACACAGGAAAAGGAGGGGTACACTGACCATGACTGTATGGTTAGTAGTAATAAACAGGACTTGCCACCATGGCTAACAGAGGGTGAAATCAGGGAAAGGCTGGATAAACTCAACACAAACAAATCACCAGGCCCGGATGGCGTACATCCGAGAGTACTCAAGGAACTCAGTAAAGTTATATCGAGACCACTGTTCCTGATCTTTGCTGACAGTATTAGGACAGGAGATGTACCAGGGGATTGGAAGAAAGCTAACGTGATTCCAATATTCAAAAAGGGCCAGAGGCATATCCCGGGAAATTATAGGCCTGTCAGTCTGACATCAGTAGTATGTAAACTTCTGGAGGAGATGATAAGGGACTATATCGTAGAGTTTGCTAAGGACAACAACATCATCAGCAGTAATCAGCACGGGTTTACAAATGGGCGTTCTTGTCAAACCAATCTCCTAACATTCTACGAGGAGGTGAGCTGTGAGCTAGATAGGGGGAGACCAGTGGATGTGGTGTACTTGGATTTCGCTAAGGCGTTTGATACAGTTCCCCACAAGCGCTTAATTTATAAAATAAGGTCTGCAGGTATCGATAGCAGGGTTTGCTCTTGGATACGGAACTGGCTAAAAGGGCGTGTCCAAAGGGTAGTAATAAACAGCGCATACTCAGACTGGTCTGAGGTGGTAAGCGGGGTCCCCCAAGGCTCAGTCTTGGGACCAACCTTGTTCAATTTATTCATAAACAGCATTGAGGACGGGATCAGTAGTTCAATATCAGTTTTTGCAGATGACACAAAATTGGCCAGGGCAATAACTTCACAACATGAAGCAGATATCCTACAGAATGACCTGGACAAAATAACAGAGTGGGCAACGACATGGCAAATGAGGTTTAACGTGGAGAAGTGTAAGGTTTTGCACTTGGGGACTAAAAACATAAAAACTCAATACACGTTAGGAGGGGAGCCCTTGGGGGAATCAAAAATGGAGAAAGATCTGGGAGTCTTGGTTGATGATAGATTAGGAAACAGCATGCAATGTCAAGCGGCAGCTTCCAAAGCCAACAGAATATTAGCATGCATAAAGAAAGGGATGTATTCCAGAGATAAGACTATAATCCTTCCACTTTATAAAACTCTGGTCCGACCGCATCTGGAGTATTCCATCCAATTCTGGTCGCCAGTCCTCAGGAGGGATGTGTTGGAGCTGGAGAGAGTCCAGAGAAGGGAAACTAAACTAATTAGGGGATTGGAGGACCTTGACTATGAAGAGCGTCTACAATCGCTCGATTTATTCTCCCTGGAGAAGAGACGTCTGAGGGGGGACATGATAGCAATTTATAAATATCTTAATGGGGATCCCAGCTATGAAAAAAAGCTGTTCATTCGAAGGGATTGCATGAGGACTCGAGGGCATACAATGCGATTAGAGGAGAAGGGTTTTAACCTCAGGCAACGCGGGGGTTCTTTACTGTTAGGGCAACAAGATTGTGGAATTCTCTACCACAAGAGGTGGTTTCTGCGGGAAGTATGGTGACTTTCAAAAGACTCTTAGACGTACATCTCAAGGATCAGAACATTCAGGGGTATGTGAGATGATTACAGCCACACACACCTACACAGGTTGAACTAGATGGACTATTGTCTTTATTCAACCTCACCTACTATGTAACTATGTAACTATATGTTTTCCACTCCGAGGAGTGCTGTCACTTCTAAATACAGAAGCCTGGCTACTCTGAGCAGCTGCACCGCACTCTACCTGCAATCCCCAGGCACTGTATTGTGTGACATACAGGAAGCGAGGGGGGGGGGGGTGATAGCTAGTATTGGGCATCCAGGCATTGTCCTGCTGCAATTGCCGACATCCTCGCGGGCCGCTGCCTGTCACATTAGGGTAAAAGAGCCATGGAAGCTTCCACTAAGCTCCTCCTCGACTCTTACATTGCACACCCCTGAACACCGCGCACTGTACACTGCGCACCCCTGAACACCACACACTGTACACTGCACTCCCCTGAACACCACACCGTACACTGCCCACCCCTGAACACCACACACTGTACACTGCACTCCCCTGAACACCACACACTGTACACTGCACTCCCCTGAACACCACACCGTACACTGCACACCCCTGAACACCACACCGTACACTGCACACCCCTGAACACCACACACTGTACACTGCACACCCCTGAACACCACACACTGTACACTGCACTCCCCTGAACACCACACACTGTACACTGCCCACCCCTGAACACCACACACTGTACACTGCCCACCCCTGAACACCACACACTGTACACTGCCCACCCCTGAACACCACACACTGTACACTGCACACCCCTGAACACCACACCGTACACTGCCCACCCCTGAACACCACACACTGTACACTGCACACCCCTGAACACCACACCGTACACTGCACACCCCTGAACACCACACACTGTACACTGCCCACCCCTGAACACCACACACTGTACACTGCACACCTCTGAACACCACACCGTACACTGCCCACCCCTGAACACCACACACTGTACACTGCACACCCCTGAATGCCACACACTGTACACTGCCCACCCCTGAACACCACACACTGTACACTGCACACCCCTGAACACCACACACTGTACACTGCACTCCCCTGAACACCACACCGTACACTGCCCACCCCTGAACACCACACACTGTACACTGCACTCCCCTGAACACCACACACTGTACACTGCACTCCCCTGAACACCACACCGTACACTGCACACCCCTGAACACCACACCGTACACTGCACACCCCTGAACACCACACACTGTACACTGCACACCCCTGAACACCACACACTGTACACTGCACTCCCCTGAACACCACACACTGTACACTGCCCACCCCTGAACACCACACACTGTACACTGCCCACCCCTGAACACCACACACTGTACACTGCCCACCCCTGAACACCACACACTGTACACTGCACACCCCTGAACACCACACCGTACACTGCCCACCCCTGAACACCACACACTGTACACTGCACACCCCTGAACACCACACCGTACACTGCACACCCCTGAACACCACACACTGTACACTGCCCACCCCTGAACACCACACACTGTACACTGCACACCCCTGAACACCACACCGTACACTGCCCACCCCTGAACACCACACACTGTACACTGCACACCTCTGAACACCACACCGTACACTGCCCACCCCTGAACACCACACACTGTACACTGCACACCCCTGAATGCCACACACTGTACACTGCCCACCCCTGAACACCACACACTGTACACTGCACACCCCTGAACACCACACACTGTACACTGCACTCCCCTGAACACCACACCGTACACTGCCCACCCCTGAACACCACACACTGTACACTGCCCACCCCTGAACACCACACACTGTACACTGCACACCCCTGAACACCACACACTGTACACTGCACACCCCTGAACGCCACACACTGTACACTGCACACCCCTGAACACCACACACTGTACACTGCCCACCCCTGAACACCACACACTGTACACTGCACACCCCTGAACACCACACACTGTACACTACCCACCCCTGAACACCACACACTGTACACTGCACACCCCTGAACGCCACACACTGTACACTGCCCACCCCTGAACACCACACACTGTACACTGCCCACCCCTGAACACCACACACTGTACACTGCACTCCCATGAACACCACACACTGTACACTGCACTCCCCTGAACACCACACACTGTACACCCCTGAACACCACACCGTACACTGCCCACCCCTGAACACCACACACTGTACACTGCACACCCCTGAACACCACACACTGTACACTGCACTCCCCTGAACACCACACACTGTACACTGCACACCCCTGAACACCACAAGGTACACTGCCGACCCCTGAACACCACACACTGTACACTGCCCACCCCTGAACACCACACACTGTACACTGCACTCCCCTGAACACCACACCGTACACTGCCCACCCCTGAACACCACACACTGTACACTGCACTCCCCTGAACACCACACACTGTACACTGCACTCCCCTGAACACCACACCGTACACTGCCCACCCCTGAACACCACACACTGTACACTGCCCACCCCTGAACACCACACCGTACACTGCCCACCCCTGAACACCACACACTGTAGACTGCACTCCGCTGAACACCACACCGTACACTGCCCACCCCTGAACACCACACACTGTACACTGCACTCCCCTGAACACCACACACTGTACACTGCACTCCCCTGAACACTACACCGTACACTGTCCACCCCTGAACACCACACACTGTACACTGCCCACCCCTGAACACCACACCGTACACTGCCCACCCCTGAACACCACACACTGTACACTGCACACCCCTGAACACCACACCGTACACTGCCCACCCCTGAACACCACACACTGTACACTGCACTCCCCTGAACACCACACCGTACACTGCCCACCCCTGAACACCACACACTGTACACTGCACTCCCCTGAACACCACACACTGTACACTGCACTCCCCTGAACACCACACCGTACACTGCCCACCCCTGAACACCACACACTGTACACTGCACTCCCCTGAACACCACACACTGTACACTGCACTCCCCTGAACACCACACCGTACACTGCACACCCCTGAACACCACACACTGTACACTGCACACCCCTGAACACCACACACTGTACACTGCACACCCCTGAACACCACACACTGTACACTGCCCACCCCTGAACACCACACACTGTACACTGCCCACCCCTGAACACCACACACTGTACACTGCACTCCCCTGAACACCACACACTGTACACTGCACTCCCCTGAACACCACACACTGTACACTGCCCACCCCTGAACACCACACCGTACACTGCCCACCCCTGAACACCACACACTGTACACTGCCCACCCCTGAACACCACACACTGTACACTGCCCACCCCTGAACACCACACCGTACACTGCCCACCCCTGAACACCACACACTGTACACTGCCCACCCCTGAACACCACACACTGTACACTGCACATCCCTGAACACCACACCGTACACTGCACACCCATGAACACTGCATGCTGTACTTTGAGCACCCCTGTATCATCTACAGCCTAGACAAGTGTTGGCAAACCTTGGCACCCCAGATGTTTTGGAACTACATTTCCCATGATGCTAATGCACTCTGCAGTGTAGTGGAGCATCATGGAAAATGTAGTTCCAAAACATCTGGGGTGCCAAGGTTCCCCATCACTGGCCTAGACAATGGCACCCTGACTGCCATTAGGTATCGGATGAAATCCTTGGACCCATTGTCAGACCCTACGTTGGTGCAGTGGGTCCTGGGTTCCTCCTGGTGCACAACAATGCCCGGCCTCATGTGGTGAGAGTATGCAGCCAGTTCCTGGAGGATGAAGGAATTGATACCATTGAATGGCCCCCATGCTCGCCTGACCTAAATTCAATAGAACACCTCTGGGACATTATGTTTCGGTCCATCCGACACCACAACATTGCACCTCAGTCTGTTCAGGAGCTCAGTGATGCCCTTGTCCAGATCTGGGAGTAAATACCCAAGGACACCATCCGTCATCACATTAGGAGCATGCCCAGATGTTGTCAGGCATGCATACAAGCACATGGGGACCATATAAACTACTGAGGACCATTCTGAGGTCCTGCAATGATATTTCAGCAAAATGCCCTAGCCTGCTGCATTATTTCTTCACTTTGATTTTCGGGGTGTCTTCGAATTCTGCCCTCTGTAGGGGGATAATTCTCATTTCCATCAAACGATGTGGCATCCTTTCCTTCCTAACACATTACCCAGTCCATACCAGTATAGATCCTAACACATTACCCAGTCCATACCAGTATAGATCCTAACAAATTACCCAGTCCATTCCAGTATAGATCCTAACACATTATCCAGTCCATACCAGTATAGATCCTAACACATTACCCAGTCCATACCAGTATAGATCCTAACACATTGCCCACTCCATACCAGTATAGATCCTATTACATTACTCAGTCCATACCAGTATAGATCCTAACACATTATCCAGTCCATACCAGTATACTGTATATCCTATCACATTACCCGGTCCATGCCGGTATAGATCCTAACACATTATCCAGTCCATACCAGTATAGATCCTAACACATTACCCAGTCCATACCAGTATAGATCCTAACACATTACCCAGTCCATACCAGTATAGATCCTAACACATTACCCAGTCCATACCAGTATAGATCCTAACACATTACCCAGTCCATACCAGTATAGATCCTAACACATTATCCACTCCATACCAGTATATATCCTATTACATTACACTGTCCATACCAGTATAGATCCTAACACATTACCCAGTCAATACCAGTATAGATCCTAACACATTATCCACTCCATACCAGTATATATCCTATTACATTACACAGTCCATACCAGTATAGATCCTAACACATTATCCAGTCCATACCAGTATACTGTATATCCTATCACATTACCCAGTCCATGCCGGTATAGATCCTAACACATTACCCAGTCAATACCAGTATAGATCCTAACACATTATCCACTCCATACCAGTATAGATCCTATTACATTATCCAGTCCATACCAGTATAGATCCTAACACATTATCCAGTCTATACCAGTATAGATCCTAACACATTACCCAGTCCATACCAGTATAGATCCTAACACATTATCCACTCCATACCAGTATAGATCCTATTACATTATCCAGTCCATACCAGTATAGATCCTAACACATTATCCAGTCTATACCAGTATAGATCCTAACACATTACCCAGTCCATACCAGTATAGATCCTAACACATTACCTAGTCCATACCAGTATAGATCCTAACACATTACCCAGTCCATACCAGTATAGATCCTAACACATTACCCAGTCCATACCAGTATAGATCCTAACACATTATCCACTCCATACCAGTATAGATCCTATTACATTACTCAGTCCATACCAGTATAGATCCTAACACATTATCCAGTCCATACCAGTATAGATCCTAACACATTATCCAGTCCATACCAGTATAGATCCTAACACATTACCCAGTCCATACCAGTATAGATCCTAACACATTACCCAGTCCATACCAGTATAGATCCTAACACATTACCCAGCCCATACCAGTATAGATCCTAACACATTACTCAGTCCATACCAGTATAGATCCTAACACATTACCCAGCCCATACCAGTATAGATCCTAACACATTACCCAGTCCATACCAGTATAGATCCTAACACATTACCCAGCCCATACCAGTATAGATCCTAACACATTACCCAGTCCATACCAGTATAGATCCTAACACATTACCCAGCCCATACCAGTATAGATATTAAGCATGAGATTTTTCCCCATTCAGATCTGATGTGTTTTCAAAGTGTTCCCACAAAGAAAAAAAAAATGTATACACACATAATTCAAGAAATCTTTAATCAAATAAAACACATACTTACTGGAGTTTAAAATAAAATGTATTAATGTCCCCACAAGTAATTCCAGCATCAGTCATGGCGTCCAGCAAGGTAATACATGCCAATCACGGCATCCAAAGGCGTAATCTTCATCAATCACGGCTGTTTTAGCTGATTTGGTTGATGCAGAACTATGAATTTTGTGTTCTCATCTAATACAGCGCTGGCTACTCATTAGCGTTGCCTAAATATGCTTTCGTTCGATTCAAGGGCAGTTCAGCATTACTACCTTCAAATCACAAAAACAGCGAACCCAAACACCATTCACCAAATTCAACAAAGCAGACAATCTCATAACATAATATAGCTTTTACAAAAAAGCAGAGCACCAGCAGCTTGCATGCAGCCATGCATGTTGACGTCAGCTAATCTGGCCCTACGCGTTTCAGCATGATGCTCATAAAAAAGCTAAATGCCCAAGGTGGGACTAGCGGACGTCACCACAAACGCTGCTTTACAAGCCACTGGTGCTCTTCTGGTTTGACTAGGAAGGATTGCAGACACCCTACTTTGTGGATAGCGGCAATTATTTTGCGCTGGTAGATTTGTAGTGCAACATACTGCATGTATTTCCAAAATGGGAGCCTATTGTATGCGGATCTGATAGTTTTCTGTTAAAGGGATATTATACTGCATGTGTGTCTGCTTTAAATGTTTGATGTTCTCTGAGGACCAAAGCTCATAAAGCCATCCATCTGCTAAACTATGTTTGGTTGCATATTAAGAAATATATCCAAGTGTCTTGTTATGACCAACCTGTTTTTTTAGGGGCTGTAATGTCTGGTTCATATCAAGGTCCAAAGCCCATATAGATCTGCAGTGTCTGCTCCTGAGTGTACAGATAGTGGTCCAAGGCAGCACTGACTCTTCGGTTTGGTTGGGAGCTACTTACATCACAGGGCCCTGCCTTGTCCACATGGTTCCAGGCTAAGGCTCCTAAGGTCCAACCATGCAACCAAAGGTCCAACTCAGGTAACTTGATGTGTGTGTTCAATTGATGTTGAACCATAGAGAATAACGCACACATACAGAAAAAAAATTGTTTTCAAATCTTGTAAGAGCCGGTTCACACTGCCGCGACCATAAGTCGCCCCATGTCGGAGTGACTTTTTACCGCGACTTTACAGCGATTTTACCGCGACTTCAGCGCGACTTGTGAATTATTTTGCGCGACTTATATGACAGACGACTTTGTATTTAAGCCAATTAGAATATGATGTGTTGTGACCTAATTCCCCTTTTCTGTTTTTTTTTACTCATTTCCTCATTGCCCACCAGTGCCATGTATCAGTGTCCACCAGTACCACGTATCAGTGCCACGAATCAGTGTCCACCAGTGCCATGTATCAGTGCCACGTATCAGTGCCACGTATCAGTGTCCACCAGTGTCACGTATCAGTGCCACGTATCAGTGTCCACCAGTGCCACGTATCAGTGCCACGTATCAGTGCCATGTATCAGTGTCCACCAGTGCCATGTATCAGTGCCACGCATCAGTGCCACGTATCAGTGTCCACCAGTGCCACATATCAGTGCCACGTATCAGTGTCCACCAGTGCCACGTATCAGTGTCCACCAGTGCCACGTATCAGTGCCACGAATCAGTGTCCACCAGTGCCACATATCAGTGCCACGTATCAGTGCCATGAATCAGTGTCCACCAGTGCCACGTATCAGTGCCACGAATCAGTGTCCACCAGTGCCACATATCAGTGCCACGTATCAGTGCCACGAATCAGTGTCCACCAGTGCCATGTATCAGTGTCCACCAGTGCCACATATCAGTGCCACGAATCAGTGCCAGGTATCAGTGCCACGTATCAGTGTCCACCATGGCCACGTATCAGTGTCCACCAGTGCCACGTATCAGTGCCATGAATCAGTGTCCACCAGTGCCACATATCAGTGCCACGTATCAGTGCCACGAATCAGTGTCCTCCACCAGTGCTCTGTATCAGTGCCACGTATCAGTGCCACAAATCAGTGTCCACCAATGCCACATATCAGTGCCACGTATCAGTGCCACAAATCAGTGTCCACCAGTGCCATGTATCAGTGCCACGTGTCAGTGCCACATATCAGTGCCACGTATCAGTGTCCCCCAGTGCCACATATCAGTGCCACGTATCAGTGCCACAAATCAGTGTCCACCAGTGCCACTGCCCACCAGTGCCACTGATCTGTGTCCACCAGTGCCACTGATCTGTGTCCACCAGTGCCACTCACACAGACCAGGCAGAGATAATGGTATATAGCAGGGGTCTTCAAACTACGGCCCTCCTGCTGTTCAGGAACTACAATTCCCATCATGCCTAGTCATGTCTGTGAATGTCAGAGTTTTACAATGCCTCATGGGATGTGTAACTATATAGGAACTGTAGGCATGGCTGCAATGTGGGGAATGCCCGGCTAATCTCTTTCTTCTTCCTGGAAAGTCTGATAACAAGTCGCTTGACAAAAGATAAGGATCCGACTTGGAGGCGACTCCCATTGAAGTCTATGGGACAAGTCGGATACAAGTCGCCTCAAAGTAGTACAGGACCCTTTTCTGAAGTCGGAGCGACTTCAGTAGTGCCAATTAAGACGCCACTCATTGATTAACATTGCTTTTGTTATGTCAAGCGACTTGGGGCGACTTGAGGGCACACAAGTCGCCTCACAAGTCACGCTAGTGTGAATGGGCTCTTAGACTTCTTAAAAACACCGGCTCTTGTTAAGTAAATATGGAGATTTGATCCCACCATATGGTCATATTGTGCTTAAGCCCACCACTACGTCAAAGTACCCCATTATCAATGGGTCCTACACTACTACACTACATCTTGTGTGTTCCATTGATGTGTCCTCTTCTCTTTGCCAGTAGGGCAACCTTTTCTCTTAACTACCACCAGCTACCAACCGGATCAAGTTCACACCTGTTATTCTGTATTCTGTTCTCCTGCAACAGTTTAGCATGCTACAAGTCAGTTACTACCTGTTCAATCACCTGTGGCCCACTTTGCATGCTGTCCCCCAGATACACAGGCATTCCTTTTCCAGCCACAAGCATCATTTTTCTTCTTTATTTTAATTTGATGCCAATAAAGTAAATCACCTTGCAACACTTGAGGTACTTAACACAGAAAATCATATTTGTTGGCATAACAGAGGATAACTGCTCCCATCAAATCAGGGATTAGCCTCGGGGGCAGGGAAGCCCATTGTACAGCAGATCCACACAAGTGAATGGAGGATATGGTTCCACTATCTCAGTGCGCCTTACTGCCTGTCCAGCCTAAACATCCCCAACCACACCTCCAGAGCACCACCCTATATAAGTCTGCATGAAGGTGAGGCATGACCTCTTGGGAGGGATAAAGGGGACTAAGGTAACCCTTTCCTACATACCTATAACCCGTGGGTCATACCTTCTAGTCAGTATTATTTCCATAGGTGCTGAATGCACAGTTTGGATATATTTGTAGAACATTTCTTCTTCACTTCACGTGGATATTTAATAATCTGGGCTACTTATTCTGTTGCTATTTATTTTTGCCATTTATTACATTGTATGTTCATTCTCAGATATACTTGAAGGGTCATGTCACCAAGTGGGGGACTACACAGTTATGATGTTTTTTTGGTTCATCTATTTAATTTATATAGATCCCATTCAAGCACTGCATTTTTTTTTTTAAGTTTGTATACACCCCTTAGGGGCTGTTTTGGACTTCCAGTGGTCCAGTGGGCTCGCATTTCACCTTCGGGTTGGGCTTGACCTTTAGTGGGATGAAGAACTGTGAACCAGTCATTTTTGAAAGGGTTAACAATTTATTTAATTTAAAGTGGAAGTAAACCCTCCTATCGTTTTCAAGCAAGGATGCTGCCATCTTGGCCTTTGTTTGATCTTCAACTGCCATGATGCTGCATATGTGATCAGTTATGATACCAGCCATTGGATGGTTTGATAGTTTGGTTGAGAGCACTACCAATGGGAGTGTTACATTTCCGGCACGTGCCGGAAATGTAACTGTTTTTTCAAATTGTTAAGTAATGGGTTTACTTCCTCTTTAAAAGACCTTTGGGAGAGAGGGTTTAGGGCACAGGATACCTGCAAGATGCAGACTACAGATCTGCTTACGGCCGTACAGAATAGGGACTTTCAGACCAGCACTCTCTGTTTCCAGTAATAAGCAGTTGTAGCACATGAACTCTTTGGATTATTATTTATTATTATTATTATTATTATACAGGATTTATATAGCACCAACAGTTTGCACAGCGCTTTACAATGTGAAGGAAGACAATACAGTTACAATACAGTTCAAAACAGGAGGAACTAGAGGGCCCTGCTCGTTAGAGCTTACAATCTAGAAGGGAGGGTCAAGTGGAACAAAAGGCAATAACCATGGGGGATGGTTTGATGGAGAAAAAGGAGGTACATTTGTTAGGGGTTGGTAGGATAGGCTTCTCTGAAAAGGAGGGTTTTCAGAGATCGCCTAAAAGCTAATAGAGTAGGAGATAATCAGACAGATAAGGGTAAGGAGTTCCATAGGATTGGAGAGGCTCTGGAAAAGTCCTGGAGGCGAGTATGGGAGGAGGTGATGAGTGAGCTAGAGAGCAGGAGGTTTTGAGAGGAACGAAGAGAGCGATTTGGTTGGTATTTTGAGACAAGCCTGGTGATGTAGCTGGGGGCTAGGCTGTGGATTGCTTTGTAAGATGTTGTAAGTATTTTGAATTTAATTTGTTGGGTGAACGGAAGCCAGTGGAGGGAGTGACAGAGAGGAGCAGCGGACACTGAGCGATTGGTGAGGTGGATGAGTCTGGCGGCAGCATTCATGATGGATTGGAGGGGGGAGGAGCCTGTGTAGAAGTAAGCCAATGAGAAGGGAATTGCAGTAGTTGAGGCGTGAGATTACCAGGGAGTGAACTAGGAGCTTTGTTGTGTCTTTGGTTAGAAAGGGGCGTACCAGACTTCCTTCAGTGTTCAAGCATTTACCCTGCTCTTCGCAACGCTCTTTCTGGTGCTCCAATCCAGGTTCCAGCTTCACCCCTCTTGAGTCCCCCCCGCCCCCCAGCAAGGCAGTGCAAGCTTGTAGGCCCCTAAATTCAGGCCTAGTTTCTTCTCAAAGCATATGTGTCCTCCCTTGGTTGTAGGCCTGGGCAGTCAGAAGCAGCTGGGCACACATCCTCCCCAAGCCAAGCCTGAGAGGCAAGAGAGCTTCCACAAATATTGATACCCTCCCTCCCTGGCATGCAACACTGACAGTAAACTTCCCAGTGGTTGGCCAGCGGGATATAATTATTAAAAACTCAACCAGTTGTAGTTAGTCCCGTTTAACTGGACTTGTTCTTTAACGTTGAAGATCGTTCATAGCTTATTAAGCCATTTCTTCAACTGGACTTGTTCTATTGGCTTGAAGATGTTTTGTAGCTTCTCCAAGCCACGTCTTTAGCTGGACTTGCTCTGTAACCTTGAAGGTGTTTCATAGCTTATCATGATACTACTTCAACTGGTCTTGTTCTGTAACCTTGAAGATGTTTCCTAGCTTCCTCAAGCCACTTCTTCAGCTGGACTTGGCCTGTAACCTTGAAAGTATTTCATAGCTTACCAAGCTACTTCTTCAACTACCCTTGTTCTGCAACCTTAAAGTCGTTTTGTAGTTTCCCTGAACCATTTCTTCAGCTGGACTTGTTCTGGAATGCTGAAGATGTTTAGTAGCTTCTCAAGCCACTTCTCCATCTTTCTTGTTCTTGAATGTTGAAAATGTTCTGTAGCTTACTAAGCCAGAAGTGACTTGGAATGCTACGAAACCTCTCTAACATTACAGAACAAGTCTAGCTGAATGTGACTAACTACTAGTAGATATCCCATGACCTGGAGAAATGAGAACCTTCACAGACATTTATATTGGATCTTCTTACACCATTGCCAACAGCAGGCAAAAGTAGACAATAACCTGAATTTAGGGAGAAAACCTGTAGAAAACGATCAATCCAGGCTCAGGTTGACTACAGTCAAAAGCATTACATTTAGAATGGACTACTGCTTATATTTTTGGCAGCCAAGATGGCTATCGCCACTGCTTGGAAGAGTCCAGTGGTGGATCTAGCCCTATTGAAGCACAAGTTAACCTGGATTATGCTTCATATAAAGATCGTGAGCGTTCTAAGGGATAAACAAAACAATTTGAAAAGGACTGGAGACCCTGGTTTTCTTATTTACAGGTCTCAGATGCCTGAAAGCAGATGCTTTATTGAATAGTGCAATATACCTGGACAGGGAAGTTCTTTCTTTTCTTCTTCCTCCCCTCCCTTCCCTTCCCTTCTTTTTTAATCCTTTTTTTTTTTTTCTCGTATGGCCTTTAATTTACGTGTGTGTGTTGATATTGCACTATGGCTAACCTGGTTCAGTAATGTAAAGTACCCCAGTATTGAAATACGAAGTGGAGATACCCAATGAGAGTTTTCGCTATACATTAAGCCTTTATGAGCAAAGATCAATACTGTCTCAGTTTTTTGTATTTTACTACCACTTGTTTATTGGTTCCTACATTATTAATGAGCTGGTTTTCCCAATGGTTTAGCATTTTCATTTACATAACTCAGAGACGATTTGTAGCAGTTGTGCAGTGGGGGGAAATAATTATTTAATCCCCTGCAGATTTTGTAAGTTTGGCCACTTACAAAGAAATGGCGGGTGTATAATTGTTATCATAGGTGTATTTTATATGATAGAGACAGAATATCAACCAAAAATCCACAAAAATCACATGATACAAATGTTATAAATGGAGTTGCAGTTAAGTGAATAAAATAAGTATTTGATCCCCCAACCAACCAACAATAATTCTGCCTCCCACAGACTGGTTACAGTAGGTGCTCATGTGATACACAGATTAGTCCTGTCAATGTAAGAAGGAGCTCCTAACGACAACTCGTTATGTGTATAGAAGACACCCGCCCACAGAATCTCTTTCCTCCAATCACATCTCACCATCATGGGAAGACCAAAGAGCTGTCAGAGGAGGTCAGGGAGAAGATTGTAGAGCTGCACAAGGCTGGAATGGCTACAAGACCATCAGCAAGAAGATCGGTGAGAAGGAGACAACTGTTGGAGCGATTATTCCCAAATGGAAGAAAAACAAAATAACCATCAATCACCCTCAGTCTGGAGCTCCATGGGAGATCTCACCTCATGGGGTGAGGATGGTCATGAGAAAAGTGAGGGATCAGCCCAGAACTACACAGGAGGAGCTGTGAATGATCTCAAGGCAGTTGGGATCACAGTCACCAAACAAACCATTGGTAACACAAAACGCTGCCATGGATTGAAATCCTGCAGCGCCTGCAAGGTCCCCCTAAACATGAAGGCACATGTACAGGACCAACTTAAGTTTTCCAATGTACATCTAAATGATTCAGAGAAGGATTGGGAGAAAGCGCTTTGATCAGATGAGACTAAAATTGAGCTCTTTGGCATTAACTCCACTTGCCTTGTTTGGAGGAAGAAAAATACTGACTATGACCCTAAAAACACCATCCCTACAGTCACCGTCCCTACAGTCACCGTCCCTACAGTCACCGTCCCTACAGCCACCTTCCCTACAGCCACCGTCCCTACAGTCACCGTCCCTACAGTCACCATCCCTACAGTCACCATCCCTACAGACACCATCCCTACAGCCACCTTCCCTACAGCCACCATCCCTACAGTCACCGTCCCTACAGTCACCGTCCCTACAGTCACCGTCCCTACAGCCACCATCCCTACAGCCACCTTCCCTACAGCCACCATCCCTACAGTCACCGTCCCTACAGTCACCATCCCCACAGTCACCGTCCCTACAGTCACCATCCCTACAGACACCATCCCTACAGACACCATCCCTACAGTCACCGTCCCTACAGTCACCGTCCCTACAGTCACCGTCCCTAGAGTCACCATCCCTACAGTCACCGTCCCTACAGTCACCATCCCTACAGTCACCGTCCCTACAGTCACCGTCCCTACAGACACCATCCCTATAGTCACCATCCCTACAGTCACCGTCCCTACAGTCACCGTCCCTACAGTCACCTTCCCTACAGTCACTGTCCCTACAGTCACCATCTCTACAGTCACCATCCCCTCAGACTCCATCCCTAGAGTGACCATCCCTACAGTCACCGTCCCTACAGTCACCATCCCTACAGTCACCGTCCCTACAGTCACCATCCCTACAGTCAACGTCCCTACAGTCACCTTCCCTAAAGTCACCCTCCCTACAGTCACCATCCCTACAGTCACCGTCCCTACAGACACCATCCCTATAGTCACCATCCCTATAGTCACCGTCCCTACAGTCACCGTCCCTACAGTCACCTTCCCTACAGTCACTGTCCCTACAGTCACCATCTCTACAGTTACCATCCCCTCAGACTCCATCCCTACAGTCACCGTCCCTACAGTCACCGTCCCTACAGTCACCATCAATACAGTCACCGTCCCTACACTCACCATCCCTACAGTCACCATCCCTACAGTCACCATCACTACAGTCACCATCCCTACAGTCACCATCCCTACAGTCACCTTCCCTACAGTCACCATCCCTACAGTCACCGTCCCTACAGTCACCGTCTCTACAGTCACCATCCCTACAGTCACCATCACTACAGTCACCATCCCTACAGTCACCATCACTACAGTCACCGTCCCTTCAGTCACCGTCCCTACAGTCACCATCCCTACAGTCACTGTCCCTACAGTCACCATCCCTACAGTCACCGTCCCTACAGTCACCGTCCCTACAGTCGCCGTCCCTACAGTCACCTTCCCTACAGTCACCTTCCCTACAGTCACCATCCCTACAGTCACCTTCCCTACAGTCACCATCCATACAGTCACCGTCCCTACAGTCACCTTCCCTACAGTCACCGTCCCTAGAGTCACCATCCCTACAGTCAAGCATGGCGGTTGAAACATTATGCTTTGGGGCTGGTTCTCTGCTAAAGGTACAGGCCGACTTTGGCAAATTAAGGGGCCAATGGATGGAGCCATTTATTGTAAAATTTTGGATGAGAACCTTCTTCCTTCAGCCAGAACATTGAAGATGGGTCATGGATGGATCTTCCAGCGTGGCAATGACCGAAAACCTACCGACAAGGCAAAAAGGAGTGGCTCAAGAAGAAGCAGAATAAGGTCATGGAGTGGCCTAGCCAGTCTCCAGACCTTCATCCTATAGAAAATATATGGAGGAAGCTGAAACTTCGAGTTGCCAACCGACAGCCAAGAAACCTTCAGGATTTAGAGAAGATCTGTAAAGAAGAGTGGACCAAAATCCCTCCTGAGATGTGTGGAAACCTGGGGGCCAACTACAAGAAACGTCTAACCTCTGTGCTTCCAACTACAAGAAACGTCTGACCTCTGTGCTTCCAACTACAAGAAACGTCTGACCTCTGTGCTTCCAACTACAAGAAACGTCTGACCTCTGTGCTTCCAACTACAAGAAACGTCTGACCTCTGTGCTTCCAACTACAAGAAACGTCTGACCTCTGTACTTCCATCTACAAGAAACGTCTGACCTCTGTGCTTCCATCTACAGGAAACGTCTGACCTCTGTGCTCCCATCTACAAGAAACGTCTGACCTCTGTGCTTCCATCTACAAGAAATGTCTGACCTCTGTGCTTCCATCTACAAGAAACGTCTGACCTCTGTGCTTCCCAACTACAAGAAACGTCTGACCTCTGTGCTTCCCAACTACAAGAAACGTCTGACCTCTGTGCTTCCAACTACAAGAAACGTCTGACCTCTGTGCTTCCAACTACAAGAAACGTCTGACCTCTGTGCTTCCATCTACAGGAAACGTCTGACCTCTGTGCTTCCCAACTACAAGAAACGTCTGACCTCTGTGCTTCCATCTACAAGAAACGTCTGACCTCTGTGCTTCCAACTACAAGAAACGTCTGACCTCTGTGCTTCCAACTACAAGAAACGTCTGACCTCTGTGCTTCCATCTACAGGAAACGTCTGACCTCTGTGCTTCCCAACTACAAGAAACGTCTGACCTCTGTGCTTCCCAACTACAAGAAACGTCTGACCTCTGTGCTTCCAACTACAAGAAACGTCTGACCTCTGTGCTTCCAACTACAAGAAACGTCTGACCTCTGTACTTCCATCTACAAGAAACGTCTGACCTCTGTGCTTCCATCTACAGGAAACGTCTGACCTCTGTGCTTCCATCTACAAGAAACGTCTGACCTCTGTGCTTCCCAACTACAAGAAACGTCTGACCTCTGTGCTTCCCAACTACAAGAAACGTCTGACCTCTGTGCTTCCATCTACAGGAAACGTCTGACCTCTGTCAGTGCTGTATCTTGGCCTAGGCCAACAAGGCCCAGGCCTAGGGCAGCACTTTGCAGGTAGGGCAGCAAAAAGCTGCACCCCGCATGAAAATAAAAACAACCTCCTCCCGGCTCCCGCACGAAAAGGGTCCCCGCCGGCTTGCGCAACACTTTTAGTATAGTGCCAGTCTTATGGGGCGAATTGGGCCAGAGGGCAGGGTCCAGGAGGCAAATCAGTCTGGCACCCCCATAAAGTGGTCACACTGCTACCTGCCAGTATGATAATACCTGCCGGTCAGGACATTCGGACAGACTGCAGGTCGCCGACCACACTTAATACAACTGGCCGACGGCCCCCAATGCTAATAAGTGTGGCACTGCAGCCGAATGCTCAGCCTACCCTCCTCTGCCCTAAGGTATGGCAGGCATCATGTCAATAATATAATTTCATTTCTTTAACCATATAACCCCCCGGAAGATTTTACCCCCTTCCTGACCAGGGAGTATTTTGCGATTCGGCACTGCGTGACTTTAACGGACAATTGCGCGGTCGTGCGACGCTGTACCTAAACAAATTTGGCGTCCTTTTTTTCCCACAAACAGAGCTTTCTTTTGGTGGTATTTGATCACCTGTGCGATTTTTTGATCACGCGCTATAAACAAAAAAAGAGCGTCAATTTTGCAAAATTAGCAATATTTTTCACATTTTTTATATGAAATTCCCCCCCAAAAAAATGTAGAAATCAAAATTTTTTAACATTTTCGGCCAATTTGTTTTATGCTACCTATGTTTGGTAAAAAAAAATCGCAAAAAGCGTATTTTGATTGGTTTGCGCAAAAGTTATCGCGTTTACTAACAAAGGGAAAGATTTTTGTCATTTTTGTTAACGTGTAATGGCGGCGATCTGCGATTTTTTTTGCGGTACTGCGACATTGCGGCGGACAGATCGGACCCTTGACTGACATTTTTGACACTTTTGGGGTTACCAGTGACATTTCTACAGTAATCAGTGCTATACATATGCACTGTTACTGTAAAAATACACTGGTAGTGAAGGGGTTAACTTTATTTGGGAGGGAGGGGCTGTGTGTGTCCCTAGGGGCGTGCTTTCTACTGTGATTGGCTGTGGCTTGAGCTGTAAGGACACTGATCAACGGATCTACATAGTAGATCCGTGTGATCAGTGTCTTTACACCGAGGAGAATGACAGGCAGCTTGTTTACACAAGCTGCCTGACTTTCTCCCTCTCCCCCGCCGATCGCCGAGTGGCCGGCGGACATCGGGTCCGCCGGTCACACGTGCGGGGGGGTCCGTGACCACGCGGGAGCGGGAGCGCGCCTCCGGGGGCGCGCGCTCGCTCCCTAGACCCTCACAAGCTAGTGACGTAGCCCTACGTCACTTTGCCTGTGAGTGGCTGACTGCCGACGTAGATCGGCGTTAGGCAGTCGGCAAGTGGTTAAACATCCTTGTCCTTGAGCGAGCATATTGAATTGCATCATATACAATTTTAATTGTATACGATTTCAATAATATTTTGGACTTGGCTCACCTCATACGTGCTATGGCAATAGGTCCCTGGATTAGTAAGATTACTCCTATCTTATAAGATATTTTGACTTGTGTTTGCTGCCACTGATTATTTTACTTATTTGTACAATGACTACGGACTTCCTAGTCATTATACAAATAAGTGAAATAATCCTATGATTACTATCAGTGGCAGCAAACACAAGTCCAAATATCTTGAAAGAAAGGAGTAATCTTACTAATCCAGTGACATAAGGCTGCACTGATGGGCGCTAATAGGCTGCACTGATGGGCACTAATATGCTGCTAAAATGGCCACTGATGAGGCGGCAACGGTGGGTACTGATAAACTGCATTGATGGGCACCAATGAGGCTGCACTAATATGCTGCACTGATGGGCACTAATGAGGCTGAACTTATGGGAACTGATGAGGCTGCCCTGGTGGGCACTGATAGACTGTGGTTGTGGTCTGTGGTTTACAGATGACAGGGCGGGACATAAACAGGAAGGGGTGTGGCCTTTACAGGAAGAGGTGGGCCATATTTAAATTAGGGGGTGCAAAAGTTTAGTCAGGCCTAGGGCAGCACAAAACCTAAATACACCACTGACCTCTGTGCTTCCCATCTACAAGAAACGTCTGACCTCTGTGCTTCCCATCTACAAGAAACGTCTGACCTCTGTGCTTCCAACTACAAGAAACGTCTGACCTCTGTGCTTCCATCTACAAGAAACGTCTGACCTCTGTGCTTCCATCTACAAGAAACGTCTGACCTCTGTACTTCCAACTACAAGAAACGTCTGACCTCTGTGCTTCCATCTACAAGAAACGTCTGACCTCTGTGCTTCCATCTACAAGAAACGTCTGACCTCTGTGCTTCCCAACTACAAGAAACGTCTGACCTCTGTGCTTCCAACTACAAGAAACGTCTGACCTCTGTGCTTCCATCTACAAGAAACGTCTGACCTCTGTGCTTCCATCTACAAGAAACGTCTGACCTCTGTACTTCCAACTACAAGAAACGTCTGACCTCTGTGCTTCCATCTACAAGAAACGTCTGACCTCTGTGCTTCCCAACTACAAGAAACGTCTGACCTCTGTGCTTCCAACTACAAGAAACGTCTGACCTCTGTGCTACCATCTACAAGAAACGTCTGACCTCTGTGCTTCCAACTACAAGAAACGTCTGACCTCTGTGCTTCCAACTACAAGAAACGTCTGACCTCTGTGCTACCATCTACAAGAAACGTCTGACCTCTGTGCTACCAACTACAAGAAATGTCTGACCTCTGTGCTTCCAATAAGGGTTTCTCCACCAACTGGCGCAGCTCCTAATCTATTTATAATTCTCTATGGGACTGTGATCTACCTATAGAGCTGCTGCCTTTTTTTATATATATGCTTTTGTTGGATTTTATGTCTTGAGCGCAAATATTTTTTCTTTTTTTATATTTCTCCACCAACTACTAAGTCATGTTTTGCTTGGGGAATCAAATACTTATTTTACTCACTGAACTGCAACTCTATTTATAACATTTGTATTGTGCTTTTTTCTGGATTTTTGGTTGATATTCTGTCTCTATCATATAAAATACACCTATGAATAAAATTATACACCCGCCGTTTCTATGTAAGTGGACAAACTTACACAATCTGCAGGGGTTCAAATCATTATTTTCCCCAATGTATATTGTGCCAGACGTTATTTTGGTTACCTTTTTATATTTTGCTGAAATTGTTTTGCCCTAGTCTACTTGGCTTTGTATTTTGTACCTGCAGTAATACCTTGGATTGTGAGCATAATTTGTTCCGGAAACATGCTTGTAATCCAAAGCACTCGTATATCAAAGCAAATTTCCCCATAAGAAATAATGGAAACTCGGATGATTCGTTTCACAACCATGTATTCATAAATCCTTCAGTTTATAATACATATAAAAAGATTCTAGCAATGTGATTGGTTGTGTAACCATAAAATGTCCAACCACAAATGGCGCCTCCACAAGGGGATTAGAAGCAAAATCCAACAGGAGCTACATTGTATAAAAGAGAAGAAGAGGCGCCTCAAAGTGTAGCAATATGGTTACATTTAATGAAGGTTCAACATTTAACAACTCACATGGTTGATAAAAAAAGAGGCACATCTAAGTATGCCGGCATCCGGGGTAAAGCTGTCCACATAGACCGTCCTCCTCACCACCGACTCTCACCTCCATCAGTCTATCAGAATACCGCTACCTATCAGATTCTGCAACCAGAAGTGACGTACGGATGAGAACTACTTACTGCGCATGCACCATGCGTTCCAACATGGCCGCTCTGTGTTCCAATAGGTTTCCTAATGTGACAGAACACAAAGCAGCGGTAGACGTCTTCTTATACCCACGCAAGTCCTGAATTTTACATTTATTTTAACAGTAAACTCACCTTATATAGTGAATTCGATGATTTCACCACGACCGAGTGCAATAGTCTATTTCACTATATAATCAGTTTGGCGCTGAGCAGTGCGGGGTGTACCAAGTAGGGATAGACCGATTATTGGCAAGGCCGATATCGGGGCCGATATGCACTTTCCTTGATAGATCGGTATCGGCCCCGGAACTGGCCAATATTGCCGATATTTTTGTGACATCATTCTGCCTTCTTTGGCCGCCTCCCTCGCCTTGGACAGCCTTGTCTGGAGTTGGGACTAGTCTCACGGGAGTGTATCACAGCCATACACCCACCCACAGCAGCCCGGTGCCAGCCAGACACCCACACCCACAGGCCCTGTACCAGCCAGCCAACCACAGGCACTATACCAGCCAGCCACCCACCCACATACACAGGCCCTGTACCAGCCAGCCACCCACCCACATACACAGGCCCTGTACCAGCCAGCCACAGGCACTGTACCAGCCAGCCAACCACCCACATACACAGGCCCTGTACCAGCCAGCCAACCACAGGCACTGTACCAGCCAGCCACAGGCACTGTACCAGCCAGCCAACCACCCACATACACAGGCCCTGTACCAGCCAGCCACAGGCACTGTACCAGCCACCTACCCACCACAGGGTGCCAGACAGCCAGCCATAGCCCCTGTGACATCCACCCACTTACCACAGGGTGCCAGCCAGCCATTAAGCATTAAACAAAAATTAACATGTTCAGTACCAGATTTGTGTCAAAAATTGTCTTTATTTTTCAAAACTTTAAATGTACAAAATATCACCCCATATCGGCCGATACCGATACGTTGTGACCAAAATATGGGTATCGGCCCTGAAAAAACCATATCTGTATATAAGGTGAGTTTACTGCAAAAGTAAATGTAAAATTCAAGACTTGCGTGGGTGTAAGAAGATGTCCGCCCCTGCTTCGTGTTCTGTTACATTAGGAAACCTATTGGAACGCATGGCGCATGCACGGTAAGTTGTTCTAGTCTGTACGTCACTTCCAGTTGCAGAATCAGAAAGGTAGCAGTATTCTGATAGAACACCGGGAAGACTACCCTGCAGGAGAGCGATCTGAAAGCGAGGCTTGAAGTGCTCGTGGAGCGCAGCGTGGAAGGGATGACGTCGATGGTGATGCGGAGGACGGTCTGTGGGGACAGCTTTACCCCGGATGCCGGCATACTTAGATGTGCCTCTTTTAAGCATCAACCATGTGAGTTGCTAAATGTTGTACCTTCATTAAATGTAACCATATTGCTACACTTAGAGGCGCCTCTCTTCTCTTTTATACTCAGTTGCTGATACTTGACATCGCTTGTTTATCAAGTCAAAATTTTTTTGAAAGTTACTCTCAAACCAGAGGCGTAACTAGAACCATCAGGGCCCTGGGGCAAGAAACCATGAGGGCCCCCCCCCCCCGTCCCATCCCTGGCCCTTCCCTTCAAGCCTGGGGTTCTTTCCACTGATCCTGGGGCCCTTTACTCTCATTTTGGGGCCCTTTATTACGGAGAGGAAAGGAAGCATGGGGGGACCAGCGGAGCACACAGGGGCCCAGAGACAGCAGAACACAAGTGAACTGGATAGGAGGAATGGTGGTGGCAACATACAGAGGAACCAATCTCCTCCATTTTCCTCCTGCAGCTACAGGAGGAAAAAGGAGGACAGTGATTTCTCTACATGCTGCCCCCGCCGCCCCTCCTATCCAGGTCTACAGGGGTGCCACACAGGCCCTGGAGCATGGGGCCCGGTTGCAATTGCAACCCCTGCAACCCTTGTAGTTGCCCCCCTGGACCCGTCCTTATTACGGTCCCGCAATGGGACCCTTTCACAAGTTCTGCAGTGGGCCCCCTTCCTGCCATCTTGGGGCCCGGTTGCAATTGCAACCCCTGCAACCCCTGTAGTTACGCCCCTGGACCCGTCTTTATTACGGTTCCACAGCGGGACCCTTTCACAAGTTCTGCAGTGGGCCCCCTTCCTGCCATCTTGGGGCCCGGTTGCAATTGCAACCCCTGTAGTTACGCCCCTGTCTCAAACCAAGGTTTTACTGTACTTCCTTTTGAAAAAAAATAAAAACTATTGAAACAGAATGTAGAGAAGGGTCCTTACATTCACAACCCCTCACATTACCATAAATTCTGGACTGTCACTCTGACCTTATTTGTATGAATTTCCCAGAAGGTTATTTGCATGTATTTCCCACAGAGGACTGGCTGGAGTCTCCTTACCTGTACTTTGCTTGGGAAGGTCGCCATGTGACATATGAAGGGCACGCGTCCAGATTCTGAACTCCGGCCCTGTCACTATTAACTATACCTCTGGGGTAGGTCCTAGACTTCTTGCTAAATAAAGAATGCCAGCAGGCAATGCTTAATCCAGAAATGTCAGTGAATTATAGATAGCCTCATTTCTGCCACTAAACAGCCTATAATTTTCCCAGTCGTGCGCCTTTTTCTAAGTGGGTTGCGTTTCCCTCCCAGTCCAAGAGCTCTGTCAATATTTCTGTAAGTTAAATTGCCTCTAATAATATTTTTATGATGGCTATTATCCCTTCATAGACAGAGATGTCCACAGCCGGAGTAGACAGAATAAAAGAATTAACCCGAGCCGGGCAACCTTTTGCCTTTTCTTATAAATCTGCCCCAGCAAAGAGGAGACGCACTGACAGGAAGTGACAGCGTCCCCAAATGTTATTCTGCAATCTTCTACTTGTGACTTACCATTTTATTTGGCAGCCCCTCTTTCAGGGGAATGCAATGTTATTTCCTCCCAGTAGTGGGACAAGATGCCGAACACAAAACCCCAACGCAGTTAAGAGGCTGAAAATTACATTTACACTTTTCAAAAATTATGTAGTGCAGGTTTGAAAAAAAAAAAAAAAAAAAAAAAAACTATTTTATATGATGGGAAATGGAAGAGAACGCTGTATCTGGTCTGCCTGTAGAGCAATCTAGTCCTTCACTGAACCTTGTGAGCAGGCAGAGGAGGACTGGGCCAGGGGGCAGGGGAGGACTGAGCCAGGGGGCAGGGGAGGACTGGGCCAGGGATCAGGGGAGGACTGGGCCAGGGAGCAGGGGAGGACTGGGCCAGGGGGCAGGGGAGGACTGGGCCAGGGGGCAGGGGAGGACTGGGCCAGGGGGCAGGGGAGGACTGGGCCAGGGGGCAGGGGAGGACTGGGCCAGGGGGCAGGGGAGGACTGGGCCAGGGGGATGGGGAGGACTAGGCCAGGGGGCAGGGGAGGACTAGGCCAGGGAGCAGGGGAGGACTGGGCCATGGGACAGGGGGGTAATTTCCCCCGGGGCCACTCTGATGCCCCATAAAAAGGCTGCACCGCTTCTGCCACAGACATGCCCAGTGGCGGCCCGTCCATTGGGAGCACAGGGGAGCCGCCACCACTATCCATGCGTCCGGCCCCCTAATCTACATGCAGGGCGCCAGACGCGTGGATTATAATGGGTTTTTTTTTTTTGAAGCATGTGATTAGAGCCAGAGGCAATAATAGGCACTGCGCCCTGAGCCCACCCAGTTGTGTAGCAAATGAATATTCCCTATTGTCACATGGATTCTCCTCCTGGCCAATCAAGAAGCGGATCCTGAGACCCGTTCCCCGATTGGCCAAAAGGAGAAGCCATGCTATTGGACATAGAGGAGGTAGGAGACGCAGGGGAAGCCCACGGAGGAGACGCTGCCTCTGCCTGCCCAGGGGGAGTGAGTCGGAGGGGGGGTGGTAGATGTGCGGGCTGGAGCTGGTGTGGTCCGGGGGGAGGGGGGGTATGGTGTGGTCAGTCTGCTGCCCCTCCAGCCCATGGAGCACCTACCACCACTAGACATGCCTAAAGGATTCCTGGTAAAGAGAAGTAAAAAGTCTCCACCGCTGACCTACTGAGTGCGGGATGAAGACAAGGACAGAGCGCAGGCCCCTCCCCCAGTATGGATGTTGTAAACTGAGGCCAGTTCCATGCCCCACTGGAGACTTTCCTCCATTGGCCAGCCCCGATCGAGCTGTCCCAGCAACCCCCCCCCCCCCACCCTCCTGCTGG
The DNA here is from genome assembly GCF_965119305.1 of Pelophylax lessonae. Classification (NCBI taxonomy): domain Eukaryota; kingdom Metazoa; phylum Chordata; class Amphibia; order Anura; family Ranidae; genus Pelophylax; species Pelophylax lessonae. Next base: position 3,599,913 of record NC_138772.1, on the reverse strand, counting down.
CCAGGTCAGGAACCCAGATTCGGCCAGTGAGTAGAGACTACCTGGAACGGAACTTCAAGGGTCTGTTTAGACCCCTGGCATTTCAGCAAAGCCCAAACACCCATTCAACTTGTATGTCTAATGCTCTGCGCCACTGGAGGACTGTGCTCCTTCTTCTATCTGTTATGGCGCCCCCTGGCAGGTGACATAGGCTCATCCAATGGATGGAGTCTAAGTGACAGTTGGTTTTCACCAGAGCTTCTGATGAGGAAGATGGCCTGAATAACCCCAGTGGACAGAGTTTTCTTTGCTGAAAGCTGTCACCAGGTCCCAGCCCTCAGGATTGCCCCACCTAGGGCGTAGCTGGAACACAAAAGGTACAGTATGGAGACTGTACACAAAAATCTAGGCAGAAGAATAGCCGAATGCAGACAGGGGTCTTGGGCAGGCAACAGGTAAGAGAGTAGTCAGGTGCAGGCAGAGGTTGTGAACAGGCAGAAGTCAGAGGAGTAGTCAGGTCCAGGAATAGGTCAGGGGAAGGTGGCAGGTAAGGGAGTAGTAAGGTCCGGATCAGAAACAAGCAAAGCAATCAGGAGGTATAATAGCAATTTTGCACAAAGGATAGCTGATGATAGGACACAGCACCCTTCATTTCAAAGGTTGGTGCTTAAATATCCTTTTTAGTCAGAGGACTAATCCATGTTTTTGGGAACTCTGGACGTTCTGACAGGGACTCTGCAACTATCTCTTCTCTACTGAGGGGAGGTAGGAGACTCAGACACAGGACACCGGAGAGGGGAGTATAATACCTCTTCTATTACAGGGAATGGAGGGGAGGTAGGAGACAAAGGACACTGGAGAGGGGAGTATAATACCTCTTCTTTTATAGAGAATGGAGGGGAGGTAGAAGACACAGGACACCGGAGAGGGGGGTATAATACCTCTTCTATTACAGGGAATGGAGGGGAGGTAGGAGACACAGGACACCTGAGAGGGGAGTATAATACCTCTTCTATTACAGGGAATGGAGGGGAGGTAGGAGACAAAGGACACTGGAGAGGGGAGTATAATACCTCTTCTACTACAGAGAATGGAGGGGACGTAGGAGACACAGGACACTGGAGAGGGGAGTATAATACCTCTTCTTTTATAGAGAATGGAGGGGAGGTAGAAGACACAGGACACCGGAAAAGGGAGAATAATACCTCTTCTATTACAGGGAATGGAGGGGAGGTAGGAGACACAGGACACTGGAGAGGGGAGTATAATACCTCTTCTATTACAGGGAATGGAGGGGAGGTAGGAGACACAGGACACTGGAGAGGGGAGTATAATACCTCTTCTATTACAGAGAATGGGAGGGAGGTAGGAGACACAGGACACTGGAGACGGGAGAATAATACCTCTTCTATTACAGGGAATGGAGGGGACGTAGGAGACACAGGACACTGGAGAGGGGAGTATAATACCTCTTCTATTACAGGGAATGGAGGGGACGTAGGAGACACAGGACACTGGAGAGGGGAGTATAATACCTCTTCTATTACAGAGAATGGAGGGGAGGTAGGAGACACAGGACACCGGAAAAGGGAGAATAATACCTCTTCTATTACAGGGAATGGAGGGGAGGTAGGAGACACAGGACACTGGAGAGGGGAGTATAATACCTCTTCTATTACAGGGAATGGGGGGGAGGTAGGAGACACAGGACACCAGAGAGGGAAGTATAATACCTCTTCTTTTATAGAGAATGGAGGGGATGTAGAAGAAACAGGACACCGGAAAAGGGAGAATAATACCTCTTCTATTACAGGGAATGGAGGGGAGGTAGGAGACACAGGACACTGGAGAGGGGAGTATAATACCTCTTCTATTACAGGGAATGGAGGGGAGGTAGGAGACACAGGACACCAGAGAGGGGAGTATAATACCTCTTCTATTACAGAGAATGGAGGGGAGGTAGGAGACACAGGACTCCGGAGAGGGGGGTATAATACCTCTTCTATTACAGGGAATGGAGGGGAGGTAGGAGACACAGGACACCAGAGAGGGGAGTATAATACCTCTTCTATTACAGCAGGGAAGCTAGGAGACACAGAACACCTGAAAGGTAAGTATAATACCTCTTCTATTTTAGAGAATGGAGGGGAGGACCGGGACACAGGACAGCGGAGAGGAGACTATAATACCTCTTCTATTACAGAGAATGGGGGAGAGGTAGAAGACACAGGACACAGGAAAGGGGAGTATAATACCTCTTCTTTTACAGGGAATGGAGAGGAGGTAGGAGACACAGGACACTGGGGAGGAGAGTAAAATATCTCTTCTATTATAGAGAATGGAGGGGAGGTAGGAGACACAGGACACCGGGGGGGGGGGTATAGTAACTCTTCTATTACAGGGAATGCAGGGGAGGTAGGAGACACAGGACACTGGAGAGGGGAGTATAATACCTCTTCTATTACAGAGAATGGAGGGGAGGACGGGGACACAGGACACCGGAGAGGGGAGTATAATACCTCTTCTATTACAGAGAATGGAGAGGAGGTAGGAGACACAGGACTACGGAGAGGGGAGTATAATACCTCTTCTATTGCAGAGAATGGAGAGGAGGTAGGAGACACAGGACATTGGAGAGGGGGGTATTATACCTCTTCTATTACAGGGAATGGAGGGGAGGTAGGAGACACAGGACACTGGAGAGGGGGGTATAATACCTCTTCTATTACAGGGAACAGGGGGGGAGGTAGGAGACACAGGACACTGGAGAGGGGGGTGTAATACCTCTTCTATTACAGGGAACGGGGGGGAGGTAGGAGACACAGGACACCGGAGAATGGAGGGGAGTTAGGAGACACAGGACACTGGAGAATGGAGGGGTGGTAGGAGACACAGGACACTGGAGAATGGAGGGGAGGTAGAAGACACAGGACACCGGAGAGGGGGGTATAATACCTCTTCTATTACAGGGAATGGGGGAGGTAGGAGACACAGGACATTAGACAGAGGAAAATAATGCATACAGTCAGGGAACTTTAATCCGGATAGTATTTTATGCTGACGGGGGTCAGTTGAAAAGATGAGAGTTTCCTGCAAAGTTGGCCATAAGAGTGAAATGAAATCTGTGAATGTAATAATATTTGGAAGGATATATCTCCCCTCCCCCCCATCCCTTTTGGCGGTGTCGTATCATCTGTCTTTGTTATATCTTTACAAAGTGTCAGTTATCAAAAAGCTGACTTTTCTCTGGAAAGCAGTAAGAATTGAAGATTAATAGAAAATGACGCTCTTAACTATAAAGTCCGAAGGAACTAATTTTCTTGCGCTGAGATCAAAGCGACAGAAAGGGAAATCATCGCTTAGAAGGAGGAAGGCGAAGCGGCGTCTGATGGAAGGGAGACGGCAAATTCCTTATCAAGTCACAAGGTTGTTCATAGAGAACTTTGATAGCGATCACCAGGGAAGACCGCAGGCAATACATCAGTGACACGCCGCATTTCACCCCGAAAGGGGCGGGGCAAGGCAACGCTGACACGTTTCTTTGTCTTTTCAATGGTGGAAATATTTACATTCGCCAGCTGCTACAAAATGGCAGTTGATTTATATGGAACTTTGGAAGTTTGCTGGAGCAATAAAATAAGGCTCCAATAAAATAAAATAATATAAAAAAAATAATAATACATAATAGTAATAATAATAATAAATAATAAAATAAAAAATAAAATAAGGCTCCAATAAAATATAAAATAAATAATAATAGTAATAATAATAATAATAATAATAATAATAAAATAAAAAATAAAATAAGGCTCCAATAAAATAAAATATAAAATAAATAATAATAAATAATAATAGTAATAATAATAATAATAAATAATAAAATAAAATAAAAATAAGGCTCTAAGTGCCGTTTCACACTTTTCCGACTTGTCAGGTGACTTGGTCACCGCTTCCTGCCCAGCACACTACAGAGCTTTCCCTGGGGCACCTATCATTGCTTCCTGCCCAGCACACTCCAGAGCATTCCCTGGGGGCCCCGATCAGTGCTTCCTGCCCAGCACACTCCAGAGCTTTCCCTGGGGCTCCAATCACTGCTTACTGCCCAGCACACGCCAGAGCTTTCCCTGGGGCCCCCGATCATTGCTTCCTGCCCAGCACACGCCAGAGCTTTCCCTGGGGCCCCCGATCATTGCTTCCTGCCCAGCACACTCCAGAGCTTTCCCTGAGGCCCCAAACACAGCTTCCTGCCCAGCACACTCTGGAGCTTTCCCTGGAGCCCCGGTCAGTGCTTCCTGCCCAGCACACTCCAGAGCTTTCCCTGGGGCCTCGATCACTGCTTCCTGCCCAGCACACTCCAGAGCTTTCACTGGGGCTGACTAAAGATCTCACCGAAAAGATGGCAGCTTTCCATGTGCAGACATCCCAACCTCCATAAACTCATTTCAGGGAGGTGGCAAACTCATTTCAGGGAGGTGACACTCCACGCCCCCCCCCCCCCCCACCAATTTAACACAACTAGAGGATGATCAAATGAAATGCAATCAGTATACAGAGGTGTGCTTCTTCTGAGAGATAATAAAGGAACACTCTAACCACCATGACCACTTCAGTGATTTGAAACACTACACATGCTGGGATACTTACAATTATGTGCTGGGGGCTAGTTGCACCCCTAGCACAAGTGACTTACTGCTGGCTGGTACTGCTGGCTGGTACTGCTGGCGGGTACTGCTGGCTGGTACTGCTGGTGGGTATGGCTGGTGGGCACTGCTGGCTGGCACTGCTGGTGGGTACTGCTGACGGGAACTGCTGGCTGGTACTGCTGTGGGTACTGCTGGTGGGAAATGCTGGCTCGAGACACATGACATCAATGAAGGGAATGAATGAAGGGAGTGTGAGGAGCGGCTCCACGCTGGAGGAAGCATGCAGAGCCGATACTTCCTGTATCTCTCCTCTCACAGGCGGAGTGCATTTGAAATCACTCCACCTGTGACAGTACAGAGCCTGACCTATACTTGCGGGTGTCAGGGAGCCGCAGGCCGCATGCAGGAGCCTCTTGCACATTGTGGGAGACTTGGGATGTCTGCATGTGAGTCCCGAACTTCTCTGCCTTTTTTCACTATGCAAGTCTGTGCTGTAAACCTGCCCTGCACTTTGCAGGACAAGTTTACTGAAAGAGGAAGTAACATTCTTGAACAGGTTAGGAATTACTGGGGTTACATCGATGTATTCCACATACACATTGTATCTTATTAAACCACACATTGTATCTTTTTTAACCACTTCTGAGCCGGAAGGATTTGCCCCCTTAATGACCAGGCCATCTTTTGCAATAAGCGTACTTTGATTGGTTATCATGTCTACAAACTAGGGGAAAGATGTATGTCATTTTTATTGTTTTTTTTTTTTTTTTACTAGTAATGGTGGTGATCTGCGATTTTAATGGGACTGCGACATTGCGGCGGACAGATTGGACACCTAACTGACATTTTTTTACACTTTTGGGGTTACCAGTGACATTACTACAGTAATCAGTGCTATACATATGCACTATCACTGTAAAAATACCACTGGTAGGGAAGGGGTTAACAGTGTGGGTGATCAAAGGGTTAAATGTGAGCCTAGGGCAGTGATGGTGAATAGGGATGATCGAACTTTTGAAAAGTTCGGTTCGACCAGAACACCCGAACTTCACGAAAGTTCGGTTCGGATTTCAGAACCCCATTGAAATCAATGGGACCCGAACTTCTGTAATCAAAAAACACCATTTTTAAGCCCTAAAACCCAATAAATGCCCCTAAAAAGTGCCTAGGGTTCTGGGTCATGCCCCAGGGACTATTAATCACACAAAAAAAAGTTCTTAAAAATTGTCGTTTTTGATAGATAGCCAATTATTGAAAAAATTAAAAAAAAAAAAAAAAAAGAGATTTCTTTGGATTTAGTGTCTGGGGGGTCTAAAAGTTGTACCTGTGAAGTTTCAGCTCTGTAGCATGTCCAGAACCAGAATTACAGCATACCAAACCTTCAAAAATGACTTTTTTGCTTAACCGCACCTTTCTTTTGCTCCTAATCAACGGCTCAGCCAATGTGTATGATGGGGACATAATGCAGTGCACTGGGAACAAGATTAGAGGTTTTTTTGGAAAAAGGTGCTGTCTCTTTAAATGTGCATATAATTAACGGGTGTATTTTCACAATGGGGCTTTTATTACCAAATGTTTCAAGAAGTCCAAAGATGTATGTAATTGCACTTTATTTCATGTAAAATGGTGTTTGGTGCACTTTAACTTGAAATCTCACAAGAAACAGACATATATGCACGGATACATTGAGGGTTAGGGGTAGGGGCCACAATGTAGTGCACAGTGAACAAGATTAGAGATGTTTTGGATGAATACTGTTGTCTCTTGACTTTGAATAGAAGTAAAGGATGCTTAAAAATTGGGCATTTGGTGGTGCGGACGATGCCTTGACACCATATCCCTATGAAAGTGCTGGTAATGAAAGCAATAATTGCCTTTGTAAGGAAAAAAATTACAATGATATGCATCTGTGTGACAGGTGCGCAAAAATTGTTGTTTGGGTGTTGGCGGAGCCATACCACTGTAAGCCCAAAGAGCTGGTGTTGAAGAAGGCGTAAAAATTATGAAGGTGTGCACATGTGGAACAGGTGCGCAAACATGGTAGTTTTGGTGTTGGCGGAGCCTCCCCACCATAACCCCAAAGAGCTGGTGTTGAAGGAGGCCCAAAAATTGTAAAGGTGTGCACCTGTGGAACAGGTTCGCAAACATGGTAGTTTTTGTTTAGCATAGCCTCCCCACCTTAACCCCAAAGAGCTGGTGTTGAAGGAGGCCCAAAAATTGTAAAGGTGTGCACCTGTGGAACAGGTGCGCAAACATTGTAGTTTTTGTTTTAGCATAGCCTCCCCACCTTAACCCCAAAGAGCTGGCGTTGAAGGAGGCCCAAAAATTGTAAAGGTGTGCACCTGTGGAACAGGTGCGCAAACATTGTAGTTTTTGTTTTAGCATAGCCTCCCCACCTTAACCCCAAAGAGCTGGTGTTGAAGGAGGCCCAAAAATTGTAAAGGTGTGCACCTGTGGAACAGGTGCGCAAACATTGTCGTTTTTGTTTTAGCATAGCCTCCCCACCTTAACCCCAAAGAGCCGGTGTTGAAGGAGGCCCAAAAATTGTAAAGGTGTGCACCTGTGGAACAGGTGCGCAAACATTGTCGTTTTTGTTTTAGCATAGCCTCCCCACCTTAACCCCAAAGAGCTGGTGTTGAAGGAGGCCCAAAAATTGTAAAGGTGTGCACCTGTGGAACAGGTGCGCAAACATTGTCGTTTTTGTTTTAGCATAGCCTCCCCACCTTAACCCCAAAGAGCTGGCGTTGAAGGAGGCCCAAAAATTGTAAAGGTGTGCACCTGTGGAACAGGTGCGCAAACATTGTAGTTTTTGTTTTAGCATAGCCTCCCCACCTTAACCCCAAAGAGCTGGTGTTGAAGGAGGCCCAAAAATTGTAAAGGTGTGCACCTGTGGAACAGGTGCGCAAACATTGTCGTTTTTGTTTTAGCATAGCCTCCCCACCTTAACCCCAAAGAGCTGGTGTTGAAGGAGGCCCAAAAATTGTAAAGGTGTGCACCTGTGGAACAGGTGCGCAAACATTGTCGTTTTTGTCATAACCAAAATGAGGTTCTGTGAACGTAAAGAGAATGAGAGGAGGGTTTGAGGGTGGCACCATGGTCCAGGCTTAAACTGAGGCTCAACTGCCACATCACAACGATAGCCTAGTCTACAAGGTCTGCATCAGGTGCATCAAAGCTTGATATCCACGACTGATTCATCTTAATGAATGTCAAACGGACGACTGAGTCGGTGGAGAGTCTCGTTCGATGGTCTGTGACGAATCCTCCTGCTGCGCTGAATGCCCGTTCCGATAGGACACTGGAAGCAGGGCAGGCCAACAACTCCATGGCATACTGGGCCAGTTCTGGCCAGTGGTCTAATCTTAAGACCCAGTATGCCAGTGGATCGGATTCGTCACATGAAAAGCCCTCTGTGTCACTTTGTGCCCTCACGTAATCGTCCACCATGTGATGCAGACGGTGTCGATGCGATGTGGCAGCTGAGAGGCCTGGGCGGTGAGGACTAAAAAAAGACCGAAAGGCATCCGTCAACCGCACGCCTTCTCCAACGCTCCTCTCGTGACCACCAGTAGAATCCATGGTAGGTTGTCCCCGCCCCTGCACCCTACGGGAGTCGGGGAACATGTTCACCAGATTCCTCTTGAGACTGTCCTCAAGGGATTTGATCCTGTGGACTCTATGGGTGGATGGGAAAAGCTCCGAGACTTTACACTTGTACCGGGGGTCAAGTAGGGTGGCCAACCAATAGTGGTTAGTCTCTTTAATGGCCTTGATTCTGGGGTCCTTTCGCAGGCTCTGGAGCATGATGTTTCCCATGCGTCGCAAATTAGCGAAGGCCTGAGAAGCTGACTCCTCGGGGTCACTCATAACGACATTATCTTCAACGGGCTCCTCCTCCTCCCAGCCACGTACTACTCCAAAGTGTCCCGAGGGAGTCAAACTAGGCCTTGCAGATTGCCGCATGTCTTCCTCCTCCTCCTCCTCAAACCCTGCAAAAGTTCCTGCAGAATCGTCCTCCTCCTCCTCTTCCACCCCTGGATCCTGCTCGGGCCTCTGGGAGCTAGGCATAATGGGGTCAGGATTCTCAGGATAAAGGGGGCCTTGAGAGGCAAGGAAGTCCTCCTCTTCCTCCTGCTGCTCTGCCTCCAGTGCCCTGTCCATAATGCCACGCAGAGTGTGCTCCAACAAAAACAGTACCGGTAGGGTGTCACTGATGCATGCGCTGTCCCGGCTGACCATCCTTGTGGCCTCCTCAAATGGCGAGAGGACAGCGCATGCATCCTTAATCAAAAGCCACTGCCGTGGTGAAAAGAAGCCCAGGCGCGCAGAGCCAGTGCTGGTGCCGTACTCGCATAGGTATTCATTGAGGGCCCTCTGCTGCGTGTACAGGCGCTGCAGCATAGCCAAGGTGGAGTTCCAGCGGGTGGGCATGTCACAGATGAGGCGGTGTACCGGCAGGTGAAACTCGCGCTGCACTTCGGCCAAACGTGCAGTGGCACTGTACGACCGCCTGAAGTGACTGCACACCCTTCTTGCCATCCTTAGCACATCCTGCATTCCCGGGTACGAGTTCAAAAACCGCTGTACCACGAGATTCAGGACATGCGCCAGGCATGGCACATGGGTTAACTTTCCCTGACGAAGGGCGGCCAGGAGGTTTGACCCATTATCAGTAACCACCATCCCTGGCTGCAGCTGGCGTGGTGTCAACCACCTCTGGGCCTGTGCCTGCAGAGCCCCAAGAATCTGAGGGGCAGTGTGCTGCCTGTCCCCTAGACACACAAGCTGCAGCACTGCGTGACACCTTTTGGCCTGAGACATAGAATAGCCCTTTGAACGTTTACGTGGTACCTCATCATATTCAAAGGACCATTCTGCAGAGGAGGGCATGGAGGAGGTAGAGGAGGAGGAGCAGGAGGGGGTAGAAGTGATCGATCTACCCGGATCAGCGACACCACCAGCTGTTTGCAGACGTGGGGGCAACACTGGCTGCAGCACCGAGCCCTGGCTACAATCCCTTCCACTGGCAAGCAGTGTCACCCAGTGAGCAGTGACAGAAATGTACCGTCCCTGCCCATGTTTGCTTGACCAAGTGTCAGCCGTCAAGTGTATCTTACGGCTGACTGACTTAGCCAGGGATGACACTACATTGCCTTCCACATGTTGGTATAGGGATGGCAGGGCCTTACGGGAAAAGTAATGCCGACTTGGCACCTGCCACTGTGGAACTGCACATTTTGCGAAGTCACGGAAGGGAGCAGACTCTACCAGGTTAAATGGTAATAGTTGCAGAGCCAGTAGTTTAGCCAAACTACTGTTTAGACGCTGGGCATGTGGGTGGCGGGGAGTATACATTTTTTTTCGTTCCAGCATGTGTGGAATCGAAATTTGGCGTCTAGATGATACAGCTGGTGGTGTGCTGGAGGTAGATGCGACACTGCCTGCTATATCATCATCCCTGCCAGTGGAGGCTGCCAACAGGTGACGAGTGACTATAGCAGGGCCAGGAACAGACTGATGTGCAGGTGGAGCAGGTGGAGCAGATGGAGCATGAGGAGGAGTGCGAGGAGGACTAGGAGGCCGACTGACCGATCTTTGGCCCCTTTGTGGGTTCTTTAAATGCTCCTGCCAACGGGCCGAGTGGTGGGTTGTCAAATGCCTGTTTAGGCAGCTTGTACCCAGGTGGTTGACATTTTTGCCACGTTTTATACCCTTCTTACAAATCTTGCAGATCGCAACTGTTTTATCTGCATGGGATGTCTCAAAAAAGGCCCAGCAAGATGAGGTGTGTATAGTGGCCCGGGAGACAACAGGTGCGGCCTTAGATGGAGTAGGCCGTCTGCTCTCCCCTCTTGTTTGCTCTGCCTCCTCCTCAACCTCAGACCCAACATCTGACTCCATCAAAGACTGAGCATCAGGCCTGGCCTGGGAGACAACAGGTGCGGCCTTAGATGGAGCGGGCCGTCTGCTCTCCCCTCTTGTTTGCTCTGCCTCCTCCTCAAACTCAGACCCAACATCAGACTCCATAAAGGACTGAGCATCAGGCTGGAGTAGATGGCCGACACTGTGGTCAAACAGCTCAGCTGACTCCTCTGCCATGTCTGAAATTGGGTCTAAGGGAGGACATGAGGTGGACATGGACTCATCTGTATTTGTTCTGACAACTGCAGAAGACTGACCACTTTTCTCTGCCTGGGTCACTGTAGTTGCAGATGATGCCGATGATGAGGGTTTGTTCATATAGTCCACCACCTCCTGTACATACTGTGGACGTATAGCTTGGCCACTGCCGGAGAACAATCCAAATGGTGGCCTGGCTGAGGACTGACCACCACGTCCACCCCTGCCTCTAGACACCCTAGAAGCTGTGCCCCTTTCCGCAGCAGGGCCACGTATGCCTTTTCTTGGTCTACCAGGCATATTTCTCAATGATGCGTTGGCAACTGTGTGCGGTGAAAAACGCACACTGCTATGCGACCCACAGTTGTCGCTGGATACAGCACAGCAGTTGCGGTTCACGCACAGTAGCAAAGCCTTTTGCACAGTGGACCTAACGCTTTGAACAACAGGCGTTAGGTTGTCACTGATGCGTTGGCAACTGTGTGCGGTGAAAAACGCACACTGCTATGCGACCCACAGTTGTCGCTGGATACAGCACAGCAGTTGCGTGTCACGCACAGTTGCAAAGGCTTTTGTACAGTGCACCTAACGCTTTGAACAACAGGCGTTAAGTTGTCACTGATGCGTTGGCAACTGTGTGCGGTGAAAAACGCACACTGCTATGCGACCCACAGTTGTCGCTGGATACAGCACAGCAGATGTGTCACGCACAGTAGCAAAGCCTTTTGCACAGTGGACCTAACGCTTTGAACAACAGGCGTTAGGTTGTCACTGATGCGTTGGCAACTGTGTGCGGTGAAAAACGCACACTGCTATGCGACCCACAGTTGTCGCTGGATACAGCACAGCAGTTGCGTGTCACGCACAGTTGCAAAGGCTTTTGTACAGTGCACCTAACGCTTTGAACAACAGGCGTTAAGTTGTCACTGTATTTTGCTGCCTAGCAAGCACGTACACCTGCTGTGATACAGCAGCACTGTGCCACGTGCTCACTAAACAGAACCCTCACACTTTCCCTACAGAAACTAAATTTTCAAATCTAACTAATGTAGTACAAAGTTCCCTAACTACACTAGATATCCCTTTCCACTAAATAGAAAGCTCCATACAGCAGAAGACTGACACTGTCCCTTAAGTTTTTTTTTTTTTTTGTAACTCTAAGAACCAGCACAATTGCTGTATCTAACTACACTGGCTGTAAGCTAAATACAATTCTGCTATATGGAGCTTTAGAACCACTCGATATGTAGGAAATGTGGTGTAGCAAGCAGGAGTCAGACAGAACTGCTTCAACTCTCTTCAACAGGCTCTGGATAACTGTGCTAGGGGTTAGGCGGGGCCATCTTATATAGTGTGGGGCGTATTCACTCCTGATTGGCCTCTGGTCCCCGTAGTCACTCCAATCACGTTCCTAGGAGACTCCTGCCCCCTCATTGGCTTTTGCAGACGTTTCTGGGCCAATCACGGGCTTTTAAAGCCCAGTTCCTGTCCCAGTGCATTTTGGGCGGTTCTGGTGGCCGAATACCGAACTTTTGCCGCAAAAAGTTCGGTATTCGGCCGAATATCGAACATCCAATGTTCGGGTCGAACCGATGGTCGACCCGAACCGTTCGATCATCCCTAATGGTGAATCTTGGCACCCCAGATGTTTTGGAACTACATTTCCCATGATGCTCAATTACACTGCATAGTGCATGAGCATCATGGGAAATGTAGTTTCAAAACATCTGGGGTGCCAAGGTTCGCTATCACTGCCCTAGGGGGTGTTTTTTAACTGTGAGGAGGATGGGCTTATGGAATGCTATTGGCAGGGAAGGGGTTAACCTAGGGGCGATCAAAGGGTTAAATATGTACCTAGGGGCGTGTTTCTAACTGTATGGGGCGGAGCTTGTGAAATGATCACAGAGACCTGTGATCCTATTTAGAAGGATCACAGGCGCTCTGTGATCATTCTAGAGAGAAGAACGGTCAGCTGTGTTTACAACATCTGACCGTCCTTCTCTCTCAGCGGGGAGCGATCGTGGGTGTCAGGAGGCAATCAGAGCCGCCTCCCCCGTGCATCGGAGTCCCCGCTGCCGAGTGGGTGCGGGAGCACGCCGGCGGCGGCGCCCGCTCGCCCCCTAGCTGTAGGCGAGTGACCGATGTAGGTCTACGTCAGTTCGCGTAGGAGGGGCTGCCTGCCGCAGTAAATCGGTGACGGGTGGTCCAGAATTAGTTAAATGTAGCCATACCCCCTAGCTGCAGGCGTGCGACCGACGTATACCTACGGCCGCGGCGGGCGGTCTGAAAGCGGTTAATAAGATATAGTCAATGTAAATGAAAAATGAAATACATCTTTGCAGCACCTCAGAAGCCCCGGTAATTCCTAACCTATCAAAAAATCTTCGCATAATACAGCCAAACTCCAGGAAGTATAACAAAAGTCAATCCTTGCAGGGTAAGAGTGTTGGGGGGGAGGGGAGGGGGGTCACTTACTTGATTCCAAGCTCTCTTCCTTCACTCAAAGCCTTGACAGCATTGCATATCACACTGATGAAAACTTGTTCAATTAGTGGCCTGCAGCACTAATCAGTGTATCAGTGTATTCTGACAGTAGGGAGTCCCCGCTGTCAGAATACAGTGTCCCAGCAGGGGGAATTCCTGCATCCATGTGTACATGCAAGAACCTGTCAATTAGTGATCCGAACAAAAAAAAAACCTGTGCACGAATAACCATTTCAGGCCTGGTTTACATCTCTGCATTTTTTTTTTTAGTGCGTTTTCAGTTTTGCAGAACCACATGGTGGGCAGAAGGAACGGCTGCCCTGGGCACAGCTTATATTGTAGGAATGGGGGCACCACAAGTTCCTTCTACTATAAGGCTGACAGGGGCAGTGACATCGGCATCACTACTTCTGTCACCTCATCACTGGAAGCAGCAAGGAGAGGAGGTGCAGGCTGTGCTCTCTCTTCCCCACTTCATAAGCTTGCACATAATGAAGGGGGGGGGGGGCAATTTGGCATCTTTGGAGGACCTTTCAGTTAAGAGAACTGAAGAAGCCCTTTGTTGGATGTGGTTCTACTTGAACATCTATATATACACACTGGCATAGGTGTGTGCAGCCTATTGCATTGGGTGTGCACCCCAAAACTCAAACATACTGTACATGCATATATATATATATTTTAGCAGAGACCCTAGAGAATAAAATGGCGATCATTGCAATCTTTTATGTCACACTGTATTTGCGCCAAAGTCTTTCAAACGCAGTTTTTTTGGGGAAAAAATACACTTTAACCACTTAAGCCCCGGAAGATTTTACCCCCTTCCTGACCAGGGGGTATTTTGCAATTCGGCACTGCGTGACCTTAACGGACAATTGCGCAGTCGTGCGACTCTGTACCTAAAAGAAATTGACGTCCTTTTTTTCTCACAAACAGAGCTTTCTTTTGGTGGTATTTGATCACCTGTGCGATTTTTTGATCATGCGCTATAAACATAAAAAAAAAAGAGCGTAAATTTTGCAAAAATAACAATATTTTTCACATTTTTTTTATATGAAATTCCCCCCAAAAATTTAAAAATCAAAATTATTTAAAATTTTTGGTCAATTTGTTTTCTGCTACATATGTTTGGTAAAAAAAAATCGCAATAAGTGTATTTTGATTGGTTTGCGCAAAAGTTATTGCATTTACTAAGGGAAAGATTTTTGTTGTTTTTTTTTTAACGAGTAATGGCGGCAATCTGCGATTTTTTTTGCGGGACTGCGACATTGCGGCGGACAGATCGGACCCTTGACTGACATTTTTGACACTTTTGGGGGTACCAGTGACATTACTACAGTAATCAGTGCTATACATATGCACTGTTACTGTAAAAATGACACTGGCAGGGAAGGGGTTAACTTTATTGGAGAGGGAGGGGTTAAGTGTGTCCTAGGGGCGTAACTAAAACCTTCAGGGCCCTGATGCAAGAAACCATGAAGGGCCCCCCAGACCCCTGGCCGGGGCCCTTACCTTCAAGCCCAGGGCTCTTCCCACTAATCCTGGGGCTCTTTACACTCGTTGCATGGCCTTTTATTATGGTCCCGCAGCAGGATTCTTTCACAAGTTCTGCAGTGGGCCCCCTTCCTGCAAACTTGGGGCCTCCCCTCAGTGGTGCAATGCCAGGGTCCGGTCACAAGTGTGACCTTTGCGATCCTGGAAGTTCACCCACTGGTTTGCTACTGGGCCCCCTGGAGCATGGGGCCCGGTAGCGATTGCAACCCCTGCAACCCCTGTAGTTACGCCCCTGGTGTGTCCCTAGGGGCGTGTTTCTAACTGTAATTGGATGTGGCTGTGTGTGTAACAGCACAGATCAATGGTCCTACATAGCAGGACCGAGTGATCTGTGCTTTTACACAGGGGAGAGTGACAGGCGGCTTTGTTTACATCAGCCGCCTGCCTTTCTCCCTCTCCACCCGACGATCGCGAGTGACCGGCTGACATCGGGTCCACCGGTCACACGCGCGGGCTTCCTAGTGAACAAGCGGGGGCGGGAGCGCGCCTATTGGCTCCCAGGCTAGTGACGTACCGGTACGTCACTTTGCCTGGGAGGGGCTGACCGCCGCCGTATATAGTCGGGCGGCGGTCGGCAAGTGGTTAATGAATTTAAAAAAACCTAAACAGTAAAGTTAGCCCAATTTTTTGTATAATGTAAAAGATGATGTTATGCAGAGAATCGTGATCTTTATTCTAAGCAAAAAAATTGTGATTCTCATTTTATCCATAATCGTGCAGCTCTAGTATACAGTATATATACTGTGTGCGTGTGTGTGTATGCATGAGTGTCTTTGTGTGTGTGTATATATATATATATATATATATATATACATATATATGCATGTACAGTATGTTTGAGTTTTGGGATGCACACCCAATGCAATAGGCTGCACACACCTATGCCAGTGTGTATATATACTGTAGATGTTCCAGTAGAACCACTTCCAACAAAGGGCTTCTTCAGTTCTCTTAACAGAATGGTCCTCCAAGAGTTTTCCTAGTTGATTCATGCAAACCACTGTGGCAGAGTGTGTGTGTGTGTGAGGGGGTCCTCCCTACGCCAAAGTGCCGGAATGCAGGATCAGGCAGTCATCCCCAGGGTACCTATAAGGGAGCGATTATACATTTTCAAAATTATCTTTTAAATATTGGTTTCTGAAACTAAAAAAATTCACCCTTTTCAAAACCCACCATATCTCTAGGAGACTTATTTGACCTATCTTCTTCTGTCATATTTTTTTTCTACATTTTGTTTCAATCTCCAGTTCACGCTTTTAGAGTTCTGATGTGTTTTATATTCATCCAATGTTGACACACTCTCCTCAATCAAACATTTTAGTTCTTCCAGCTGAATTATTTCCTCTATAATCAAATTCCTAACCTCGGGGCTGTGTACTGTACACTCTTCAATCCAGCCTTTCAAGAACCTTTCATTCTGAAGGTTCTCTGCAGATATTGTGAGACCCTTATGAAGGGTTATTATTTGGGGCTTTAAAAACTTTTAGCAGCATTTTTAGAGATTGGGCCCTGATATATTGGGGTACTCCCAGGATTATAAAGACATATCTGCCTAATTTAATACAGTGTGGTTGAGTAAAGGGTATTTGGAACATTATGCCAGCCATCAGAAAGAGCTTGCCAGCTGTGATGTCCTTTTCTGGGATGTGACTGTTTAATAAATCGTTGGTCCCCTTTATGGAGTTCCCTGGTGTGCTGGTGGTTTATCCTTTGCTCTGAGCCCTAAGGCCCATGCACATGTCCATAGGAGGTATAGGAGCAGAAAAAAATTTGCAAGAATAAGCACATGTACTTTGCATGTGCTCGAATGTACAGGAATGTCCACCACAGTTACTGGTGCCTAGGAGACTATTTAAACCGAAGGTCTGCATAGGATCATAGCGGAATGGTCAATCAGTCTGAGATCTGTAATTCATGATGCTGAACCTTATGCTTGAGCTTGACTCAGGTATTGCACAGTATCAGGGCCTGGCACTGTGCTTTCCAGAGTGGAATGTTGTAGTTCTGGTGTTCACCTTGTAGCCAGCAGATCCCAGTAATCAGTTTCCACCTGATGCTGGCTGTTGGGAGGGTATTCAGGTCCTTCCCTACTAGTACCTCTCGCTCCAGTGTTATGTCAGGAATCAGCAGCAGAGATGGCCAAATCTACATAGCTACAGCCAGGAAACTGGGACCAGACTGTGTACCATCCAAACACACAGTAAGCATACAAATATAAGCAAGTCAAAAAGCCAGTGACAGAATACCTAACTAATTAACCTAATGAGCAGAAAGCCTAACTAACTCGATACAATATATACAAAATGGGGAACACAGTAAAGCAGTCGGAAACGAGCAGGAAGCAGATGGGAATAGGGAACCAAAACTGGGAACAGGAACAAGGGGGAACAGGTATGAGGCAGCAGCGTACACGGTATTGGGCAGGAACAAGATCAGGATCAATGGCAAACAGAATCTGGCAGCTGCAAAACAGTGAAACGGGAGGCACTAGTAGGAGGGGGCCTAAATAACCTCCCAGCAGCCAGCATCAGACTCCCAGCAATACAGATAAAAAAAAATAAAAAACGGTGTAGGGTCCTCCCCTCCCAGTCCATACCAGGCCCTTCAGATCTGGTATGCATTATAGGGTAACCCCATGCCAAAATTGGGATCCCCCCAAAATCCATACCAGGTCCTTATCCAAGAATGCAGCCTGGCAGGTCAGGAAAGGGGGGGGGGGATGAGCGAGCTACATACCCTCAACATAGGGGGTGGGTGCTTTGAGGCGGGGGGGCTCTTATCGGAATCTGGAAACCCCCTTTAACAAGGGGGCCCTCCCAGGTTTTGCTCTCCCCATGTGAATAGGTATCGGGTACAAAGTACCTGTACACATTCACCAAAAAAGTGTAAAAAGTAAAATCCACAGAACACAGTCCTTTATTAAAGAGGGAAAAAAAATAGTGTCCCTCGTTGTAAATCCATCATCAATCACGACACCCACTGGACCTGAAAAATAGAAAAAAATTACAAAACGCTTCCGTCTCTTAAGAGGCTACTCATCGTATGCCCGCTCTTCAGCATTGACAGGTCTTTTATAGGCAAGGGGCGGGGCCACCCGGCTACGTCCCTCAGTGGCATCTTTCTTTCTGACATCACGTTAAAGGGGGCTCCCAGATTCTGATAATCCCCGCATTCACAGATCCCCCACAACCACAGCCCAGGGTTGTCGGCAAGAGACCCTTGTCCCCATCAACATGGGGACAAGTTGCTTTGGGGGGGCACCCCAAATCACCCTCCCCATGTTGAGGTCAAGCTGCCTGTTATGGTTCAGGAGGGGGATGTAAGGGTCTGGTATGGATTTGAGGGGGGGACCCCCACGCCTTTTTTTTTTTTATTCTGCCATGGGGTTCCCCTTAACCACTTAAATACAGGGCACTTTCAACCCCTTCCTGCTCAGACCAATTTTCAGCTTTCAGTGCTCATTGGCATCTATGGGAAATATTGAACAGCTTGGTATGGCACTGCTCCTGGTCTTTAACATTGGCGTCTATGGGAAATATTGGTCAGCTTGACACGGCACTGCTCCCGAACCATGAGTGACAAGGACACCAAACTTGGGGAGCACCGAGAGGGGACTCAGGACTACAACATTTCCATTCATTTGAAAAGTGGGGTATGCCAGTGCACTACACTGACTGCACTAAACTTACTGAATTCACTATCCACTAACTACCTGCCTAATCTCTATTGTCACACACTATACCCGGCTGCCGTGTAAGCAGCAGCCTTATATAATGTGGGGCCTGGACTTAGCCCCTGACCCATGATTGGCTAAAGGCACCCTGCCTTTGGCCAATCATGGCTCTGACGGGACATTGTGCTGTGATTGGCCAAAGCATAGAGGTCAGGTGCATGCTTTGGCCAATCATCAGCAGTCAATGCACTGCAACAGCGGAGTGCATTATGGGGTGCTCATCGGCAGACGGACTTCCTGCAGAGTGCCCAATTTTTTGTGTGTTCAGAGAACAAATGAACAGCTGATGTTCGAGACGACCTTAGTTTGACTCGAACACAGAGCCCATCCCTACTTGTGACCCGGCTCTGCTCACTACTGGAGTCGGTGAAGTCCACCACCCACTGAACTGATACCATCTAGGTGCCCTACCATACTGTACTGTGCTTGTCTGATACCATATCTCTCAAGTTCCAGTCTTCAGTTCCAGTTCCATGGTACCTGTGCCCTTCCAACATCATTGCACACCCGGTCCCAAATTTCAGGGGAGCTCGGAAAGGAATTGTGCAAAAGACCTCCTTCATCATCTCGGGCCCCTCACATAAAAAGATATGTGACAAGGATTTTTTTTTTTTGTAAATTTAACTACCCTACAAAGCTCATGACTTGTCTATGCACAATTACAGAAGTATTATAATTCAATGCATCCAAAAATCAACATACACAGATCCTTAACCTCCCCAACCTCCCCCATTGGAAACGTGTGCATAGACTTCAACATGCTACTACTTGTAATTTTCACATTCTACTCACTTTTCTTATACTACCTCCAACACCCACCTACCGACATGTGCACGAAATGGAAAGTGGACTTTCCCGACTCTATTACCCCTGAGGAATGAGATAGAGCCATCTCGTTAACACACAAACTCTCTAGTTCATGTAAAATTTAAGAATGTTGAACAGCATAAAAATCCGAAAATTGGTCTGGGCAGGAAGGGGTGTAACTGCCCTGTAAGGAAGTGGTTAACTATTGAAACATGGGACTAAATATTCCATGGGTAATCATGCTCAGCTCAATGGTATAGTGGTTATTGTTCCTATCTATAAACACTGAGAGCATGAGTTCAAATCCCAAGTGTGCCATCACCTCCTTAAATTTTAGACAGCTGTAAATAAATACTGAAACTTGGCAAATGCATAATTGCACCCTGCACATATGCATGTCTGTTTATTGAATATGCATGTCTGTTTCCTGAATATACATGGCCATTGACATGCAATTTTAGGTGATGTAGCCAATGTATTACTATGTGGCAAAACAAATAATGACACACAACTGTGAACACACAGGGTGTTAGCATGGTTGGGCCTTGAACTCATGACCTAGCAATCTTTGTCTATGAGCATAGACCACTACACCAAAGTGCTGAATACAATCAGACATGCCTGAAAGTTTCAGATGAATAAAGAATGAAGATTGATAATTAGACAGCTGTGTAGTCTGCTATTAGTAAATCTAAAGGTTAAAACACATAAGATACATAACTATACCTTAAAAATAAAATAAACCATAATAGATGACATTGCTGTGTAATAGTGATTCAGAATAGACAAATTTCCTTTTATGAAAAACACAAACGGAATTTGATTAACTGCAAACCCGAATTCACTTTTTGGTTAACTCCAAACCTGAATTCACTATAGCACCTAGTTGAAGGCAAAGGTGGGGGACTTGAGTCACATGACTTGACTTAAGTCAGACTTAAGTCACCAGTTTAAGGACTTGAGACTTGCTTGACTAAAATTAATAAAAGACTCGACTTGTATGACTTGAGACATATGCCTGTTGAGTTTGGGGAGTCTCCCCACTATGTCCAATGAGGGCTCTTATTGAACAGTGGAGGAAACCTGACCAATAGCAAACCAGTGCTTGTATCTCTCCCAGAGGGCAGATTCTGCTGCAATGCATCCTGGGAGGAGGTATAAGTCTAAGGGGAACACATGGTGCAGCGTCTTTGGTGGGGAGCAGAGTCCCAGGAGGAGGGTGACGGCTGTCTCTCCTCCTGTCAATGTGAGGAAAGTGTCCTGGGCAGCCGGCCTAGAGGACGGAAGGTAGAGCTGAGCTGCAGAGAGGGATCCAGAGTGCTGAGGACCGAGTGGAGCTGCTGGGCAGAGGTTTCCAGGAAAGCAGTGTCGTGAGTACTGTAAACTGCCCCGGGGTCTGCCTAGGAGAGGGGACCACTCCAGAAGGTCAGAGGGATCCAGGAGCCAGCTAACCAGTAGAGGAGGCTTAGAAAGGGAGTGCCAGAGTCTAACCCCTGAAGATAAGTGTGTGAGAGAGGGTGCCAGCGTGGGCCCTGAAGCGTACAAGTGTTCAGCAGTGCAGCAGTGATAAAGTAGCTACCTCAGCAAGGAGTGACAAAGGGAGCTTCAAAAGGACTTTGAGTCACAAGGAGGTGATCAGAAGTCAGTTCAGAGTTAACAGGCAGCAGGCCAGCGTTAACCGGCGTTGACTGGCATTAAGCCAGCTTTAAGTCAGCACCAACAGGCAATTTTCAGTTTTCCCCAGCGAATTGTGTATAGTTGAGCCAAAGGAGTGTCCCGCTCATCCCTTCTCCTATCCAAATTCTCAATAAATATAAAAAACCCAAAGATACTGGACTGGTCATTGTCTCAGTGCTCGCAATTGGAGAACATGCTTAAATGTGCTGTTGTTGCTAGCGGTAACCCAGGCAAACCCACATCCAGCACAATGGCTGGGAAATCTGCTACATACTGTATGTAACTATGCAAAATTCTGTCTGAGATTATGAGAGATTCTGAGACATGTTCATAACTAAATAAAATTGTTTTGTTTCGTTTAGATTCGTTAATCTAGTTATTTAGTTTCTGTAAATTCAGTTGACTAATATAATTCATATCCGGGATTCGTATTTGGAATTCATATTTCTTTTATGTCTTTTTAGTATTTTGTTCAAATTTACTGATTTTTTTCGATTTGAAATGTTTGAATGGATGAATTTTATGTTCGGTATTTTATTAACTCGTATATACAAAGGTGCATGGGGGAGCTCATGACCTGTGGAGATCATGGCTGTGGATGTGGTATACTTGGACAGAGGGGTGTCTGTGGACGTGGTATACTTGGACAGAGAGGTGGCTGTGGACGTGGTATACTTGGACAGAGGGGTGGCTGTGGATGTGGTATACTTGGTGTAACGGAACAGGGCACCCCTGAGCGGGTACCTCCGTTGACAGATGCTCCTAGTGCTTCCCGAGGGCTCCAAGCACTCCACCAGTGTAACGTTCATGCGTTTTTGTTAGTGGATTGATTTACAGCTGCAGAATTATTACACTCAGTAGCCTTGTAGAGAATCTGTTGAACAAACATATCCAACTCTCAGGACTTCATCACCGTGTACAGCCTGTTATATACCATATATATTAATAGATGTTAATGGAGGGATAGAATATATGAGAATGTATAGATGAGGGACAGGCTATTGTATGGTGAGCACTAGAAGTAGTATTAGGAGAGTTTGCAGGTGATGGTAAAGCAGATAGGTTCTGATGTCAAGTATAGTGCAGATGGTAAGAGGACACAGATGGAGTATACTTAGACAGAGTAACCTAGTGCAAGGATAGTTGAAGGTAGTCCCAAGAGCTAACAGTCTATGCAGATGATAGCGAATAGATAGATACAGATAGTCTTGGTAATTGCAGTAGATGACAGTAGGAGATTGGTTAGTAAGAATCCCCTGTGGGGTACTTATCACTTAGATAGGTTTAGGAGTAACAGTGTCCATTGGAGAAGGGTGATCCCGTAGCGAGATACGGATCACCAGCGAGGTTTCCGGCTTCAGTTCAGCAAGGGAGAATGTCAGCAGCTCCGACTTCACAGGCGTAGGTGCGATGAACATGTGGGTTTGAACGAGCGATGAGTGAGAGCAAACCGGCGATTGAAATAGCCGCTCATAGCGGCGCTCTGCAATGATGTCATCTGGTCTTAAAGGTATATGCGTCCCTTGTTACACAAGATGGGACGCAATTAGGAGAGGAGAAATATGGAGACAAGGGTACCAGAGGTACCAGAACATTACAGTACCCCCCCCCTTAAGGCCGGCTCCGGAAGGCCTCTAGAACTGGTTTTTCCGGATATTTCAAGTGGAAATTGCGAATCAGTCTAGGGGCATGTATATCGGAGGTATCCAGCCAGGTGTCATCTTGGGGCCCATAGTTCTTCCATCGTACAAGATACTGAAGTCTTCTTCTATAAAAACGGGAATCCAAAATTTCTTTTATCTCAAATTCTTCTCCGCCCTCCACTTGTACAGGAGGTGGAGGTGAGATAGTAGGCCTTATTCCTTGGTTAGGAACATGGGGCTTCAGTAGAGACACATGGAAGACAGGATGTATCTTGAGGTCTACTGGCAATGTGAGTTGTACTGCAGCTTTTCCAATAAGCTTCTCTATTGGAAAAGGTCCCAGAAATAGAGGTCCAAGTTTTTTACTAGGGATTTTTAGTCTCAGATTTTTTGTAGAAAGCCAAACAAGATCCCCAATGGCATATTGGGGAGAGGGTTTCCTACGGAGGTCGTAGTATTTTTTTTTGTTGTCTATGAGCATGGGATATGGTATTGTTGAGTAATCCCAGAGAATCCTTTATCTGGGCAAGATAATCAGATGCCACTGGATTACTTGATGGCAAGATACGTGGAGGAAGGAGTGTGGGATGAAACCCATAATTCAGGTAAAACGGACTTTGCTTAGTAGTGCTATGAGTAGCGTTGTTATAGGCGAATTCCGCCAGTGGGAGGAGATCTGCCCAATCGTCCTGTAGATACGAAGTATAGCAACGCAGGTACTGTTCAATGCACTGGTTAACTCTCTCTGTCTGTCCGTTGGTCTGAGGGTGGTATGGAGAGGTAAGTTTACGCTCTATTCGCAGTATCTGACATAGAGCTAGCCAAAACTTTGAGATGAATTGTGAACCACGGTCAGACAGCAGTGTTTTTGGAATACCATGTAACTTAAAGACATGTTTCACAAGTAATTCTGCTGTTTGTTTGGATGAAGGTAGTTTTCGGATAGGAGTGAAATGTGCCATCTTGGTCAGATGGTCCACTGACACCAAGATGGTGTTGAATCCTTTGGAAGGTGGTAGTTCCACTATGAAGTCTAAGGATACCACTTCCCACGGAACCTGGGGTATCGGTAAACTACAAAGTAACCCCGATGGTTTCGTGTTGTCAATTTTAGACCTTGCACAGATATCACAAGATGAAACAAACTTTTTTACGGTTGTCTTCATGTCTGGCCACCAAAATTGCCTAGTGAGTAGATTGAGAGTTTTAGTCATACCCATATGTCCTGCCATAGGTACATCATGCGACAATTCTAAGATCTTGGTTCGCATAGTAGGGGGTATGTATAATTTATTGTTGTAGTAGAGGAAGCCTTCTGCGTCAGTAGTTAGTTGTGGTGGAGGTGAATCCAATCCTATGCTGTGCAAAATCTCCTCCTTCAGTGAGTGAACGACTCCGATAATACGTTCAAGTGGTATTATAGGAACTGAGGGAACCTCGGTAGAATCTTTCTCGGCTAGTCGTGAAAGTGCATCCGCTTTTTTATTTTTGTCTGCGGGCGTGTAAGTCACTAAAAAATTAAATCTCAGAAAGAATAACGACCACCGTACCTGCCGGTGGGAAAGAGTTCTATTAGTCTGAAGGTATTGAAGGTTTTTGTGATCAGTATATATCAGAATTGGCAATTGAGTGCCCTCAAGTAGATGTCTCCAATTCTCTAATGCCAGTTTTATGGCTAATAACTCCTTCTCACCTACTGGGTAGTTCACCTCGGGGCTACTTAATGACTTTGAAAAGAAAGCAACTGGGTGAAGAGGTGAGGTGTTTGTTGGTCGTTGTGAGAGAACTGCTCCTACTGCCATATTAGACGCATCTACCTCCAAGATGTATTGAAGGGATGGGTCTGGATGGCATAGTATGGGGGCAGTAGTAAAGCTTGATTTCAGTAGAGAGAATGCTCCATTTGCTTCTTTTGACCAATTAAATGGTTTCTTCGTGCTTGTAAGTTGTGTGAGAGGTTTCACAATCGCAGAGAAGTTCTTAATGAATTTCCTATAGTAATTAGAGAATCCTAGGAACCTTTGTAATTCTTTGCGAGTGGTTGGCACAGGCCAATCCAGAATGCAGGATATTTTGCTCATGTCCATTTTGATTCCACTTTTAGATATAATATACCCTAGGAATAGTACTTCCTCTTTATGAAACAAACATTTCTTTGCTTTAACATATAAGTTATGTGCAAGTAGTCTTGACAACACAAGTCTCACATGTTTTATGTGTTCAGGTAAGGAATGAGAATAGATAAGTATATCGTCCAAATATACTACCACACAAACATCAAGCAAGTCTCGGAATATCTCATTTATAAACCGTTGGAAGGCTGCGGGAGCATTACATAGCCCAAATGGCATCACAAGGTACTCAAACAGTCCGTATCTGGTTCTGAATGCCGTCTTCCATTCATCCCCTTTACGGATTCGAATTAAATTGTATGCCCCTTTTAGGTCCAATTTTGAAAAGAAAGAAGCCCCACGCACCTGTTCGATAAGTTCAGGAATAAGGGGTAAAGGATAACGATCCTTTATTGTGATGGCATTTAATTGTCTGAAATCAATGATAGGCCTAAGGCTAGAGTCCTTATTGCGGACAAAGAAAAGCCCAGCAGCAGTGGAGGAAGTAGAAGGTCGGATAAATCCTTTTGCCAAGTTCTCATCCAGATACTCCTTAAGATGAGAGAGTTCATCCTGTGAGAGAGGATAAACATGTCCGAAAGGCAACTTGCTATTAGGGAGTAAATCGATACAACAATCATAGTCCCTGTGAGGAGGTAGCATTTGAGCGTTTTTCTCAAGGAAAACCTCCGATAAATCCTGATAACACTTAGGAATAATGTCATCCGGCAGTACAGACAGGATCCTATCATGTGTGGGGAGGTTACACGTCGTCTCACAATAGTGAGAAGAGAAGGCTAACGTTCTTGTTTTCCAATCGATGATTGGTTGATGTATGTGTAACCAGGGAAGTCCCAAAATGATTGGAAAATGTGGTGAAGTTAATACATCAAAGGTGGTGGTCTCCACATGAGACTCGTCAGCAGTTACAAGAAGTGCCTGTGTCTGACTGGTGATAGGACCAGAGGATAAAGGGGTACCGTTAATAAAACTAACGGAGACAGGTTTGGGTTTTGAAACAATAGGTATTTTATTAAGGGAGACAAAACAAATGTCAATGTAGTTTCCACAAGATCCGGTGTCAATCATAGCCTTGGTGGTGATCCTAGTTTGGTCCCACTGCAATGTTAATTGAACAAAAAGATAGGGATTAGAAAAGGAAGTTGTGAGTCCCCCTAGCAAGACATTTGAACACTCACCCTCTTATCTGCGGACAAGAGGACAGCCGTTTATCAAATGATTCGGGGATGCGCAGTACATGCAGAGATGTTCGGTCTTCCTTCTGGCACGTTCAGAAAGGGTCAGAGGTGGGCGTATCATTCCTACTTCCATAGGAGTAGGGTCAGCAGGCAACATCCGAGAAGGACTGGAAAATGGTGAGCCCATCTTCTCAGCCTTTCTTTCTCGTAGTCGTCTGTCAATATTGATACTGGTCTGTATCAGTCCCTCTAGAGTGCCAGGTAAATCCGCTCGGGCGAGCTCGTCTTTAACCACTTAAGCCCCGGAGGATTTGGCTGCTAAACGACCAGAGGGCATTTTGCGATTCGGCACTGCGTGACTTTAACGGACAATTGCGCGGTCGTGCGACGCTGTACCGAAACGAATTTGGCGTCCTTTTTTTCCCACAAACAGAGCTTTCTTTTGGTGGTATTTGATCACCTGTGCGATTTTTTGATCACGCGCTATAAACAAAAAAAGAGCGTAAATTTTGCAAAAATAGCAATATTTTTCCCTTTTTTTTATATGAAATTCCCCCAAAAAAAAATGTAAAAATCAAAATTTTTTAATATTTTCGGCCAATTTGTTTTATGCTACCTATGTTTGGTAAAAAAAATCGCAAAAAGCGTATTTTGATTGGTTTGCGCAAAAGTTATTGCGTTTACTAACAAAGGGAAAGATTTTTGTCATTTTTGTTGTTTTTTTTTTTAACGCGTAATGGCGGCGATCTGCGATTTTTTTTGCGGTACTGCGACATTGCGGCGGACAGATCGGACCCTTGACTGACATTTTTGACACTTTTGGGGTTACCAGTGACATTTCTACAGTAATCAGTGCTATACATATGCACTGTTACTGTAAAAATGCACTGGTAGTGAAGGGGTTAACTTTATTTGAGAGGGAGGGGCTGTGTGTGTCCCTAGGGGCGTGATTCTAACTGTGATTGGCTGTGGCTTCAACTGTATGCAGAGTGATCAATGGATCTACATAGTAGATCCATGTGATCAGCTCTCATACAGAGAGGAGAATGACAGGCAGCTTGTTTACACAAGCTGCCTGACTATCTCCCTCTCCCCCGCCGATCGCAGAGTGGCCGGCGGCGATCGGGTCCGCCGGTCACGCGCGCGGGGGGGTCCGTGACCACGCGGGAGCGGGAGCGCGCCTCCGGCGGCGCGCGCTCGCTCCCTAAACCCTCACAGGCGAGCGACGTAGACCTACGTCACTTTGCCTGTGAGGGGCTGACCGCCCACGTAGATAGTCGTGCGGCGGTCGGCAAGTGGTTAACGGCCTCAGATAGGCCGAGTCTAAACTGCGTTCGCAAAGATGTGTAGTTCCACCCTGAATCAGGGGACCATCTTTTAAAATTCGCCACAAAATCTTCAACAGGTCTCCTTCCTTGTTTTAAGGCCCGTAATTGGGTGTCAGCGGTACTCTGCTTGTTGGGGTCTTCATATAAACTAGCGAGTTGTGCTAGAAATAAGGGATAAGATTTAAGGAGTGGATCATCCTTTTCAAAGAGAGCATCTGCCCAGGCCCGGGGTTCACCCGTTAAATAGGAGATGATGGTACAAACCTTAATTTGGTCAGTGGTGTAGGTTAGAGGTTTTAACAAAAAAAACAATCAACATGCGTTTTTAAATTCACGGAATTTGCTCCGATCACCAGAAAACACCATGGGAGGGTTTATCTTAGGCTCACGGGGCTGAGCAGCAGGAGGCTGTGTGAGACGGCCAAGCTGCTGTCTCAAGGTCTGATTTTCATTTTGCACCTCTGTAAGCGCAAGGATCAATGCATCTACTTGCTGTTTTAATTGTAGTACATGAGTGGATAATTCTGCTGAATCCATATTTTTTTTTAAAGGCTCGTTCAATCTGTAACGTTCATGCGTTTTTGTTAGTGGTTAGTGGATGGATTTACAGCTGCAGAATTATTACACTCAGCAGCCTTGTAGAGAATCTGTTGAACAAACATATCCAACTCTCAGGACTTCATCACAGTGCACAGCCTGTTATGCAATATACATATACTCAATCAGATGTTTAATGGAGGGATAGAATATATGAGAATGTATAGATGAGGGACAGGCTATTGTATGGTGAGCACTAAGAGTAGTATTAGGAGAGTTGCAGGTGATGGTAAAGCAGATAGGTTCTGATGTCAAGTATAGTGCAGATGGTAAGAGGACACAGATGGAGTATACTTAGACAGAGTAACCTAGTGCAAGGATAGTTGAAGGTAGTCCCAAGAGCTAACAGTCTATGCAGATGATAGCGAATAGATAGATACAGATAGTCTTGGTAATTGCAGTAGATGACAGTAGGAGATTGGTTAATAAGAATCCCCTGTGGGGTACTTATCACTTAGACAGGTTTAGGAGTAACAGTGTCCATTGGAGAAGGGTGATCCCGTAGCGAGATACGGATCACCAGTGAGGTTTCCGGCTTCAGTTCAGCAAGGGAGAATGTCAGCAGCTCCGACTTCACAGGAGTAGGTGCGGTGAACATGCGATTGAAATAGCCGCTCATAGCGGCGCTCGGCAATGATGTCATCCGGTCTTAAAGGTATATGCGTCCCTTGTTACACAAGATGTGACGCAATTAGGAGAGGAGAAATATGGAGACAAGGGTACCAGAGGTACCAGAACATTACAACCAGACACCGTAAGCACTTCAGACTCCACGAACCGCCGCAGCTTGGTTAGGGTCTTGGCATCTCCTATCCACCGTGGACCTACGACAAGGCTCCAGGTTCCTGTGGGTGAACTTCTCTTTCCCCAGAGAGTGCAGCACGAACACGCTCTTACACAAGCTCTTACAAGAGCTCAGTGATTATCCAAGGGAGTATGGAGGACATAGCAATCCCTTGCAGCAGATTCACCCAATAAGAGACAGAACTCTAGATTGAGGGTGAAGGAACTCAAAACAACTTTATTGAACAAGACTTATATACAGAATTTGGAACATCCTGCCCCCAACAACCGCTTTCCTATTGGTCAATTGTAAAGTACCTGTGGTCTCCTTCAGGTCCTCCTTAGCCATGCAAATGAGGACTTGAAAATGAGTCAGCAGGGATTGGTCAGATAGCTTGACCAGAAGGACTGCCATGTGCAATGAGACAGAAACCCCCAGGGGGCAATCAATGTACACAATAGCCAGACACAGAACAATGGGAGGTCATTAGCACTTACAATGAGACAGGGCAATCCACATTCCCTCCCAATACACAAACAAAAGGAAAACCTTGCTGACATTGAAAGATATGTAATATACACAGCATTTAGGAATTACAGATTTCATGGCAAATGGGAATAAATCTTAATATTTCTATATGGAGATATTGCTGGCAAATATGAAGCAATCCAAACCATTACTTATCTGTCTTTAAATTCCAGTGATGGTGAATACCGTCACACTTGGACAGAGAGGTGCCTGTGAACGTGGTATACTTGGACAGAGGGGTGTCTGTGGATGTGGTATACTTGGACAGAGGGGTGGCTGTGGACGTAGTATACTTGGACAGAGGAGTGGCCGTGGTATACTTGGACAGAGGGGTGGCTGTGGACGTGGTATAATTGGACAGAGGAGTGGCTGTGGACGTGGTATACTTGGACAGAGGGGTGGCTGTGGACGTGGTATACTTGGACAGAGGGGTGGCTGTGGACGTGGTATACTTGGACAGAGGGGTGGCTGTGGACGTGGTATACTTGAACAGAGGGGTGTCTGTGGACGTGGTATACTTGGACAGAGGGGTGTCTGTGGACGTGGTATACTTGGACAGAGGGGTGGCTGTGGATGTGGTATAATTGGACAGAGGGGTGGCTGTGGACGTAGTATACTTGGACAGAGGAGTGGCTGTGGACATGGTATACTTGGACAAAGGGGTGGCTGTGGACGTGGTATACTTGGACAGAGGGGTGGCTGTGGATGTGGCATACTTGGACAGAGGGGTGGCTGTGGAGGTGGTATACTTGGACAGAGGGGTGGCTGTGGAGGTGGTATACTTGGACAGAGGGGTGGCTGTGGACGTGGTATACTTGGACAGAGGGGTGAATGTGGACGTGGTATACTTGGACAGAGGGGTGGCTGTGGACGTGGTATACTTGGACAGAGGGGTGGCTGTGGACGTGGTATACTTGGACAGAGGGGTGGCTGTGGACGTGGTATACTTGGACAGAGGGGGGCTGTGGACGTGGTATACTTGGACAGAGGAGTGGCTGTGGACATAGTATACTTGGACAGAGGGGTGAATGTGGACGTGGTATACTTGGACAGAGGGGTGGCTGTGGACGTGGTATACTTGGACAGAGGGGTGGCTGTGGACGTGGTATACTTGGACAGAGGGGTGGCTGTGGACGTGGTATACTTGGACAGAGGGGGGCTGTGGACGTGGTATACTTGGACAGAGGAGTGGCTGTGGACATAGTATACTTGGACAGAGGGGGGGCTGTGGACGTGGTATACTTGGACAGAGGAGTGGCTGTGGACGTAGTATACTTGGACAGAGGGGGGGCTGTGGACGTGGTATACTTGGACAGAGGGGGGGCTGTGGACGTGGTATACTTGGACAGAGGGGGGGCTGTGGACGTGGTATACTTGGATTTTGCAAAAGCGTGTGACACAGTTCCCCACACATGGATAATGTGTAAGGTAAAGTCTACTGGCTTGGAAAGATTGGTTTGTAATTGGATAGAAAATTGGCTAAAAGATAGAATTCAGAGAGTAGTGGGTAATGATTCTTACTCTGAATGGTGGAAGGGTATCAGTGGTGTACCCCAAGGTTCAGTGTTGGGACCCTTACTTTTTAATATCTTTATAAATTATATCAGGCCTGGGATTAAAAGTACCATTTTAGTATTTGCAGATGACACCAAGCTTTGCAGTGATATAACTTCCTTACAGGATGTCTCCAACTTACAATCTGACCTCAATGCACTGTTTCATTGGGTAACTATGTGACACATGAGGTTTAATGTTGATAAATGTAAAGTTATGCACTTGGGGGGTAAGAATATCCATGCATCATACATACTAGGGGGAGTAGAACTGGGGGAATCCATAGCGGAGAAGGACCTGGGGGAATCCATAGCAGAGAAGGATCTGGGGGAATCCATCACGCAGAAGGATCTGGAGGAATCCATAACGGAGAAGGATCTGGGGGAATCCATAGCCGAGAAGGATCTGGAGGAATCCATAACGGAGAAGGATCTGTAGGAATCCATAGCGGAGAAGGATCTGGGGGAATCCATAGCGGAGAAGGATCTGGAGGAATCCATAGTGGAGAAGGATCTGGGGGAATCCATAGCAGAGATGGATCTGGGGGAATCCATAGCGGAGAAGGATCTGGGGGAATCCATAGTGGGGAAGGATCTGGGGGAATCCATAGCGGAGAAGGATCTGGGGGAATCCATAGCGGAGAAGGATCTGGGGGAATCCATAGCAGAGATATATCTGGGGGAATCCATAGCGGAGAAGGATCTGGGGGAATCCATAGCGGAGAAGGATCTGGGGGAATCCATAGTGGGGAAGGATCTGGGGGAATCCATAGCGGAGAAGGATCTGGGGGAATCCATAGCGGAGAAGGATCTGGGGGAATCCATAGCAGAGATGGATCTGGGGGAATCCATAGCGGAGAAAGATCTGGGGGAATCCATAGTGGAGAAGGTTCTGGGGGAATCCATAGTGGGGAAGGATCTGGGGGAATCCATAGCGGAGAAGGATCTGGGGAAATCCATAGAGGAGAAGGATCTGGGGGAATCCATAGCAGAGAAGGATCTGGGGGAATCCATAGCGGAGAAGGATCTGGGGGAATCCATAGCAGAGAAGGATCTGGGGGGTTCTGGTAGATCATAAGCCTAATAATAGCATGCAATGCCAAGCTGCGGTTTACAAAGCAAGCAAAGTCCTTTCTTGTACAAGAGAGGCATGGACTCCAGAGAGAGAGATATCATCTGTACAAATCATTAGTAAGACCTCATCTGGAATATGAAGTTCAGTTTTGGGCTCCAGTTCTTAAAAAGGATATCGGGGAACTGGAGAAAGTGCAGAGAAGGGGAACCAAACTGATAAGAGGAATGGAGGACCTCAGCTATGAGGAGAGATTAGAGGAACTGAATGTATGTTCTCTTGAGAAGAGTAGATTAAGGGGGGATATGATCTCCATGTATAAATACATAAGCGGGGGGATATGATCTCCATGTATAAATACATAAGGGGGGATATGATCACCATGTATAAATACATAAGGGGGGATATGATCTCCATGTATAAATACATAAGGGGGGATATGATCTCCATGTATAAATACATAAGGGGGGGGATATGATCGCCATGTATAAATACATAAGGAGGGATATGATCTCCATGTATAAATACATAAGGGGGGGATGTGATCTCCATGTATAAATACATAAGGGGGGATATGATCTCCATGTATAAATACATAAGGGGGATATGATCTCCATGTATAAATACATAAGGGGGGATATGATCACCATGTATGAATACATAAGGGGGGATATAATTTCCATGTATAAATACATAAGGGGGGGATATGATCTCCATGTATAAATACATAGGGGGGGGATATGATCACCATGTATAAATACATAAGGGGGGGGATATGATCTCCATGTATAAATACATAAGGGGGGATATGATCTCCATGTATAAATACATAAGGGGGGATATGATCTCCATGTATAAATACATAAGGGGGGGATATGATCACCATGTATAAATACATAAGGGGGATATGATCTCCATGTATAAATACATAAGGGGGGATATGATCTCCATGTATAAATACATAAGGGGGATATGATCACCGTGTATAAATACATAAGGGGGGATATGATCTCCATGTATGAATACATAAGGGGGGATATAATTTCCATGTATAAATACATAAGGGGGGATATGATCTCCATGTATGAATACATAAGGGGGGATATAATTTCCATGTATAAATACATAAGGGGGGATATGATCTCCATTTATAAATACATAAGGGGGATATGAGCTCCATGTATAAATACATAAGGGGGGGGGATATGAGCTCCATGTATAAATACATAAGGGGGGGGGGGGGATATGAGCTCCATGTATAAATACATATGGGGTCCATATAGTGAACTTGGTGTTATTTACTTTAAGGTCATCACAGAGGACAAGGGGGCGCTCTTTATGTCTGGAGGAAAACAGATTTCATCTCCAAATACGGAAAGGTTTCTTCACCGTAAGAGCTGTGAAAATGTGGAATAGACTCCCTCCAGAGGAGGTTCTGGCCAGCTCACTAGATTGCTTTAAAAAAGGCCTGGATACTTTCCTGGGTGTACATAATATAAATGGCTACTAAAACTTTTTTTAAGGTAAAGTTGATCCAGGGAATATCCAATTGCCTCTCGGGGATCAGGAAGGAATTTTTTTTTTCCCCTGCTGTAGTAAATTGGATCATGCTTTGCCAGGGTTTTTTTTTTTTTTCGCCTTCCTCTGGATCAACAGCGGGTATAGGATTGTGTATAGGGGATTGTATGGTTGGGGCGGGTATAGGATTGTGTATATGGGATTGTATGGTTGGGGAGGGTATAGGATTGTGTATATGGGATTGTATGGTTGGGGAGGGTATAGGATTGTGTATATGGGATTGTATGGTTGGGGAGGGTATAGGATTGTGTATATGGGATTGTATGGTTGGGGAGGGTATAGGATTGTGTATATGGGATTGTATGGTTGGGGAGGGTATAGGATTGTGTATATGGGATTGTATGGTTGGGGAGGGTATAGGATTGTGTATAGGGGATTGTATGGTTGGGGCGGGTATAGGATTGTGTATATGGGATTGTATGGTTGGGGTGGGTATAGGATTGTGTATATGGGATTGTATGGTTGGGTTTTCAATACGTTTTTTTTTTTTTGGTTGAAACGAATGGACTTGTGTCTTTTTTCAACCTGACTAACTATGTAACTTCTGGACCGGAAGGATTTTACCCGTTCATGACCAGGCCATTTTTTGCGATTCAGCACTGCATTACTTTAACGGACAATTGCGCGGTCGTGCAACGCCGTACCCAGATAAAATTGATGTCCTTTTTTCCCCACAAATAGAGATTTCTTTTGGTGGTATTTGATCACCTCTGCGATTTTTATTTTTCCCAACTTTTTTGAGATGTGTTGATGCCATAAAATTTAAAATCGACTTATTTTTCCCTTAAAATGATACATTTTCTCAGTTTAAACATTTGATCATCTATGTTGTATTCTGAATAAAATATAGAAATTTGAAACTTCCACATCATTGCATTCTGTTTTTATTCACAATTTGTACAGAGTCCCAACTTTTTTGGAATCGGGTTTGTATTATCCATCCAATGGTTTCCACATTTTGGTAAATATCTCACATTTTGAATACATTTTGTTCATGTGAAAATCACGTTAGTGAGATCTATAACTTCTGAGGGGTTTGGGTGCAAAATTGTTACTCCAGTGTCTAATTATTACTGTTTTTGCTGCCACCAGAACGAATCGATACATTTTGAATCAAAAATTCTAGATTTTTTTTTTTCGATTCGAATGCAACAAAGTGAACAAACAAAAAAAAAATCTTCATCAAATGATTACAATGACTCTTTAACCACTTGACAACCAGCCGCCGTAGTTTTACTGCAGCAGGTCGGCTCTATCCCGCAAAGTGACGTACCTGTACATCGTCTTCGCGGGACCGCTAGTGGGGCTGCACACACACGCCGATCGACCACAGGGGGAGCCAATCAGCGGGTCCGGCAGCTGCAACGTCCGCCAGGCACTCGGCTCTGTCCCGCGAAACAACGTACCTTTATGTCGGCTCGCGGGGCCACATGACCATTCGCCACAGGGGGAGCTGATCAGCGGGTCCGCCGGGCACCTGCGATCCCTCCCCATGGAGACAGAACGGCGGTTAGCCGATATAAACAAGGCAGACCGCTGTTCTGTCAGTGATGAACACAGGGATCCTCTTATTTAGGAGCACAGATCTCTGTGTTAATTCCATAAGCCCATCCCCCTCACAGTTAGAAAGCATCCCCTAGGGCAGTGATGGCGAACCTTGGCAACCCCAGATGTTTTGGAACTACACTTCCCATGATGCTCATGCACTCTGCAGTGTAATTGAGCATCATGGGAAATGTAGTTCCAAACCATCGGGGGGCCAAAGTTCGCCATCACGGCCCTAGGGACACATTTAACCCTTTGATCACCCCTGGTGTTAACTGACTGTTCTTCTCTCTGGAATGATCACAGAGCTCCTGTGATCCTGCTATATAGGATAACAGGTCTTTATGGTCATTCCATAAGTCCCGCCCCCATACAGTTAGAATCACTCCCCTAGGCTCTTATTTAACCCCTTGATCACCCACAGTGTTAACCCCTTCCCTGCCAGTGTCATTAGTACAGTGACAGTGCATATTTTTAGCACTGATTACTGTAGTAATGTCACTGGTCCCCCCAAAAGTGTCAGAAATGTCAGTTTGGGGGTCCGATCTGTCCGCTGCAATGTCGCAGTCCTGCTAAAAATCGCTGATCGCCGCCATTACTAGTAAAAATAAATAAATAAAAATGACATAAATCTTTCCCCTATTTTGTAGACGCGATAACTTTAGCGCAAACCAATCAGAATACGCTTATTGGGATTTTTTTTTACCAAAAATATGTAGCAGAAAACAAATTGGCCCCTTTGATCAGCCCCAGTATTAACCCCTTCCCTGCCAGTGTCATTAGTACAGTGACAGTGCATATTTTTAGCACTGATTACTGTAATAATGTCACTGGTCCCCCCAAAAGTGTCAAAAATGTCAGTTTGGGGGTCAGATCTGTCCGCCGCAATGTTGCAGTCCCGCTAAAAATCGCTGATCGCCGCCATTACTAGTAAAAAATAAATAAAATAAATAGAAATGACATAAATCTTTCCCGTAGTTTGTAGATGCAATAACATTTGCGCAAACCAATCAAAATACGCTTATCAGGTTTTTATTTATTTTTTTACCAAAAATATGTAGCAAAATACAAATTGGCCCCTTTGATCACCCCCAGTATTAACCTCTTCCCTGCCAGTGTCATTTATCCAGTAACAGTGCATATTATTTAGCACTGATCGCTGTATTGGTGTCACTGGTCCCCAAAATGTGTCAGGTTTGACCGCCGCAATGTTGCAGTCCCACTAAAAATCGCTGCTCGCCGATATTACTAATAAAAACAACAAAAAAAAGTCAAAAAATCTATCCCATAGTTTGTAGAAGCGATAACTTTTGCGCAAACCCCTTAATATACACTTATTGGGATTTTTTTTTTTTTTTTTTTTACCAAAAATATGTAACAGAATACAAATTGGCCTAAAATGATGAAAACATTAGATTTCTATTTTTTTATTTATTTATTTTTTTGGGGAATGTTATATAATGTAGCAGAAAGTGCGAAATATTTTGTATTTTTTTTTTTTTTCAGAATTGTCGCTCGTTTTTTTGTTTATAGCGCAAAAAATAAAAATCGCACAGGTGATCAAATACCACCCAAAAAAATCTCTATTTGTGGGGAAAAAAAATATTTAAATTTAGTTTATATCATGACTCTTACAATACCAATCCCAATCTTTCAAGATCTTTTGGCACATTGTTGGCACGACTGCGCAATTGTCAGTTAAAGTAACGCGGTGCCGTATCGCAAAAAAATGGCCTGGTCAGGAAGGGGGGTAAATCTTTTCCTGGGGCTAAAGGGGTTAATAAATGAGCGAGGGACACTTTGTTTCGCTCTTCCATCGATGAGAAATCATTTGTTGCGTCACGCACGCCGTGCCGGGGTTTCGGGCGAACACCAGAGGTCTGGCATTTAGGGGGACGCTGTATATCACGGTGATGTGGGGGTGGGGGGATACATTGTATTTTATCTCAGATCTTTCTCCGCCCCTTTTGTCTCCCATGTTATCCAGAGCAATAACTCTCGGCGCGGTCTAAAAATATAAATCTAAAAAAAAAATAATAACTTCTCTGGCTGGCCGGTTAATATTTGTATTTGCAAACACTCGGTTATTAAATTTCCCCCGCGCTCATAAATAATAATGTACTTTTTTTTTTTTTTAATAAAATCATTTAAATTAGGTGAACTTGGCTTTTCTTGACTTCTGGGAGGAAATAATAATAAGACTTCCAGAAGAATCAGCAACACACTGAGGCCTGGAAGACACTTACAGCTGGGGGGGCGGTTAAAACAGGTGGTTGAGCCATGGCTTTACCACCTCCCTTAACCCCTTTAATACCTGACACTTTCAACCCCCCTCCCCCCCCCAGTTTTCAGATTTCAGCGCTCTCACACTTTGAATGACAATTACGCGGTCATGTAACACTGTACCCCATATGACATTTTTATAATTTTTTTCTTCACACAAATAGAGATTTTTTTTGGTGGTATTTAATTCCCACTGGGGAAGGGGGGGGGGGGTTCTTTTTTGTTAAATAAAAAAAAAAACACCTGAATATTAAAAAAACACCTGAATATTTAAAAAAAAAATTTTTTCTTTGTTTCTGTTATACAATTTTCCAACTTAATAATCTTTCTTCATGAGTTTAGACCAAAATATATTCTGCTACATTTCTTCTGGTGAAAAAAAACAAAAAAAAAAACAAAATCAGTGTATATTATATATTCTGTAGGACAGTTATACAAACTATGAGATATATATATATATACTCGACCTCAACCCGAAAGAACACCTTTGGGATGGACCTGGCTTTGTGCGCTGGTCCAAATAATTTAGTGCGGGAGGGATTATGGTGGGGGAGGGGGGGGGGTTGTTTTTCATTTATATATATATATATATATATTTTTTAAGATTTATTTTTTTAACATACTTTTGAACAGAGCACTGTAATGTTACCATAGTGACGTTGTACTACTCTGAGGAAGTGATCGGTATTTTTCTTTATTTTTTGCTCATTATAATTGCTTATAGTAATGAATCCTCCTGCGTTTCGGGAGGATGTCATATGACATCCATGCAGAGGGATGAGAGGCTGACCCCCCCCCCCCCCCATGACCCCTTTTTGGAAAATAGACAGTCCAAAGTATTTAGTAAGAGGCATGGCGAGTTTTTTGAAGTTGTATGTTTTTTGCTATCATTATTTGGAAAATTAAGAAATTATATTATATTATATATATATATATATATATATATATATTTATATATATATATATATATATATATATATATATATACTGTCACTAGTGCAGTACAGTGTCATTATATAACGGGTTTGGCGGAGTACAAAAAAATATATATTTATATTCTTTTTTTTTTTTTTATGTTTTATTATATTTTTTTCTTTTATTTTGAGATTTATTTTTTTAACACACTTTGAACAGAGCAATATAATCTTACCATAGTGACATTGTACTACTCTGAGGAAGTGATCAGCCCCAACAGTGCGGATGGGCCCCTACTGTATGGATAGGCCCCAACAGTGCGGATGGGCCCTAACAGTACAGATGGGCCCCAACAGTGTGGATGGGCCCCAACAGTGCAGATGGACCAAATATTGTGGTTAGGCCCCCAACAGTGCGGATAGGCCCCAACAGTGCGGATGAACCTCAACAGTGCGGGTTGGCCCTAATAGTGCGGATAGATACCAACAATACGGATGGGCCCCAACAGTGCGGATAGATACCAACAGTTTGGATGGGCCCCAACAGTGCGGTTAGGCCTCAACGGTGCAGATAGGCCCCAACAGTGCAGATCAGCCCCAACAGTGTGGATAGGCTCTAATAATGCGGACTGGCCCCCAACAGTGCAGATAGGCCCCAACAGTACAGATGGGCCCCAACAGTGCGGATAGGCCCTAACAGTGCGGATAGGCCCCAACAGTGTGGATAGATACCAACAGTGCGGTTGGGCCCCAACAGTGCGGATAGGCCCCAATGGTGTGGCTAGGCCATAACAGTGCAGGTGGGCCCCAACAGTGCAGATGGGCCCCAACAGTGCGGATAGATACCAACAGTTCGGATAGGCCCCAACAGTGCGGCTAGGTCGCAACAGTGCAGATAGGCCCCAACAGTGGGGATGGGCCCCAACGGTGGGGATGGGCCCCAACAGTGTGGATAGGCCCCAACAGTGTGGATAAGCCCCAACAGTGCGGATAAGCCCCAACAGTGCGGATGGGCCCCAACAGTGTGGATGGGCCCCAACAGTGTGGATAGATACCAACAGTTCGGATGGGCCCCAACAGTGCGGTTGGGCCCCAACAGTGCGGATAGGTCCCAATGGTGTGGCTAGGCCATAACAGTGCGGATAGGCCCCAATGGTGTGGCTAGGCCATAACAGTGCGGATGGGCCCCAACAATGCGGATAGATACCAACAGTTCGGATGGGACCCAACACTGCAGATGGGCCCTAACAGTGCGGATAGGGCCCAACAGTACGTATGGGCCCCAACAGTGCCGATAGGCCCCAACAGTGCAGATGGGCCCCAAC
Source organism: Pelophylax lessonae (assembly GCF_965119305.1). Lineage (NCBI taxonomy): Eukaryota > Metazoa > Chordata > Amphibia > Anura > Ranidae > Pelophylax > Pelophylax lessonae. Next base: position 3,560,456 of record NC_138772.1, on the reverse strand, counting down.
AGTGCAGATAGATACCAACAGTTCGGATGTGCCCCAGCAGTGCAGTTGCGCCCCAACAGTGCGGATAGGCCCCAACAGTGCGGATGGATCCCAACACTGCGGATGGGCCCCAACAGTACAGATGGGCCCCAACAGTGTGGATGGGCCCCAACAGTGCGGATAGGTTGCAACAGTGCGGATAGGCCCCAACAGTGCAGATGGGCCCCAACAGTGCGGATAGATACCAACAGTGTGGATGAACCCAAAAATATAAAAATGGAAAAAAAAATGTTCATGTAACAAGAAATAGAAACTAAAAAAAATTATGTAACAAAAAAATGTAAAAGATCTTTTATGCAACAAAAAAATAACAATTAGAAATTTTATGTAACAAAAAAAAAAAAAAGCTTTCGTGTAACAAAAAATATGGAAAAAAAATGTTTATGTAACAAGAAATAGAAAATAAAAACATTTTATGTAACAAAAAAAAATAAAAAAAAATTTTATGTAACAAAAAATACCAGCTAGAAAAACTCTTTTATGTAACAAAAAATTATTAAAAAAATATTTTACTTAACAAAAAATAAAAACGAAAAATATCTTTAATGTGACAGAAATAAAATTAGCAAAAAATATTTTATGTAATAATATATATATATATATATTTTCTGTAAGAAAAATAAATATAAAAAAAAAAAATCTTTTACATAGTTAAGGCTGAATAAAGACAATAGTCCATCCAGTTCAACCCTTGTAGGTAATAAAAAGGTTTACGTGACAAAAAAAATGTAAGAAAAATCTTTTATACAAGAAAAAAAAAAAATCTGCCCTAAATTGAGTTTAAAATTCCTGTTTCACATTCACGCGGCGTCCTTCAGCCGATTCCCCGTGCTTGTTAGCGGCCTCATTGCTGGAAGCGGCATGTTTGGATTAGCAGATGCACCAAAAACAGGGAACGTTGCCGCCAATGGGCTGTGACTAATGGCCACTTTAGCACTTGACAGGACGTCCAGGTGGCGCGAGGAAGCGCATTTATTATGGCGGCAGACGAGAGTTCAATCACCGGCTTCCAGGACTGACAGCTGACGGGGGGGTTCTGTCCAAACCCTAACGCCATATTGTAAAACGTTACCGCAACCGTTATGTTTTACCCATCGGCTGCGCGTGCCGACGTGACTCCTGGAAAACAATTATCAGGCTGACGTTTTGTTTGCCTAACGATCGGCCATGAAAGAGGACGAGCGAAACCATTCCATAGACGGGGCGCTAATTACACCCCCTCCGCCATTACACGTACAAGAACTGGGACGCCGGGAACGGCTTTATGGGCGTGCCGACACGTGCCGTGTCCGCCCTGGTGGCCAAATCTTCAGACGTGTCGAATGTCCGCACAAAGACAGCAGACAGCGACAGATAATATGGGAGTGATGTACAAATATATTTTTTATTACATTTCGGTATCGTTTAACCCTTTCACTGCTAGAGCCGTTCTTTACTTTTTTTGAACACATTTAAAAAATAATTTTAGGCCTGGAGATTACATTGGACCCCCAAATATTAAATATGTTCTGAAAGCAGACACACTATTTTTTTTTCGTTATTTTTTTGGCTTGAAGATTACATAACACCCCCAATAATAAATATTTTCTGAGAGCAGAAACCCTATTTTTTTTTTTGGCTTGAAGTTTACATAACACCCCCCAAATATTAAATATTTTCTGAAAGCAGACACACTAATTTTTTATTTTTTTTGGAGGGGGGGGATTTTTTTTTTGTTTTTTTGGCTTGAAGATTTCACAACACCCCCCAAATACTTAAATATTTTCTAAAAGCAGACACACTATTTTTTTGGCTTGAAGATTACATAACACCCCCAAATATTAAATATTTTCTGAGAGAAGACACGCTTTTTTTTTTGTGGCTTTTTTTTTTTTTTTGGGGCTTGAAGATTACATAACACCCCCCAAATATTAAATATTTTCTGAAAGCAGACACAATATTTTTTTATTTTTTTTGGAGGGGGGGTTTTGTTTTTTTGGCTTGAAGATTTCACAACACCCCCCAAATACTTAAATATTTTCTAAAAGCAGACACAGTATTTTTTTTGGCTTGAAGATTACATAACACCCCCCAAATATTAAATATTTTCTGAAAGCAGACACACTATTTTATTTTTTTTCGGCTTGAAGATTACATAACACCCCCAGATATTAAATATTTTCTGAGAGAAGACACACTTTTTTTTGTGGTCTTTTTTTTTTTTTTTGGGCTTGACGATTACATAACACCCCCCAAATATTAAATATTTTCTGAAAGCAGACACACTAATTTTTTATTTTTTTTGGAGGGGGGGATTTTTTTTTTTGTTTTTTTGGCTTGAAGATTTCACAACACCCCCCAAATTCTTAAATATTTTCTAAAAGCAGACACAGTATTTTTTTTGGCTTGAAGATTACATAACACCCCCCAAATAAATACTTAAATATTTTCTAAAAGCAGACACAGTATTTTTTTTCGGCTTGAAGATTACATAACACCCCCAAATATTAAATATTTTCTGAGAGAAGACACGCTTTTTTTTTTTGTGGCTTTTTTTTTTTTTTGGGGCTTGAAGATTACATAACACCCCCCAAATATTAAATATTTTCTGAAAGCAGACACACTAATTTTTTATTTTTTTTGGAGGGGGGGATTTTTTTTTTGTTTTTTTGGCTTGAAGATTTCACAACACCCCCCAAATACTTAAATATTTTCTGAAAGCAGACACACAATTTTTTTGGCTTGAAGATTACATAACATCCCCCAAATATTAAATATTTGTTGAGCGCAGACATACTATTTCTTTTTTTTTTTGTGTGTTTTTTTTTTTGGGTTGAAGATTACATAACATCCCCCAAATATGAAATATTTTCTGAAAGCAGACACAATATTTTTTTTTTTTTTTTTTTTGGAGGGGGGGATTTTTGGCTTGAAGATTTCATAACACCCACCAAATATTAAATTATTAAATATTTTCTGAAAGCAGACACACTATTCTTTTTTTTTTTTTTTTTTTTTTGGCTTAAAGATTTCATAACACCCCCCAAATATTAAATATTTCCTAAAAGCAGACACTATTTTTTTTTGGCTTGAAGTTTACATAACACCACCCAAATATTAAATATTTTCTGAAAGTAGACACACTTTTTTTTTTTTTTTTTTGAGGGGGGGGGGGATTTTTTTTTTTTTAACACAATCTTTGCTCATGTTTTTTTTAAATCGGGGAATCCCCAATCAGATGAGTCTTATTATTATCTGTTGCCAATGCTTGGACCCCTCAATGCATAAAAAAGAGGAAACATATGGACAGGTCTTCATTTGAAAAATGCACTGCAACCCAGAAACGGGGACAGGTGTTGCAGCACAGAGACGGGGGCAGGCGCTGCAGGACAGAGACGGGGGCAGGTGCTGCAGCACAGAGACGGGGGCAGGTGCTGCAGCACAGAGACGTGGGCAGGTGCTGCAGCACAGAGACGGGGACAGGTGCTGCAGCACAGAAACGGGGGCAGGCACTGCAGCACAGAGACGGGGACAGGTGCTGCAGCACAGAAACGGGGGCAGGCGCTGCAGGACAGAGACGGGGGCAGGTGCTGCAGCACAGAGAAGGGGGCAAGTGCTGCAGCACAGAGACGGGGGCAGGTGCTGCAGCACAGAGACGGGGGCAGGCGCTGCAGCACAGAGACGGGAACAGGTGCTGCAGCACAGAAACGGGGACAGGCGCTGCAGGACAGAGATGGGGGCAGGCGCTGCAGGACAGAGACGGGGGCAGGCGCTGCAGGACAGAGACGGGGGCAGGCGCTGCAAGACAGAGATGGGGCAGGCGCTGCAGGACACAGACGGGGGCAGGTGCTGCAGGACAGAGACGGGGGCAGGCGCTGCAGGACAGAGATGGGACAGGCTCTGCAGGACAGAGACGGGACAGGCGCTGCAGGACAGAATACAGTAGTGTAGTATTGATGTAGTAGGGGTGTAGAAGTAGTGAAGTAGTGAAGTAGTGGTGTACTAGATATGTGGAAGTGGTGATGTAGAGTTGTAGAAGTGGTGATGTAGAGTTGTAGTAGAGGTGTAGAAGTGATGTAGTAGAGGTGTAGTAAATGTGTGGAAGTGGTGTAGTAGTGTTGTAGAAGTGGTGAAGTATTGATGTAGTAGAGGTGTGGAAGTGGTGTAGTAGCGATGTGGTAGTGATGTAGTAGTGGTTTAGAAGTGGTGTAGTATTGATGTAGTAATGGTGTAGTAGAGGTGTAGAAGTGGTGTAGTAGAGGTGTAGTAGTGGTGTATTAGTAGTGTAGAAGTGGTGTAGTAGATGTGTGGAAGTGGTGTAGTAGAGGTGTATTAGAGGTGTAGTAGAGATGTAGTAGTGGTGTAGTAGAGGTGTAGAAGTGGTATAGTAGAGGTGTGGAAGTGGTGTAGTAGAGGTGTATTAGAGGTGTAGTAGAGATGTAGTAGTGGTGTAGTAGAGGTGTAGAAGTGGTATAGTAGAGGTGTGGAAGTGGTGTAGTAGAGGTGTATTAGAGGTGTAGTAGAGGTGTAGTAGTGGTGTAGTAGAGGTGTAGAAGTGGTATAGTAGAGGTGTGGAAGTGGTGTAGTAGTGATGTAGTAGTGGTGTAGTAGAGGTGTAGTAGTGGTGTAGAAGTGGTATAGTAGCCATGTAGTAGTGGTGTATTAGTAGTGTAGAAGTGGTGTAGTAGATGTGTGGAAGTGGTGTAGTAGTGGTGTAGTAGAGGTGTAGTAGAGGTGTAGTAGAGGTGTAGTAGTGGTGTAGTAGAGGTGTAGAAGTGGTATAGTAGCCATGTAGTAGTGGTGTATTAGTAGTGTAGAAGTGGTGTAGTAGATGTGTGGAAGTGGTGTAGTAGTGGTGTAGTAGTGGTGTAGTAGAGGTGTAGAAGTGGTATAGTAGAGGTGTGGAAGTGGTGTCGTAGCGATGTAGTAGTGGTTTATTAGAGGTGTAGAAGTGGTGTAGTTGATGTGTGGAAGTGGTGTAGTATTGATGTAGTAGTGGTGTATTAGAAGTGTAGTAGTGGTGTAGTAGCAGTGTCTAATTCAGTGATTTCTAGCTTCTAGAGGACTCCCAGATGTTTGGTATATACAGAGTCGGTCCAGGATGGAAGAATGTAATAATATCCATAGCGGGAATTCTTCTATATTCTAATATTTGGGTAGGAAGGATTCTCTGTAATCGCTGTTATATGATTGCACAGGGTGATGATTGGTGTATAACAATCTTTATTAACATCTTCTTGACACCTTCCCCACACCTGTTCTTGTTGGGTCCGATGGTTTGTTATACAACATTGTTTATGTAAGGACGGTCCACTCTACATAAGTGAGAGAGAGTCACACTGCGAATATCTCTACATGGAACGCTGCTGGAGGCAGAGAGAGCTCTGATGGCGGCGATTATCTCTAGATAGATAGATAGATAGATAGATAGATAGATAGATAGATAGATAGATAGATAGATAGATAGATAGATAGATAGATAGATAGATAGATAGATAGATAGATAGATAGATAGATAGATAGATAGATAGATAGATAGATAGATAGATAGATAGATGAATAGATAGATAGATAGATAGATAGATAGATAGATAGATAGATAGATAGATAGATAGATAGATAGATAGATAGATAGATAGATAGATAGATAGATAGATAGATAGATAGATAGATAGATAGATAGATAGATAGATAGATAGATAGATAATGGAAGGGAAATCACACCCATATATCTGTATATTCCTTCTAATGAGTTTACTTTCCAGAAATATCTTTGCTCTGAGTAGCACAAATGATGCAATATAAAAGTATTTAGGTTAATGGTCTCTACAAAGCGTTTTTGTGTTTCCGCCGCGCTCTCCGATTCCGCTAAACTGCAGACTTTGCAGATAATCAGCTCTGCGCGCTCCCCCCGCTCTGCGCACCCCCCTTCATATATTATTGTCTCTGTCATTCCGGGGGGACCCCGGGTGGCAGATTGTAATCTCTGGAATTTGATCTGCCCTGAGATCTCTGAGCATCACTCTGTATCCTATGGGGGTGGGGGGCGCTGAATGAAACCCCCAAAAGAGTTTTAGATATTTGCAATGACAAGTTTTGAGGTACATCTGATCACTGATAATAATATCCAGGATAAAAAGTATAAATATTATTCTATTATTTCTCCCACTTCATGTACTCGGGATGGGTGAAAACCTCTCCTGAACGCTGGAACTCGGCAGCTACTAACCGACGGTTAAAAACGTCAGTTTTGTTGCGTTTATGCGGCATTTAGAAGCGTTTTTACATTGTAAAATGGTCAGAAATTTATCCCCATTGAAAAAATCTATAAATGAAACTCTTATAAATATGATTTACCGCGTTTAGACGCGTTTGCACGCTGTTACAAGCATTTGGCGTTTTAAATGCCAATAAACATCCATCTGAATGCGTTTTTTTGCTTTTATGAAAATACCTCTAAGCAACTATAAACGTCTCCATGTACACGAACAGATAAGAGAACACAGAGGAGGGTTCAGAGAATGCTAAAAAACCCCCCACCAAACTCCCCCTAAGGCCCCTTTCACATAGGCTTTCCGATCCGATCCGAGCCGCCTGTCTGCTTTTCGGATCCTCCATGCCGCCCTATGGAGCAGCAGGTGTCAGTGGAGATATCTCCGCTGACACTCGCTGCTATCCAATCCTGTCCGTGAAATCCAGATGGATGGGATCGGATGAGAATGGACAGACGGTCCACTCTCATCCGATCTCCCCATAGAGGAGAGCGGGGACCTGACAGCTCCCTCTCCACACACAGAGCCGAGACGGAGCTGTTATCCGCCTGCTCAGCGGGGATAGGCGGATCGATTCCCCGCTGAGCAGAACGGACTCCGTCGGACGCACCGCCCGTGTGAAAGAAGCCTAAGAATGACATAAAATGATCATACTGCTACAAAGAATTGCAAAGTTATTTATATAACTTATATTGTATTGTAACATTCAAATCTTTACCAAACAAACAACATGATTGCAAAGGGAAAAAAACGTCTGAAAATTATTAGTTGGAAAAATAAAAACTAAGAAAAAAAAATCAGTTAATAAAAAAATAATATAATAGTTAAGAGGAGAAGGGGAGGAGGGAATTATTTTGGGATGATAAAAGTTAAGTAAGGATTAATAGGGGTTAAATAGGAACACACTTTTTTTTTTTTTTACTTATAAAGTTGCTTTATCTGATAACCCTTTTATCTTCTGATGAATAATACAAAACATAGCAATATTTTAAAAACAATGTTACTTTGTATCTCTCTATATTCCGTCTGATCAATGTTTATAAACAATGTTACTTTGTATCTCTCTATCTCCCGTCTGATCAATGTTTATAAACAATGTTACTTTGTATCTCTCTATCTCCCGTCTGATCAATGTTTATAAACAATGTTACTTTGTATCTCTCTATCTCCTGTCTGATTAATGTTTATAAACAATGTTACTTTGTATCTCTCTATCTCCCGTCTGATCAATGTTTATAAACAATGTTACTTTGTATCTCTCTATCTCCTCTCTGATCAATGTTTATAAACAATGTTACTTTGTATCTCTCTATCTCCTGTCTGATTAATGTTTATAAACAATGTTACTTTGTATCTCTCTATCTCCCGTCTGATCAATGTTTATAAACAATGTTACTTTGTATCCCTCTATCGCCTGTCTGATCAATGTTTATAAACAATGTTACTTTGTATCTCTCTATCTCCTGTCTGATCAATGTTTATAAACAATGTTACTTTGTATCTCTCTATCTCCTGTCTTTATGTCAAAGGCTATCAGAGCCGCTGTATTTACACAGTAACTCCCAGCTGGAAAGTTTAAAGGGGGGAGGGACACTGGGGCAGAAGGAAAGGGCGCACTGCATGTACTTTGATGACATTTTGTGAGTGTGTGTGTGGTTGGCCAAATGTCCACAACTGGTTATGACCTATGACACCCTCAAAGACCACCAAAAACACTTTAATTTTATGTACTCAATTTTCTCCAATAAATTTGGGGAAAGAGAAAACTCTCATTATGTATAGTAATAATAATATTAAAATAATAATAATAATAATAATAATAATAATAATAATAATAATAATAATAATTGTAATAATAATAATAATAGAACACAAATAACTATAATATCCTCTAATTTGCATATTTCTGACCCAAAACAGAAGAAAAGTTTATTTTTACAAAAAGCGCATCTTCCACTGTCATGCAGATCAGGACGCGGCTCCCACCAATCCGTCCATCAGCATAGAGTAAGTATGAGATTTTAGCTGGCCAGTAGTTGCATCGAGGGGGGTTACATATTTATGAAATAATCTTATTGAATATACAGTATACATTTATAATACAAACGTGCTGTAAAATAAATAGCCCTGAGCAGTATTAGGCGTTGAGCGTGATTTGGGCGCACAGAGCGCGGCGGCTGTGCACGTGTTTGGCTGCTCACAGGTCGCGTCTAGTGTGAAGTTATGAAAGCAATATTGCAGGATGCTGGAAAACAAGTAAATGTATTTTTAGCCGCGGTCATATGACTCGTTTTACAGGTGTCACGTCTCAAGTTGCCTGCTGAAAGAGGGCGAGAAAAGCTTCGAAGATCAGAAAAATCACTGCCAAAACCTAAAATAAATCTGCATTTTGTACCTTTTATTGAAGGTGAACAGTCACCTCTACATCAGGTTATAATCGTATATCCATCTGCTACGGCCACAACATTTTTTTTATGTAGGATGACAACTTTTATTATTTTAATTTTTACATTTTTTTTTTCTGGTCTAATTCTAAAAAGGAGAGCAGGGTCTGAGACTGCTTTATAGGCGACTCCCCTCCATCCCTATTTCTACATAAAAAGAAGAAAAACGCCCATGGGACTTTAGATGAGGTGGGTACCGAAGGCCATAAATACTTATTTTATTTTGTCATACAATACACAGTCGACAGGTTCAAAGAGCAAAAATACAAGAAAAAAAGGGTATACATATAGGTCCATAACAGTATAAATAGCATGTAGGTACATAAACATCTTGAGGCTCAATGCATTTCGTGAGATGCGACTCACTTCTTCAAGAGCAGATGCGTATTTGGTCTACAAATATAATACAACATAGTATCAAAATACAATGCAGTAATCATAAAATTTATTTTAAAATGGACCTAAAGGCGGATAAGTACTCACATCGGCTGAGCCGGGATGAGAGACCCGTGCAGCCCCCAGGTAGTGGCCGAAAAAATGCCTGATCCGGGAGTTGAAGGAGTGGAGCAAACAAACAGCCTCCAAGGGGGGACATGTGGGAGATGGGTGTGGTATATTGAATGTAGAAAGATATCCCTTGTGCTCCATAGCAGTTTGCTGTAACAAATATATGTGTATATAAGAATATGTAAAAATAATGAAGTAAGGTCATCTACTACATATAATATAATGGAGTAAAGGAGGTATCTGTGTAATAGACATATAGTGGAGCACAGGCAGGAGTATGGAGCCAGAGATAAAAGATCAAGGATGTATGGTGAACAGATGGAGACCAGGGAAGTGGAGGAAAAAGAAACAGTGATACCAATGAAGAGTGTGACGAAAAAGAGTCAAGAAAGAGTGAGAAGTATATAGAGATATGAAGGTGTGAAATCCATAGGGGATAAACGAATATACCAGAGTGAGTGGAAGTCAGGCAAGGCATAGAAATGTGAAAAGTGGTGTCGGATGATTCTCCTAAATGACTGAGTGATTCTGCAATTCCTCCCCTATGTACCCCCAAGGAGGTGTGGTGAGCGCCACGCCTAACGCCATGGGGACGCTGCTAATGAGAGACATTAACAAATCTGGTCTAATTCTGTTATTAGCTTGATGGAGATTAGAGTGAGCCTTACATGATGACCAACTTTAACCACTTTAAGACCGGAAGAATTTGCCCCCTTCCTGACCAGGCCATATTTTGCGATTCGGCGTTACTTTAACGCACAATTGCGACGCTGTACCCAAATAAAATCAATGTCCTTTTTTTTGTTACCACAAACAGAGATTTATTTTGGTGGTATTTGATCACCCGTGCGATTTTTATTTTTTGCGCTATAAACAAAAAAATAGAGACAATTCTGGGAAAAAAAATCAATATTTTTCACATTCTGCTATATAACATTCCCAAAAAAAAAAAAAAAAAAATGTAAAAATCTAAATTTTTCATCCTTTTAGGCCAATTTGTTTTCTGCTACATATTTTTGGTAAAGCGTATTTTGATTGGTTTGCGCAAAAGTTATCATGTCTACAAGCTACGGGAAAGATTTATGTCATTTTTATTGTTTTTTTTTTTTTTTTACTAGTGATGGCGGCGATCCGTGATTTTTTGAGGGACTGCGACATTGCGGCGGACAGATCGGACCCCTAACTGACATTTTTTACACTTTTGGGGTGACCAGTGACATTACTACAGTAATCAGTGCTAAAAATATCCACTGTCACTGTACTAATGACACTGGCAGGGAAGGGGTTAACACTGTAGGTGATCAAGGGGTTAAATGTGTACCTAGGGGCGTGTTTCTAACTGTGGGTGGGGGGCGTGGCTTGTGAAATGATCATAGAGACATGTGATCCTATATAGAAGGATCACAGGAGCTCTGTGATCATTCCAGGGAGAAGAACGGACAGCTGTGTTTACAACATCCGACCATTCTTCTCTCAGTGGGGAGCGATCGCGAATGTCAGGCGGCAATTTGAGCCGCCTGCCCCGTGCATCGGAGTCCCCGCTGCCGAGTGGTGGTGGGAGCGCACCGCCGGCGCCGGCGGCACGTGCTCGCCCCCCTAGCTCCCTGCTCGTGACCGAAGTAGCCGTACGTCGGTTTGCCTGGGGGAGCCGCACTGCCGCAGAAAGTACACGGCGTGTGGTCGGCAAGCGGTTAAAGGTGAACAGTCACCTCTACATCAGGGTATAATCGTATATCCATCCGCTATGGCCGGAACATTTTTTTATGCAGATGACTTTTTTTATTTTTATTTTTTTTATGAGATAATTTGTACATTTTTCTGGTCTAATTCTGTTATTACCTTGATGGAGATTAGAGCCTAACATGATGACCATCTTTAATCATACCCACCCTGTAAATGTAGAGGATGGATATTTTCCTTTCCGGTGGCCGGTACGTTAGAACTCTGTTGCTGATCCCCAGCAAAAGATTTTGTGTTTTTAATTAAGCGGGGAATTGATAAATACAGTATCTCACAAAAGTAAGTACACCCCTCACATTTTTGTAAATATTTTATGCTATCTTTTCATGTGACAACACTGAAGAAATGACACTTTGCTACAATGTAAAGTAGTGAGTGTACAGCTTGTATAACAGTGTAAATTTGCTGTCCCCTCAAAATAACTCAACACACAGCCATTAATGTCTAAACCGCTGGCAACAAAAGTGAGTACACCCCTAAGTGACAATGTCAATATTTTGTGTGGCCACCATTATTTTCCAGCACTGCCTTAACCCTCTTGGGCATGGAGTTCACCAGAGCTTCACAGGTTGCCACTGGAGTCCTCTTCCCCTCCTCCATGATGACATCACAGAGCTGGTGGATGTTAGAGATCTTGCGCTCCTCCACCTTCTGTTTGAGGATTCCCCACAGATGCTCAATAGGGTTTAGGTCTGGAGACATGCTTGGCCAGTCCATCACCTTTACCCTCTGCTGGGAGAGTGTAACATCAGTTGGATGTGATAGTTGATCCATTTATGGGAGGTGAGCAGGCATTGCTTCTGGTGGTGGATGAACACTTGTCACAAAGAAGACTTTGCTGTGAGGCACAGAGCACTGGGTGTATGTGTTGCACTTCACTTTATTGCAGAAGTGTAGATTAGGGTTAGGGTTAAGGCTAGGGTTAGGGGATTAGGGTTAGGGTAAAGCTTGGGCTATTTGATTAGGGTTATGGTTAAGGCTAGAGTTATAGGATTATGGTTAGGGTTAAGACTAGGGTTGGGAGATTAGATCTAAGGTTAAGGCTGGAGCTAGGGGATGGGGGATAGGGTTAAAGATAGGGTTAGGGGATTAGGGTTAGGGTTAAGGCTAGGGTTTGAGGATTAGGGTTAGGGTTAAGGCTTGAGCTAGGATATTATGGTTAGGGATAAAGCTAAGGTTAGGGGATTAGCGTTAGGGTTATAGCTAGAGCTAGGAGATTGGGATCAGGGTTAAAGCTAGGGATATTTGATTAGGGTTAAGGCTTGGGTTAGTAGATTAGAGTTAAGGCTAGGGTTAGCTGATTAGGGTTAGGGTTAACGCTATCAGTAGAGAATTGGGATTGGTGTTAAGGCTAGGGTTAGTAGATTGGGGTTAGGGTTAAGACTAGGGTTAGGATTTTAGGGTTAAGGCTATAGTTAGGGAATTAGGGTTAAAGTTAAGGCTAGAGCTAGAGGAGTGGGGGTTAGGGTTATGGCTAGGGTTAGGGAATTAGGGTTAAGGCTTGGGTTAGAGGATTAGGGTTAAGCCTAGGGTAAGGAGATTAGGGTTAAGGCTACGGTTAGGGGGTTAGGGTTAAGGCTATGGTTAGGGAATTAGTATTAGGGTTAAGGCTAGAGCTAGGGGTATAGAGTTAGGGTTAAGGCTAGGGTTAGGGAATTAGGGTTAAGGCTAGGGTTCAAGGATTAGGGCTAGGGTTGGATGATTAGTGTTAAGGCTAGGGTTAGGGTTAAGGCTAGAGCTAGGGGAGTAGAGTTAAGGTTATGGCTAGGTTTAGGAAATTAGGGTTAAGGCTAGGGTTAGGGGAATAGGGTTAGGGTTAAACTTAGGGTTGGGAGATTAGGGTTAAGGCTAGGGTTAGGATTAAGGCTATGGTTAGGGGAGTAGAGTTAGGGTTAAGGCTAGGGTTTATGGAATTAGGGTTAAGGCTTGGGTAGTTGATTAGGGTTAGGGTTAAGGTTATGTTTAGGGGTTTAGAGTAAGGGTTAAGGCTAGATTTAGGGTTATGGCAAAGGTGAGGGTCAAGACTAGGGTTAGGGGATTGGGGTTAGAGTTAAGCCTATGGTTAGAGGATTAGGGTTAACGTTATTGCTAGGGTTAGGGGATTAGGGTTAGGGTTAAGGCTAGGGTTAGGGGATTAGGATTAGAGTTAAGGTTAGGGTTAGGGGATTAGGGTTAGAGTTAAGGCTAGGGTTAGGGGATTAGGGTTAGAGTTAAGGCTAGGGTAAGGGGATTAGCGTTAGCGTTAACGCTAGGGTTAGAGAATTAGGATTAGAGTTAAGGCTAGAGTTAGGGGATTAGAGTAAGAGTTAAGGCTAGGGTTAGGGGATTAGGATTAGAGCTAAGGATAGGGTTAGGGGATTAGGGTTAAAATTAATGCTGGGGTTAGGGGACTAGGGTTAGAGTTAAGGCTAGGGTAAGGGGATTAGAGTTGGAGTTAAGGCTAGGGCTAGGGGATTATGGTTAGAGTTAAGGCTAGGGTTAAGGGATTAGGGTTGGAGTTAAGGCAAGGGTTAGGGGATTAGGATTAGAGTTAAGGCTAGGGTTAGGGAATTAGGATTAGAGTTAAGGCTAGGGTTAGGGGATTATGGTTAGAGTTAAGGCTCGGGGTAAGGGATTAGGGTTGGAGTTAAGGCTAGGGTTAAGGGATTAGGGTTGGAGTTAAGGCAAAGGTTAGGGGATTAGGGTAAGAGTTAAGGCTAGGGTTAGGGAATTAGGATTAGAGTTAAGGCTAGGGTTAGGGAATTAGGATTAGAGTTAAGGCTAGGGTTAGGGAATTAGGATTAGAGTTAAGGCTAGGGTTAGGGGATTATGGTTAGAGTTAAGGCTCGGGGTAAGGGATTAGGGTTGGAGTTAAGGCTAGGGTTAGGGGATTATGGTTAGAGTTAAGACTAGGATTAGGGGATTATGGTTTGGGGTTAAGGCTCGGGTTAAGGGATTAGGGTTGGAGTTAAGGCTAGGGTTAGGGGATTATGGTTAGAGTTGAGGCTAGGGTTAGGGAATTAGGATTAGAGTTTAATTTAAGGTTAGGGGATTAGGGTTGGAGTTAAGGCTAAGGTTAGGGGATTAGGTTTGGAGTTAAGGCTAAGGTTAGGGAATTAGGGTTGGAGTTAAGGCTAGATGTCACTGACCAGGTGGAGGAGCCTGAAGAGATGAGGATGGCCTCTTTAACACCTCCAGCTCAGGACCCCTGGTAAAGTTAACAAGTGGTGCAAGCACTATAGATGTGCATGATGAAAACATTTGATTCGTTAATCTAGTTATTTAGTTTTGTTAAATTCGGTTGATTTGTTCAATTTATATTCGGGATTCGTATTCGGAATTCATATTCAGAATACATTTTTTGTCTTTTGTGAATTTTATTGGAATTTACAGATTTCTTTAGATTTGAAATTTTCGAATCAATACATTTCAAATCGGTTGTATCGACAATTTTAGATTTTTTTTCAATTCAAATGCGGCAAAGTGAATGAACAAAAGAAAAATCTTCATCAAATGATTACAATGACTTTTTAAATCATCTTTGGCTTAACAAAAACAGCGTTATTTCGAAATGGTACCCTAATAGCACCCACAGTCTTTGATTTCAGAAATCTGTTTACAGTTCAAATTGAAATGGAATTCAATGTAGAATTTGTTTCGAATTTCAATTAGAATTTTCGGAAATTCGAACAAATTTTGTATGATTATTTCGGAGCCTTCGGTAAACTTAATTTATATTGTAATTTGGGTATTCGGGATTATCAGAATAATGAAAAATTAGACCGAAAAATATCGGAATGAAATGAATCGCACATGTCTAGCAAGCACCTGGTAGTTTGTACTAGTTGCTGATTCAGGTAGACACTCAGGTGTATCTGAACTGGTCAGCGCTGTGTTGTTTCCCTCAGGAGATGGTAGACTGGAGATTGGACATGGGAAGACCGGAGATTGGACATGGGAAGATAAAGCAGGATCACTGCAGCAATGAGTGACAACCCCAGGAACAGCAGACGTGTGTGTAGGCTATGACCTGGGCCAGGTGTGTAGGCAGCAGTTTCATCTGAGATACTGAAGGCTGGTGATTGCCAGGACTGTGCAGATTCAGACAAGTTGGGTCAGCAACTGGCGATCAGTACCATGACACAGAAGCTTAATCAGGGTACAATCGGGAGTTGGTATCAGACAAGCAGGTCATGAACAGAAGGAGCAGATAGAAGAGTAGTCCAAGTGCAACATGAAGTTGGTCCAGGTGGATATCAACGGCAGGTCAATGCAAGCCGGGTCAGTAACTAGGGGTCAGCAACTGGCGATTAGTACCATGACACAGAAGCTTAATCAGGGTACAATCTGGAGTTGGTTTTAGACAAGCAGGTCATGAACAGAAGGAGCAGATAGAAGGGTAGTCCAAGTGCAATATGAAGTTGGTTCAGGTGGATATCGGGGGCAGGTCAAGGCAAGTCGGGTCAGTAACGAGTAGTCAGACATGAAGTCACAGATCACTGATTCATGATGTCAGAGAAGACAGGTCCATAGTGTAGATGGTGTTCCACTAATGCTGGCGCCAAGCGGGCAATTAAACAGGCCTTCTGTATGGACTCATTGCTGTTTGGTCTGCAGCTTCTCTGTGCTGTTCCTGATTTCATGTGACCTCTGATCTTGATTCGGCTTATCCCCAAGCTGTGATTGTCTGCTTCATATCCTGACCCCGGCTTGTATATTGGATTCCGCTTCTGCCTCCTGATTCTGCTTGACCTCATGGTACTGACTTGGCTTGTGACCCGACCATCCTGCTGTCTGCCGTCTATGTCTAATCTGCCCAATCCTTACCAACCCAGCTTGTCTAACCCTGCATCCTGCTCATCCGGCCTGCTACAACTGTCAGTTCAGCAAATCCTGCTTCCAGCTGCCTTCTACAGTCTGCCAAGGTCCTTGCCAGCTCTTCAGGGCTGTCTTTAGTATTGATTGGACCCTGGGAAAATATTTTCTTGGGCCCTACCAAAAGCACTTATCAAATATTTGTGGGCAGTGCGGGCTCAAGGGGCAGCTGCTTTGGTCCCCACAACAGTGGCTGGGTCCGGGGCAGCTGCCCCTTTGGCCCTGTGTTAAAGACGGCCCTGCAGCTCTTCCACTACCAGCCTGCTTGCTGCCACATCCACCCACTGACTGCCGCCATGCAGACTACTGGACTGATTACAGGCACTCCTACGTCACCGTGCTCCTGTGGCTGCTGTCTCACTATTAGTGGTCCCCGAGCTGGAGCTGAACGAGAGGCCTTCTTCTACGCACCAAGCCAGGTACATGACACACAAGTAACAGTGTAGATAAGACAACACTGGCTGATCAGTTGAAATAGCCCATTCACCCCCAGTATTAGTGACAATTGCACATGCACATGTGTGGCTTTGAACCAGCCTGTGCCCGTTATGCATACTGGCATGACCTTCCTGACACTTGGGTATTGGGATTAGAGCTGCACTGGACAGTGGAGGGATGGGAAGTGCTCTGTGCTGAGCAGCTCTGTTTACTATGCTTCAGTTAGGAATGAACACAGGAGTGATCAGTACGGATCACTGCGTTCATTCAGAAAATAAATGGGCCGGTAAATAAAAAATTTACCGGCCACTTCTCCCACTCACAATCCTAAAACAATCCCATAGCAGATTAATGGAGAGGAGGAAAGCAAGCAGCACTGCAGGGGGGAGACAGGGGGTGCCAGGAAGCAGGGGGTACTGCAAGGGGCGATTAGGATGTTCCCAGGCACCTCCTGTGCTCTCTCCTATCCCGGAAAATACAGATCTCCAATCGGGTTTGTTTTACAAAAACCAAAATAAATTATTATATCAAAATCTTATCCTTTTCAAGTTATACGGCTTAAGGTGACTTTCATGCTTCCTCCAGCTAGTGCCGCGTCCAATATGGAATCTGTCTCCTCCCTGAGACCCCAAACAAATGCCCAGGACTCACACCACTATGATTTTATTTTTGCCTGTTTATTGTAAGCACTGCATGGCTCTTCTTACATTGTTACTCCCACAGGACATGATTGGGCTGACGCGTTTTGTCCTCAATGACGGTAACACATGTCAGAGTGGAAGTAACAATGCAAGAGGAGCCATGCAGCGGTGTCAATAAAGTTTCTTGAAATTGAAGGAAAGGAACATTTGTTCTTGATACCAAAATAGAAACAAAAAAATTACGTAACCCTTTTAATAGCGGGCGCCCCCCAACCCCACCTCCTGCCCAGTTCAATTTTCAGCTTTTAGCACTCTCACACTTTGAATGACAATTGCGCGGTCATGCAATATGACTTTTGACATTTTTATCATTTTTTTTCACACAAATAGAGTTTTCTTTTGGTGGTATTTAATCACTGCTGGGTTTTTTAATTTTTGCTAAATATACACAAAAAGACCAACATTTTTTTAAAAATGTTTTTCTTCATTTCTGCAAATAAATAATCTTTCTTCCTGAATTTAGCTGTATTCTGCTACATTTCTTTGGTGAAAAAAAACCCAAATCAGTGTATGAGTCCACAAACTATGGGATATATATCTGAAAATCCATCAGTCCTGATGTACTGACCGCCGATCTCATTTCTTGAGGCCCGAAAATACCAGGACAGTACAAATACCCCCCAAGTTACCCCTTTTTGGAAAGTAGACAGTCCAAGGTATTTAGTAAGAGGCATTGCGAGTTTTTTTTTTTTTTTTTTTGATGCTGTATTTTGTTTGTCATTTTTTTTTAAATTAGGAAATTAAAAAAAAAAAAAACCTTTTCATACTGTTGTTAGTGCAGTACAGCATCATCATATAACTGGTGTGGTGGTGATCAGGGACACTGACTGGTGACAGTATGTAAAAAATATATATGTATACTGTATATTTTTTTCAATTTTTATTTTCTTTTTAACCACTTTACCACCGGAGGATTTTGCTGTCTTCCGTCCAGGCCACTTTTTGCGATTCGGCGCTGTGCGACTTCAACTGACAATTGCGCGGTCGTGCGACGCCGTACCCAAACGAAATTTACGTCCTTTTTTTCCCACAAACAGAGCTTTCTTTTGGTGGTATTTGATCACCTGTGCGATTTTTACTTTTTGCGCTATAAACAAAAAAAGAGCGTTTATTTTGAAAAAATAACAATATTTTTAACATTTTTTTATATGAAATTCCCCCCAAAAAAGATGTAAAAACCAATTTTTTAAAAAATTTTTGGCCAATTTGTTTTATGCTACATATGTTTGGTAAAAAAAATTGCAATAAGCGTATTTTGATTGGTTTGCGCAAAAGTTATTGCGTTTACTAACAAAGGGAAAGATTTCTGTCATTTTTGGTGTTTTTTTTTTAACGCGTAATGGCGGCGATCTGCGATTTTTTTTGCGGGACTGCGACATTGCGGCGGACAGATCGGACCCTTAACTGACATTTTTGACACTTTTGGGGGTACCAGTGACATTACTGCAGTAATCAGTGCTATATATATGCACTGTTACTGTAAAAATGACACTGGCAGGGAAGGGGTTAATTTTATTGGAGAGGGAGGGGTTAATGTATGCCTGGTGCTTACTGACGTGTAGGGGGGGAGGTGACTATGTGATTCATGGACAGATCGGATGTCCAGCTATGCTGAACAGTCCGATCTGTCACTCCCTGTCACTATGGAGATCCGCCCGCTGTGTTTACACACAGCGGGCGGATCTCCAGACTCGATCCCCGACGATCGGGTAAGAGCAGCGGCGATCGCCGCTGCTCCTCCCCTGGCCCGACTCCCGCTGTGAATGAAAACAGCGGGAGCGAGCCTCCGGCGGCGCGCAAGCGCCACCCAGAAGGGGGAGTGTCCAACGACGTTAATACTACGTCGCTGGACGATAACAAACCACTCTGCCGCAGTAGTATTACTGTGAGCGGTTCTAAAGTGGTTAATTACATTTTTTTCTTTTTTTGAAGTATTTTTTTTTTTTTTTTTTATTTAGCACACTGTGACCAGAGCGATACAGTGTTACCAAAGTAACATTGTACTACTCTGGGGAAGTGATCAGGATTTTTTTTTTTTACACATTATGATTGCTTATAGCAATGAATTTTATTGGTATAAGCAACTATTTTTACTGAATTAACCACTTCTGGACCGGAAGATTTCCCCCCTTAATAACCAGGCCATTTTTTGTGATTCGGCACTGCGTTACTTTAATTAACAATTGCGCAGTTGTGTGACGCTGTACCCAAATAAAATTGATGTCCTTATTTTCTCACAAATAGAGATTTATTTTGGTGGTATTTGATCACCTCCTGTGATTTTTATTTTTTGCTCTATAAACAAAAAAAGAGCGTATAATGAGGCGCTGCTACTGGTTAATTGTCACAGTCAGTAAGTAAGGCTAAAGAGCAGTGATGGCGAACCTTGGCAGCCCAGATGTTTTGGAACTACATTTCCCATGATGCTCAGCTACACTGCAGAGTGCCTAAGCATCATGGGAAATGTAGTTCCAAAACATCTGGGGTGCCAAGGTTCGCCATCACTGCTATAGAGGATAAATATTTCATTCAATCCTAAATTGAGTGACTGCAAAATCCCATGGATTAGGATTGAATGAAGTATATATCCTCTATAGCCTTACTTACCGGTTGTGACAATTAACCAGTAGCAGCGCCTCATTATACACCTTCATTTTTTTTATTTAAGTATTCTTCACCTAAATTGAAGGCAGCTCTGTCCATCACAGGCATAGAGAAACTTTCTCATTGCAATCCAATACAGGTGTGTATATATATATACATATGTAAGTCAACACGGCATAAACAAAAAATAAACCGTATGTACAAAACACAACAAAATAAAATGTAATGTATGGAAAACATATAAAAAATGTATAAACAGTGTATAAAGTGTATACACCAACATGTAAGCCCACGCATTTCATTTCCATCTAGCACATAAATCGTCATAATTAGAAAAATAATAGATGAAAATTCCAAAAGACTTACATATCATATGACAAAGGCAAATACCAATGGACTTGGACCTATTATAACCTCACCCAAAAGGACTAGGTAAAAACTGTAATAAAAGGAGAAAAGGCCCACCCAGTCATAAATCTGCTATAGGCCGGGTGGGAAGGTGGTAATCACCAAACAACCCAAAGAGAAGACCCCCCCACCCCCACCTTACCATAATATTCATGCGGCAGAAAAACTCACGTTTTCGAAGACTTCAAATGGGGGGGGGGGGGTTGCGGCAGCTGACTGTCTCCCCCTCCCACTAGTTGAAGAAAGCAGAAATTATAGTGCTAGACCTGTAGGGTGACCTCACTGCTAGTATTGATATTGATGTGAATGATCTGGTTCCTGGGCAGGCGGCTTCTACACCCCCGATGGCATCCATGGTCTCCTTGGCTTGCCGTGTAATGTAACAAAAAGGGAACTTGAAGAGCCGCACCACTGCTAAGAGGTCCACACAGTTCCAACAAAAGTCATGGAGACAATCCAAAATGTATCCAACGTGTTATGGGGGTCCAAGAGCACCTCCCTTCCTCAGGGCTTGTTTGTGAAAAGATTAGACATGATTTAGATCAGGCATGTCCAACCTGCGGCCCGGAACCGCAGGCAATTCGGGCCTCTGCCCCCCTGACAATTTTTTTTTTGCTAGGGAGGAAAGAAGTCTAGTCGGGGGCACGGCCACAGAGGAAGCCTCGGAGGGGATCATCCACTAGTTGTGTTAAATTAGTGCTGAAGGGGGGGGCGCGGCAGCACAGAAAGGAGCGGGGCGGTGTTTTATTACTTATATACCTTAACTAATAGTATATATTTTGTATGTGGCCCGAGAAGATTTCTCTACACTCAATGTGGCCCAGAGAAGCCAAAAGGTTGGACACCCATGATTTAGACCTTTATCCACTTTGCCAACCAATCACAATGCATGTGCTGCGGCAGGTCGGCACGTGCAGGCAGAATCACGTATATGTGCGTCATTTTGCCTGCCGGGCTAAGGGGGGCGCTGTGCACCCCCACTCCCCACAGCTATGATCACAGTGCCAACAAAGCTATCACATGGTACCTGGGCCAATCACAGCACCCTGTACCATGTGATTAGCTGTAGCCAATCACAGATCACTAGTGATCACAGCTGTCATGGATGGTTAACCCTTTGATCTTTATTGTAATAGCAAAAAGTGTAAAAAGAGAAAAAAAAATCCCTGAGCGCCCTCCCCCCCAGGGTTGTATAGTCAGGACCGGGTCAAAGGGTGGGCAGGAGGGGAAGCTGCACTGGTCATTGTATCATGTGAGGTGGGGGGTGGGCACCACAAGGAGATTGGGAGGAGGGGGATTAATGTTAGGAGGGGGGATTTGGGGGGCAGCAGGATGTAAGAATTGTTCTAGGAGGAGAAATGTGGGGAGGTGTGCAAGGAAAAGTGATTTAGGGGGATTTGTGTTGGAAGGGGGATGGGGAAGAGGATCTGTGCTAGGAGGGTGGATGGGGGGGTTGTACTAAAAGAGATATGGTAAAGTAGGGAAGGAAATTGTGATAGGAGGGGACTTTTTTGTAGGGGGGGGGGGGGATTTGTGCTAGTAGGGATGAATAGGGGGGTGTTTGTGCTAAGATGGGAAATTAGGGGGGGGGGGTTGTACTAGGAGGGGGTGGGGGGAATCTATGCTAGTAGGGATGAATAGGGCGGTGTTTGTGCTAGGATGGGAAATTTAGGGGGGAAGTGGATTTGTACTAGGAGGGGGTGGGGGGAATCTATGCTAGTAGGGATGAATAGAGGGGTATTTGTGCTGGGATGGGAACATTTTTTTTTTGGGGGGGGGGATTTGTGCTAGGAGGGGGTTGGGGGGAATTTGTGCTAGTAGGGATGAATAGGGGGGTGTTTGTGCTAGGATGGGAAATTTAGGGGGGAAGTGGATTTGTACTAGGAGGGGGTGGGGGGGGATCTATGCTAGTAGGGATGAATAGGGGGGTGTTTGTGCTAGGATGGGTAATTTGAGGGATGTGGGGGATTTGTGCTAGGAGAGGATTTTGGAGTGTGTGCATGTGGGGTGGGGTGGGGGGGGGGGTAAGTGTGTACTCGGAGGGGGAATCTGAAGGATTTGAAAGATAGAGGATTTGTACTAGGAGGAGTTTTTTTTTATTTTGGAGGGGGGGATTGTGCTGGTGGATGGGGGGGTCAAAGATTTGCACTGGGAAGGGGAATTTCAACATGGGGAGGCAGGTTTTGTACTGGGAGGAGGGGGAAGTTATGCTTAGAGGGTAAGCATGCACATAATTCTCAATTTTTCTTTTTTTGGGGGGGGGGGATTTTTGCTGACACTAAATGCTGATACATGCAGGAAGGGGGGGGGGGGGGAGACGCAGTTTGACATATTTGCCTTGGGCTCTAGATGACCTTGTCCCATCACTGAGTACACTGTTACTATGGTGACACTGAACTACTCTAATGATAGCATAAAAAAATATAGTAAAAAAAATAAAAGAATGTTTAAATAATAAAGTAAATTGTTTAAAAATGTAAAATAAAAAAAGGGAAAAACAAATATTAATATATATAAGAAAGGCCATCAGTCCAGAACAGGGGCCGCCAAACTTTTTAAACAAAGAGCTAATTTATTGTCCTTCAGACAGGGGGGGCCGAACTGTGATCCCCCAGGAGTAGAAAATGCCCCAACCTCTGTCAGAGAAAACAATGTCTCTGATCTGGTGGTCAGTGAGAGTAAATAAAAAGAACATAGCACTACACATGGAGCACCAGCCGCCACTGGGTGCAGTGGTGGTCAGGTCAGAGGCTGTGGACATGGTGCAGGTGGTGGCCTAGTCAGAGGCTGTGGACATGGTGCAGGGGGTGGTCAGAGGCTGTGGTCATGGTGCAGGTGGTGGCCTGGTCAGAGGCTGTGGACATGGTGCAGGGGGTGGTCTGGTCAGAGGCCTGCAGACATGGTGCAGGTGGTGGTCTGGTCAGAGACTGCAGACATGGTGCAGGTGGTGGCCTGGTCAGAGGCTGTGGACATGGTGCAGGGGGTGGTCTGGTCAGAGGCCGCGGACATGGTGCAGGGGGTGGTCTGGTCAGAGGCCGCGGACATGGTGCAGGGGGTGGTCTGGTCAGAGGCCGCAGACATGGTGCAGGGGGTGGTCTGATCAGAGGCCGCAGACATGGTGCAGGCGGTGGTCTGGTCAGAGGCCGCGGACATGGTGCAGGGGGTGGTCTGGTCAGAGGCCGCAGACATGGTGCAGGGGGTGGTCTGGTCAGAGGCCGCGGACATGGTGCAGGTGGTGGTCTGGTCAGAGGCTGTGGACATGGTGCAGGGGGTGGTCTGGTCAGAGGCCGCGGACATGGTGCAGGGGTTGGTCTGATCAGAGGCTGTGGACATGGTGCAGGTGGTGGTCTGGTCAGAGGCCGCAGACATGGTGCAGGTGGTGGTCTGGTCAGAGGCCGCAGACATGGTGCAGGTGGTGGTCTGGTCAGAGGCCGCAGACATGGTGCAGGGGTTGGTCTGATCAGAGGCTGTGGACATGGTGCAGGTGGTGGTCTGGTCAGAGGCTGTGGACATGGTGCAGGTGGTGGTCTGGTCAGAGGCCGCAGACATGGTGCAGGTGGTGGTCTGGTCAGAGGCCGCAGACATGGTGCAGGGGTTGGTCTGATCAGAGGCTGTGGACATGGTGCAGGTGGTGGCCTGGTCAGAGGCTGTGGACATGGTGCAGGTGGTGGTCTGGTCAGAGGCCGCAGACATGGTGCAGGGGTTGGTCTGATCAGAGGCCGCAGACATGGTGCAGGTGGTGGTCTGGTCAGAGGCCGCGGACATGGTGCAGGGGGTGGTCTGGTCAGAGGCCGCGGACATGGTGCAGGTGGTGGTCTGATCAGAGGCTGTGGACATGGTGCAGGTGGTGGTCTGGTCAGAGGCCGCAGACATGGTGCAGGTGGTGGTCTGGTCAGAGGCCGCAGACATGGTGCAGGGGTTGGTCTGATCAGAGGCCGCAGACATGGTGCAGGTGGTGGTCTGGTCAGAGGCCGCAGACATGGTGCAGGTGGTGGTCTGGTCAGAGGCCGCAGACATGGTGCAGGGGTTGGTCTGATCAGAGGCTGTGGATATGGTGCAGGTGGTGGTCTGGTCAGAGGCCGCAGACATGGTGCAGGTGGTGGTCTGGTCAGAGGCCGCAGACATGGTGCAGGTGGTGGTCTGGTCAGAGGCCGCAGACATGGTGCAGGGGTTGGTCTGATCAGAGGCTGTGGATATGGTGCAGGTGGTGGTCTGGTCAGAGGCCGCAGACATGGTGCAGGTGGTGGTCTGGTCAGAGGCCGCAGACATGGTGCAGGGGGTGGTCTGGTCAGAGGCCGCAGATATGGTGCAGGGGGTGGTCTGGTCAGAGGCCGCAGATATGGTGCAGGGGGTGGTCTGGTCAGAGGCCGCAGACATGGTGCAAGTTTACCTTGACAAAAGGGCACTTTGGGCACCCTCCGCCCCCCCCACCCCCTCTGCACGTGCCTGCCACCCCCCCCCCACCCCAGCTAGGTAAAGCTCTTAAAACGCAGTGAGATGCAGCACAGTGATTGCAGCGCCGCATCTGCAGTCATCGCCTGTGAATTACTGTTAATGCGCCGGTCATGAAACAAATAGAAATATATGATAAAAAAAAATAATAATTCAGCATTAAGTAAATGCAGATGAAGTATCATAAGATGACCCCAAGCTAAATAAACCGAAGAGCAGCAAATATTAGAATGTAAATAAAAAATAAAAACGCGTGTTTTGATGGAAAATCGCGCAGGAAGAAATGGAGCTTTTCATAGTTATTAATAGACGAGAAGCGCGATGCATCGGAGACAGATAAGAGCCGCATTGTGTGCATCCCGTTACCTAGCAACTGCTAAAAGATTTGCTGTTCGTGGAGAAAGAAAAATTATGTAAGACAAACATTTGTAACTTTTCCTTTTTTAAAGAAAACCTACAGTTCTAAAAAAAAGATACAATATAGAACTCAGAAAACTTTATTGATACCAACAGGAAATTATAATACATTGTTACACAAATCATTGGAAATGTAACATTAGCAACCAGTTCTGGACCTGAGGGATTTACCCCCTTAATGACCAGGCCATATTTTGCGATTCTGCACTGCGTTATTTTAACAGACAATTGCGCGGTCGTGCGACGCTGTACCCTAATAAAATTGATGTCCTTTTTTCCCCACAAACAGAGCTTTATTTTGGTGGTATTTGATCACTTGTGCGATTTTTATTTTTTGCGCTATTAACAAAAAAAAAAAAAAAACGACAATTCTGAAAAAAAAAACTATATTTTTCACTTTCTGCTATATAACATTCTCAATAAAAAAATAAAAAAAATCTAATTTTTTCATAATTTTAGGTCAATTTGTATTCTGCTACATATTTTTGGTAAAAAAAAAAAAATCGCAATAAGCACATTTTGATTGGTTTGCGCAAAATTATCACGGCTACAAACTAGGGGAAAGATTTATGTCATTTTTATTTATTTATTTATTTTTTTACTAGTAATGGCGGCGATCTGCGATTTTTTTGCGGGACTGCGACATTGTAGCGGACAGATCGGACCCCTAACTGACATTTTTTGACACTTTTGGGGGTACCAGTGACATTACTACAGTAATCAGTGCTAAAAAATATGCACTGTCACTGTACTAATGACACTGGCAGGGAAGGGGTTAACCTAGGGGCGATCAAAGGGTTAAGTGTGAGTCTGGGGGGTGTTTTCTAACTGTGGGGGCGTGGCTTGTGAAATGATCATAGAGCCCCTGTGATCCTATATAGAAGGATCACAGGCGCTCTGTGATAATTCCAGGGAGAAGAACGGTCAGCTGTGTTTACAACATCCGACCGTCCTTCTCTCTCAGCGGGGAGCGATCGTGGGGGGGCGGCGGCCCCGTGCATCAGCATCCCCACTGCCTAGTTGGGGCAGAAGCATGCCACCAGCACATAGGGGCTACATTGGTTGGCACAGGAGAGGCAGCCTGCCTCAGTAAATGTGCGGCGGGCGGTCTTAAAGCAGTTAAAAATTACCCGTGTGTCAGAATTTTCTACAGTGCCTTGAAAAAGTATTCATACCCCTTGAAACTTCCCACATTTTCTCATGTTACAACCAAAAACTTAAATGTATTTAATTGGGATTTTATGTGATAGACCGACACAAAGTGGCCATAATTGTGAAGTGGAAGGAAAATGATAAATGATACAAATAAATCTGTGAAAAGTGTGGCTGCATTTGTATTCACCCCCCTTTACTCTGATACCCCCTAACTATAATCTAGAGGAACCAATTGCCTTCAGAAGTCACCTAATTAGTAAGTAGAGTCCACCTGTGTGTCATTTAATCTCAGTATAAATAAAGCTGTTCTGTGAAGCCCTCAGAGGTTTGTTGGAGAACCTTAGTGAACAAACAGCATCATGAAGGCCAAGGAACCCCCCAGACAGGTCAGGGATAAAGTTGTGGAGAAGTGTAAAGCAGGGTTAGGTTATAAAAAAATCTCCCAAGCTTTGACCATCTCACGGAGCGCTGTTCAATCCATCATGGGAAAATGGAAAGAGTATGGCACAACTGCAACCCTACCAAGACATGGCCGTCCACCTAAACTGACCAGCCGGGCAAGGAGAGCATTCATCAGAGAAGCAGCCAAGAGGCCCATGGGAACTCTGGAGGAGCTGCAGAGATCCACAGCTCAGGTGGGAGAATCTGTCCACAGGACAACTATTAGTCGTGCGCTCCACAAATCTGTCCTTTATGGAAGAGTGAGAAGAAGAAAGCCATTGGTGGAAGAAAGCCATACTGACACACTGTAGTCACTAGAGGACACATAGACTGGCAGTGCACTGGAGGCACTGAGCATACTGGGCACACTGGAGTCACTTGAGGACACATGGACTGCAAGTACACTGGATGCACTGAGCATAATGGGACACGCTGGAGTCACTTGAGTACACATAGACTGGAAGTGCACTGGAGGCACTGAGCATATTGGGCACACTGGAGTCACTTGAGGACACATGGACTGCAAGTACACTGGATGCACTGAGCATAATGGGACACGCTGGAGTCACTTGAGTACACATAGACTGGAAGTGCACTGGAGGCCCTGAGCATACTGGGCACACTGGAGTCACTTGAGGACACATGGACTGCAAGTACACTGGATGCACTGAGCATACTGGGCACACTGGAGTCACTTGAGGACACGTGGACTGGGAGAGCACTGGAGGCCCTGAGCATACTGGGCACACTGGAGTCACTTGAGGACACATGGACTGCAAGTACACTGGATGCACTGAGCATACTGGGCACACTGGAGTCACTTGAGGACACATAGACTGGAAGTGCACTGGAGGCACTAAGCATACTGGGCACACTGGAGTCACTAGAGGACATGTGGACTGGGAGTACAATGGAGGCAGTGAGCATACTGGGGCACACTGAAATCACCTAGTTATGCATGGACTGGGAGTATACTGGAAGCACTGAACATACTAGGCACAATGGAGTCACTTGAGGACACATGGACTGGGAGTACACTGGAAGCAATGAACATACTAGGCACAATGGAGTCACTTGAGGACACATGGACTGGGAGAACACTGGAAGCACTGAGCATACTGGGCATACTGGAGTCACTTGTAAACACGTGGACTGGGAGAGCACTGGAGGCACTGAGCACACCCGGCACACTGGAGACACTAGAAGACATGGGGACTGGGAGTACACTGGAGGGACAGAGTAACCAGAGACTGAAGAGAGGCACGGAGGACCCAAGAGGCATGGGGATACAGGTAAATATTGAAGCTCAGCTGAGGTGCAGCCACGTGTTGCTCAAACTCCGAGCCACATATCACACTGAAATTTAGGGTGGCACCATTGAGAAGAGCTGTCTCCTGAATGGTGCAATGGGCTTTAAATGGCTTCCATGGGATCTGTTCTTGTGCCTAGAAAGGCTCCTCATTAGCTGGGAACATGACCTTAGATACTGCCATGAACAGGGGAGGACTGGTCCAGGGGGCAGGGGAGCAATTGCCCCCTGGGCCACTCTGAAGCCCCATAAAAAGGCTGCATTGCTTCTGCCACAGACATGCCTAAAGCTTTCTGGTGAAGAGAAGTAAAAAATCCCTACTGCGGACCTACTGAGTGCGAGCTGAGGACAAGGACACAGAGCGCAGCAGCCCCCCCCCCCCCCCCAGCATGGATAATGTCAACTGTGATTGAGCAAAGGCGGGTTCCATGTCCCACTGGAGACTCTCCTCGAGCCCCAACTGAGATGTCCCAGCTCCCCCCAATCTCCCCCTGCTGGCCAGGTCAGGAAACTGGATTCAGCTGGTGAGTAGAGAGTACCTGGAGCAGAGCTTCACCCTGGAATGGGGGTCAGGAGGGGGCCGGGAAGAGGGAGAATGGAAGGGGGGCCAAATCGCTGCACCATGGGCCTCTAGTTTGTACTTGCCCCCTGGACTGAAAGTTGCCAGTCAGCCCCTGGCCATGACCATAGTGTATCATAGTGGTTGTCTGTTTCTTACCTGCATGGCATCATGGTAGCCCATTTGTAGCTCACGTATTGTAACAATTGCCTGTTCTCTGCCTTTGTAATCAGGATTGCTGGTCTTTTGCCTACATATTGTTCAATCGTCTTCATTACTATAAATCAATCCCCTGTGTCGCTGTGAAACCCTTTAATTCGCCATAGTACGTCATCCACTGATTGGTTGCTGCGGGTGGTTTGGGGGGCGGCACAGGATTGGCAGAGTGACATAAGAAAGCTTTCTTAATGGTAGATCAAAACAAGTCACCTGCCGAAATTACCGGATGATTTCACAGAAATTCCAGCCAAGGGGAAATTAGTGATTTTTTGCAGCAAAATCAATTTTGACTAAAGCACTCCACTATTCCCTAAATGCCACCATCTGTGCCCTCCCATGCAGTCACATTTATTAAGTTGGAGATCGGCTCTTCAGAAGCATTAGAAGAACACTTACAAAAAGATGAAATCTGGAATATATTTTACGCTAATTACGCACTACAAATCTGTTAGAAACAAGGGCTAAGGCTACACAATGCCAGGTTTCTGGGCTTCCAGGGGCTCAGCTTCGAAAAAAGCTCTCCAGAGAAGCTGGGAAAGGTCTACACTTGTCCCCGATCAGATGATTGGCCGGGTTCTTCTACTTGAAACACTCAACAAATTCCACCAGCAGATCAGTCTTCAACCACGCCATTGGCTTATCTTTAGGAGTCACAGCTCACCTTCAGAACATGTTGGTTTTTTTTTTTTTTGTTTTTTAAATAGAATGGCCGATGTGAATAACAAAAAAATTAAAACTTTAATGTGTCCAAAAGTGATAAAGATCGCACTCAAAACCAATAATCTAATATGATGTGAATAGTAAGGGATTAATGTGTCCACAAGTATCTGTGCCAAACAACTCCTAGGAGTGAGTGTGGTGGGTCCCCTTAACTCAAGGCCTCTACTTCAGTCGTGGGTTTGTGTGCTCCTCCACCGACACCACATGCAGGGCCGGTGCTTCCACCAGGCAAACTAGGCAGCCGCCTAGGGCGCATTGCAACCTAGGGGCGCAGCCATGAGTCGGCACTCTCTGTCCATCATGAATGATCCTGTGAGCTGAGGGGAGGGGGTGGCAGTGGGGGAGGAAGAATGGACAGAGGAAGATGCCAGGTGTCTGGGGCAGTGGCTGAACTTCCAGGCCCTGGCTGTCCACCACTGTTGGGGGGGGCAAGAGGAAGGAAGGGAGCCCACAGGAGTGCTGCCTGCATGATGATCCTCTTTGGCTGGAGTTGAGTGGTGTAAACCCTGGGCAGAAAGTGACTCTCTGCACTGAGCTGGTGGGCAGCCGTTCATTTCCCTGGGTTGGTATTAAGCAGGGAGCGGAGGAGAGCTGAACCTGACCCCAAGCTTGGCACTGGAGGGCGGCACCTTTACTGGAGCAGAAACGACGAGGCACCGGAATGGTCTGAGGAGGTTGGGGATTAGGGACGTGCGGAGTCCTCTGACTGCTGCTTCTCCCTTCACCAGGAGCCGGTTGGAGCTGTGGTGAGCACTGTGGTCCAGAAAAGGAGCGTCCTGGGAGAAGGAATCAGCAGGATCACGGTGAAGGAGGGCAGAGTGCGGGACACTCTCTTCATACCGCCCAGTGAGTGTCCCCAGAACAGGGTATCAGGGTCCCTGGGTGTGACATGGAGGTTCCCTGGTGTGAAAGGGAATCAGGGTCACCAGGTATGCCATGGGGGATAGGGGTCACCGGGTGTAACAGGGTTTCGGGGTCGCCAGGTGTGTCATGAGGAATTGGGGTCCCTGGGTGTGCCATGGGGGACTGAGGCCCCCAGGTGTGCAATGGAGGAACATCAGGGTCCCCAGGTGTGACATAGAAAAACAGGGTCTCTAGGTATGACATGGAGGGACATCAGATACCCCTGGTGTGACATGGAGGATCATCGGGGTCCCTTGGTGTGGCATAGAGGGACATTAGGGTCCCCAGTTGTGACATGGAGGAATATGGGGGTCACTGTGTATGACAGCATAACATAGAGGAGCCATCAGATCAGGGTCACAGGGTATGACATAGAGAAGTTTTTAACCCCATCCCTTTTTATTTTATTTTTTTTTTTGGGGGGGCGCAAGTAGTTGGTCTTGCCTAGGGCGTAAAATAGTCTAGCACCGGTCCTGACCACATGCACAGCCCACTTACCAGGTGCTTCTAGGATAATTGCAGTAGATGTTAATCAATCACCACAGCGATCCCCTCAGAGCCAGATAATGAATGCCCCTTGTATATTTCCTAGTAGCGCGTCACAGCAGTCCACTCAGTACCATCATAGAACTCAGTAAGGTGTGAAGAGGAAGAGAAGGAGGCTATATAGTGTAGTATGCTTGTAACTTCATTTATTGGGAAAATAGGTAACTTACATTTCCATATAATAGAATAATTGAGGTGGAATAACAAAACGATCACTCAAGCAGGAACCGGAACGCACTTACGCGTTCCACCAACCGGAAATGACAAAGTGGCGTCCCTAGACTCTACGCGTTTCGTCAGCAAACGTCTGACGTCATCAGGAGTCACATCACCAATGAACCAGTAAGCTGCAGCAGAAAAAGTGACCAACTTTGTATAATACCATAAGTGTGAAAATTCCGCGTTCACCCAATATGGGAATTAGTGAATGTAAAAAGAGAAATTGCGCTATGAGGGTATGCTGTAGGTGGCTGCTAGCACTTCAATTGACATAAACTGTGCAGAAATAAAGTACATAAAACATAGTGCAGCGCTAGAAAGCAACTATATATATATAAATTATTATTAAGGGTTTCTATAGCGCCAGCAGTTTACGCAGCGCTTTACAATATTAGAGGGAGACAGTAGATATACAATACAATAAAATACAAGAGGATTAAGAGGGCCCTGCTCAGAAGAGCTTACAACCTAATGTATCTATATATATATATATATATATATATATATATACAGTATATATATCTATATCTATATATAGATACAGAGGCGTAACTAGAACCTTCAGGGCCCTGATGCAAGAAACCATGAAGGGCCCCCCAGACCCCTGGCCTGGGGCCCTTACCTTCAAGCCCAGGGCTCTTCCCACTAATCCTGGGGCTCTTTACACTTGTTGCATGGCCTTTTATTACGGTCCCGCAGCAGGATTCTTTCACAGGTTCTGCAGTAGGCCCCCTTCCTGCAATCTTGTGGGCCCCCTTCCTGCAATCTTGGGGCCTCCCCACAGTGGTGCAATGCCAGCGTCCGGTCGCAAGTGTGACCTTTGCGATCCTGGAAGTTCACCCACTGGTTTGCTACCGGGCCCCCTGGAGCATGGGGCCCGGTAGCGATTGCAACCCCTGCAACCCCTGTAGTTACGCCCCTGTATAGATAGATAAATACATACACATGATAAATTACTCAAAATCAGTAGAAATACAACAGTGGGTAACATGTGGAAAAAAAATTAGAAAAATCAGAGTGAATGAACACCTCTACAGATATACAATATATATAAAAAAGACGTCCAAAGTGTCAAAATGCAAACAAAATGGTCATGTGGGTCAACATGACACACCATCATAGACAGTGAGTCCAAGAAAGGATGACAAGTGAAAAAATAGTCTTTATAAGCATAAGGACCAGACACGGCTCCCTCACCCCAGATAAAGTCAATTATGATGAAACGCATCGGTGGAGCTTGTCTCCATGATGTCATTGGGTGCTTTCATCCAGGATTTTTCTCTTATTACTTCTGTGAATGATGTTTTTATATAGCGCTGTGTTTCATCAGACTCTTGCAAGTGTTTAGTGCATATTTTAGTATAATGATACTAAAATGTGTTAGTGATAGTTTTACATTATGTGCGGGTGCTTGGTATTCCTTTGCATACATTCATGTGATGGGAAGTTGACCTGTGAATGCAGTGATCGCCTACACTGGTCCTATCCCAGAACGTTTGGAGATCTGCAAATAGGCCTTAAAAAAAAAAGTGTATAAAATTGTATAAAAGACACCTGTCCACAGAATCTCCTTCTGTCATTCAAATCTCACCATCATGGGAAGACCAAAGAGCTGTCAGAGGAGGTCAGGGAGAAGATTGTAGACCTGCACAAGGCTGGAATCGGCTACAAGACCATCAGCAAGAAGCTTGGTGAGAAGGGGACAACTGTTGGAGCGATTATTTACAGATGGAAGAAATGCAAAAAAACATCAATCGCCCTCAGTCTGGAGCTTCATGCAAGATTTGGCCTCATGGGGTAAGAATGATCATGAGAAAAGTGAGGGATCAGCCCAGAACTGCATGGGAGGAGCTTGTGAATGATCTCAAGAGAGTTGGGACCACAATCACCAAACAAACCATTGGTAACACAATACTATGCCATGGATTGAAATCCTGCAGGTCCCCCTCCTCACGAAGGCACATGTACAGGGCCATCTGAAGTTTGCCAATGAACATCTAAATGATTCAGAGAAGGATTGTGGTCAGATGAGACCAAAATCAAGCTCTTTGGCATTAACTCCACTTGCCTTGTTTGGAGGAAGATAAATGCCGACTACGACCCTAAGAACACCATCCCTACAGGCAAGCACGAAGGTGGAAACATGATGCTTTTCGGCTGTTTGTTAAAAGGTGCAGGCGGACTTTGCTGCATTGAGGGGCCAGTAAAGGGGGCCATGTATTGTAAAATCTTGGATGAGAACCTTCTTCCCTCATCCAGAATACTGAAGATGAGTCACGGATGGGTCTTCCAGCATGACAATGACCCAAAACATACCACCAAGAAGAAGCACATTGAGGTCATGGAGTGGCCTAACTAGTCTTCATACCATAGAAAATTTGTGGAGGGAGCTGAAACTTCGAGTTGCCAAGCGACAGCCAAGAAACCTTAAGGATTTAGAGAAGATCTGTAAAGAAGAGTGGACCAAAATCCCTCCTGAGATGTGTGAAAACCTGGCCACCAACTAGAAGAAACATCTGACCTCTGTGCTTCCCAACAAGGGTTTCTCCACCAACTACTAAGCCATGTTTGGCTTGGGGATCAAATACTTATTTTACTCACTGAACTGCAACTCAATTTATAACATTTGTATCATGTGTTTTTTTCTGGATTTTTAGTTGATATTCTGTCTCTATTATTTAAAATACCACTATGATAAAAATGATAGACCCTTCATTTCTTTGTAACTTGGCAAACTTACACAATCTTTAGGGAATCAAATCATTTTCCCAACTACATATATTTGAAATCAAATATTTTTTGGCAATAACATGGTATGGGTGGATCTCTGCCAGTCACAGGCCCCTCCAGCCTGTGTCTTAGAATAAGAGGGAGGTGAAGCCTCCGTTAATCTACATAAAATAACCCATTGTGTTTAGCTGTTTAGTGGACATAGAGGAGGAGGGAGGGGGTGGGCTGTTATTTACCACTGTGTATACGCCCACGTGTGACTCTATAGTCACTTGGGCTGCTCAGATTGGATAGGGAGAAAATTCTCAGCATAGAAGCTTATTGCAAACTGAGCATGTGCAGAGTTGCCACCACAGCTGTAAAATCCCCTAGCTGAATTGGGGACATGGACAGTAGGGGGAGATAGAGAGCAGCAGGATCAACCAGGTTTTTTTGCACAATACAGGAAAGGATTCTCATAGTAACTGAGTGAGTATGGAATACTCCATTTATTGTTTTTTTTTATGATGGGGGTTTATTGACAATTAATAGATTCAGTTTTATTTTTTACCATAAAAAAACATGTGGGCGTCGTCATGTTCTGGTGAGCATTCTGGCAAAGGAGGGGAGTGGTTGCATTAATGAACACCGGATGTCATAAAGTTTGAGGACTGGTCACTTTATTCTGCACACAGTGGATTCACAGTGGAGTGAGCCTGCACAAGTGCCCCCATAGGAAGCGGCTTTCTATGGTGGGTAGTCTCTGAAGAGGAGGAGTCAGGAGCACCAGCGGGGTACCCCAAAAAAAACACTTTAACGAAAACATGTCCTCGGGGCAGCATTTTGCCCCCATGCTATTTGTTTGACAATCCCTTTATTATTAGCCTACAAAAAATTAAAAATTTTTTTCACATGTGGCTTCCGTTGACTTCAATTGGGTTTGGATTCAGCACTCCAACTTCAGCCATGGTTCCCGAACTTGACCCGAACCGAATTGAACCCACTACTCATCACTAGTTTGAAGCCGTTGATGCACAATGTCCTGCTTTGAAAATGTTCAGCCCAATTAATGCCGAAGGGCTGGTGAACATTGCATGAGGCATTGGGGTTGATTTACTAAAACTGGAGAGTGCAAATCTGGTGCAGCTGTGCATTGTAGCCAATCACCTTCTAGCTTCAACTTTTTCAATAAAGCTTTGGCA
The DNA here is from genome assembly GCF_965119305.1 of Pelophylax lessonae. Classification (NCBI taxonomy): domain Eukaryota; kingdom Metazoa; phylum Chordata; class Amphibia; order Anura; family Ranidae; genus Pelophylax; species Pelophylax lessonae. The sequence goes on along the minus strand of NC_138772.1, from coordinate 3,525,619 downwards.
ATAAAGCCTAGAAGCTGATTGGTTTCTATGCAAAGCTGCACTCGATTTTGCGCTCTCTACTCTTAATAAATCAACCCCTTTGGTGGGACTGATTTGGTGTCTGCTCCAACATTACAGTGGCTTCATGCCATGCCTGACACGACTCCCATAAAATTAAAGGACACATGTTACACTGAAATTCTCTAACTGGATTTTTTTTGTCTTTATTTTTGTTGATTAGTTGCCCTTCATCTTCTTTGGGATTTAGCTGCTCTTTATCTTTATTGGGGTTTAGCTGCTCTTCATCTTCATTGGGGTTTAGCTGCTCTTCATCTTCATTGGGGTTTATCTGCTCTTCATCCTCCTTGGGGGTTTAGTTGCTACTGATCTTCCTTAGGGTTTAGTTGCTCTTCATCTTCCTTGGGGTTTAGTTGCTCTTCATCTTCCTTGGGGTTTGGTTGCTCTTCATCCTCCTTGGGGTTTAGTTGCTCTTCATCTTCCTTGGGGTTTAGCTGCTCTTCATCTTCCTTGGGGTTTGGTTGCTCTTCATCCTCCTTGGGCTTTAGTTGCTCTTCATCTTCCTTGGGGTTTAGCTGCTCTTCGTCTTACTTGGAGTTTAGTTGCTCTTCATCTTCCTTGGGGTTTAACTGCTCTTCATCTTCCTTGGGGTTTAGTTGCTCTTCATCTTCCTTGGGGTTTAGCTTCTCTTCATCTTCCTTGGGGTTTAGTTGCTTGTCATCTTCCTTGGGGTTTAGCTGCTCTTCGTCTTCCTTGGGGTTTAGTTGCTCTTCATCTTCCATGGAGTTTAGCTAATCTTCACCTTCCTTGGGGTTTAGCTGCTCTTCATATTCATTGGGGTTTAGCTGCTCTTCATCTTCCTTAGGGTTTAGCTGCTCTTCGTCTTCCTTAGGGTTTAGCTGCTCTTCAGCTCCCTTGGGGTTTACCTGCTCTTTATCTTCCTTGGGGTTTGGTCCCCCCTCATTCTCCTTGGGGTTTAGTTGCTCTTCATGTTCCTTGGGGTTTAGCTGCTCTTCATCTTCCTTGGGGTTTAGTTGCTCGTCATCTTCCTTGGGGTTTAATTGCTCTTCATCTTCCATGGAGTTTAGCTAATCTTCATCTTCCTTGGGGTTTGGTTGCTCTTCATCCTCCTTGGGGCTTAGTTTCTCTTCATCTTCATTTGGGGTTTAGCTGGTCTTCATCTCCCTTGGGGTTTACCTGCTCTTTATCTTCCTTGGGGTTTGGTCCCCCCTCATTCTCCTTGGGGTTTAGTTGCTCTTCATCTTCCTTGGGGTTTAGCTGTTCTTCATCTTCCTTGGGGTTTAGTTGCTATTCCTCTTCGCCGGAATTTGGTTGCTCTTCATCTTCATTGGGGCTTAGCTGCTCTTCATCTTTTTCGGGATTTAGTTGCTCTTCATCTTCATTGGTGTTTAGCTGCTCTTTATCTTCGTTATGGTTTAATTGCTCTTCACCTTCATTGGGGTTTAGCTGCGCTTCATCTTTGTTTTGGAACACTGTGATTTGCGTAATTACGTCATTATATATTGGTTTCTTGCATGTCCTCCGTCCCGCAGTTTATCAGTCACTCTCCCAAAACAAGGACCGTTACTTCTCCAAATTGAATGAACATCGACCGGTGAAATCACTGGCCCCCTAAAAATCAATAGCAGAATGGAATCAATCAGAATGTATATCCAGGGATATCAAGAGGCCCATGAATTTCATTCTCTTGAAGGTCTTCCAGCAATCTGTCCTTACTAAATTGAGTGATCCCGACTGAATACATTGTGAAGAGTTCATTTATTCATGGCCTGGAATATGAAGTGCACCTGATAATTGACAAGCCAACATCTGTTCCGGAATTATTGGCTCATATTTAACCGCCTGTTCGATCAGTTAGTACGGCAGATGCTTGGGTACATATGTAATAAGTCACTTAAATGATTTACTAAAATATCCGTTAACTGCTTTATTAGCCCTTAAATTTACTGTGAACGGGGAGCTGATGGAGTGGATGTTGTTCAATTGCTTATTTGTGTATTTTTCCATCTTACATTGGGAAAGAATTTTATTTCTTAAAGGTATAAGCCAGAGAAATTGAGCATCACAATGAATATAGGGCTCATAATCTACCGGATAAGAGCTTCAGGCTTTTATCGGGGAACCCAACCCCCCCCCCCCCATTTCTTTCTATCAGTAATCTGGGAACCCCAGCTTGTGATCAAGAAACAATATTCCCAAACATGATGCTGAAGTGTATTTGTGACTGTTCTTATCAGGTGTTCCTCCTTGGCCTCCATGTTGTAGAATAAATTGGGGTTGTAGAATACATTAGGCTTGTAGAATACACTTTGGATGTAGAATACATTGGGGTTGTAGAATACATTGGAGTTGTAGAACACATTGGGGTTGTAGAATACACTGGAGTTGTAGAATAGATTGGGGTTGTAGAATACACTGGGTTTGAAGAACACATTGGGATTGTAGAACACACTGGGGTTGTAGAATAGATTGGGGTTGTAGAATACATTGGGTTGTAGAATAGATTGGGTTGTAGAATAGATTGGGGTTGTAGAATACATTGGGGTTGTAGAACACATTGGGGCTGTAGAATACATTGGATTGTAGAATACATTGGGGTTGTAGAATACACTGGGGTTGAGGAATACATGGGGGTTGTGGAATACACTGGGGTTGTAGAATACATTGGGGTTGTAGAATACACTGGGGTTGTAGAATACACTGGGGTTGAGGAATACATGGGGGTTGTGGAATACACTGGGGTTGTAGAATACATTGGGGTTGTGGAATACACTGGGGTTGTAGAATACATTGGGGTTGTAGAATACACTGGGGTTGAGGAATACATGGGGGTTGTGGAATACATTGGGGTTGTAGATTACATTGGGGTTGTAGAATACACTGGGGTTGTAGAATAAATTGGGGTTGTAGATTACATTGGGGTTGTAGAATACATTGGGGTTGTAAAAAACACTGGGGTTGTAGAACAAATGGGGGTTGTAAAATACACTGGGTTTAAAGAACACATTGGGGTTGTAGAATAGATTGGGGTTGGTCCGGCTCTGGCAGTGAGTTACTGGAACAGCCTGTTAAACAGCCTCCAGTTTTTTCTGTTCAGGTTTCCCTGTAATGAAATGCGATCAATTATTGATTGTTCCCCAGTAAGAGTCTTTCTGTGTGGTTTTTACATGACAAATCCAAGTAAAGGGCGGAATTAGCCGGCGAGTCATATTCTTCTCCTGTGTGATTCCGGGATCACACGTTTCGCAGTTACGGGTAAATATGAGCTTTCATTAACAGCTATGACAAGCATGGAGGCGTCTCACATGGCAGCAATCCATCATCCTACATATAGATTATCATAAACTATTCCACTGAGAAAATCACACATTACATTCTATAAGATGATGGTTTCCTTCAACATGCATTCCGGCCTTTCCTCTAGTCTTCCTATGGCTTTCCCTCCAGTCTTCCCTCCGGCCTTCCCTCACATCTTCCCTCTGGCCTTCCCTCCAGTCTTCCCTCCGGCCTTCCCTCACGTCTTCCCTCCGGCCTTCCCTCTAGTCTTCCCTCCGGCCTTCCCTCTAGTCTTCCCTCCGGCCTTCCCTCACGTCTTCCCTCTGGCCTTCCCTCTAGTCTTCCTTCCGGCCTTCCCTCACGTCTTCCTTCCGGCCTTCCCTCACGTCTTCCTTCCGACCTTCCCTCACGTCTTCCCTCTGGCCTATCACAAAAATTGGCCTGGTCATTTTTATTTTAACAAAAACAGCATTATTTCGAAATGGTGCTCTAATAACACACACAGTGTTTGATTTCAGAAATATGCTTACAGTTCGAATTTGAATGGAAAGTAAAATTCATTTGGAATTTCAATTTGAATTTCGGAAATTTGGATGAATTTTGATCGTTATTAGGCCATCCCTCCGATCTTCCCTTACATTTTCCCTCCAGGCCCTCCCTCTGGTCTTCCCTCACATATTCCCTCCAGCCTTCGCTCACGTCTTCCCTCCGGCCTTCTCTCACATCTTCCCTCTGGTCTTCCCTCCAGCCCCCCCCCCCCCTCCGGCCTTCCCTTCAATCTTCCTCCTGGCCTTCCCACACATCTTCCCTTTCCTTCAGCCTTCCCTTCAGTCTTCCATCTGGTCTTCTGTCTGGCCTTCCCTTCAGTCTTCCTTCCAGTCTGTCCTCCAGCCTACCCCCACATCTTCCCTCCAGCCTTCCCTCCGGCCTTACCTCCGGTATCCCCTCTGGCCATCCCTCCAGCCTTCCTTCCGATCTTCCCTTACATCTTCCCTCTGGCCTTCCCTCACAACTTACCTCCGGCCTTCCCTCTGGTTTTTCCCTCACAAATTCTCTCTGGCCTTCCCTCCGGTCTTCCTTCCGGCCTCCCCTCCGGCCCTCCCTCTGGTCTTCCCTCACATCTTCCCTCCAGCCTTCGCTCACGTCTTCCCTCCGGCCTTCTCTCACATCTTCCCTCTGGTCTTCCCTCCAGCCCCCCCCTCCTCCGGCCTTCCCTTCAATCTTCCTCCTGGCCTTCCCACACATCTTCCCTTTCCTTCAGCCTTCCCTTCAGTCTTCCATCTGGTCTTCTGTCTGGCCTTCCCTTCAGTCTTCCTTCCAGTCTGTCCTCCAGCCTACCCCCACATCTTCCCTCCAGCCTTCCCTCCGGCCTCACCTCCGGTATCCCCTCTGGCCATCCCTCCAGCCTTCCTTCCGATCTTCCCTTACATCTTCCCTCTGGCCTTCCCTCACAACTTACCTCCAGCCTTCCCTCTGGTTTTTCCCTCACAAATTCTCTCTGGCCTTCCCTCCGGTCTTCCTTCCGGCCTCCCCTCCGGCCCTCCCTCTGGTCTTCCCTCACATCTTCCCTCCAGCCTTCGCTCACGTCTTCCCTCCGGCCTTCTCTCACATCTTCCCTCTGGTCTTCCCTCCAGCCCCCCCCTCCTCCGGCCTTCCCTTCAATCTTCCTCCTGGCCTTCCCACACATCTTCCCTTTCCTTCAGCCTTCCCTTCAGTCTTCCATCTGGTCTTCTGTCTGGCCTTCCCTTCAGTCTTCCTTCCAGTCTGTCCTCCAGCCTACCTCCACATCTTCCCTCCAGCCTTCCCTCCGGTCTTCCCTCCGGCCTCACCTCCGGTCTCCCCTCTGGCCATCCCTCCGGCCTTCCTTCCGGTCTTCCCTTACATCTTCCCTCCGGCCTTCCCTCACAACTTACCTCCAGCCTTCCCTCCGGTCTTCCCTTCGGCCTTCCCTCTGGTTTTTCCCTCACAAATTCCCTCTGGCCTTCCTTCCGGTCTTCTTTCCGGCCTTCTTTCTGGCCTTCCCTCACATCTTCCCTCCAGCCTTCTTTCACGTCTTCCCTCCAGCTCCCCCCTCCAGTCTTCCCTTCAGTCTTCCCTCCAGTCTTCCCTCACATCTCCCCTCCAGCCCCCCCCCCCCTTTCCGCCTTTCCCTTCAATTTTCCCTCCAGCCTTCCCACACATCTTCCCTCCGGCCTTCTCGCATATCTTCCCTTCGGTCATTCCTCCGGCCCTCCCTTCAGTATTCTGTCTGGCCTTCCGTTCAGTCTTCCCTCTGGCCTTCCCTTTACTCTTCCTTCCATTCGTCCCTCCGGCCTTCTCTTCAGTCTTGTACAGACTGATACAGCTTCCTCTGATTTCACACTGTGAGCTTCCCACAATGTGCATTAGAACCTGCTGCAAGTCAGATAGAGCTCCGCCCCATTTCTTGGCTGGAGGACGTCCAGCATCATCTATCCCAGGGTGGTCTGCATGCAAATACAACCTGCCTATGAAATGCTCACTCCTCCAGAATGACACCCATTATGGCATTTTACTATTGTTATAACTCCTCCCAGTGCTTCCACATACTTCCTGGACTGAGATGCCAGCTCAGAGATTGCACAATCATATAAATCCTAATGTCTGCAGTTCTCGATTTACAAATGTTTGTCACAGATCAGCCCCAGTTGCAGTCTCTCACCTTGTGACTTGCCACAAAGTTACAATGTACAGTCTGATCACTAGGGGAGGGGAGACTGAGAAAATGCTTCCTCCTCCTTCTACAAAGTTACAATGTACAGTCTGATCACTGAGAGAGGGGGGGGGGAGACTGAGGAAATTACTCCTCCTCTTTCTACAAAGTTACAATGTAAAGTCTGATCACTGGGGGAGGGGAGGGGAGACTGAGGAAATGCTTCCTCCTGCCTGCAGTAAAGGGATGGCACCATCTCAGCTCAGACAGTGTGGTGAATGGAGGTGAAATGTGTGAAGATAAATGGTGGAGTTTGTTTGGCTGTAGCAGTATATTGTCATATGTCTGGAATTCATGTCACGGTAATGACAGGTCCTCTTCAGGCCATACATTGTGGGTGACATAGAGAAGGAATGGAAGGAATATATGAAGATTGACCCAGCAGAGCGCTGATCTTCATGTCATCTCCCCACTCGCTGCACTCCTGCGACCCCGGCTCAGCGAGCGGGAAGGAAGCGAGGATAATCTCTCCTGACATAACTTGGGACTTGTCTGTCTGGGATGAACATTCTAATTCAGCCCAGATGTCACTCTGCTCAGCCGCACAGCGAGCTTAATCTACACCGATCGGCTGCGCCTGATTCCTAAACCCCTAATGATAACCGGTCCACGGGGCGCACGCGGCGTCCGATTTTATTTTAGGACACAACAGCCTCAGGGATTTCATCCTTAATTAATAAACATGCAGAACTTGCCCTTGGAAGGTGTTGAGTCCTAGAAAGCAGATCTATATATAGATGCCATATTGCATCAGGTGATGGGAAGGTTAGCGTACCACGGGGCCACATCTGCTCCTGTGCCCGCCTTGCCTTCATTCATAATTCAATGGAGAAGTGCCCACCGTGCCTTCATTCATCATTCAATGGAGAAGTGCCCGCCATGCCTTCATTCATCATTCAATGGAGAACTGCCCGCCATGCCTTCATTCATCCTTCAATGGAGAAGTGCCCGCCATGATGGGTGTACATTATAGAACATATTGTAGAAGTCACCTCACCGTTCTGGGGAAATGCCAACAAGACGGTGCAAACTGATACACATAATCTATGTAATGGAAGGGTTCACCTGAGAGAGGAAAGTCCTGGTGATTGCTGGTGGGTACCTGATGGTAGAGAGGCAGCAGGGCGTGCTGAAGGTGGGTAACTGATGGTAAAGAGGCAGCAGGGAGTGCTGAAGTCAGGTACCTGAAGGTAAAGAAGCAGCAGGGAGTGCTGGAGGTGGGTGCCTGATGGTAAAGAGGCAGCAGGGAGTACCACACCAGGATCTCCAAAATGGGTCCAAAGCTTTAATCAGCAATCACATCACTTTGAGGCCTGGGGTGCATAGGAGCACATTTTTAACATTGGGTGCATACTTCAAGACTTGCGGAGCAGAGGGGCACATTTGGAGACACAGGGTGCACAGGATTGCACTTAGACACTTATGATGCATAGGTGCATGCTTCAAGACTTTGGATGCATTGAAGATATGTTGTGCACAGGGGAGCACTTGGAGGCACAGGGGTGCACTTTGAGACATGAAGTGCATAGGGGCACACTTGAAGGTACAGGTGCATGCTTCAGGACTTAGAGTATATTTAAAGTCCACTTGGAGATACAGAGGCACAGGAGGGCACTTTGAGATATGGGGTGCACAGGGGAACATTTCAGGACTTCTGATGCACTTGAAGACACAGAGTGTATAGGAGCACACAGGGACAAGATGTGGGGCACACAGGGACAAAATTTGAGGCACAAGCGCACACTTCAGGAATTGGGGCATATTGGGGTGCACTTGGAGACATGGGGTGCACAGAGGCACACTTGGTGTCGACTTTGGCACTTGAGGTACACTTTGAGGCATGGTTTGCATAGGAGCACACTTTTAGCATTAAGGTACACACTTTTGGACTTGGGGAGCAGAGAACACACGAGATGCAAAGGTGCAAACTTGAAGACTTTGGATGCATTAAAGATAAGCCATGCACAAGGGCACACTTGAAGCCACAGGGGTGCACATTGAGACATGGAGTAAACAGGGGATTATTTTAAGGCACAAGTGCACATTTCTGGACTTGAAGTGCACTTGGAGATACAGGGGCACAGTGACACACTTGAAGACACAGGTGCGCAGTTTGAGACATGGGCTACAAAGGGGTGCACTTGGAGACACAGGGTGCACAAGAGTTCACATTTAGATATGGAGTGCACAGGGACAAACCTTGGGGCACAGGTTTATTCTTCAGTACTTGAAGGAACACAGGGGTGAACTTGGAGACATAGGGGGCATAGGGGTGCACTTGGAGGCACATAAGTTCACTTTTGAACATAGGATGAACAGGTGCACACTTCAGAACTTGGGGCACACAGGTTTGAACTTGGAGACATAGAGGGCATAGGGGTGCACTTGGAGGCACAGAAGTGCACTTTGGAACATAGGATGAACAGGTGCACACTTCGGGACTTGGGGATCCCTGGGGCACATTTGGAGATACAGGTACACATTTCAGGACTTGGGGCATACAGGTGCACACTTGGAGGAACAGGGGAGCATTTTGAGAAATGAGGTGCACAAAGGTGCACTTTGGGGCATGGGGTATAGGGGGGTGCATTTGAAGGCACAGGTGCAGATGTCTGGACTTGGAATGTACATGGCGATATGGGGTGCACAGAGGCATACCTGGAGACTCAAATGCACAACTGAGGACATGGAGTGCACAGGGGTGCACTTGGAGGCACAGGTTTGCGCTTTGGGACTTAGGGTGCACTTGCAGACACAGTGTAAATAAGAGTGTACTTTTAGACTTGGGGTGCACAGGGACAAACTTGGAGGCACAGGTGCACGCTTCAGGACTTAGGGCACACAGGGGCACACTTGGAGATATGGGGGTGTACATTTGCACACCCTTGGAGGTGCAGGTATCCTATTCAGGACTTGGAGTGCACTTGGTGACACTGGGTGCATAGAAGCACACTTTTAGACCTGGGGTACACAGGGACAAACTTTGAGGCAGAGGTGCACACTTCAAGACTTGGGGTGCATTCAGAGACACAATGTGTAAAGGAGCGCACTTTGGAACATAGGATGAACAGGTGCACAGGTGCACACTTCGGGACTTGGGGATCCCTGGGGCACATTTGGAGATACAGGTACACACTTCAGGACTTGGGGCATAAAGGTGCACACTTGGAGGCACAGGGGAGCATTTTGAGAAATGAGGTGCACAGAGGTGCACGGGGTATAGGGGGGTGCATTTGAAGGCACAGGTGCAGATGTCTGGACTTGGAATGTACGTGGTGATATGGGGTGCACAGAGGCATACCCAGAGACTGAAATGCACAACAGAGGACATGGAGTGCACAGGGGTGCACTTGAAGACACAGTGTAAATAAGAGTGCACTTTTAGACTTGGGGTGCACAGGGACAAACTCGAAGGCACAGGTGAACGCTTCAGGACTTAGGGCACACAGGGGCACACTTGGAGATGTGGGGTGTACATTTGCACACCCTTGGAGGTGCAGGTATCCTCTTCAGGACTTGGAGTGCACTTGGTGACACTGGGTGCATAGAAGCACACTTTTAGACATGGGATACACAGGGACAAACTTTGAGGCAGAGGTGCACACTTCAAGACTTGGGGTGTATTTGGAGGCATAGGGTGCACTTCAGGACTTGAGGTGCACTTGGAGACACAAAGTGTAAAGGAGTGCACTTTGAGACATGGGGTGCACAGGGACAAATTTGTGCACACTTCAGCACTTAGGGCACACAGGGGCACACTTGGAGATTGGGGTGTAGATATGCACACCCTTGGAGGTGCAGGTATCCTCTTCAGGACTAGGAGTGCACTTGTTGACACTGGGTGCATAGAAGCACACCTTTAGACATGGGGTACACAGGGACAAACTTTGAGGCAGAGGTGCACACTTCAAGACTTGGGGTGCATTTGGAGGCATAGGGTGCAATTCAGGACTTGACGTGCACTTGGAGACACAATGTGTAACGGAGCGCACTTTGAGACATGGGGTGCACAGGGACAAACTTGTGCACACTTCTGGATTTGGGGCACACAGTAGACATGGAGTATACAGGGGCACGCTTGGAAGCACAGGTGTGCACTTTGGGACTTGGAAACACAGTGTGCATAAGAGCGCACTTTTAGACTTGGGGTGCAGATAAGCAAACTTGGAGGCACAGGTGCTCACTTCAGGGCATGGGGTGCACAGGGGCACATATGGAGGCATGAGGTCTACAGGGGTGCACTCGGAAACACAAGACACACCAGGTGCATGACCCTGAGACAAGAGGAGGGATAGGGTCAGGGGCTGACTGGCAACCTTCGGCCCAGGCAGCAACTCAGCCCCCCTCCATCTCTCCCTCTTCCCTGTCTCCTCCTGACCCCCATTCCAGGCTGAAGCTTGGCTCCAGGTACTCTCTACTCACCGGGCGACTTTGGGTTCCCGACCTGGCCAGCAGGAAGCAGTTGGGGGGAGCTGGGACAGCCCAGTCGGGGCTGCCTGGGGAAGAGAGTCTCCAGTGGGGCATGGAACCGGCCTCTGCTCAGACACAGTGTACACCGTCCATACTGGGGGGGGGCTGCATTCTGTCCTTGTCTTCATCCCGCACTCAGTAGGTCAGCGGTGGGGACTTTTTTTTTTCTCTTCACCAGCAATAATTTAGGGACGTCTGTGGCAGTAGCAGTGCAGCCTTTTTAAAGGGCATCAGAGTGGCCCGGGGGGGGGGGGGGGGTAATTGCCCCCTGGCACAGTCCTCCCCTGGATAGGCACTAGGCAAAGAGTAGTCACTGGAGAACAGGCTAGCACTGGAAGCACAGGTGAGGGCGCTCAAGATAGGCAAGGATGCCTTGTTTGGCCATTCAAGCAGGTCTCCTTACTGGCCATTGCTGGTTTAGGCAAGGGGTGCACCACAACCCCCCGGTACATTTTATTTCTATTGCTTTCTCTGTCCAGAAACCTTGAAAGCTTTTCTTGATCTCTGAGTTTTCATCTAACTTTGTGTATCGGTTACTGCAAGAAAAATGTACGTGGATCTGAAGATCGGAATGATTCCCTTGAGACGACGTCTCCAAGCTGCTTCAAATCTTCCCTGTGAAAGTTGTGACACCGATTCCATCCGAGACAAAACATCTTTCCTTCCGAGTTGCCACAGCAACAGAACGCCAGCCTGCCAGGCGCCACACGGCAGAAAAAGGTTAAATGCTGGTCCACTCATTCATCCACAATCCGTCATAACTCCGCAACGAGATAAGAAGGCCAGCAGACCACCGCAATTACCTGAATCACATGCCGGCATTCCCAGCAACACCAGAAATGTGAAGACCCATCACTGCTCAGGAGTCCATAGCTCCCAACCGTCCCGGATTTCCAGGGATTGTCCCTGATTTGGAACAAAGTCCCTCCTTCCTCCTCATTTGTCCCTCTTTCCTCCTCATTTGTCCCTCTTTCCTCCTCATTTGTCCCTCTTTCCTCCTCATTTGTCCCTCATTTTGATCTGAACTATGAAGTTGTATATAAAATGCACATTTTATCTTTCAAAAAGTGTTTCCCAGTGCCGGGCCTGGACTGGGACAAAAATTGGCCCGGGCATTATAGACTGAGCAGCCAATTTTTCCAGGGATGGGGGGGGGGATTTGTGGGGGACGGCTGGTGACGGGATATTCAGAGTAGGTCCTCTAATGTACAGGGAACTCTGTGATATAAAGGGGAATGCACTGTAAAGGGGCACTGTAATTATTAGAGTGCCCCTAGGAATCATGTCCCCCCTTCTAATCTCTGCTTACTGTGCCGATCTCCAGCTCATCCCACCCTGCTCCCTTACTTTAGAGTCCACACAGTCCCCCTTATAGCAGAGTCCACACAGTCCCCCTTACATCAGAGTCTGCACAGTCCCCCTTACATCAGTCTGCACAAAGCTCCCCCTACATCAGAGTCCACACAGTCCCCCTTACATCAGAGTCTGCACAGTCCCCCTTACATCAGTCTGCACAAAGCTCCCCCTACATCAGAGTCCACACAGTCCCCCTTGCATCAGAGTCCACACAGTCCCTCTTAAATCAGAGTCCGCACAGAGCCTCCTTACATCACAGAGCCCCCCTTACATCAGAGTCCACACAGAGCCCCCCCTTACATTAGAAACCACACAGAGCCCCCTTACATCACAGAGCTCACTTACATCAGAGTCCACACAGAGCTCCCCCTTACATCAGAGTCCGCACAGAGCCCCCTTACATCAGAGTCCACAGAGCTCCCTTACATCACAGAGCCCCCTTACATCAGAGTCCACACAGAGCCCACCCCTTACATCAGAGTCTGCACAGAGCCCCCTTACATTAGACTCCACACAGAGCCCCCCCTTACATCAGAGTCCACACAGAGGCCCCTTACTTCTGGAGCTGCTTCTTCTTCTGAAGCTTCTTCCTAGAGCTCTTGAACTATAATTTTTGCTGTCTTTTTACAATATGTGGAAATTTCTCTTCACATCCTGTTTCAGAGATGCAACAGGAAATCTTGGAAAGTGAAGGGGACCTCTTGTTCTGTTTTCCCCTCAATCCTTTATTCAATGGTCAGTAAAAATAGAGGAGTGAATTGGGGGGATAAAGTGGGGGAATTATATTCTCTGCCCTGGTCCCATAGGGACTCAAATAGCAGTAAAAATCTTTATAAAAATGTAGCACTGCCCCTAGAGAACTGCTGAGAATTACACTTTCTTGATTCCCCTGGGTTACCTTTAGCAACGGACAGCAGATAACAGCGTTAAAAGTTCTTGGCTCAGTCCAGGGGATGTTGTTTTTTTTTTTTTGTGGTTTTATTGAGAACTGGGATAGGGGAAGGGATGAGTGGGATACTCTAACTATGAACTATGCGCAATCTGAGGGACAACTTACTGTAGAATGCGGCAAGGCCACTGCCTCACTTTGCCACTAAGTGAAGATACTTTAAATGCTCCTTTGTAAATATTCTCTTCAGGGTTCTGAAACTTGCACCCCCTTTCCTCTCACTACCAGTGTGCTGACACCCGTCCACTGACCCTAGCTTCTGGAGTGGTCCCCTTCCTGGCAGACCCCTGGGCAAGTTCCTCTGTACTCACGGACACTGTTTTTCCAGAGTCACGGTTGCCTCCAAACTCCACTTGTCAGCATCCAATGGACCTCTGGGTTCAGCAACACCTTCAGGTTCACCAGGCCGACTGCCTGTGACCACCTTTCACAACTGCAGAAGGAGAAACAGCCGTACCCTCCTTCTGGGACTTGGCTTCCCTCCCAAAGACCCCCTGCCTCACGTGCCCTCGGCTTTTATAGCCTATACCAGGATGCACCACTCTTCGTGCCAACCCACTGGGACAGCTACAAAAGCCTGTGTATCACTGGCTGGGTTTCCTCCACTGTCCAACATGCCTCCCTATTGGACACAGTGGGAACACTCCCTCAGACCAGATGAATCACACATGGACACATGCAATAGGCAAAACTAACAATCAGGCTCCCCTGATAAGCAGACAGAGAAAACCACACCCTACCTGCCACAACCTACCTGCCCAGCACCTATCTAGGAGGGAGCTACATCCACCCCCCCCCCCCCACCAAAAATGAACGCAATGCACCCCCACCAAGTAAGACTCTGCACTGGTGGGTGGACACACCATCCTGACTAACTATCACTAATAGTCCGAAGCAACCTGAAAAAAAGAAAAAAAGGTTAGACACTTCTGCAGATACATATTTTGAGTAACCACAAGTCTAACTTATTGTGGTGAGAAGACCCTCCCCGCAGGGGGGGGCCTTCTCACCCAGCATCCCTAACTAGGTGATCTAGTAGGTACTCCATATCCGTCAGTCTTGACCCGGTGCTCAGTATCGCTCCTCCAAGGCGACCCTGAATACTGCCACTGACTACCTACTATGCAGTGTCCTCTTCACCGGCAACACTCAGCACCCAGTTTTCCTCCGGCAGGAACTTCGTTGCCAGAGCCCGAGCAACCCATCAGTCCTGTAGGAGTTAACAGTTTCTTCAGGGACCCACAGAGTTCTGTCACTGTCCCATTGGCCCAATGTAGTTCACTTAGAACTCTTTACAATTTGTAATTCACGATCCTGGCCCGATGGCCCAAGGGATCTCTTGAACAGCACATTGCAGTCCCTTTCTCCTGAAAAATTAGAGGGTCGGCCCTCTGAAGTGAATCCACTAGCCAGTGGTGTCTTGTAGCTTCCTCAACCCCTTCCGCAAGAATAGAAGGGGAAGGGATAAGGGGAATAGGGCATAAGCCCCAGCAACAACTGAACTTTAAACTTTTCTCTCCTGTATGTCTCTTAGTCAATTAACATAGGCTAGCCGGCCTCAATTGGGTTCAACAGTCTCTTCTCAACAGTAGAAATCCGGATGGAGGATTCGCACAATTTTCCCCTCCTCATCCCGAACTCTGACTGACCAAGCCTGGCCAGATCCATCTGGGCGGTGGACCTCTACCCTCTCTATGTAGATAGCCCGCCCATGATTCCACTGCACCTTCACCAACAGGAAGGTTTTCCATAAGTCCAATTTAGACTGATTGCAATAGGGTTTGGGGACAAAGAGAAAGTCCCATACAGCCTCATCACACCAGGCTTCTCTTTTGGCCTCTATCTCCAGCATGACCTCCCGTGGAGCATAGGGATAGTCATACCCATACTCCGCTGTATCCATCTTTGCATCCTGGAGAATCTGGGGAGGGTTTTTCGGTTACCTCTCCCAGATGGGGAATATAGGGTCTCCTGGATCCCAAACCCGGGCATAGTTTTGAGGTGGGGATAGATCTGGGACCCGATTAGCATAGGCCTCACAGAACCCCAGATTCCTGGCGTACTGTCCTCACACCCAGGGCCGGTACTTCCACTAGGCAAACTAGGCAGTCGCCTAGGGCGCATTGCAACCTAGGGGCGCAGCCATGAGTTGGCACTCTCTGTCCATCATGAATGATCCTTGTGAGCTGAGGGGAGGGGGCAGCAGTGGGGGAGGAAGAATGGACAGAGGAAGATGCCAGGTGTCTGGGGCAGTGGCTGAACTACCAGGCCCTGGCTTTCCACCACTGTTGGGGGGGGCAAGAGGCAGGAAGGGAGCCCACAGGAGTGCTGCCTGCATGATGATCCTCTTTGGCTGGAGCTGAGTGGTGTAAACCCTGGGCAGGAAGTGTCTCTCTGCACTAAGCCGGTGGGCAGCCGTTCATTTCCCTGGGTCAGTATTAAGCAGGGAGTGGAGTAGAGCTGAACCTGACCCCAAGCTTGGCACTGGAGGGCGGCACCTTTACTGGAGCAGCAATGACGAGGCAATGGTCTGAGGATGTTGGGGATTAGGGACGTGCGGAGTTCTCGGACTGCTGCTTCTCCCTTCACCAGGATCCGGTTGGAGCTGTGGTGAGCACTGTGGTTCAGAAGAGGAGCATCCTAGAAGACGGAATCAGCAGTATCACGGTGAAGGAGGGCAGAGTGCGGGCCACTCTCTTCATACCGCCCAGTGAGTGTCCCCAGAACAGGGGATCAGGGTCCCTGGGTGTGACATGGAGGTTCCCTGGTGTGAAAGGGAATCAGGGTCACCACGTGTGCCATGGGGGATAGGGGTCACCGGGTGTAACAGGGTTTTGGGGTCACCAGGTGTGCAATGAGGAATTGGGGTCCCTGGGTGTGCCACGGGGGACTAAGGTCCCCAGGTGTGACATGGAGGAACATCAGGGTCTCTGGGTATGACATGGAGGAACATCAGGTTCCCCTGGTGTGACATGGAGGATCATCGGGGTCCCTTGGTGTGGCATAGAGGGACATTAGGGTCCCCAGGTGTGAGATGGAGGAATATGGGGGTCACTGGGTATGACAGCATAACATAGAGGAGCCATCAGATCAGGGTCACTGGGTATGACATAGAGGAGTTTTTAACCTTAGAGACATAGAGGACTTTTTATGCCTTTTTATTTTTTTGGGGGCGGGGGGGCGCAAGTAGCTGGTCTTGCCTAGGGCGTAAAATAGTCTAGCACCGGTCCTGCTCACACCACAGAATCAATAGTCTCCTCATCAGGGACACTTGGACTGGCTGAATTGTTCCGGTCATCCGACCCCCAGTCCCATTCGGTCTCTACCTCCGATTTCCACACGTCCAGTCCTTCCTCCAAGGATCCATACCCATGCTGGAAACTGGGAGACCCCACATCAATGACCCCGGCCTCTTCCTCGCTGCTCACACTCACAGCCTTGGTCACCGCAGGCCATCAATTCCCCTCTGCCTTGATTAGAGCAGACTTTGTTTCTGCCACTGCAGCTTTCTGTACATCAGGTGGCCGCTGCATGCACACCGACTCGGAAGTTTGGGTTTCCCTCACTTTACACACTATATCACCGGCAGATTGCATAGAGTCTTGTTCCGCTAGCACTCTAAGGATTCCTCTTCCTCTGCCCTTAAAGGGTTCCGCTCCCACAGCCGACAGGGCATGAGTGACCCTGGTCACCCATGTCACACTCAATCTTCTGGGCTGACCTTCACTCCTCTCTGCTCGCAGCAGCAGATTGCCGCAGTGCCCGCATTGGCCCCAAACTTGCATCCGCATGGTAACACTCAGACACTGACTACATACCAGACCCAAGTGCTCCACGCCTCCTCAGGTGCACAATGCTAGTCTTCCATCGGGCACCAATCGCACACCTGTATCCCACAGGGTTGATGTCGGCTCTCCGGTCTGCTCCGCCAGATCTCTGACAACACGTGGGATAGCCTCTGCACTCCGGCTCACTCTGGTACTCGCCATCTTGCTCCTCCACACACGTGTCTCCCTCTCAGCCCCACCTGAAAGCGGATGTAATTTATGGACTATCTTCCTTTTTCCGGATTGGCTGTGCGTAGGCGCAATCTCCGTCCATGATTTTGGATTGGCGGGGGCTGCTCCTGCTAGGCAGATTTCTCAAGCTTGCGCTTTCCCATGCAGTACAGTAACCTTTTCGATGCCACTCCATCTCAGCTCAGCTTGCATTAAAGTCACTGTAAGCCGAATTGTGCACTTCAATCCGCAGGCATCCGCCATCCTTGCTTGTACCAGGGCTCCAGCTGCACCTCCATCACTCTGAGCCAACTGACGCTCTTTGCTATTCAGTAGAATTTTCCTGCTGTCAGATGCCAGGCCGACATTTCTCCTCTTAGACTTGTACAAGCAAGACTCGCCATACTGTCCTGCTGTCATTAGATGCATGGTCAACAAGTTTCTTTACAGCATCCTCACTGCCACTACTTTGGAAGAATGTCCCGCTGTCATTGGATGCACGGTCAACATTTTCCTGCATAGCTATGGCACACACACGGCCCGCGGCACACCGATCCACGTGCCCTGGGCCGCCATATTCTCCGTCCACACTTGCACCATCTACTGTTAAGCAGGGACAGTCCATTTTTACAGCAAGATGCAACTCTCCCGCTCTCCAGCACATTACTTGAGCAAACAATTTACAGTCCCAACAAAGGTTCTTCCGTTGCCGTCATCACCCCCATGACTTCTCATTATCTCATTACATTAGAGTCCCTATCAGAGTCCCCATTACAGTTAAATTAGTGCCCCACTTAGTTTCCGTTATAGTTCTCCTTACTTTAGAGCCCTCATCAGCGCCCCCTTATATTACGGTCACCTTCAGGGTCCCCGTTTACATCAAGGCCCCTTACATCAGGGTCCCCATCAGAGTCCCCCCTTCCCTTACATCAGGGTCCCCGTTTACATCAAGGCCCTTTACATCAGGATCCCAATTGGAGTCCCCACTTACATCAGGGTCACCTTCCGGGTCCCCGTTTACATCAAGGTCCTTTACATCTGGGTCCTCATCAGAGTCCCCCCTTAAACCAGGATCCCTATCAGAGTTTCCCTTACATTAGGGTCCCAAGCAATGTCCCTATTTATATCAGAGTCCCCCTTTACATCAGAGTCCTCATCAGAGTCCCCCTTACTTCAGATGTGCCATCAAAGCCACCTTACATTGAAGTCTCCATCAGGACCCCTCTTATTTCACAGTTCCTGTCAGAGTCCACCTTATATCAGAGTCCCCCCTTAAACCAGGGTCCCCCTTATATCAGAGTCCCCGTTAAATCAGAGTCCCTGTTACATGGTATTTGAAGCAGAGATCATAGGCAGCCTCTCCTGACCTGAATCCTCAATCTGTGCACATCATGAATACACCATTGACCCTATCTGTGGGCCGGATATATTCTTAAATGGGGATGGATGCGGCCTGTAGTTCGGAGACCCCTGAGAAAGGTAAAGCACAAAATACTAAGTGGGGGATGGGCTTAGATAAAGAACAGAAAACTATTTTTTTTCCCCTGTTCTTTATATTTGTTCTTACAGACACGGAGAACACAAAGCCGGGGCCGTTCTGTCTTTATTCCCGAGTTCCCGGCATAATCTGCTTTCCTTGGTGTCCTTAAAGGACTTTGGAAACAATGTCGGTATTCTGATGCTAATTGTCGGAGTGTCCAATCACACGGCATTATCCCGCTTAATTACCGACTCAATGGCTTAGCAAGCAGCTCTTCGCTCTTTGAGTCATCGGAGCCGATTCAGTGGCGTTTTAGCTGCTGAGGGGGCCCGTCCCTACTGACTCACCTGAAATCAGCAGTCATTTTGGGAAGAGTGGGAGAGCTGGTGAGGGGTGAGCGAGGAGAAGCCGAGGGTTTTCTACTACGGCAGAGGCAACGGGTCCACACAATAGAAGTGTGAGCCTTCCGTCTACTCTCTGCATTGGTCTGCCCATCATCACCCAATGGAGCCTTCCGTCTACTCTCTACATGGCTCTGCCCATCATCACCCAATGGAGCCTTCCGTCTACTCTCTGCATGGCTCTGCCCATCATCACCCAATGGAGCCTTCCGTCTACTCCCTGCATGGCTCTGCCCATCATAGCCCAATGGAGCCTTTCCGACTACTCTCTGTATGGTTCTGATCATCATTACTCAATGGAGCCTTCTGTCTCTCTCTCTCTGGCTCTGCCCATCATCATCCAAAAAGCCTTCCATCGACTCTCTGCATGGCTCGGCCCATCATCACCCAATGGAGTCTTCCGTCTACTCTCTGAATTGGTCTGCTCATCATTGGTCAGCCTTTCATCTACTCTATGCATGGCTCTGCCCATCATCATCCAATGGAGCCTTCTGTCTACTTTCTGCATGGCCCTGCCCATTATCATCCAATAGAGCCTTCTGTCTACTCTCTGCATTGCTCTGCTCATCATCACCCAATGGAGCCTTCCATATACTCTCTACATGGCTCTGCCCATCATCACCCAATAGAGCCTTCTGTCTACTCTCTGCATGGCTCTGCCCATCATCATCCAATCGAGCCTTCCAACCAATCTCTGTATGGCTCTGCCCATCATCATCCAACAAAGCCTTCCATCTACTCTCTGCATGGCTCTGTCCATCATCATCCAATGGAGTCATCCATTTACTCTCTGGATGGCTCTGCCTATTATTATCCAATGGAGCCTTCTGTCTACTCTCTGCATGGCTCTGCCCATCATCATCTAATGTAGCTTTCCATCTACTCTCTGCATGGCTCTGCCCATCATCACCCAATAGAGCCATCCATCTACTCTCTGCATGGCTCTGCCCATCATCGCCCAATGGAGTCTTTCGTCTACTCTCTGCATGGCTCTGCCCATCATTATCCAATGGAGCCTTCCATCTACTCTCTGCATGAATCTGCCCACCGTCATCCAATGAAGCCTTCCATCTACTCTATGCATTGCTCTGCTTATCATCATCCAATGGAGCCTTTCATCCACTCTCTGCATGGCTCTGCACATCATCATCGAATGGAGCCTTCCGTCTACTTTCTGCATGGCTCAGCCCATCATCACCCAATGGAGTCTTCTATCTACTCTGTGTATGGCTCTGTCCATCATCACCCAATCGACCCTTCCATCTACTCTCTGCATGACTCTGCCCATTATCATCAAATGGAGTCTTCCGTCTACTCTCTGCATGGCTCAGCCCATCATCACCCAATGGAGTCTTCCGTCTACTCTCTGTATGGCTCTGCCCATCATCACCCAATGGACCCTTCCGTCTACTCTCTGCATGGCTCTGCCCATCATCACCCAATGGGGTCTTCCGTCTACTCTCTGCATTGCTCTGCCCATCATCCCCCAATGGAGCCTTCCATCTACTCTCTGCATGGCTCTGCCAATCATCATCCAATGGAGCCTTCCATCTACTCTCTACATGGCTCTGCCCATCATCACCCAATAGAGCCTTCCCTCTACTCTCTGCATGCCTCTGTCCATCATCATCCAATGGAGTCATTAATTTACTCTCTGGATGGCTCTGCCTATTATTATCTAATGGAGCCTTCCGTCTACTCTCTGCATGGCTCTGCCCATCATCACCCAATGGAGTCTTCCTTCTACTCTCTGCATGGCTCTGTCCATCATCATCCAATGGAGTCATTAATTTACTCTCTGGATGGCTCTGCCTATTATTATCTAATGGAGCCTTCTGTCTACTCTCTGCATGGCTCTGCCCATCATTATCCAATAGAGCCTTCCATCTACTCTCTGCATGGCTCTGCCTATCATCACCCAATGGAGTCTTCTGTCTACTCTCTGCATGGCTCTGCCTCTGCCCATAATTATCCAATGAATCTTTTATCATATCTCTGCATGGCTTTGCCCATCATCATCATCCAATGGAGCCTGCCATCTACTCTCTGTATGGTTCTGCCCATCATCTCCCAATGAAGCCTTCCATCTACTCTCTGCATGGCTCTGCCCATTATCAACCAATGGAGCCTTCCATCTACTCTCTACATGGCTCTGCCCATCATCATCCAATAGAGTCTTCTGTCTACTCTCTGCATGGCTCTGCCCATCATCATCCAATGGAGCTTTCTGTCTACTCTTTGCATGGCTCTGCCCATCATCATCATCCAATGGAACCTTCCGTCTTCTCTCTGCATGGCTTTGTCCATCATCATCCTATGAAGCCTTCCATCTACTCTCTGCATGCCTCTGCCCATCATCATCCAATGGAGCCTTTCATCTACTCTCTGCATGGTTCTGCCCATCATCATCCAATGGAGCTTTCTGTCTACTCTTTGCATGGCTCTGCCCATAATCATCATCCAATGGAACCTTCCGTCTACTCTCTGCATGGCTTTGTCCATCATCATCCAATGGAGCCTTTCATCTACTCTCTGCATGGTTCTGCCCATCAACATCAAATGGAGCCTTCCGTTTACTCTCTGCTTGGCTCTGTCCATCATTACCCAATGGAGTCCTCCATCTACTCTCTGCATGGGTCTACCCATCATCATCCAATAGAGCCTTCCGTCTACTCTCTGCATGTCTCTGCCCATCATCACCCAATGGAGCCTCCCATCTACTCTCTGCATGGCTCAGCCCATTATCATCTAATGGAGCCTTCCATCTACTCTCTGCATGGCTCTGCCCATCATCATCCAATAGAGCCTTCTGTCTACTCTCTGCATGGCTCTGCCCATCATCATCCAATGGAGCCTTCCGACTACTCTCTGTATGGTTCTGACCATCATCACTCAATGGGGCCTTCTGTCTCTTTCTTTCTGGCTCTGCACATCATCATAAAACAAAGCCTTCCATCTACTCTCTGCATTGGGTCTGCCCATCATTATCCAATAGAGCCTTTCGTCTACTGTCTGCATGGCTCTGCCCATCATCATCCAATCAAGTCACTCAGTTTATGGAAACTTTCACTGGATGTCACCATCTCTGCACACAACATCCCATGGGGGAAATGGGCCACAAGCTTATCCTATGCTATCCAAAGTTTAAAAGGGAAACATTTGGGCTGAAGCTGGTGCTCGGTAATTCAAGGGGGGGGCAACCAATGCACCCCCCCAACGGTTGGTCGGCAACACATTACCTCACCCCCCCGGTCGGTCGGCAACACATCCCCCCCCCCCCCAACAGCTGCCTCCTTACCTCCTCACCACCTCACCTGAGCCGCTGTGCTTGTCCTCCAGCCGTGTGTCTTCTGCCTCTTCCTGGCCACTAGCCAGTAAGATCCCTTCTGCTATTGGCCAATCGGGAAACAAACCCTGTAACGACACCCCAAAGTATTAAAGGGGTTACAGTCGTCTAGGATAATCCGCTCCCGAACACCAGGACAGCTATCGACCACTCCAATCCGCCATACATGAAGCCCATACAAATAATCCCCCCCCCCCCAAGTACGAGACAACGCTCCATATTGAGGTCAAGTGAGAATAACTCTCTTCTACTCGTTTATTGAAAGAAACACATCATTTATATACACTTTGAGAATACCACATGAACAATGACTGTGTAATTACATCCCTTAGTAGACAGTCAGGTGAGCTCATTAAAATACTTATCAATAGTCTCAGACCCAATTAACATACTGTCCTATTTTAGACAAAATCACTTAGTTAATCAGTAGACATTCTTTAGGAGGGGCTGCTGGAAACAATCACCCCCTCTCTCTGCAGCTAATACACATTGATTAGCAGACATGGTGTCTCTCATAGTTCCTGGACGCCCAAATTAGGAGTTGCACTTCCTGTGCTTTACAGTGTATAGTAATAAGATAGATCTCCATATTTCCTGAGAGGTACTGGTAATGCATATTACTGTCCCATTTGAAGTAGTCCAAACCATATTCTCAGTGTACACCACCCTCCCGGTCACCTTGCATCCATAAAAGATGCAGGGTGACTTAAACATAAGAAATCCACACGAGGCTGGACATGGTGCCTCCCAACCTCTTTAACGGAATTTGGGGTCCACAACCCCCATGCCCAAAGTGACTCCTGTCACATTTCTCCCCTTTCTGCAGGAGACTAACACAGAAGGAGACCCCAAACAGGTTTACTTCGAAGTTAGTCCGTAGTTCCAGTCCTCCAATGTCTGCACCCACAAAGTACCCCAAACAAATTGTCCAGGACAGAACGTCACTCACCCAGCCAACCTCTGCCTCTCTTGTAGAACGTCCCCTCTGTGGGGAAGAAGCATTAACTGGCCCTTCTCCCAGGATTCCTTTCAGCTGCTGGAGAGAGGACAGGGTGGCTGGTTCACTTCCTCATGCTGTTGGGGATCTGGGCTGACTGCCCAGCATCCCTGGGGTATACAGGTGGGGATTGTAGTCTCATCCACCTTCTCAGGAAATATATCCTTTGTAAGTTGAGGGCAGAGGCCAGCAGCACTCTGCTCTGTTGCCAGCCCTTCTGCTGGGTTGGTGTCATCATTCTGGGACACAATCTGCTGCTGGGTAGGGGCCGCCACCTTTTCACCCTGGGCCTCCAGAACTACCACAGGTGTAGGGCAGAGGTCTTGGACCCTCTGTCCAGTTGTCAGCGCTTCTGCTGTAGAAGTTTCTTGTAACTCCACAGATGCTGCTCTTGGTGTTGGACAGAGCTCAGTGATATAAGGCCCTGATGCCAGTGGTTCTGCTGGCAAGTAAACTGCAATGCCAGTGGCCTGGCACACATCTTCCTGAGTCACCATTTGTTGCATCCAGAGGTCAGCAGCGCTATGCCGGGATGGCTGCTCATCTGCTGTAGGCTCACTGGGAGGTTCCTCCTCAGCAGAAAAGTCTAATAAATCTCCAGTCTCTGGAATTGCTGAAAGTCCAGGACACAGACTGGTGGCACTTGGGCTCAGTGCCAACACTTTTGCTGGTGATTTATAATCCAAATCATCCTCCAATGGCAAGTCCATTAAATTTGTAATCCGTGGTTGGGGAATGAAGATGGCTTCCTCTTCTCCCATACCTTTATCCTGCTGCTGGACATATGCATTCCTCCATCCAATCTCATCCTGTGCAGAAACAGGTTCATCCAGGTGAGTCAACACTTGCTGCATCTGCCATAAAACCTCTGTATTTAAAGCTAGGGTTGCAGGTGAGCAAAGCACACTATTACTGTGCCACATTGTCGAATCTTCAGCCAGGATTTCCAGACTGTCAGCTGGTACTTCTGGATTTTCCCAGGCAAGGGGAGCCCAGCCCTGACGCTGAACAGAGTCAAGCAGCCGTCTGTAGGAGATCTCCAGCTCCCATTCCTGATTGGCTAGAAACTCCAAATCTTCCAGTGCCCAGTCTATATCTATGACATCTATCATCTCTTCTCTATAATCTGCAATTTCCTCCAAACGCCACTCCGAATCGCTCCCAAAGTCAGGGTCCTTGGACAGCCTCTCTAATAACAGCCCCTAGGCCGTCATAGCCAAAGCCTTACATTGGGCTGTTGTCTGCTTTCCATGGGCACACTTGGGTTATATACAAATGGAGTGCTCTGTAGCCCTCATCCAACCGTATCTCTGCCAGGACCAGCCTGCTTAACTCGGCTTTCCATTCCTCATGTGGTTGTCTCCCCAAAAACGCCATTCGCACTTTGTACTTTGTGACCAGTACCTTTCCTGGTAGGAGGGGAGTATTTTTCCCTGGCGTCGCTGCACACGGGCAAGCGCTTCTTTCCAGAGTTCCAAGCGAATTGAATTACCCAAACATAGTAGGACCTGCTCTGACCCTGGTTCCCTGCGATCTACTGGTATCTCTCGCAATCTCCTTTCGAATTCCGCTTCCATGGCTTGTGTCCTCTTGTAGCTGTCCTTCTGGGCTGTGGAAGTCATCCCGCCGCTTGCCACCAATTGTAATGACACCCCAAAGTATGAAAGGGGTTACAGTCGTCTAGGATAATCCGCTCCCGAACACCAGGACAGCTATCGACCATTCCAATCCGCCATACATGAAGCCCATACAAATAATTCCCCCCCCCCCCAGTACGAGACAAGGCTCCGTATTGAGGTCAAGTGAGAATAACTCTCTTCTACTTGTTTATTGAAAGAAACACAGCATTTATATATACTTTGAGAATACCACATGAACAATGACTATGTAAGTAAATCTCTTAGTAGACAGCCAGGTGAGCTCATTAACATACTTATCAATAGTCTCAGACCCAATTAACATACTGTCCTATTTTAGACAAAAGCACTTAGTTAATCAGTAGACATTCTTTAGGAAGGGCTGCTGGAAACAATCCCCCTCTCTCTGCAGCTAATACACATTGATTAGCAGACATGGTGTCTCTCATAGTTCCTGGACGCCCAAATTAGGAGTTGCACTTCCTGTGCCTTACAGTGTATAGGAAGAAGATAGATCTCCATATTTCCTGAGAGATACTGGTAATGCATATTACTGTCCCATTTGAAGTAGTCCAAACCATATTCTCAGTGTACACCACCCTCCCGGTCACCCTGCATCCATAAAAGATGCAGGTTGACTTAAACATAAGAAAGCCACACAAGGCTGAGACATGGTGCCTCCCAACCTCTTTAACGGAATTTGGGGTCCACAACCCCCATGCCCAAAGTGACTCCTGTCACAAACCCTCTTCCTGATTGGCTGGGAGGAGAGTCAGAGTGACAATAGCGAATATTTATTATTATTTATTGCCATACAACTGGGTGGGCTCAGGGCGCAGTGCTCTGCTCCCTGAGCCCACCCTTTTTTGAAGCCTATTAGAGCCTCTGGCTCTAATCACGTACTTAAAAAAAACAAAATCCCCTATTTGAATCCATGCGTCCTGCGCCCTGCATGTAGATTAGGGGGGCCAGATGCATGCATAGGGGGGGCCCCAATGGACGGGCCGCCACTGCTTCTCCCACTGCGTTTCTTTAAGGGAACTAAACTCGGATGTCTCCAAATGCCCTTATGGGGGATAATAATGTGGACATCAATAATTATTCCTGCTTCAAGTTTGGTTTCAGGGCATGTGCACCTTCCAACGAATAGAAATGTATGGCCAAATGGATGAATAGTAAACTGGCCTTGCGTCCGTTCCACAATACAGAAGAATATACGCAGTTCTCCTTCAGCCCAAGCTTCCCAGTAATACGTTGTGTATTTCCTGCTGAAATGAAAGCGCTGTCTTCATCTTTGTGAGGTAGAGAAGACTTGAGGGCCACATAAGGTGAAAGACACACTTTAAGTTAATTAAATCCAAACAGTGGGGGATTCTATACAATCACAGCCCGCTCCTCAGCTCTCCTCTTACTGCTGCAATGACATGTAAATCGAAATAATGGGGAAGAGCATTCACCGCACATTGTAATCAAACGCAAAGGATACAAACACTCCAGATCTCAGGTAACCTTCATGAAAAAAGGAGACACATGTGGTGAAGTGGGATAAGAAGGGTGGGGGAGGGAAGAAGGGGTAAAGAAAGAAAGAGGATGAGGGAAGAGTCAGGATAAAGAAAAGTAGAAGTACTGTATGTAGCATGAGCGGCCGAGGGCTGAGATACGACTGTGCCAACATGTTGAAGGTTCGGTTTGGTTGTGATTGGTCTGGATCTACATTGCTGAACCTCGTGATTGACAATGGATAGACAGCTGGCAACATTTATTTATTTTTTATTTTTAACCACTTAAGCCCCGGAGGATTTGACTGCTCAAAGACCAGGGCCTACAGTATTTTGCGATTCGGCACTGCGTGACTTTAACGGACAATTGCGCGGTCGTGCGTCGCTGTACCCAAATGAAAATGACGTCCTTTTTTTCCCCCACAAAGAGGGCTTTCTTTTGGTGGTGTTTGATCACCTGTGCGATTTTTATTTTTTGCGCTATAAACAAAATTTTTGTTTACATATTTGTTATGTAGCACTGCCCCCTAGGGGACTGCTGAGAATTGCACTTTCTGGATTCCCCTGGGTTACCCTTAGCAACTGATAGCTGACAAATAGCATTAAAAGTCCTTGGCTCAGTCAATAATCAATCCAGGGGATGTTGGTTTTTTTGTGTTTTTATTTAGAACTGGGATAGGAGAAGGGATGAGTGGGATACTCCAACTATGAACAATGCACAACTAGCTGTAGTGTGCAGCAAGGCCGCTGCTTCACCATGCCACAGAAATGAAGATAGATAATGTGATCCTGTTTGAGTTATTCTTCAGGGTTATAACTTGGCACCCCCTTTCTTTCCTTGGCTTTTATAACATATCTTAGGATGCACCACTGTTTGTGCCAACCCACTGAGATAGTCATAAAAGCCTGTGTGTCACTGGCTGGGTTTCCTCCACTATCCAACAGGCTCCCCTAATGGATACAGTGGGGACACTCTCTCAGCCCAGATGAATCACACCCTGGACACATGTAACAGGCAGAACTACTGATCAGGCTCCCCTGATAAGCAGATTGAGCAGACTATGATTTACCTGCTACTCCCCTGTTAAGCAGGCAGAGCAAACTATTCTCCTTCCTAGCACCTATCTACAAACCCAATTCCAAAAAAGTTGGGACACTGTATAAATTGTGAGTAAAAAAGGAAAGGACTAATTTACAAATCTCATAAACTTATATTTTATTCACAATATAATATAGATAACATATCAAATGTTGAAAGTGAGACATTTTGAAATGTCAGCCAAATATTGGCTCATTTTGGATTTCATGAGAGCTCCACATTCCAATAAAGTTGGGACAGGTAGCAATAAGAGGCCGGAAAAGTTAAATGTACATATAAGGAACAGCTGGAGGACCAATTTGCAACTTATTAGGTCAATTGGAAACATGATTGGGTATAAAAAGAGCCTCTCAGAGTGGCAGTGTCTCTCAGAAGTCAAGATGGGCAGAGGATCACCAATTCACCAATTTTTTTTCTGGGCCAAGGCTCATTTATAATGGACTGTGGCAAAGTGGAAAACTGTTCTGTGGTCAGATGAATAAAAATTTGAAGTTCTTTTTGGAAAACTGGGACTCCATGTCATCCGGACTAAAGAGGACAAGGACAACCCAAGTTGTTATCAGCGCTCAGTTCAGACGCCGGCATCTCTGATGGTATGGGGTTGCATGAGTGCATGTGGCATGGGCAGCTTACACATCTGGAAAGGCACCATCAATGCTGAAAGGTATATCCAAGTTCTAGAACAACATATGCTCCCATCGTCTCTTTCAGGGAAGACCTTGCATTTTCCAACATGACAATGCCAGACCACATACTGCATCAATTACAACATCATGGCTGCGTAGAGGAAGGGTCCGGGTACTGAAATGGGCAGCCTGCAGTCCAGACCTTTCACCCATAGAAAACATTTGGCGCATCATAAAGAGGAAGATGTGACAAAGAAGACCTAAGATAGTTGAACAACTAGAAGCCTGTATTAGACAAGAATGGGACAACATTCCTATTCCTAAACTTCAGCAACTTCTCCTCAGTCCCCAGACGTTTGCAGACTGTTATAAAAAGAAGAGGGGAGGCCACACAGTGCTAAACATGGCCTTGTCCCAACTTTTTTGAGATGTGTTGATGCCATGAAATTTAAAACCAACTTATTTTTCCCTTAAAATGATACATTTTCTCAGTTTAAACATTTGATATGTCCTCTATGTTGTATTCTGAATAAAATATTGAAATTTGAAACTTCCACATCATTGCATTCTGTTTTTAGTCACAATTTGTACAACTTTTTTGGAATCGGGTTTGTAGAAGGGGGCTACAGTTACATTGCACTTCAGTATTTATTACGCTAACAGTTGCTTTATATAATTTTTTATTTCAGATTGTATATTGAATGTTTAGTTTAGTCCTCCAGTGGGCGTTCCCAACATTTCGTTTGATTTAGCTCAGCACTTTTTTATTTTTCTTTATTCTTTACAACATTGTTGTGCTGCAGTGTCTGCAGCTCCTTTAGATGACATTGGCGCAGTCATTTTTTATATTTTATAGTTGTCAGTTAACAAGAGCAGTTGTGTGACTTTGATTCTTCCCGGGTGGGTACCTGCACCCAGGCCCCCTGAATAAGGACCTCCATAGAAGAATGGACAGGTGTTCTTTTAATGAAAGCTGTGAGATTTAAAAGATTGGAAATGACTTCTGAAATGACATCGGCGATTGGCTTTACATCTACTTTAAAGTCTCATCTCGCATTGTGCAGGATGAAACAATGCCTTCCCTTGGCTGGTGATATTTTGAGATTACAGACGATCTAAAACTCAGAGGTCTTGGAAGGGGACATCATTAAAATGATAGTAATTTCATTATCCTTTGCGGGCCGTTAATGAGGTTTAGGATTAATACCATTTCATTATAAAGCACCTGCTTGGCCACTTGTAGGAAAACATGAATAATCGTTCCCAGCACTTAGTTATAAGGGAAGTAAAGTCGGCTTAATTTAAGGCTTGACTCGCCCCATGAAAAATTCACTCTGGTAGATCAGGCCCATTACTGCTGAGCCTGGGAATATTAATTGGTGAAATAGAGTTAAAAAGATACTGACCACAGGCTATAGAGCTATTAATATTTCCAAGGAGATCCTTGGACTGGTGTGCCGGTAATATATTACAGCACCTGGGGCGGTGGAGGCTGTATTTAAAGACGTCTACATGAATTGATTTCTTTATATATTAAGCTGGCCTCCCACAAAGTATCAGTATGGCAGACAGGGAAGCCTGGACCGTTATTGATCAGGAGGTAAAAGTATTATTAAATGCCAGCACTGATATTTTCAGCTGTGGGCTATAAGTGTAAAATATGTTCTTTGTTCTCATTGGTACTTTTTTAATATAAAGTTTTACCCCCCTTCCTGTCCTCCAATACAGACAGCTGAAGGTCAACCCGCATTGTAATGTAAGAAAAGGAGGATAGAGTTATGTGAGCTGCTGTGACATCATCAGCTCCGCTTCCATTGGTGACTTCACCTATCCATAGAGAGTTTTGGAAAGGCAAGTGTGCCAAGTTTAATAGTTATATTATTTTAGTCTAAATAAAGTACAGTTATGCCTCTAAACATAGCACATCCAAAAGGCTTATGCTTTTATGCTTTGATTGTACTAATTTGGACTCTAGCAAGTCCAGATGAGGATTCAGGATGGCCGTTTACTTTCTGAACCCTTTGAGGGTAATGGTACACCATCAGGCAGAATGGTAATCCAGAGTGTTACTCTTCCATTCTCCACTCTCTGAGGACCTTCTGTTCTCTACTTTCTGAGGACCTTATAATCTCCACCCTCTGAGGATCTTCCATTCTCTACTCTCTGAGGATCTTCCATTCTCCACTCTCTGAGGATCTTCCATTCTTCACTCTGAGGGCCTTCCATTCTTCAGTTTCCGAGGACCCTCCACTCTCTACATGCAGAGGACTTTAAATTCTCTACTCTCTGAGGACCTTTCATTCTGGATACTCTGAAGCCCTTCCATTCTCCACTCTCTGAGGACCTTCCATTCTCCACTCTCTGAAGCCCTTCCATTCTCCACTCTCCGAGACCCTTCCATTCTCCACTCTCTGAGGACCTTCCATTCTTCACTCTCTGAGGACCTCCCATTCTCTACTCTTTGAGGACCTTCCATTCTTCACTCTCTGAGGACCTTCCATTCTGCACTCTGAGGACCTCCCATTCTCTACTCTTTGAGGACCTTCCATTCTCTACTCTTTGAGGACCTTCCATTCTTCACTCTCTGAGGATCTTCCATTCTGCACTCTGAGGACCTCCCATTCTCTACTCTTTGAGGACCTTCCATTCTCTACTCTTTGAGGAGCTTTCATTCTTGATACTCTGAAGCCCTTCCATTCTCCACTCTCTGAGGACCTTCCATTCTTCACTCTCTTGAGGACCTTCCATTCTTCACTCTCTTGAGGACCTTCCATTACTCACTCTCTGAGGACATTCTACTCTCTGAGACCCTTCCATTCTTCACTCTCTGAGAACCTTGTATTCTCCACTCTCTGGGGACCTTTCATTCTTCACTCTCTGAGGACCTCCCATTCTCTACTCTTTGAGGACCTTCCATTCTTCACTCTCTGAGGACCTTCCATTCTTCACTCTCTGAGGACCTCCCATTCTCTACTCTTTGAGGACATCCCATTCTCCACTTTGTGAGGTCCGTCTTATCTGCACTCTTTGAGGACCTTCTATTCTCCAGTCTTTGAGGACTTTCCATTCTCCACTCATTGAGGACCTTCCAATCTCCACTCTCTGAGAACCTTACATTCTCCACTCTTTTAAGGATCTTCCACTCTCCATTCATTGAGGATCTCATATCAATCTGAGTCCTTGTTCAAGTAAACTGATTTACTGATAACTCTTTGTGCTTTGGTGTGCAGCTCAGAGTGACAAGCCAATAGGACAGGAGAGCTGGGCATTTAAATGAAATAAGTCTTTTCAGACACTAGCCCTCGTGAAGACCTTATTTATAGTCATGGATATTGCATCTCCCCACGTAAAAAGTAAAAGCTGATGGCTCAGGGATAGCATTGACCAAAGGTTTGGTTGATGTCTCCGGGAGATTCCCTCGTAATGGATTTATGGTGGCTGATTACTCAATAGTTAATGCTCATACACTGGACAATGGATACGGTACCTGACCAAAAAAAACAGGAAACACCAATGCTTGCTGTGGGGGGATACAGGGGAGAGACCAATGTGTGTGTGTGGAGGGTAGATATAGCAGAGAGACCAATACGTATCTTAGCGTGGATACAGGGAACAGACCAGTGTTAGTGTTAGTGTTGGGGTGGGTTACAGGGGAGAGACCAGTGTGCCCTTATCTGCTTTCTTGTTCTGAGTCAGTGACTGATAATGCTAAGCCTGTCAGATCCAACCCTGCTAGGTTCCAGGCCCTGGCTCATGGCCAAATCTTGTTGAAGCCTTCTCCTCCTCCTTGGCCAGTAAACGGTCTGCCATGGGACTTTAAGGCAACTTAGGCCCAGTTTCACGGTCTAGCCTGCAGATTTCTGTTTATGAAATTCTTATCTCCTTGCTGCAGGATTCTGCTAGATCTGTGACTCCATTTCTCATGTGGTGTTTGGCTTCTCTGTTCACCTATTGGCGTTGCCTGCTCCACTGTAGTGCAGTGCTCCTTGCCTGAGCAACTTCACGGTTCTATGAGCTCCCATTCACTTGTCTCTTGTGTATCCTGTGCCTGACTACCTGTGTGCCGCTTCAATTATGTCTATGCTTGTTCGCTACCCGCCCTGACCTCGCCTTGTCTCCTGGATTTCCTGTTGTCTTCTGCTGCTTGTACTCTGCACACGCGTTTGGTCTCCACATCCTCCACTGGGTGTACCTGGGGGCCATGACCTGGTTCCAGCTTGCTGCAAGCCCATCCCCACTATCAGGGGCTCTGGTGAAAAAGCAGGCTGGGGCTTAGACTCTGCGCCCTGGGAAACCCCAAGTTGGCGATCTACAAGAGCTCACTATCACAGACTCTTGACACCCAATATGCAGCTCAATGGAGAACTGGGAACTTTCAGCCTGCAGAGAAACACAACCAACTAGCTCTTTCACAGTAGGAACTCCTTAGCCCAATGCCGCCATAGTGATTTGTATTTATGATGAAATGGAAGAGTGGTTTTAAAAGGGAAGGTTTACAGCAGAGGGCTGGCCCAAGACATTTTGCTGCATGGGTCCAAGAATGAAATGCTGCCCCCCTATCCCCACACACACTGGCCTCAAAAAATAAAATAAACCACACCCATCAACAGGCCCCCACATCCATTATTTTATATCATGACAATTAGAACTAAAATTAAATTTATCAGGAAGTCAGATTTACATGCAACAGTAATGGTGGGGGGGGGGGGGGGGGATTCAGTCCAAGGCAGCTGTGGTAATAGTGGGGGATTTCAGTCAGAGCCAGCAGTGGTGGTGGTGGGGGGTTCACACAGAGGCAGCAATGGTGGGGGGTTCTCACAGAGGCAGCGGTGGTGGGGGTTCACACAGAGGCAGCGGTGGTGGTGGGGGGCTCACACAGAGACAGCAGTGGTGAGGGGACTCACACAGAGGCAGCGGTGGTGGTGGGGGGCTCACACAGAGGCAGCGGTGGTGGGAGGTTCACACAGAGACAGCGGTGGTGAGGGGGCTCACACAGAGGCAGCAGTGGTGAGGGGGTTCACACAGAGGCAGCGGTGGTGAGGGGGGTTCACACAGAGGCAGCGGTGGGGGTGGGGGTTCACACAGAGGCAGCAATGGTGGGGGGTTCACACAGAGGCAGCAGTGGTGGGGGGTTCACACAGAGGCAGCGGTGGTGGGGGGTTTACACAGAGGCAGCGGTGGTGGGGGGTTTACACAGAGGCAGCAGTAGTGGAGGGTTCACACAGAGGCAGCAATGGTGAGGGTGTTCACACAGAGGCAGAAATGGTGGGGGGTTTACAGAGAGGCAGTGGTGGTGGGGGGGCTCACACAGAGGCAGCGGTGGTGGGGGGTTCACACAGAGGCAGCCTAGGTGGTGGGTTCACACAGAGGCAGCGGTGATGGGGGGTTCACACAGAGGCAGCGGTGGTGGGGGGTTCACACAGAGGCAGCGGTGGTGGGGGGTTCACACAGAGGCAGCGGTGGTGGGGGGTTCACACAGAGGCAGCGGTGGTGGGGGGTTCACACAGAGGCAGCGGTGGTGAGGGGGTTCACACAGAGGCCGCAATGATGGGGGGTTCACACAGAGGCAGCAATGGTGGGGGGTTTACAGAGAGGCAGCGGTGGTGGGGGGGCTCACACAGAGGCAGCGGTGGTGGGGGATTCACACAGAGGCAGCAGTGGTGAGGGGGTTCACACAGAGGCAGCAGTGATGGGGGGTTCACACAGAGGCAGCGGTGGTGGTGGGTTCACACAGAGGCAGCGGTGGTGGGGGGTTCATACAGAGGCAGCAGTGGTGGGGGGTTCACACAGATGCAGCAATGGAGGGGGTTTACACAGAGGCAACAATGGTGGGGGGTTCACACAGAGGCAGCGGTGGTGGGGGGTTCACACAGAGGCAGCAATGGTGGGGGGTTTACACAGAGGCAGCAATGGTGGGGGGTTCTCACAGAGGCAGCGGTGGTGGGGGTTCACACAGAGGCAGCGGTGGTGGTGGGGGGCTCACACAGAGACAGCGGTGGTGAGGGGGCTCACACAGAGGCAGCGGTGGTGGGGGTTTCACACAGAGACAGCGGTGGTGAGGGGGCTCACACAGAGGCAGCGGTGGTGGTGGGGGGCTCACACAGAGGCAGCGGTGGTGGGGGGTTCACACAGAGACAGCGGTGGTGAGGGGGCTCACACAGAGGCAGCAGTGGTGAGGGGGTTCACACGGAGGCAGCAATGGTGGGGGGTTCACACAGAGGCAGCGGTGGTGGGGGGTTCACACAGAGGCAGCAGTGGTGAGGGGGTTCACACAGAGGCAGCAGTGGTGGAGGGTTCACACGGAGGCAGCAATGGTGGGGGGTTCACACAGAGGCAGCGGTGGTGGGGGGTTCACACAGAGGCAGCAATGGTGGGGGGTTTACACAGAGGCAGCAGTGGTGGAGGGTTCACACGGAGGCAGCAATGGTGGGGGGTTCACACAGAGGCAGCAATGGTGGGGGGTTCACACAGAGGCAGCAGTGGTGAGGGGGTTCACACAGAGGCAGCGGTGGTGAGGGGGGTTCACACAGAGGCAGCGGTGGTGGGGGGGTTCACACAGAGGCAGTAGTGGTGGTGGGGGGTTCACACAGAGGCAGCGGTGGTGGTGGGATTTACACAGAGGCAGCGGTGGTGGGGGGTTCACAGAGAGGCAGCAGTGGTGGGGGGGTTTACACAGAGGCAGCGGTGGTGAGGGGGTTCACACAGAGGCAGTGGTGGTGGGGATGGGATAAGTGGCACTGGCACTTGCTTTCTCTCAGTGCCAGTTGTGCCTCCAGTGATGCCTCTTCTAACATGGGGTCTCCACGCACAGCAGAAAGCTCTTCCCCCTTCAGGTTGTTCAGCTGACTTTCTCCTGCAGTTTCCGCCTCCTGTCCGGACATGGAATCTGTCTGCAGCAATGGGGGGAGCCGCGGAGAGGATGGGCGGGTGGTCTGCTGTGTGGGTATAGTAGCGAGTGCTCTGCTGACTCTTGTCATTACTTCTAACAACGATGCCGGGCCCCCTCACATTGGGAAAAGCGGCGGCCCCCCACACAGTAAAATAGGCAGCAGACTGGGCAGAGCGAAGTGGACTGGCGGAAGTTCCGCCACTGTCTTGGGGGTCAATTTGCCGTCCCTCTGAAAGTTCCGCCTGGGTCCAATGGACCCATCAGGACCCATGGTAGGGCAAAGCCCTGTTACTGCAATACAACTTTCACCACACACTGGCTGTGTATTATAAAAAAAAAAAAATTACTAGCAAAGGATGAGTTTTGAAGGACGAGCTGCAATCTTCCAATAATGTCTTTTGTGCAACAGCAAAACCTGTCAGGCTTTGAGAGGCCAAGAAAATGTTTTCTCTAAGGGAGTCACCTATACAGAACAGAGAGAAATGATTACAAATGAATGCAGTTATTGCCGGTGCTAATTAGGCAACCAGCACAGCGTAGCAGAGAATGCGTGTTCCATCACATGAGCTACATCAACATATTTAGTAGGTCGTGTATAACACCAGATACAGTGCAAAGAGACAACGTGATAAATAAAGTTTGGTTTGGCAAAACCAGTATTATATTTACAGATCTCCGACCAACAAATACAGGTTTTTACCCATAACAACAACTCAACACCCAAAACAAGATACAGAAACTGCATTCATTCACCACAGCAGAAGGTACAAAGTAAACACAATGAATAATATATGAAATCAAGAAATGTCCTCACCAAGGTCACATGGCTGTATGAGACAAGATTCTCCCAAGTGTCATTTACTATAGCTGAAAGTCACATTAGTGTTTTTTTTTTTTACGACCTGCAGTCTTCGTGATGAGATTTATTTAGAATGTTGTCTCCAGCGGCCGACAATACACTCACTGGCCTTCAGAACTGCCTTCATTCTTGGTGGCAACAAGGTGTTGGAAAGATTCCTCAGAAATGTTCCTCCATAGTGACATGATAGCATCACGCAGTTGCTGCAGATTTGTCGGCTGGACATCCATGATGCCAATTTCCTCTTCCACCACATCCCAAAGGCGCTCTATTGGATGAGATACGGTGAGTGTGGAGGCCATTGGAGGACAGTGACCTCATTGTCATGGTGAAGAAACCAGTGGTGAGATGATTGGAGCTTTGTGACATGGTGCATTATCCTGCTGGGAGGAGCCATCAGAAGATGGGGGCACTGTAGTCATAAAGGGATGGACATGGTCAGCAACAATACTCAGGTAGGGGGTGGGGTTTATACCATGCTCTATTGGTACTAAAGGACCCAAAGTGTTCCAAGAAAATATCCCCCATACCATTACACCACCAGCCTGAACCATTAGCCCCCCCCCCCTCCTCCCCTACACCATTACACCACCAGCCTGAACCATTAGCCCCCCCCTCCTCCCCTACACCATTACACCACCAGCCTGAACCATTAGCCCCCCCCTCCTCCCCTACACCATTACACCACCAGCCTGAACCATTAGCCCCCCCCCCCTCCTCCCCTACACCATTACACCACCACCACCAGCCTGAACCATTAGACCCCCTCCCCCTCCCCTACACCATTACACCACCACCACCAGCCTGAACCATTAAACCCCCCCTCCCCCACACCATTATACCACCACCACCAGCCTGAACCATTACCCCCCCCCTCCTCCCCTACACCATTACACCACCACCACCAGCCTGAACCATTAGACCCCCCCTCCTCCCCTACACCATTACACCACCAGCCTGAACCATTACCCCCCCCCTCCTCCCCTACACCATTACACCACCAGCCTGAACCATTAGCCCCCCCTCCTCCCCTACACCATTACACCACCAGCCTGAACCATTAGCCCCCCCCTCCTCCCCTACACCATTACACCACCACCACCAGCCTGAACCATTAGACCCCCCCTCCCCCACACCATTATACCACCACCACCAGCCTGAACCATTACCCCCCCCTCCTCCCCTACACCATTACACCACCAGCCTGAACCATTACCCCCCCCCCCCTCCTCCCCTACACCATTACACCACCACCACCAGCCTGAACCATTACCCCCCCCTCCTCCCCAACACCATTACACCACCACCACCAGCCTGAACCTTTACCCCCCCCCCCTCCTCCCCTACACCATTACATCACCACCACCACCACCAGCCTGAACCGGTGAAACAAGAAAGGATGGATCCATGCACCAAATTCTGACCCTCCCATCTGAATGTCGCAGTTGAAATCCAGACTCATCAGACCAGCCAACGTTTTTCCAATCTTCTATTGTCCAATTTTAGTGATCCTGTGTGAATTGTAGCCTCAGTTTCCTGTTCTTAGCTGACAGGAGTGGCACCCGGTGGTCTTCTGCTGCTGTAGACCATCTGCTTCACGGTTGGATGTGTTGTGCATTAAGAGATGGTATTCTGGGGCATGGTCTAACATTAATGTGAGCGGGTGTGCATAGCTCACCTAGGCTTCCTCATCCTGAAAAAATACACTGGAGTGTCCCGGGAAGGTGGCCGAGTTTGGTGTATTGCAGGCAGTGGAGGACACGTGGGGAAGGGGTGCTCTGGCATACTGGAGATGGCGGCGAAGTGCGCTGTGACTGGGAGCGGCCTCAAATCCTTCTCTGCCCTCGGCTGGATGGTGACATGATTTACAAAATGATTTACAAAAAGTGCGTGAGCGCACCACGGAGTTGGAGGCCAGAGTCAGTGGAGTTGAGGATGTAATAACACCTATGAAGCCGGAAATTGAACTTTTGAAGGGAACAGTTGAGAAACAAAATGATAAATTGGAGGATTTGGAAAATAGACTAAGGAGGAACAATGTTTGCAAAACTGGTTTACCGGAGAGAAGCGAAGGGAAAAGTATGAGATACTTTTTGGAAAAATGGCTTCAGGAGGCCTTTGGGAATGAAAAATGTTCCTATTTGCTATTGAAAGGACTCATAGAGTCCCACTGAGAACCCCCCCCCCCCCCCTTCGGTTGGGATACCAAGACCAGTGCTTAAAGCTCCTTTTTTTTAAGGACAGAGAAACTATATTGCGTAAAGCAAGGGAAATTGAAGATGTATTGTTTAAT
Organism: Pelophylax lessonae; assembly: GCF_965119305.1. NCBI lineage: Eukaryota > Metazoa > Chordata > Amphibia > Anura > Ranidae > Pelophylax > Pelophylax lessonae. The sequence goes on along the minus strand of NC_138772.1, from coordinate 3,487,695 downwards.
GGGGGTGAAAATTTCATATTTTTCCAGATTTCTCTGCAGAAGTACAGAGGAGGAGAGTGAAATGTGTAGATATCAAGAGGCAGCTGCGGCAGTTAAATGTACAATATTCTATGTTACACCCAGCATGACTGAGAGTAGTAGTGTAGCACTGTCCTCGTAGGTCTTGCTGTGTGATGATTTGTTGGGTCTCCTTGGATTACCAGCACACAGTCACTTAGGGACAGTTCACACATCCCTTCTTACTCCGGATGGCTCCTTACACAATAAACAGTCCAGGGGATATGGTTTTTAGTGTTTATTTTGGAACTTGGATGGGAGAAGGGAATAGTGGGATACTCCAACTAACTATTCAGAACGGATAAGGACAACTCTCACTTGGCCTCAGCAGGTTGCTTGTGGAAGCAGCTGCACTGCTTAATCCATACTGCCACATGTATGGAAAGGGTTAAGTCTCCTTGTTCTTTTCTCTATAGCAAAAGACTTGGTGAATCTAAATTATCTACGGGATACTCTCTAGAATCCCCTTTACTGACACCTGTCCACTGACTCTTCTAGATGCAGGAGTGGCCCCCCTCAGGTCAGGCCCCTCGACACAGATCTATACTCACTGTACTGCAGAATCAGATCCTCCAGTGTCTCTCCCTTCAGTCAGCTTCACAAACCTCCAGGTTCAGTTCCTTACTAGCACTCTCCAAGCCTTCAGGTAGACTACCTGAGGCCGCATGGCACCTCTACAGAGGAGGAGGCAGCCGTCCAGCTGTCCAGCTGAAAGACCCTGAGCACATGTGCTCCTGGCATTTATACAGTATCCCAGGTGAGTAAATAAAGGGATGTATAAGCACTGCGCTCCTGGGTTATAGTAAAAAAAAAATACAGGATGGGCACATAAATAGATGAATAAATAAATTAAAATTCAAAATGGGTGACAATTATTTAGATTGTATAAGATCGGCACATAAATAGAAGAATAAATAAATTTCAAGATAAATCACAATATAATACTCAGTGTGCTACAAAACATGACCTTTTATATAAAAAGTGCATATGTGCAAACAGCTTGATTAAATGTGCCACCAATTAAGTATAAATAAAGTGCATGTGATATGGCCGAGCCAAAATATTTGTGCAATCAATGCAAAAAGTGCAATCAAGTACATTTTATATAAAGTGCAAAGTATAAGTGCTAGGTGTTTCCAAAATAAATAAAGTTTATAAATAAATTATTTAAAGAGGTTGTAAACCCCACATTTTTTTTTTTTTTTTACAACCTGCAAGAGAAACACATAATGAGCTAATATGCATCGCATACTAGCTCATTATGAAATACTTACCTCAGAACGAGCCCCCGCCGTGCAGCCCGCTTACCTCTATGACGGGCGACATGTCCAGTCTCCCGTCTTCCGGGATCCTGGCATCCGGCCATCTGATTGGCCGGAGCCGCGGTGACGTCACTCCCGCGCACACGCGCGGGAGCCGACGGTCATGGCAGGGGGCTCTGAAGAAACGGCACCAGCGGCCGTTCCTTCAGAGCGCATGCGCCAGTGACGTCACTGGCTGCATGTAAGGTAAATATCTCCTAAACGGTGCAAGTTTAGTAGATATTTACAGTACCTATAGGGAAGCCTTATCATAGGATCACCTATAGGTAAAAGTTACAGAGGAGGGTTTACTTCCTCTTTAAGGTATATCATATAGTGAAACACATGTGCACATTACTATATGATATACTTTAACCACTTTACCACCGGAGGATTTTGCTGTCTTACGTCTGGGCCACTTTTTGCGATTTGGCGCTGTGCGACTTTAACTGACAATTGCGCGGTCATGCGACGCCGTACCCAAACAAAATTTGCTTCCTTTTTTCCCCACAAACAGAGCTTTCTTTTTGGTGGTATTTGATCACCTGTGCGATTTTTTGATCATGCGCTATAAACAAAAAAAGAGCGTTAATTTTGCAAAGATAACAATATTTTTCACATTTTTTTTATATGAAATTCCCCCAAAAAAATGTAAAAATCAAAATTTTTTAACATTTTCGGCCAATTTGTTTTATGCTACATATGTTTGGTAAAAAAAAGCGCAAAAAGCATATTTTGATTGGTTTGCGCAAAAGTTATCGCGTTTACTAACAAAGGGAAAGATTTTTGTCATTTTTGTTGTTTTTTTTTAACGCGTAATGGCGGCGATCTGCGATTTTTTTTTGCGGTACTGCGACATTGGGGCGGACAGATCGGACCCTTGACTGACATTTTTGACACTTTTGGGGGTACCAGTGACATTACTGCAGTAATCAGTGCTATAAATATGCACTGTTACTGTAAAAATGACACTGGCAGGGAAGGGGTTAATTTTATTGGAGAGGGAGGGGTTAATGTATGCCTGGTGCTTACTGACGTGTGTGGGGGGAGGTGACTGAGTGACACAAGGACAGATCGCAGGTTAAGCTATGCTGAACACTGCAATCTGTCACTGTTTGTCACTTGGGAGATCCGCCCGCTTTGTTTACACAAGCGGGCGGATCTCCAGACTCGATTCCCAGACGATCAGGGAAGAGCAGCGGCGATCGCCGCCACTCCTCCCCTGGCCCGACTCCCGCTGTGACTGAAAACAGCGGGAACGCGCCTCCGGGGGGAGGAGTCCAGCGACGTAGGTCTACGTCGCTGGACGGAATCGAGCCACTTTGCCGCAGTACAGTCCCAGTGACTGGTCGGCAAGTGGTTAAATAATTTACTTTATAATAATCAGCAACTTATAGCAGAACTACAATATTGCAGTGGACAATCGGACACTAACTGACACTTTTGACACCTTGTGGGAACCAGTGACACTAATACAGTGATCAGTGCTAAAAAGAAATATGCAAAAAATTTGTAAAAAAATTGAGAATTTTGAAAAAACAAAACACATTCTTTTACTTTCTGCTATGAAACATATCCAATTAAAATAAATAAATAAATAAATATATATATATATAAAATCAAATTCCTTCATGAATGTAGGCTAACGTGTATTCTGCTACATATTTTTGGTGCAAAAAATCTTAATAAGCATATATTGAACCTTATAGCTTCTACAAACTATAGGATATGTTGGTTATATTTATGGAATTTTTGTTTATTTTTTACTCTTTTATACAAGCAATGGCCGCGATCAGCAACTTATAGCGGGACTACAATATTGCAGTGGACACTCGGACACTAACTGACACTTTTGACACCTTGTGGGAACCAGTGACACTAATACAGTGATCAGTGCTAGAAAAATACAAAAAATATATAAAAAATTTGAGAATTTTGAAAAAAAACAAAACACATTCTTTTACTTTCTGCTATGAAACATATCCAATAAAAAAAAAAAAAAATAATAAAATTAAATTCCTTCATGAATGTAGGCTAACGTGTATTCTGCTACATATTTTTGGTGCAAAAAATCCTAATAAGCGTATATTGAACCTTATAGCGTCTACAAACGAAGGCATATGTTGGTTATATTTATGGAATTTGTATTTATTTTTTACTCTTTTTATATAAGCAATGGCCGCGATCAGCAACTTATAGCGGGACTACAATATTTTGCGGCAGACAATCAGGCACTAACTGACACTTTTGACACCTTGTGGGAACCAGTGACACTAATACAGGGATCAGTGCTAAAAATATGCACTGTTCTAATGGTACTGGCTGGGAAGGGGTTAACATCTAGGGCAATCAAAAGGTTACATTTATTCTCCCTGGAGAAGAGACTCCTGAGAGGGGACATGATAGCAATTTATAAACACCTCAATGGTGATCTCAGCATAGAAAAAAAGCTATTCAGTCGAAGGGATTGCATGAGGACTCGAGGGCATACAATGCGATTAGAGGAGAAGCGTTTTAACCTCAGGCAACGTGGGGGGTTCTTTACTGTTAGGGCTACAAGATTGTGGAATTCTCTACCACAATAGGTGGTTTCTGCGGGAAGTATGGTGGCTTTCAAAAGCCTCTTAGACGTACATCTCAAGGATCTGGACATTTAGGGGTATGAGAGATGATTACGGCCACACACACCTACACAGGGGGAACTGGATGGACTATTGTCTTTATTCAACCTCAACTACTAGGTAACTATGTAAATGTGTGCCTAGCCGGTGTTTATGTGGTGCTTTTACTAAGGGATGTGCTTTGCAGGGAAAGAAAATCCATCACATCACCACTGTCAGGATTGTTTACAGAGACAGACCTCCATCCAGCCTCTCTCCTCGCTGATCAGCGGTTGCCGGCGGACATCTATTAGTCGGCTTATGCTGTAATGCTCCAATCACAGCACAGCTGCGGCGCAACCAGTGCGTGCGTTTGCCCCCTACCCAGAAGTGATGGGTCACGTACTAAGTACATGATCTGTCATGTGGTCCACAAGCGCTTGAATGATGATACCCCAGAATCAGCGGTAAGATAACCTCAGCCTTCTCCCCTTTTTATTTCATTACATAAATATTTCAATGAAAGACTTTGGCTTCGGGAACAGCAAGGTAAGTAAATATTTTTTCTTCGTAATTATGTATAACCAGATGAGAAAAGCTTTTCCCAGATCTGCTGGAGGACACAAATGGAGTTTCATTAAATAAACTTTGATACTGTCGACCACCCGCTCCTTCTTAATAAACTCCATTCCCTTGGCCTCCAAGATTCTGCTCTATCTTGGTTCTCCTCCTACCTATCACAGCGCTCCTTCAGTGTTACCTACAACTCTGTTATCTCCTCTCCATTGCCCCTTTTTGTGGGGCTTTCCCAAGGCTCTGTTCTTGGACCCCTTCTCTTCTCTATCTACACCGCCTCCCTTGGTCACTTGATAACCGTCCAGAGGTTCCAATACCATCTATACGCCGATGACACCCAAATCTGTCTGTCTACTCCTCACCTCACTCCTTCAGTCTCCTCTCGCATTACTTACTTACTTACTGACATCTCAGCATGGATGTTGCACCACTTCCTCAAACTAAATCTCTCTAAAACTGAGCTGGTAATATTCCCCCCCTGCCCATGCCCCCCTCCATGACTTTTCCATCAAAATTAGCAATGCAGCCATCAATCCCTCCCCTCATGCCAAGGTACTAGGTGTAATCCTAGACTCCGACCTGTCCTCTCAGCCCTAATTCCAATCGTTGTCAAAAGCTTGTAGACTTCACCTCTGTAACATCTCTAAAATTCGCCCCCTTTTTAACAACTGAAACCACCAAGCTGCTCATTCACTCCCTTCTTATCTCTCGCCTCGACTATTGCACCTCCCTTCTCATAGGCCCACCTCTTCATAGACTATCCCCTCTTCAGTCATGAATGCTGCTGCCAGGTTTATCCACCTTACCAACCACTCAGTGTCTGCCTCCCCTCTCCGCCAATCCCTACGCTGCCTTCCGATTGCCCAGCGGATTTAATTCAAAATACTAATCACAACATACAAAGCCATTCACAACTCTGCCCCGAGCTACATCACCAATCTTGTCTTCAAATATCACCCAAACCGTCCTCTCCGCTCCTCTCAAGACCTCCTACTCTCAAGCTCCCTTGTCTCTTCGTCCCATGCTCGTCTCCAGGACTTCTCCAGAGCCTCCCCCATCCTCTGGAATGCTCCACCTCAACCTGTCCAGCTATATCCTTCTCTAGCTGCCTTCAGATGATCCCTGAAAACTCATCTCTTCAGGAAAGCCTATTGTGACAGGAGTCACTTTGGGCATGGGGGTTGTGGACCCCAGATTCCTTTAAAGAGGTTGGGAGGCACCATGTCCAGCCTTGTGTGGCTTTCTTATGTTTAAGTCACCCTGCATCTTTTATGGATGCAGGGTCACCGGGAGGGTGGTGTACACTGAGAATATGTTTTGGACTATTTCAAATGGGACAGTATATGCATTACCCATATCTCTCAGGAAATATGGAGATCTACCTTATTCCTATACACTGTAAGACACAGGAAGTGAAACTCCTAATTTGGGCGTCCAGGAAATAGGAGAGACACCGTGTCTGCTAATCCATGTGTATTAGCTGCAGAGAGAGGGAGGGATTGTTTCCAGCAGCCCCCCTAAAGAATGCCTACTGATTAACTAAGTGCTTTTGTCTAAAATAGGACAGTATGTTAATTTGGTCTGAGACTATTGATAAGTATGTTAATAAGCTCACCTAGCTGTCGACTAAGGGAGGTAATTACACAGTCATTGTTCATGTGGTATTCTCAAAGTATAAATAAATGCTGTGTTTCTTTCAATAAAAGAGAAGAGAGTTACTCTTGATCGAACCTCACTACAGAGCCTTGTCTCGTACTTGGGGGGGGGGGGGAATTAATGATGGGCTTCATGTATGGCGGATTGAAGTGGTCGATAGCTGTCCTGGTGTTCGGGAGCGGATTATCCTAGACGACTGTAACCCCTGTTATACTTGGGGTGTCGTTACAATTGGTGGCAAGCGGCGGGATGATTTCCACAGCCCAGAAGGACAGCTACAAGAGGACACAAGCCATGGAAGCAGAATTCGAAAGGAGGTTGCGAGAGATACCAGTAGATCGCAGGGAACCAGGGTCAGACCAGGTCCTACTACGTTTGGGTAATTCAATTCGCTGGGAACTCTGGAAAGAAGCGCTTGCCCGTGAGCAGCGACGCCAGGGAAAAATCCTCCCCTCCTACCAGGAAAGGTACTGGTCACAGTATGAAGTGTGAATGGCGTTTTTGGGGAGACAACCGCATGAGGAATGGAAAGCCGAGTTAAGTAGGCTGGTCCAGGCGGAGATACGGTTGGATGAGGACTACAGAGCACTCCATTGGTATGTGACCCAAGTGTGCGTGCCCATGGAAAGCAGACGACAGCCCAACGGAAGGCTTTGGCTACGGAAGCCTGGGGCTGTTATTAGAGAGGCTGTCCAAGGACCCTGACTTTGGGAGCGATTCGGAGTGGCGCTTTGAGGAAATTGCAGATTATAGAGAAGAGATGATGGATGTCTTGCATATAGACTGGGCACTGGAAGGTTTGGAGTTTCTAGCCAATCAGGAATGGGAGCTGGAGATCGCCTACAGACGGCTGCTTGACTCCGTTCAGCACCAGGGCTGGGCTCCCCTTGCCTGGGAAAATCCAGAAGTACCAGCTGACAGTCTGGAAATCCTGGCTGAAGATTCGGCAATGTGGCACAGTAAGAGTGTGCTTTGCTCACCTGCAACCCCAGCTTTAAATACGGAGGTTTTATGGCAGATGCAGCAAGTGTTGACTCACCTGGATGAACCTGTTTCTGCACAGGATGAGATTGGATGGAGGAATGCGTCTGTCCAGCAGCAGGATAAAGATATGGGAGAAGAGGAAGCCATCTTCATGCCCCAACCACGGATTACAAATTTAATGGACTTTCCATCGGAGGATGATTTGGATTATAAATCACCTGCAAAAGTGTTGGCACTGGGCCCAAGTGCCACCAGTCTGTGTCCTGGACTTTCAGCAATTCCAGAGACTGGAGATTTATTAGACTTTTCTGCTGAGGAGGAACCTCCCAGTGAGCCCACAGCAGATGAGCAGCCATCCAGGCATAGCGCTGCTGACCTCTGGAGGCAACAATTGGTGACCCAGGAAGGTGTGTGCCAGGCCACTGGCATTGCAGTTTACTTGCCAGCAGAACCACTGACATCAGGGCCTTATGTCACTGAGCTCTGTCCAAAACCAAGAGCAGCATCTTTGGAGTTACAAGAAACTTCTACAGCAGAAGCGCTGACAACTGGACAGAGGGTCCAAGACCTCTGCCCTACACCTGTGGTAGTTCTGGAGGCCCAGGGTGAAAAGGTGGTGGTCCCTTCCCATCAGCAGAGTGTGTCCCATAATGATGACACCAACCCAGCAGAAGGGCTGGCAACAGAGCAGAGTGCTGCTGGCCTCTGCCCTCAACTTACTAAGGATGGATTTCCTGAGAAGGTGGATGAGACTACAATCTCCACCTGTATACCCCAGGGATGCTGGGCAGTCGGCCCAGATCCCCAACAGCATGAGAAAATGAGCCCAGCCACCCTGTCCTCTCTCCAGCAGCTGAAAGGAATCCTGGGAGAAGGGCCAGTTCATGCTTCTTCCCCACAGAGGAGATGTTCTACAAGAGAGGCAGAGGTTGGCTGGGTGAGTGACTTTCTGTCCCGGACAATTTGTTTGGGGTTCTTTGTGGGTGCAGACATTGGAGGACTGGAACTACGGACTAACTTCAAAGTAAACCCGTTTTGGGTCTCCTTCTGTGTTAGTCTCCTGCCGAAAGGGGAAAAATGTGACAGGAGTCACTTTGGGCATGGGGGTTGTGGACCCCAGATTCCTTTAAAGAGGTTGGGAGGCACCATGTCCAGCCTTGTGTGGCTTTCTTATGTTTAAGTCACCCTGCATCTTTTATGGATGCAGGGTGACCGGGAGGGTGGTGTACACTGAGAATATGTTTTGGACTATTTCAAATGGGACAGTATATGCATTACCAATATCTTTCAGGAAATATGGAGATCTATCTTATTCCTATACACTGTAAGGCACAGGAAGTGCAACTCCTAATTTGGGCGTCCAGGAAATAGGAGAGACACCGTGTCTGCTAATCTATGTGTATTAGCTGCAGAGAGAGGGAGGGATTGTTTCCAGCAGCCCCCCCCCCTAAAGAATGCCTACTGATTAACTAAGTGCTTTTGTCTAAAATAGGACAGTATGTTAATTGGGTCTGAGACTATTGATAAGTATGTTAATGAGCTCACCTGGCTGTCTACTAAGGGAGGTAATTACACAGTCATTGTTCATGTGGTATTCTCAAAGTATAAATAAATGCTGTGTTTCTTTCAATAAAAGAGAAGAGAGTTACTCTTGATCGAACCTCACTACAGAGCCTTGTCTCGTACTTGGGGGGGGAATTAATAATGGGCTTCATGTATGGCGGATTGAAGTGGTCGATAGCTGTCCTGGTGTTCGGGAGCGGATTATTCTAGACGACTGTAACCCCTGTTATACTTGGGGTGTCGTTACACCTATCACTCTTCCAACTAATCTTTTACCTCTTTCATCAGCTCATTCCCCACAGCAGGGGAGGATTGGGCCAGGGGGCAGGGGGGAAATTGCCCCCTGGGCCACTCTGATGCCCTGTAAAAAGGCTGCACCACTCCTGCAACAGACATGCCTATAGGTGAAGAGAAGTAAAATGTCCCTGCGGCTGACCTACTGAGTGCGGGATGAAGACAAGGACAGAGCGCAGGCCTCCCCCCCTAGCATGGTTGGTGTAAACTGTGTCTGAGCAGAGGCCGGTTCCATGCCTTACTGGAGACTCTTCTCCCCTAGCCCCTAGCTAGCCACGATCGAGCTGTCCCAGCTCCCCCAAACCGCCCCCTGCTGGCCAGGTCGGGAACCCGGATTCGGCCGGTGAGTAGAGAGTACCTGGAGCGGAGCTTCAGACTAAAATGGGGGTCAGGAGGAGACCGGGAAGAGGGGGAATGGGAGGAGGGCCGAATCGCTGCACCAAGGGCCTCTGGTTTGTACTTGCCAGCTGGGCCAAAAGTTGCCAGTCTGCCCCTGCCCCACAGTTACAACCTTTTGCATCATCTGCCCCACCCTATTTGATTGTAAGCTCTTCTGAACAGGGCCCTCATAATCCTCTGGTATTTTATTGTATTGTAACTGTATTGTCTCCCTTTTATATTGTAAAGCGTTGCGTAAACTGTTGGCACTATATAAATCCTGTATAGTAATAATAATAATAAAATAATAATAACAAACTAACGCGACTATTGTAGAACGTAAAAGGAGCATTTGCTTTTTCTTGTGTCGGAGAGAAACAAACACAATAAGCAACACCAGAGTGCCAAATTCCTCAATGCAATGGCAGTAACTTCAAAGGCTCTCATCACTGATAACAATCAGTTGTCTTTTGTCATGAATTAAAAACATCTGCTTGACGAGATGGGGAGATCTCCAATATGACAAGCATTATATAATTACTATGATTCTCTACGCAAATTGTCAGATGGAAATCCAGCAACTTGTGATGAATACATTGTGGAGTTTCATCAACAAAGAGACGAGCCTTTCATCAAAGACATTGCTTCTTTAGACCTCCAGTACGAGTGCTCCCCAATTCTTCATTAGGAGAATGGTAAGTTGGAAGCTAAGGTCCATCAAAAGTTTATTTCATCAGGACAACAGGAAGTAAGGGATAATCTTCTCAGCGGGGTCTCCAGTTAGTCAGAATCCTCCTCCAGTTAGGCTGCTAGGATTAAATTTCGGTATAGGGGTATACAATGTACAACATACAGGGGGTATACAATGTACAACATACAGGGGTATACAATGTACAACATACAGGCAGTGGCGGTTTCGGGCACGGGCGAACGGGGCAGATGCCCGGGGCGGCATCACGTGGGGGGGCGGCACTCGGCACACGAACGACTCCTGGAGAAAAAGAAAATCATCTTTGGTGCGGCGCCGCTGCCGCCCCTGCTGCTGAAGGAGCCGATGGATGGATCGGTAAAGTTTGCCTGGTGCGCTCCGAACTAGCGGGGGCGGGGGCGGGGGGAGAGGCGAGGCGAGGAGGAGCCGAGGAGAGTACACTACACACACAGCCAGGGGTTATGCAGCGGCGGCGGCGCGCTCAGAACTAGCGGGGGGGGGGGGGAAGGCGAGGAGGAGGAGCCGAGGAGGAGAGTACACTACTACACACAGATTATGCGGCGGCCGCGCTCAGAACTAGCGGCGGGGGCGGCGAGGCGAGGAGGAGGAGCCAAGGAGGGTAGTGTACTGTAGTCACTTGCAGGTAAGTTGCTCTCGCTCTCCTCTATGTTCGCAACTGGGAATGGGGAGGAGGAGGGGGGGGGGGGCACATGACAGCATCCTGGAAGGGGTACGCTGGTCTCTGCATTGAAAAGGAGCACGCTGGTCTCTGCATTGAAAAGGGGGTACGCTGGTCTCTGCATTGAAAAGGGGTACGCTGGTCTTTGCATTGAAAAGGGGTACGCTGGTCTTTGCATTGAAAGGGAGCACGCTGGTCTTTGCATTGAAAAGGAGCACGCTGGTCTCTGCATTGAAAAGGGGTACGCTGGTCTTTGCATTGAAAAGGGGGTACCCTGGTCTCTGCATTGAAAAGGAGCACGCTGGTCTCTGCATTGAAAAGGGGTACGCTGGTCTTTGCATTGAAAAGGGGTACGCTGGTCTTTGCATTGAAAGGGGGTACCCTGGTCTCTGCATTGAAAAGGAGCACGCAGGTCTCTGCATTGAAAAGGGGTACGCTGGTCTTTGCATTGAAAAGGGGTACGCTGGTCTTTGCATTGAAAGGGGGTACCCTGGTCTCTGCATTGAAAAGGAGCACGCTGGTCTCTGCATTGAAAAGGGGTACGCTGGTCTTTGCATTGAAAAGGGGTACGCTGGTCTTTGCATTGAAAAGGGGGCACGCTGGCCTCTGCATTGAAAGGGGGCACGCTGGCCTCTGCATTGAAAGGGGGCACGCTGGCCTCTGCATTGAAAGGGGGCACGCTGGCCTCTGCATTGAAAGGGGGTACGCTGGTCTCTGCATTGAAAGGGGCACGCTGGTCACTGTGCTTTGAAAGGGGGTACGCTGGTCACTGTGCTTTGAAAGGGGGTACGCTGGTCACTGTATACCTTAATTACTGAAGGCCCCTTTCACACTTTTGTGACCTCAAAGTCACACTATTTTTTTACAGAGTTTTTTGCCGCAAAGCAATGCCTATTACATTTTTCTGTTTGCGCCCCCCCAAAAATTTTGAGCACCAGCTGCCACTACCAGGCTGTGTCCAGAAGGATTTATTTATTAAAGAGCACGCTGCATGGCTGGGCCACCACCAGACCAGACACTGCTTGATGGGCCTACTTTAGGCCTGATTCACATGTATGCAGGTTGGGGACCCACATTTTCAAAGGCAAAGCATCCTATTCATTTGAATGAGCTGCTTTCCCACAGAAAAAAAGGTGCATGCAGCATTTTAAAATTTCAGTGGCATCATGCACCATGCGACTTACCTGCAGTTCATTCACTGGCAAGTTTGCTGTATTTTTAGGTATGTGGGCCATGCATTTAAAAACACAGTACATTTGTGTTAACTGTGTCATGCAAACGCACTGTGTTTTTAAATGCATGGCCCACATACCTAAAAACGCAGAAAGCTTGCCAGTGCAGGAACTGCAAGTAAGTCGCATGGTGCAAAAGCAGGATGGATTTCAAGGCCCCTGAAATTTTAAAATGCTGCATGCACCTTTTTTCTACGGGAAACGCAGGCATAGCAGCCCATTCAAATGAATAGTATGCTGTGCCCTTCTAAAATGTGGGCCGCCAACCCGCACACATGTAAATCAGGCCTAAAGCAGTAGTAAAGTAATTTACAAATAAAAAAACTGGTCCCCCTGCAGGTTTAAGTCATACCGCACTAGTATACACATTGGTGTGAGAATGGCTGCAATGTAATGGGGTGTTGGGATGTTATAAGGGGTATTGCGATGTGTAAAGGGGCACTATGAGGTGAAAATGGCTGCAATATAATGGGGTGCTGTGATGTGATGAGGGATACTGTAATTTTTAAAGGGGCACTGTGACATGAAAAATTGGACTGTTATGGAATGACATAGTATTACTACAATAAAATGTGTGGTGTGTACAAGATGTGAAGTTTTGTCATGTTATTTTTTTTTTTTGGGGGGGAGGGGGGCGCCGGGAGGGAGTCTCGCCCGGGGAGCAATTTAATGTAGAACCGCCACTGCATACAGGGGTATACAATGTACAACATACAGGGGGTATACAATGTACAACATACAGGGGTATACAATGTGCAACATACAGGGGGTATACAATGTGCAACATACAGGGGTATACAATGTGCAACATACAGGGGTATACACTGTGCAACATACAGGGGGTATACAATGTACAACATACAGGGGTATACAATGTACAACATACAGGGGTATACAATGTACAACATACAGGGGTATACAATGTACGGTTAACAGCAAACACACACATCATAGGTTGAACTGGATGGACGGATGTCTTTTTTCAGCCTCACTAACTATGTAATTGTCTCCACTGTAGTGAGTGGATTAGTGACTGATTGGGTAGGTCTGTTCAGGGTTTCCTGAGTTGAGGGTTTGATTACTCCCACCTGCCTCTGAAAGATGTTTCCAGAACATAAGGCAGGGAGATTCCAATGATCAGTTGACTCCTGCCACTTTATAAACCTCTGGTCTGGCCACATCTGGAGTATTCGGTCCAGTTGTGGTCACCAGTCCTAAAAAGGATGTGCTGGAGCTGCAGAGGGTACAGAGAAGGACAAACTGTCAGATGGAAATCCATCAACTTGTGATGAATACATTGTAGAGTTTCATAAAGAAAGAGACGAGCCTTTCATCAAAGACATTGCTTCTTTAGACCTCCAGTACGAGTGCTCCCCAATTCTTTATTAGGAGAATGGTAAGTTGGAAGCTAAGGTCCATCAAAAGTTTATTTCATCAGGACAATAGGAAGTAAGGGATAATCATCTTAGCGGGGTCTCCAGTTAGTCAGCGCTCTCCTCCAGTTTGGCTGCTAGGATTAAATTTCGGTATTGTCTCCACTGTAGTGAGTGGATTAGTGACTGATTGGGTAGGTCTGTTTAGGGTTTCCTGAGTTGAGGGTTTGATTACTCCCACCTGCCTCTGAAAGATGTTTCCAGAACATAAGGCAGGGAGATTCAAATGATCAGTTGACTCCTGCCACTTTATAAACCTCTGGTCTGGCCATATCTGGAGTATTCGGTCCAGTTCTGGTCACCAGTAGTGTTGAGCGAACACGGACTGTATTATTCGTGTTCGTACCGAATAATTGGATTTTTTTTACCCGGACACGGACACTTTACTGTATGTTCGGGTAAAAATCCGTGTTCGGTCGTTTTATTTCCGGGTTTTGCATGCTTTGGCGCTCTTTTCATGGCGGGCTTTCAACAGCCAATCAACAATCGTTTAACTGGTGTGCCTTAAGCCATCCCAGCCATGCCTGCAAATGTCTTAGTAGCTGTGATTGGCCGTCTGAAGCATGTGACCAAGTCTTTATAAGTTCGAGGCAGCCGCCGCAGCAGCGTCATTCTGCTGCTTAGCTAAGGGACAGAGCACACATCAATGTGCTGGCTGCTGATTAGGGAAAGATAGGCAGGAAAAAAACATTTGTGTCCGGATAGAATTGAGGGACAGGTCGGAGTGTTTAGGCAGGGCGAGTTGTAGGCATTTTAGGGATAGAGTCTGCTGAATTATAGGGTCAGTGTCTTCTACAAACTACAATCGATATTGCTGTGTGGGGGGTGGGGTGAATCTGCACTCAATCCTGATCTACGATCTCTTCTCAATCCTGTTAGGGACAGAGTCTGCTGAATTTTAGGGAAACTGTGTTCTACAAACTACAATCGATATTGCTGTGTGGTGTGGGATTGGAGATAGGCAGGTGTCAGTGATCCACATCCATTTTTCTGTGTGTGAGCTGCAGTGAACACAATCTTTTTGGGCTGCAGTGAACACAATCTTTTTGGGCTGCAGTGAACACAATCTTTTTGGGGCTGCAGTGAACACAATATTTTTGGGCTGCAGTGAACACAATCTTTTTGGGGTGCAGTGAACAAAATCTTTTTGGTGTGCAGTGAACACAATCCTTTTTGGTGTGCAGTGAACACAATCTTTGTGGGGTGCAGTGAACAAAATCCTTTGTGGGGTGCAGTGAACACAATCTTTTTGGGGTGCAGTGAACAAAATCCTTTTTGGGGTGCAGTGAACAACATCCTTTTTGGGGTGCAGTGAACACAATCTTTTTGGGGTGCAGTGAACAAAATCCTTTGTGGGGTGCAGTGAACACAATCTTTTTGGGGTGCAGTGAACACAATCTTTTTGGGGTGGAGTGAACAACATCCTTTTTGGGGTGCAGTGAACAAAATCCTTTTTGGGGTGCAGTGAACAAAATCATTTTTGGGGTGCAGTGAACACAATCTTTGTGGGGTGCAGTGAACACAATCTTTTTGGGGTGGAGTGAACAACATCCTTTTTGGGGTGCAGTGAACAACATCCTTTTTGGGGTGCAGTGAACACAATCTTTTTGGGGTGCAGTGAACACAATCTTTGTGGGGTACAGTGAACAGAATCTTTGTGGGGTGCAGTGAACACAATCTTTGGGGGGTACAGTGAACACAATCTTTTTGGGGTGCAGTGAACACAATCTTTGTGGGGTGCAGTGAACACAATCTTTTTGGGGTGGAGTGAACAAAATCATTTTTGGGGTGCAGTGAACAACATCCTTTTTGGGGTGCAGTGATCAAAATCCTTTTTGGGGTGCAGTGAACACAATCTTTTTGGGGTACAGTGAACAAAATCCTTTGTGGGGTGCAGTGAACAGAATCTTTGTGGGGTGCAGTGAACACAATCTTTGGGGGGGTACAGTGAACACAATCTTTTTGGGGTGCAGTGAACACAATCTTTGTGGGGTACAGTGAACAGAATCTTTGTGGGGTGCAGTGAACACAATCTTTGGGGGGTACAGTGAACACAATCTTTTTGGGGTGCAGTGAACACAATCTTTGGGGGGTACAGTGAACACAATCTTTTTGGGGTGCAGTGAACACAATCTTTGTGGGGTGCAGTGAACACAATCTTTGGGGGGGTACAGTGAACACAATCTTTTTGGGGTGCAGTGAACAACATCCTTTTAGGGTGCAGTGAACACAATCTTTGTGGGGTGCAGTGAACAACATCCTTTTAGGGTGCAGTGAACACAATCTTTGTGGGGTACAGTGAACAGAATCTTTGTGGGGTGCAGTGAACACAATCTTTGGGGGGTACAGTGAACACAATCTTTGTGAGGTGCAGTGAACACAATCTTTGTGGGGTGCAGTGAACACAATCATTGTGGGGTGCAGTGAACTCAATCTTTGTGGGGTACAGTGAACACAATCTCATACTTCTGAAGATTTGAGGGTGCTGCCTGTTCCATACTCCCCCTACTCCTCATCTAGCCTTTTAGGGGTACAAACAATAGTAATTGGGGCCTAGTGTGGTTGTGTACGTGTGATATACATACACTTTTTTTGGATCATATTTTCTATTCCGCTATTTAATCAAAAACCTTTGGGGATCAGTTAAATTGGGGGATAGTCTGTGTTGGTACGTGTGAGAGAGATCCACCTTTCCAAGTTGTTGGGGTTCATCTCATACTTCTGAAGGTTTGAGGGTGCTGCCTGTTCCATACCCCCCCTACTCCTCATCTAGCCTTTTAGGGGTACAAACAATAGTAATTGGGGCCTAGTGTGGTTGTGTACGTGTGATATACATACACTTTTTTTGGATCATATTTTCTATTCCGCTATTTAATCAAAAACCTTTGGGGATCAGTTAAATTGGGGGATAGTCTGTGTTGGTACGTGTGAGAGAGATCCACCTTTCCAAGTTGTTGGGGTTCATCTCATACTTCTGAAGGTTTGAGGGTGCTGCCTGTTCCATACTCCCCCTACTCCTCATCTAGCCTTTTAGGGGTACAAACAATAGTAATTGGGGCCCAGTGTGGTTGTGTACGTGTGATATACATACACTTTTTTTGGATCATATTTTCTATTCCGCTATTTAATCAAAAACCTTTGGGGATCAGTTAAATTGGGGGATAGTCTGTGTTGGTACGTGTGAGAGAGATCCACCTTTCCAAGTTTTTGGGGTTCATCTCATACTTCTGAAGATTTGAGGGTGCTGCCTGTTCCATACCCCCCCTACTCCTCATCTAGCCTTTTAGGGGTACAAACAATAGTAATTGGGGCCTAGTGTGGTTGTGTACGTGTGATATACATACACTTTTTTTGGATCATATTTTCTATTCCGCTATTTAATCAAAAACCTTTGGGGATCAGTTAAATTGGGGGATAGTCTGTGTTGGTACGTGTGAGAGAGATCCACCTTTCCAAGTTGTTGGGGTTCATCTCATACTTCTGAAGGTTTGAGGGTGCTGCCTGTTCCATACTCCCCCTACTCCTCATCTAGCCTTTTAGGGGTACAAACAATAGTAATTGGGGCCTAGTGTGGTTGTGTACGTGTGATATACATACACTTTTTTTGGATCATATTTTCTATTCCGCTATTTAATCAAAAACCTTTGGGGATCAGTTAAATTGGGGGATAGTCTGTGTTGGTACGTGTGAGAGAGATCCACCTTTCCAAGTTGTTGGGGTTCATCTCATACTTCTGAAGGTTTGAGGGTGCTGCCTGTTCCATACTCCCCCTACTCCTAGCCTTTTAGGGGTACAAACAATAGTAATTGGGGCCTAGTGTGGTTGTGTACGTGTGATATACATACACTTTTTTTGGATCATATTTTCTATTCCGCTATTTAATCAAAAACCTTTGGGGATCAGTTAAATTGGGGGATAGTCTGTGTTGGTACGTGTGAGAGAGATCCACCTTTCCAAGTTGTTGGGGTTCATCTCATACTTCTGAAGGTTTGAGGGTGCTGCCTGTTCCATACCCCCCCTACTCCTCATCTAGCCTTTTAGGGGTACAAACAATAGTAATTGGGGCCTAGTGTGGTTGTGTACGTGTGATATACATACACTTTTTTTGGATCATATTTTCTATTCCGCTATTTAATCAAAAACCTTTGGGGATCAGTTAAATTGGGGGATAGTCTGTGTTGGTACGTGTGAGAGAGATCCACCTTTCCAAGTTGTTGGGGTTCATCTCATACTTCTGAAGGTTTGAGGGTGCTGCCTGTTCCATACTCCCCCTACTCCTCATCTAGCCTTTTAGGGGTACAAACAATAGTAATTGGGGCCCAGTGTGGTTGTGTACGTGTGATATACATACACTTTTTTTGGATCATATTTTCTATTCCGCTATTTAATCAAAAACCTTTGGGGATCAGTTAAATTGGGGGATAGTCTGTGTTGGTACGTGTGAGAGAGATCCACCTTTCCAAGTTGTTGGGGTTCATCTCATACTTCTGAAGGTTTGAGGGTGCTGCCTGTTCCATACTCCCCCTACTCCTAGCCTTTTAGGGGTACAAACAATAGTAATTGGGGCCTAGTGTGGTTGTGTACGTGTGATATACATACACTTTTTTTGGATCATATTTTCTATTCCGCTATTTAATCAAAAACCTTTGGGGATCAGTTAAATTGGGGGATAGTCTGTGTTGGTACGTGTGAGAGAGATCCACCTTTCCAAGTTGTTGGGGTTCATCTCATACTTCTGAAGGTTTGAGGGTGCTGCCTGTTCCATACCCCCCCTACTCCTCATCTAGCCTTTTAGGGGTACAAACAATAGTAATTGGGGCCTAGTGTGGTTGTGTACGTGTGATATACATACACTTTTTTTGGATCATATTTTCTATTCCGCTATTTAATCAAAAACCTTTGGGGATCAGTTAAATTGGGGGATAGTCTGTGTTGGTACGTGTGAGAGAGATCCACCTTTCCAAGTTGTTGGGGTTCATCTCATACTTCTGAAGGTTTGAGGGTGCTGCCTGTTCCATACTCCCCCTACTCCTCATCTAGCCTTTTAGGGGTACAAACAATAGTAATTGGGGCCCAGTGTGGTTGTGTACGTGTGATATACATACACTTTTTTTGGATCATATTTTCTATTCCGCTATTTAATCAAAAACCTTTGGGGATCAGTTAAATTGGGGGATAGTCTGTGTTGGTACGTGTGAGAGAGATCCACCTTTCCAAGTTGTTGGGGTTCATCTCATACTTCTGAAGGTTTGAGGGTGCTGCCTGTTCCATACCCCCCCTACTCCTCATCTAGCCTTTTAGGGGTACAAACAATAGTAATTGGGGCCTAGTGTGGTTGTGTACGTGTGATATACATACACTTTTTTTGGATCATATTTTCTATTCCGCTATTTAATCAAAAACCTTTGGGGATCAGTTAAATTGGGGGATAGTCTGTGTTGGTACGTGTGAGAGAGATCCACCTTTCCAAGTTTTTGGGGTTCATCTCATACTTCTGAAGATTTGAGGGTGCTGCCTGTTCCATACTCCTCCTCCTACTGCTCAACCATCCTTTTAGGGGTACAAACAATAGTAGTTGGGGCCTAGTGTGGTGGTGTACGTGCGAGATACATACACTTTCTTTTTGATCATATTTTCTATTCCGCTATTCAATTAAAACCTTTGGGGATCAATTCAATTGCGAGATAGTCTGTGTCGGTACGTGTGAGATCCACCTTTCCAAGTTGTTGGGGTTCATCTCATACTTCTGAAGATTTGAGGGTGCTGCCTGTTCCATACTCCTGCTCCTACTGCTCAACCATCCTTTTAGGGGTACAAACAATAGTAATTGGGGCCTAGTGTGGTTGTGTACGTGCAAGATACATACACTTTTTTTGATCATATTTCCTATTCCGCTATTCAATAAAAACCTTTGAGGATCAATTGAATTGCGGGATAGTCTGTGTCGGTACGTGTGAGATCCACCTTTCCAAGTTTTTGGGGTTCATCTCATACTTCTGAAGATTTGAGGGTGCTGCCTGTTCCATACTCCTCCTCCTACTCCTCATCCATCCTTTTAGGGGTACAAACAATAGTAATTGGGGCCTAGTGTGGTTGTGTACGTGCGAGATACATACACTTTTTTTGATCATATTTCCTATTCCGCTATTCAATAAAAACCTTTGAGGATCAATTGAATTGCGGGATAGTCTGTGTCGGTACGTGTGAGATCCACCTTTCCAAGTTTTTGGGGTTCATCTCATACTTCTGAAGATTTGAGGGTGCTGTCTGTTCCATACTCCTCCTACTCCTCATCCATCCTTTTAGGGGTAGAAACAATAGTAATTGGGGCCTAGTGTGGTTTTGTACGTGCGAGATACATACACTTTTTTGGATCATATTTCCTATTCCGCTATTCAATAAAAACCTTTCTAGGGCAAGATCTTAAATTACAGAAATATGAGGAGACCGTCAAATAAGGGCCGTGGCCTGGGTCGTGGTGCTGCTGGTAGAGCTCCTGTTGCAAGGAGAGGACGTGGTCGATCTGTGCCAGCTACACGCACAAGTGAAACACCTTCCTCAAGTGTGAGTAGGCGACAGAACCTGCATCAGTATTTGGTAGGGCATCAAACGCCCCTAGAAGTGATGAGGCCAGAACAAGTTGAGGCGATAGTAGATTGGTTTGCTGCTGACAGTGCCTCCAGTTCCTTCACATTGTCTCCCACCCAGTCTACTGCAGAAAGGTCAGAGTTGGCACCTGCAGCCAATGTCCAACCGTCTTTCACCTCACCCCCTTGCAAATCAGGCCAGCAGTCTGAGCCCCAAGCCATACAGCAGTCTCTTATTCTTTTTGAGGACTCTGTCAGCAGGGTTTCCCAGGGCCATCCACCTAGCCCTGCCCCAGAAGTGGAAGAGATTGAGTGCAGCGATGCCCAACCACTTATTTCTCAAGATGAGTACATGCAAGGATCATCGCAGCACGTCTCCGATGATGACGAAACGCAGGTGCCAACTGCTGCGGCGTTCAGCATTGTGGAGACCGACAAGGAGGGCAGGGGTGAAGACTGGGTGGAAGATGATGTGGAGGACGATGAGGTCCTCGACCCCACATGGAATGAACGTCATGCAGGTGACCTGAGTAGTTTGGAGGAAGAGGCGGTGGTCGCACAGAGCCACCAGCACAGCAGAAGAGGGAGCAGGGTGCAGAAGCGGAGCGGCCGTGCCCTAGACACTACGCCCGCTACTGCCCAACGCAGCAAGGGAACGAGCGCACCAAAGTCAGCTCAAAGGAGTTCTCTAGCGTGGAAGTTCTTTAGAAAATGTGCTGATGACAGGACACGAGTGGTTTGCACCCTGTGCAATCAGAGCTTGAAGCGAGGCATAAACCTTCTCAACCTGAGCACAACCTGCATGATCAGGCATCTAAGTGCAAAGCACGAGCTGCAGTGGAGTACACACCTTCAAAACCAAGAAACGTCTCTGGCTCATCCTGCTTCCTCTTCTGCTGCAGTCTCGGCCGCTCCAGCCACATCTGTAGTGATACCGGCACCTGCCACCCCGCAAACAGACGATCTGTCAGCAACACCACCACCTGGGTCACCAACAACCATCTCCACAATGTCCCGTGGAAGCGTTCAGCTTTCCATCTCCCAAACACTTGAGAGGAAGAGGAAGTACCCCCCTACCCACCCGCGATCCCTGGCCCTGAATGCCAGCATTTCAAAATTATTGGCCTTTGAAATGCTGTCATTCCGTCTGGTGGAGACGCACAGTTTTAAAAACCTTATGTCGGTGGCTGTCCCACAGTACGTCGTGCCCAGCCGCCACTACTTTTCCAGGCAAGCCATCCCTTCCCTGCACAACCAAGTGGGGGAAAATATCAGGTGTGCACTGCGCAACGCCATCTGTGCCAAGGTCCACCTAACTACGGATACGTGGACCAGTAAGCACGGTCAGGGGCGTTATATCTCCCTAACGGCACACTGGGTAAATGCAGTGGCGGATGGGCCTGAGGCGGATAGCAATTTGGCTCATGTCCTTCCACCACCGAGGATTGCAGGGCGCTTCAGTTTGCCTCCTGTTCCTAACTCCTCCTACTCCGCTTCCTCATCCTCTACCGCCTCCTCATCCGGACAGCGTAACACCTTCACCACCAACTTCAGCACGGCCAGGGGTAAACGACAGCAGGCAGTTTTACAACTTGCCTGTTTGGGGGACAAACCACACACCGCGCAGGAGTTGTGGAGGAGCATGGAACAGCAGACAAATGAGTGGTTGCTGCCAGCGAGCCTCAAGCCCGGCCTGGTGGTGTGCGATAACGGGCGAAATCTCATAGCAGCTCTGGGCCTAGCCGGTTTGACGCACATCCCTTGCCTGGCGCATGTGCTGAATTTGGTGGTGCAGAGGTTCCTTAAAAACTACCCCGATATGTCAGAGCTGCTGCAGAAAGTGCGGGCCGTTTGTGCGCACTTTCGGCGTTCTCACCCTGCTGCTGCTCGCCTGGCAGCGCTGCAGCGTAACTTCGGCCTTCCCGCTCACCGCCTCATATGTGACGTGCCCACAAGGTGGAACTCCACCTTGCACATGCTGGAAAGACTGTGCGAGCAGCAGCAGGCCATAGTGGAGTTTCAGCTGCAGCACGCACGCGTGAGTCGCTCTGCGGAACAGCACCACTTCACCACCAATAACTGGGCCTCCATGCGAGACCTGTGTGCCTTGTTGCGCTGTTTTGAGTACTCCACCAACATGGCCAGTGGCAATGACGCCGTTCTCAGCTTAACTATCCCACTTCTATGCCTCCTTGAAAAAACAATTCGGGCGATGATGGAAGAGGATGTGGCACAGGATGAGGAGGAGGAGGAGGATGAAGAGGTAACATTTCCAAGGCTTTCAGGGCAGTCATTCGCAAGGGGCTCCGAGGGTGGGTTCCTGCACACGCAAACGCCAGGGACGCAATTGTCCAGCAGGGGCACAGTTCTGGAGGATGAGGAGGATGAGGAGGAGGAGGAGCTGGAGGAGGAGATGGAACCATGTTCACAGCAGGGTGGCACCCAGGCCAGCTCATGGCCATCACTGGTGCGTGGCTGGGGGGATACAGAGGACACGGACGATACACCTCCCACAGAGGACAGCCTTTCGTTGCCTCTGGGCAGCCTGGCACACATGAGCGATTACATGCTGCAGTGTCTCCACAACGACCGCCGAGTTGCCCACATTCTAACTTGTGCTGATTACTGGGTGGCCACGCTGCTGGATCCCCGTTACAAGGACAACGTACCGTCCTTAATTCACTCACTGGAGCGCGATCGCAAGATGCGCGAGTACAAGCGCACGCTGGTAGACGCCATGCTGCTGGCATTCCCATCTGACAGCGGGGCCACAGTGGAAGCACAAGGCAGAGGAGGAGGAGGAGGAGGTCGCCAACGCAACCAGGGCACCGCCAGCACCTCAGAAGGCAGGGTTAGCATGGCCGAAATGTGGAAAAGCTTTGTCAGCACGCCACAACAAACAGCAGCACCAGCAGCTCAGATGGAACGTCTTAGCAGGAGGCAGCATTTTACCAACATGGTGGAGCAGTATGTGTGCACACGCCTACATGTAGTGAATGACGGGTCTGCCCCCTTCAACTTCTGGGTCTCCAAATTGGGCACATGGCCTGAGCTTGCCCTTTACGCCTTGGAGGTGCTGGCGTGCCCTGCAGCCAGTGTATTATCTGAACGGGTATTTAGCACGGCTGGGGGCGTTATAACAGACAAGCGCAGCCGCCTGTCCAGAGACAATGTGGACAAGCTCACGTTCATTAAAATGAACCAGGCATGGATCCCACGGGACTTTTCCGTACCTTATGCAGAATAGCAATGGATACCGACCTTACCCACCCATTGTTCCATTTTTGCTCTTTCTCACTCTTTTGGGGTGTACCCTCATTTAAAATTTTTGAAAAGAAGCAGTGTTGGCTACCTCGTCCTCCTCCTCAGGGCCAGATTAATGTAGGGGCTATTGGAGCTGCAGCTCCAGGCCCCTACCTTTTATATAGGCCCCGGGTTGGCCATATTCACTGTTACCGCTCTTCTGTCACTTGTAAACACAGAAGTCTGGCTTCTATGCTCGCTTCCCCAGGCAGCACCCTCAGAACCTCCCCACACAGCGTGAAGGCCGGACAAGGAGGGACAGTTGGCGATGCATGGATGTGTTTATGGGCTTCAGAGACAGCATCCCATGTTGAATTAGGCATGCATGGCTGCACCCTTCCTCCTCTGGGTGCATGGCAAGGCACGGCCCTTAAGGCCCTTCAAAATCCTCAGCACCAAGCCCATGATGCTGTTAATCCGGCCCTGGTCCTCCTCCACCGCCGCTTCCACCTACACCGCCCATAGGTGTGCGCAGCCTATTGCATTAAGGTGTGCACCCCAAAGTTGAAATACACATGCATGTGTTTGCCAGCAGGGAGAGTAATGTATCGGGGCCATGTACCTGTAGGCAAGGAGAAATAGAGCAGAGCAGGTCCCAGGGAGATCTTTCCCATCTCCTCACTGGCAATGCTATGTGCCCTAGGTGATTAGGGTGTGCCCAGGCACACCCAGCACACCCTGTGCGCATGCCTATGTCACCGCCACATCCACCACCACCTCAACCTCCCTCCTACTCCATATGGGCCTCGTCCTTCAGAGATGAAGAAGAACATTGTTTTATTTTTCTGTTTTTTTTTGTTGTTTTAAGTTATTTCCCTATCCACATTTGTTTGCAGAGCACTTGCCATGCTCTTAATTACGTTTTGCTGCCATTTGCAGCACTCTAGCCCTTTCCTTTGGTGTTTTAGAGCCATTTTAGTGCCTTAAAGTTCGGGTCCCCATTGACTTCAATGGGGTTCGGTGTCCGGGAAAAGTTCGGTAAAAGTCCGGGACACGGACCCGGACTTTTTTTTAAAGTTCGGCCGAACCCGTCGAACACGGACATCTAGGTGTCCGCTCAACCCTAGTCACCAGTCCTAAAAAGGGATGTGCTGGAGCTACAGAGGGTCCAGAGAAGGACAAATTGTCAGATGGAAATCCATCAACTTGTGATGAATACATTATAGAGTTTCATAAACAAAGAGACAAGCTTTTCTTAAAGGACATTGCTTTTTCAGACCTCCAGTACGAGTGCTCCCCAATTCTTTATTAGGAGAATGGTAAGTTGGAAGCTAAGGTCCATCAAAAGTTTATTTCATCAGGACAACAGGAAGTAAGGGATAATCATCTTAGCGGGGTCTCCAGTTAGTCAGCGCCCTCCTCCAGTTAGGCTGCTAGGATTACATTTCGGTATTGTCTCCACTATAGTGAGTGGATCAGTGACTGATTGGGTAGGTCTGTTCAGGGTTTCCTGAGTTGAGGGTTTGATTACTCCCACCTGCCTCTGAAAGATGTTTCCAGAACATAAGGCCACTTTATAAACCTCTGGTCTGGCCACATCTGGAGTATTCGGTCCAGTTTTGGTCACCGGTCCTAAAAAAGGGATATGCTGGAGCTGGAGAGGGTCCAGAGAAGGGCAACAAAAAGGGGATTGGAGGACCTAAATTATGAGGAACGACTACAGGCACTAAATTTGTTCTCGCTAGAGAAGTGACGATTGAGAGGGGACATGATAGCGATTTGCAAATACCTAAATGGTGATTCTAACATAGAAAAAAAAAAAACTATTCAGTCTCAGGGAGTGTAAGAGGACATGTGTCCACACGATGAGATTGGAGGAGAAGCAGTTTTGCCTTAAACTGCGCAGGGGGTTTTCACTGTCAGGGCGATAAGGATGTGGAACCCTCTGCCACAATTAGTGCCAGCAGTGGGGAGTATTGATTTTTTTAAAAGATTATTGGATGTGCATCTCAAAGAACACAACATACAGGGATATGGGAAATAATTACCGACACTGACACACGCACACCTACACAGGTTGAACTGGATGGACTATTGTCTTTATTCAGCCTTACCTATTATATAACTATGTAAATATTCATCATGGCCCAAGAAATTCCTGGAAAACCAACTACAATTTCAGCCACAACTGCCAGGAAAATTGTTCAGGATGCAAAGAAAATCCCACAAATAACTTCAGGTGAAATCCAGGACTCTCTGAAAACAAGTGGTTGGGCTGTTTCAAGATGCACAATAAGGAGGCACTTGAAGAAAGATGGGCTGCATGGTCGAGTCTCAAGAAGAAAGCCATTACTATGCAAATGCCACAAAGTATCCCACCTACAATACGCCAAACAGCACAGAGACAGGCCTCAAACCTTCTGCCACAAAGTATCCCGCTTACAATACGCCAAACAGCACAGAGACAGGCCTCAAACCTTCTGCCACAAAGTATCCCGCTTACAATACACCAAACAGCACAGAGACAGGCCTCAAACCTTCTGCCACAAAGTATCCCGCTTACAATACGCCAAACAGCACAGAGACAGGCCTCAAACCTTCTACCACAAAGTCATTTGGAGCGATGAGACCAAAATTGAGCTTTTTGGCCACAACCATAAACGCTACATTCGGAGAGGAGACAACAAGGTCCTATGATGGAAGGTGCACCATTCCTACTGTGAAACACGGCGGTGGATCGCTGATGTTTTGGGGATGTGTGAGATACGAAGGCACAGGAAATTTGGTCAGAATTGATGGTAAGATGAATGCAGTATGTTATCAAAAACTACTGGAGGGAAATTTGCATTCATCAGCCCGGAAGCTGCGCTTGGGACGTACTTGGACATTCCAACATGACAATGATCCTAAACCTGTCATTGGCTACAGCAGAATAAAGTGAAGGTTCTGGAGTGGCCATCTCAGTCTCCTGACCTCAATATCATAGAGCCACTCTGGGGAGATCTCAAACGTGCTGTTCATGCAAGACAGCCCAAGAATTTACAGGAACTGGAGGCTTTCTGCCAGGAAGAATGGGCAGCTTTACCATCTGAGAAGATAAAGAGCCGCATCCACAAATACCACAAAACACTTCAAGCTGTCATTGATGTTAAAGGGGGCAATACACAGTATTAAGAACTGGGGTGTGTAAACTTTTGATCAGGGTCATTTGGGTAGTTTCTGTTGTCATTGTGATATAAAAAGAGTTTATTGATAATAAATGGCTTCAGCCAAACACTAACCATGAGTGGAAGAAAAGTTTTTGTGTTATCATTCATATTCTCTAAAAAAATTGCCAAGAAATCATAAATTCTGCCAGGGTGTGTAAACTTATGAGCACAACTGTATATTTTTTATGTTATAAAAAATAAAAACCGCAGAGGTGATCAAATACCATCAAAAGAAAGCACTATTTGTGGGGAAAAAAAGGACATCAATTTGTTTTTGGGTACAGCATTGAATGACTGCGCAATTGTTAGTTAAACTTATGCAGTGCCGTATCGCAGAAAATGGCCTGGTCATTAAGGGGGTAAAACCTTCCGGAGCTTTAAGTGGTTAAAGGAGTAGGCTCCCGCTTTTAGCAATCTATTAATCAAACACAGGTCAGTAGAATCCCATTGACTTAATTGAGCAATACGCATGGCGATCAAATGGGAAACGCAGCTAGAATGCCCAGCGACATGAACACTTAAAACGCAAGCCTGGAGACAGAAATTCTCTGTAGTGGTAGAGTGGGGATGACCGCTCCAAAGGTGCGATTGGCCTGCTCCGTGTCGCGCTTCCTTAGACGCAGCAGTTCCTTGGACGCAGCAAATCCTGGGACGCAGCAGATCCTGGGATGCAGCAGATCCTTAGATACAGCAGATCCTGGGACGCAGCAGATCCTGGGACGCAGCAGATCCTGGGATGCAGCAGATTCTTGGACGCAGCAGATCCTGGGACGCAGCAGATCCTTGGATGCAGGAGATTCTTGGACGCAGCAGATCCTTGGATGCAGCAGATACTGGGACGCAGCAGATCCTTGGATGCAGCAGATCCTGGGATGCAGCAGATCCTTGGACGCAGCAGATCCAGGGATGCAGCAGATCCTTGGATGCAGCAGATCTTTGGACACAGCAGATTCTTGGACGCAGCAGATCCTTGGACGCAGCAGATCCTGGGACGCAGCAGATCCTTGGACGCAGCAGATCCTTGGACGCAGCAGATCCTGGGACGCAGCAGATCCTTGGATGCAGCAGATCTTTGGACACAGCAGATTCTTGGACGCAGCAGATCCAGGGATGCAGCAGATCCTTGGATGCAGCAGATCTTTGGACACAGCAGATTCTTGGACGCAGCAGATCCTTGGACGCAGCAGATCCTGGGACGCAGCAGATCCTTGGACGCAGCAGATCCTTGGATGCAGCAGATCCTGGGACGCAGCAGATCCTTGGATGCAGCAGATCTTTGGACACAGCAGATTCTTGGACGCAGCAGATCCTGGGATGCAGCAGATCCTTGGATGCAGGAGATCCTGGGACGCAGCAGATCCTGGGACGCAGCAGATCCTTGGACGCAGCAGATCCTTGGACGATGGACCGGCATGGAGATATTTTGCTGCAGTTTGTGCTGCTCTGTAATCAGATGCAAAAAAAAGAACATAAGAACAATCTCCATCTACATGAGCCCTCCAAGAGACAGAGATGAAGTCAGATAGAAAGTAGCTTAGAATCCAAATCCTTTGATAGTCTCAGAGAAACCTGCGAAGAAAAAGAAGAAAACCGAGAGCTTCATCTGACTGCAAATGGGGCTTCTAAATACCCGAGAGATTAGAAGACACCATTCCACTGCTGTGTCTGCAAATTATCTTCCTACGTTAGTAATCTTTCTCTGGTTCCCATGCTGAATTCTAATTCCAAGGTATTATATAAATCTCCTCTACTGGGGTTCCTCCACAGTTGGCTAAAAGTTCCTGGAGCAATTTCTGCCTCTCAAATGAATTACCACTGACACCAATGTAAGGAAAATTCTTCCCACTGACACCAATCAAATGGAGCCTGAGATAAGGGCAGATGGATTGCAGAAAGAAAATGCTACATGAATCATCTGCCCTTACTTGCCCCTCCGTATCGCTGCCAGCTTCCCTCTCCCGCTAGCTTCTGCGGGCACACAGGTGGATGGCGAGTGGAGGAAGGGTTCGGTAAATATGTAATTTATCAGCCCCTTCCTTTTCTGAATTGGACACAGTGGGTGGTCGGTAACAATCACTCCTGTGTCCCTTCATAACTGAGCATAGTAATCTGTGTTTATAATGCCTTCCTTTATGAATAAATAGGAGCCTCAATCTCCTCTTCATTCGTCTTACATGCAGAGAAAGAGGCTGAAGAATCTGTGTCCTCAATTCCTTTCTCTGCCTCCTCTTCATTCGTCTTATGTGCAACTGAGGCTGCAGAGAAAGGGGCTGAAGAATCTGTGTCCTCAATTCCTTTCTCTGCCTCCTCTTCATTCATCTTATGTGCAACTGAGGCTGCAGAGAAAGGGGCTGAAGAATCTGTGTCCTCAATTCCTTTCTCTGCCTCCTCTTCATTCATCTTATGTGCAACTGAGGCTGCAGAGAAAGGGGCTGAAGAATCTGTGTCCTCAATTCCTTTCTCTGCCTCCTCTTCATTCGTCTTATGTGCAACTGAGGCTGCAGAGAAAGGGGCTGAAGAATCTGTGTCCTCAATTCCTTTCTCTGCCTCCTCTTCATTCGTCTTATGTGCAACTGAGGCTGCAGAGAAAGGGGCTGAATAATCTGTGTCCTCAATTCCTTTTTGTGTCCCAAAGGTGGGATTTCAGGGGTCTTTTTAGACCCCTGATATTTCAACCAAACGCCTCGTCCCCCGCAGCAGCGTTGCAAAAAAAAAAAAAAAATTGTAAAAACATTTATTAAAAATGTGAAAAAATAAAAATTACTATTTAAAATTGTAAAAAAAAAAATATATATACTGTATATATTTTTAAAATATGTAAAAAAAAAAAAACTATATAATTTTTTTTAAATTTTTTTGTAATTCTGGGGGCCTTGCCAGGGAGGCTGTACAGGGCCCTGTGATTTCTAGTGACAGTCCTGGTCACGGGTTCTCTTTAACTACTTCTGGACCGGAAGAATTTCTCCCTTACTGACCAGGCCATATTTTGTGATTCGGCACTGCGTTACTTTAAAGGTCGTTTTTGCATGGTCGTGTGACGCTGTACCCAAACAAAATGGATGTCCTTTTTTTCCCCACAAACAGGGCTTTCTTTTGGTGGTATTTGATCACCTCTGCGATTTTTATTTTTTGCGTTATAAACAAAAAAAGAACGACAATTCTGAAAAAAAAAAACAATATTTTTCACTTTCTGCTATATAACATTCCCAATAAAAAAAATAAAAAATCTAATTGTTTCATTATTTTATGCCAATTTGTATTCTGCTACATATTTTGGGGGGAAAAAATTTCCAATAATTGTATTTTGATTGGTTTACGCACATGTTATCGCGTCTACAAACTAGGGGAAAGATTTATGCTATTTTTATTTTATTTTTTTTTACTAGTAATGGCGGCGATCAGCAATATTTAGCGGGACTGCGACATTGCAGCAGACAGATCGGACCCCTAACTGACATTTTTGACACTTTTGGGGGGACCAGTGACATTACTACAGTAATCAATGGTAAAAAAATATGCACTGTCACTGTACTAATGACACTGGCAGGGAAGGGGTTAACCCTGGGGCGATTAAAGGGTTAAGTGTGAGCCTAGGGGGTGCTTTCTAACTGTGAGGGGGATGGTCTTATGGAATAAACACAGAGACCTGTGATCCTAAATAGGAGGAGCTCTGCGTTGATTCCAGAGAGAACAACACAGCAGACCGTCGTTCTCTCTTCGCGGTGGGGGGGGGGGGAGCGTTTGCTGGTGCCCGGCGGCCCCATGGATCGGCTTCCCCGTACAGGTACGGCCATTTGCGGAAACTCGCCAACCTGCGGCTGGTTGGCAAGTGTTTAAAATTGTAAAAAAAAAAAAACTGTTTTAAAATATGTAAAAAAAATGTATAAAAAAAAACTTTTTTTTATGTTTTGTAATTCTGGGGGCCCTGCCAGGGATGCTGCACGGGGCCCTGTGATTTTTAAAGGCAGCCCTGGTGACGGGGTCGCTTAAAAAATACCCGCCACCTCCGTCTTTTTCTTCCTTCCCTTGAGAAGAATCTTTGCTTTGGATCTTATAGAAATAATAAGTATTTACTGAACAGCCCCCCCCCCCCCCCCCCCACACACCAGGGGCCGGCAGACTCTGCTACAGACCGCAGAGAATACATCTATTGTGTTATGGGTTTGATTTTCTTCTTTTTTCTCCTTTTTTTTTACTTTGTTGCAGAAATAAAACTCTTTCAGTCGAGCTTCTATTGCATTATTGCAGCATCCTAAATACAATAATATTCTGTGGGTTTAATGTAATGAGCGAGCGGGGCCCCAGCGGCCCCGGCAATCATTCTTAAAACAGTTTATGTCTGGGCCTCCCTCAGAGACGCGGCCGATCAGGACGACTCTTCTCAATAAGCCGCCATTTTTTTTTTTTACCAGGCAAATTACTGCGGGCGCGCAGAGGATTTCAAATCCTCCCGGATGTCTGCTGCTTGTAATTCATTTTACCTATACAAATTATGGAGAAATAATGGGAGCTTCCCGGGAAATGAATCACACAGCAAAACCGAGGCAGCCGGAGAGGAAAACTCCATGTCAGCTGAAAGCTGGAAAAAGATACTAATTAATCATTGTTACATTGTAACAGTTCATGTATATATTGTTACATATACAGTGACCTATGACCAGGTATCAGCCTCTTGCAGTCCATGTACAACAGAGCTTAGACTGGGGGAGAGGGGAGCAGCACAAGTAGCCAATCACCTGTACTGTAGTGTAAGGGGCATACTTCTGCATTGTAGTTACATCGGGAGTGTAGTGATGTCAAGAGACAGAGGGTCTCATCGATGGGTTAGAGGGCCCAACCAGAAGCCAAGAGACAGAGGGTCTCATTGAGGGGTCAGAGGTGCTTAGCCAGAAGCCCAAAGACACAGGGCCTCCCCCAGGAGTCAGAGGTGCCCAGCCAGAAGCCAAGAGAAAGAGGGTCTCATGGAGGGGTTAGAGGGCCCCAGCCAGAAGCCAAGAGACAGACGTCTCATTGACGGGTCAGAGGTGCCCAGCTAGAAGCCAACAGACAGAGGGGCTCCCCCAGGGGTCAGAGGGCCCCAGCCAGAAGCCAAGAGACTGAGAGTCTCATCGAAGGGTCAGAGATACCCCCAGCCAGAAGCCAAGAGACAAAGGGTCTCGTTGAGGGGTCAAAGGTGCTCTAGCCAGAAGCCAAGAGACAGAGGGTCTACAGAATACAGAATACTTTATTAATCCCAAAGAGAAATTGGGAAATTGTTGTCTCATTGAGGGGATAGAGGTGCCCAGCCAGAAGCCAGGAGACAGAGGGGCTCCCCCCAGGGGTCTTAGGGCCCCAGCCAGAAGCCAAGAGCTAGAGGGTCTCGCTGAGGGGTCAAAGATGCTCCAGCCAGAAGCCAAGAGACAGAGGGTCTACAGAATACAGAATACTTTATTAATCCCAAAGAGAAATTGAGAAATTGTTGTCTCATCGAGGGGATAGAGGTGCCCAGCCAGAAGCCAGGAGAAAGAGAGTCTCATTGATGGGTCAGAGCTGCCCTGCCAGAAGCCAAGAGACAAGGTCTCGTTGAGGGGTCAGAGGTTCCCAGCCAAAAGCCAAGAGACAGATGGTCTCATCGAGGGGTCAGGGGTGCCCCAGCCAGAAGCCAAGAGACAGAGGATCTTATCGAGGGGTCAGAGATGCCCCAGCTTGAAGCCAAGAGACAGAGGGTCTCATTGAGGGGCCAGAAATGCTCAGCCAGAAGCCATGAGATAGAAGGTCTCCCCCAGGAATCAGAGGGCCCAAGGCCAGAAGCCAAGAGACAGATGGTCTCACCGAGGGGTCAGAGGTGCCGCAGCCAGAAGCCAAGAGACAGAGGGTCTCATTGAGGGGCCAGAAATGCTCAGCCAAAAGCCATGAGGCAGAAGGTCTCCCCCAGGGGTCAGAGGGCCCCAGCCAGAAGCCAAGAGACAGAGGGTCTCACCGAGGGGTCAGACATGCCTCAGCCAGAAGCCAAGAGACAGAGGGTCTCATTGAGGTGTCAGAGGTGCCCAGCCAGAACCCAAGAGACAGAGAATCTCATCGAGGGGTCAGACGTGCCTCAGCCAGAACCCAAGAGACAGAGGGTCTCATCGAGGGGTCAGAGGTGAGCAGTTAGAAACCAAGAGACAGAGGGTCTCATTGAGGGGCTAGAAATGCTCAGCCAAAAGCCATGAGGCAGAAGGTCTCCCCCAGGGGTCAGAGGGCCCCAGCCAGAAGCCAAGAGACAGAGGGTCTCACCGAGGGGTCAGACATGCCTCAGCCAGAAGCCAAGAGACAGAGGGTCTCATTGAGGTGTCAGAGGTGCCCAGCCAGAACCCAAGAGACAGAGGGTCTCATCGAGGGGTCAGAGGTGAGCAGTTAGAAACCAAGAGGCAGAGGGTCTTATCGAGGAG
The DNA here is from genome assembly GCF_965119305.1 of Pelophylax lessonae. Classification (NCBI taxonomy): domain Eukaryota; kingdom Metazoa; phylum Chordata; class Amphibia; order Anura; family Ranidae; genus Pelophylax; species Pelophylax lessonae. Next base: position 3,454,784 of record NC_138772.1, on the reverse strand, counting down.
TCAGAGGTGCCCAGCCAGCAACCAAGAGACAGAGAGTTTAATCAAGGGCTCAGAGGTACCCAGCCAGAAGCCAAGAGACAGAGGGTCTCAATGAGGGGTCGGAGGTGCCCCAGCCAGAAGCCAAGAGACAGAGGGTCTCATCGAGGGGTCACAGGGCCCCAGCCAGAAGCCAAGAGACTAAAGGCTAGAGAGCCAAGTATCCAGGAAAGCTGGACAATGCAGTCAGAGAGACTGGTAGGAGGTGCAGCGTAGTACTGCAGTTGAAGTATATATAATATCCAGTGCATTAGAAGTTGCAGCAAGTCAAGTAGAACTCGCCTCAATTCCTGGCTGGATGATGTCCAACATCATCTAGCACCTTCCTTCCCAGCCTGACTGTCCCTGACACCCCCCCCCCCCCTTCATTCATTGGATATCAGTTCTTTCAACCATGGAGGTTCAGCATCACATGTAGGTGCTACCAATGGTGGTCTGCATGAAATTAAAGCCTTACTAGGAACACCCCTTCCTCCAGACACCCACCTATAAAGGATTTAAGGTATTTGCATAACTCCTCCTGAGAGCCAGCCCACTGCTTACATTAGGACTGAGGGATCCAGAGAGGAGAACCGACGCAGGGCACTGTGATGTTTTCAGCAAGCCATGTACTGCACACTACAGGCTCCTCCCCAGGGCTGCTTTAAGGCATGAGCACTGCCCAGGAGCCCCAGGTGCATGGGGGCCCCATGATAATCTTGCATTACATCATACTTGCTAAGCTGTCCTGGGATGGCCGTGTCCTGGGCAGCATCCCAGAACCTGTACTGTGGCCTCCTGACTTCTCTTGTACTGTGAGAGTAGGTGCATAACATTGGACCAGGTGGGTAGGGTAGTGCATTACTTTGCCCAGGGGCCCATGAAGTTATTAAGACAGCCCTGCTCCTGCCACCAGCCATGTCCTGCCTGCATTGCATAGAGAAGCACAGACATCCAATGATGACATCACCAGGTCTAAAACAAGATATGTATGGAAAACAGTTTTTTTTTTTGTTTTTTTTTTCTTTAAATATGTATCATATTGATGAAGGGGAAAGAAGGAACCAGGGAAGGTAAAATAAAAGCAGAATAAACTTCAGCTTTGCAGCGGGACCAAACATACATAACAACAGGTTCAGTACATTTAATTCCAAGTCTTATGTGCTTTAAATAAGCAAAACCCAGGTACCCCCAACCACAGGTGGTGGGATCTGGCCTCCTCCATGCAGAGGCGGCTCTAGACTTTATGAGGCCTTAGGCGAAATTAAAATATGAGGCCCCCCTTGCGCGATAAAACCCCAGGCGCTAGGTCGCTAATTCTAGTCGCCAATGCGCCAATGTCGAGCCCTGTGTTATTATTAATATATTAACAATATATGAATATATATTATAATAATTATTAATATAATAAAAATAATATATCCACCATCCTAAAGTCTGTTTCTGATTGTTTAGTCAGATATTCACATCAGTAGCCTGCTGGAGGACATTTTGTAGGGCTCTGGCAGGGCTCATCCTGTTTCTCCTTGCATAAAGGAGCAGATACCGGTCCTGCTGAAGGGTTAAGGACCTTCTATGGCTCTGTCCAGCTTTTCTAAAATAACCACCTTTCTCCTGGTATCTCCTCCATGCTCTTCTGGCAATGGCACGTATTGATGTTCCATCCTGGAGGAGTTGGACTGCCTGTGTAACCTCTATAGGGTCCAGGTATGGCCTCATGCTACCAGTAGTGACACTGACCCTGGCCAAATGCAAAACTAGTGAAAAACAATCAGAAAAGAGGAGTAGGGGGAAAAAATTCAGTGTCCTCCACCTGTAAAACCATTCCTGTTTTGGAGGTCAACTGTTGCCCATCTAGTGCACCTGTTGTTAATTTCATGAACACCAAAGCAGCTGAAACTGATAAACAACCCCCTCTGCCATTTTACTGACCATTAAGTATTGATTGCTATACTCTGATTAAAAAAGTGTTCCTTTAATTTTTTTGAATAGTGCATAGTTTGTAGACGTGATAACTTTCACACAAACCAATCAATCTACACTTATTGGGATTTTTTTTATTATCAAAAACATGTAGCAGAATACATTTTGGCCCAATTTAATGAAGACATTCTATTTTTTTTTCATTGGATAGGTTTTACAGCAGAAAGTAACACATATTTTTAACACCAAAAGAAAAGCTCTATTAGTGTGATAAATTGTATTTGAGTATAGCGCTGCAACTGCAAGAGCTGCAATAACCAGTTAAAGTAATGCAGTGCCGAAATAGCAAAAAATGGCCTAGTCATAAAGGGGGTAACATGTTCTGGAGCTGAAGTGGTTAAAAGAGTCAGTGCCGGTTCACATATGTGCGGCTGCGGCGATCGCATGTAATGTCGGAGCGCACTGCTCCTTCATTACATGCGATCGGATGTGCGGTGCGAGTTTAGCCATACACTTTGTATGGTTGAAATTCGCACTGCACCCGCAGCAAAGACGTACATGACCCTTTTTTTCAGCCCTATCAGGATCGGATCGCACAGTGGTTCACACTTGTGCGATCCGATCCTGTGCGAACTGTCAGATCGCACTGCGATATGCGATCAAACTGGGGGTGTCGTTAACATTTAATTGACACCTCCTGCGTATCGCATATGGCAGTGTGAACTGCCAGGGGTGCGTTTGCAATGCGGGAACAGGCTGTGAATTCGCAGCCTTCCTGCATTACACAAGTGTGACCCGGGACTTAGTGAATTGTTAATTGTTTATATTTGTAAAAAACAATAAAAAAAGGCTGCAGACATTAATCCAGTTTGGTGCGTCCAGTATTCTTTGTATATTTGGAGTATATGTAATGCCACCTACCGTCCCATGTTACATCACTTCTGCTTTGAACGCAAAACATGTCGTCACTTTGACACCTGCGATTCATGAAGTGTATCCATATTTTTGACCAAACTCTGTGTGTGTGTAAATATATATATAAAAATAAAGTATATCAGACGGGGTTTCTCTTTTCCCCCCTATCTTTTACCACTTGCTGACCAGCCACCGAAACATATACTGCAGGTTGGCAGATTCCCGCAAAATGATGTGCCCATATGTCGCTTTGCAGGAGCTCACGTACCCATTTGTTAGGGCAGAGGGGAAGCTGATCTTTGAATAAAATATCTGGAAGGTACCTAACTATGGAGATCTCCTTTTTTATACCCATGGGGGGAGCTATGTAAGAGGCACCGTGACCCAAGGACTTGACTGAGAGCCATGTTTATGCCACGGTCTTATCTTCAGCAGAAGTTCTGCAAGTCCTTGGGTCACGGTGCCTCTTACATAGCTCCCCCCATGGGTATAAAAAAGGAGATCTCCATAGTGAGGTACCTTCCAGATATTTTATTCAAAGATCAGCTTCCCCTCTGCCCTAACAAATGGGTACGTGAGCTCCTGCAAAGCGACATATGGGCACATCATTTTGCGGGAATCTGCCAACCTGCAGTATATGTTTCGGTGGCTGGTCAGCACAGGGCCGGCCTTAGGTGTTCAGGCGCCCTGTGCAAGCTAATCCTGTGGCGCCCCCCCCCCCCCTGCCCATCTTCACCCCTCGCCCCCTGGTCACCTAAACATACATGTATACATTACATACATACATACATTAAATTACATGCATACATACATTACATGTAAAAGCGCTGCGTAAATTGACAGCGCTATATAAGTACCTGAAATAATAATAATAATGCATACATTACATACATACATTAAATTACATGCATACATTACATTACATACATATATTACATACATACATTACATTACATGCATACTTTACATTGCATACATTACATGCATACATTACATTACATACATACATTACATACATGTATACATTACATACATGTATGAAACTGCCATTACCAATGCAATTATGTTGTAATTGTATGTATTATTTTTATGTATTATTTTATTGTATTTTACTTCTTTTTTTTTTTTTTTTCCTTATGTTAAGACAGTTAAGTCCCTTATATCCTCCCCTTCATTGTCAATAAAATAAAAAGTATTTAGCCTAATTTGTCTTAAAAAGTAGATACACACAGCAGTGACACTTACCGTTCTGTGGACGGTGGCTTTGCATTTAAAAATGGCGCCTCCCGGCGCTTAGACACCACTGCGCATGCGCCTTCTGCCCGAGAATAGCCGAGCGTGTTCGGGTTTTCCCGAGCAGCGGCGCCTGCGCAGTTTGCCTTTCGGGAGCCGGCAGCAGCCATATTTTTTTTTTCAGGTGCCGATCCGATGTGATGCTCTGTCTTCACCCAGTCCCAGGGCAGGGGGACCTGGCAGCGCCTGCTGGTATGACTCGTTCGGACTCCACTCCACTGATGTGAGTAACTAACTGTCTGCAACTCACAGTCTGCGAGCTGTGATGGCCGTACAGCGCCCCTGTTGCCCATGGCACCCCGTGCGGCCGCACAGCTCGCACACCCCAAAGGCCGGCCCTGGGTCAGCAAGTGCTAAAAGATAGGGGGGAAAAGAGAAACCCTGTCTGATATATTTTATTTTTATATATATATTTACACACACACACAGAGTTTGGTCAAAAATATGGATACACTTCATGAATCGCAGGTGTCAAAGTGACGACATGTTTTGCGTTCAAAGCAGAAGTGATGTAACGGGGGACGGTAGGTGGCATTACATATACTCCAAATATACAAAGAATACTGGACACACCAAACTGGATTAATGTCTGCAGCCTTTTTTTTATTGGTTTTTAAAAAAATTAACAATTCGCTAACTCTTTTAACCACTTCAGCTCCAGAACATGTTACCCCCTTTATAAGTGCAGGCAGTCTACACACCATTCATCTGGGATCTGGCACCTTATTGAGCCCCGGTTCACACTCATGCGAGTGCCGGGTTCGCATGTAATGTCGGAGCGCACTGCTCCTTCATTACATGCGATTGGCTGTGCGGTGCGAGTTTAGCCATACAAAGTGTATGGCTAAATTCGCACCGCACCCGCAGCAAACTCGCACAGGATCCTTTTTTGGAGCCGCATCAGGATCGGATCGCACAGCGGTTCACACTTGTGCAATCCGATCCTGTGCGAAGTGCAAGATCGCACTGCGATATGCGATCAAACTGGGGGTGTTGTTAACATTTAAATGACACCCCCAGCGTATCGCATATGGCAGTGTGAACTGCCGGGGGTGCGTGTGCGATGCGGGAACAGGCTGCGAGTTCGCAGCCTTCCCGCATCTCATCAGTGTGAACCGAGGCTAATGCTGTGACACTGTGACAGGCGTTTTTCCCTTGAGGCCCGGTTCACACTTGTGTGATGCGGGAAGGCTGCGAATTCGCAGCCTGTTCCCGCATCGCACACGCACCCCCGGCAGTTCACACTGCCATATGCGATACGCTGGGGGTGTCAATGTAATGTTAACGACACCCCCAGTTTGATCGCATATCACAGTGCGATCTTGCAGTTCGCACAGGATCGGATCGCACAAGTGTGAACCGCTGTGCGATCCGATCCTGATGCGGCTGCAAAAATGCCTCCTCTGCGTGTTTGCTGCGGCTGCGGTGCGAATTTACCCATACAAAGTGTATGGCTAAACTCGCACCGCACAGCCGATCGCATGTAATGAAGGAGCAGTGCGCTCCGACATTACATGCGATCGCCGCAGCCGCATCAGTATGAACCGGCTCTGAATTGTACAGTGAGAACTTGGGGGGGATTGAGAGGGGAGCACTGAGTGGATGCACTGGATAAAAAATAAATTGTGAGGAATCTATCTGACTTAGCAGCACAGAGCACTTATATAAAGAAAGAAAAAAACCATACCATTTGGTTGTCATAAGAGAAGAACTAGTGGCATGATACATGAAGCAGAAGCACTGAGACTGAGCACTTTTTTATTATTTTTTTTTTTTCATCTCATTTTTTTCAGTTGCATAGCGTTTCGTTTCCCATATAGCCTTTTAAATTCAAGCCAGCCTGAATGGTAAGGTATTATTTAATTTATTAATTCAGATTCAGAATAAGGATGACAGGAGTCAGGACTGACAGTAGGACACAGTACTAGTCACTGCAGGGCCGGCGGCGGGCTGGCTGCCTCTTGGACAGGACACTACAGGCCTTGTTTTTGCAGTCAGTCACACAGCTCCAGACTCCAGTACTTACCTTTCGTTTTCTTCTTCTCGTCTGCTGTTCTCTGCAAGGAGTCCTCATGGTACCGAAGCCGGGAGAATGCAGGGGTGGGGTTACGTGACACCACGTTGTGACGTCATCGCAATCCCCGACCATGATTGGTTGAATGAAGGAGCAAGAGGCGGAGACAGTGCAGCCAGCAGCCCAGCCAGCCAGGAGAAACCGATGTGAGTGCGTGCGGGGCCGGGCCTGGCTGGAGTGAATGATGCAGACAGCCTAGAGAGTAGAGACACTGACAGTCTACTACGCTAGCGCGTAGCGCCGCTGCGCCGCAATGTGTGGAATGTGGATTGCGGATGCGGCTCCCGGCGACCTGGCGTGTCGCATGGTGAAGGTCGGGACAGGTCTAAAAAAAAAAAAAAAAAAGTTTGGGAAGGATGCGAGGCCCCTTTCAGTGCGAGGCCTTCGGCGGCCGCCTTACCGGCCTAATTAGAGAGCCGCCTCTGCCTCCATGCTTTAGGGACCCCTGGCCTCCTCCATGCTTTAGAGACCCCTGGCCTCCTCCATGCTTTATGGACCCCTGGCCTCCTCTAAGCTTTATGGACCCCTGGCCTCCTCCATGCTTTATGGACCCCTGGCCTACTCTAAGCTTTATGGACCCCTGGCCTCCTCTATGCTTTATGGACCCCTGGCCTCCTCTAAGCTATATGGACCCCTGGCCTCCTCTAAGCTGTATGGACCCCTGGCCTCCTCCATGCTTTATGGACCCCTGGCCTCCTCTATGCTGTATTGACCCCTGGCCTCCTCCATGCTTTATGGACCCCTGGCCTCCTCCATGCTTTATGGACCCCTGGCCTCCTTCTTATTTCCCATCCCGGTCAGTGCAGTGTGTCAGTGAACAGTTCCCTCCTCCCCGTAGAATGATATAAGGTCTCTGCTTGTTGTATAATATGGAATATCCTCTCATATAAAAGATGACACGCTTTCTCATCTGATCATTAAAGACGCACAATGCGGCATCCTGCAAAGACACATCTCCCCCTCACACTGCTGGACCATCAGCAACCAGCCATTGTTCCCGAGACAAAAGAAGACTCAGTGTGAGAGGGAAGAGCACAAAACCAAATACATAAACAGGAAGAAAGTGTATCCTGTATTATAGAGAGAGAAAAAAGCCAACAAATGCAATCCTTGTCATAGTGAGCTGGATGATGATATGGGGAAAAGAAGAACAAATACGATGCCAAACCCTGAATATATCAATTGTTACATTATTTTTATTGGTATTATTATTATTATTATTATTATCATCATTATTTGTATTATTATTATTACTATTATTATTATCTTTATTTTTGTTGTTATTATCATCATCATCTCATCATAATAAAAATAATATTAATTCTAATAACAATAATATTATTGGTAATAATAATATTAGTATTATCATCATGATACTGATTGATGATGATGGGCACAATTTCTCCTAATGACACCAATGATGGGGCATTATTCCTTCCATAGCCACCAACTATGAGGCAGAAATCCTTCCATTGACACCAATGATGGGGCAGAATTACTTCCATTGACACCAACAATAGGGCAGAATTCCTTCCATTGACACCAACGATGGAGCACAATTCCTTCCATTGACACCAATGATGGGGCACAATTCCTTCCATAGCCACCAACTATGAGGCAGAAATCCTTCCATTGACACCAATGATGGGGCAGAATTACTTCCATTGACACCAACAATTGAGCACAATTCCTTCCATTGACACCAATGATGGGGCACATTAACCTCCATTGACACCAATGATGGGGCACAATAACCTCCATTGACACCAACAACAGAGCACAATTCATTTCATTGACACCAACAATGGGGCACAATTCATTCCATTCACACAAATGATGGAGCACAATTTCTTCTGTTGACACCAACAATGAGGCACTATTCCTTCCATTGACACCAACGATGGGGCACTATTCCTTCCATTGACACCAATGGTGGAATACAATTCCTTCTATTGACACCAATGATGGGACACAATTCCTTCCATTGACACCAATGATGGGGCACAGGTCCTTCCATTACTACCAACAATGAGGCAGAATTCCTTCCATTGAAACCAACGATGGGGCACAGTTCCTTCCATTCACATCAATGATGGGGCACAATTCCTTCCATTCACACCAATGATGGGGCACAATTTCTTCAATTGACACCAACAATGGGGCACTATTCCTTCCATCGACACCAAAAATGGGGCACTATTTCTTCCATTGACACCAACGATGGGGCACATTTCCTTCCATGGACACCAATGGTGGAATGAGAATATAAGGGGAAAAAAATAATAAAATTAGTAGAAAAGGGTATGTCAGGCAGTGGGCTTGTTAAAGGGATAATATAGTAGAAACATAATAAATTGACAATAAATTATTATAAATTGGTACAGTGCAGCCCATTGCCAAAAAGGGGTAAACTAACGGGAACCAATAAAAAAAGGGGGGGGGAATGGGACTTTATATGAAGTGTGTGGACAAGCGGTTGGTAATAAAAAATGGTAAAGTCACTGACAAAAGAAAGAAACAAGTTTAATAGTAAATGTAAACTTGTATAACATTGCATAAATTGCATAGTACATACATATAATGCTCAAATCCATGATACAGTACAGGGCATAATAATGCAAACACATATTGTGATGATAAAAATGTGCATATAGATGGTATGGTAAAGGATGCATCGACAGTAGGCTTGACGCGTTTCGTGGACAATTCCACTTTATCAAGAGCAAGTGCATCATACAAAGGATTCAGTAGTAGAGTCAATGTTCAATAATATGGAAACATCCTGAAGCATTGGTCCAGAAGGCAAAACATCCATGCTTTTTTTTCAACCTTTTTTTACCAATGGTGGAATACAATTCCTTCCATTGACACCAATGATGAGGCAGAATTTCTTCCATTGACACCAACGATGGGGCACAATTCCTTCCATTGACACAACCAATAGGGCAGAATTCCTTGGCAGAATTCCTTCTATTGACACCAACAATGGGGCACAAGTCCTTCCATTGACACCAACGATGGGGCACAATAACCTCCATTGACAACAACAATAGGGCACAATTCCTTCCACTGACACCACAAATGGGGCACAAATCCTTCCATTGACACCAACGATGGGGCACAAGTTCTTTCATTGACACCAACGCTGGGGCACAAGTCCTTCCATTGACACCAACGATGGGGCACAATAACCTCCATTGACACCAACAATAGGGCACAATTCCTTCCACTGACACCACAAATGGGGCACAAATCCTTCCACTGACACCAATGATGGGGCACAAGTTCTTTCACTGACACCAACGCTGGGGCACAAGTCCTTCCATTGACACCAAAGATGGGGCACAATAACCTCCATTGACACCAACAATAGGGCACAATTCCTTCCACTGACACCACAAATGGGGCACAAATCCTTCCACTGACACCAACGATAGGGCACAATAACTTCCATTGACACCAACGATGGAGCACAAGTTCTTTCATTGACACCAATGCTGGGGCACAAGTCCTTCCATTGACACCAACGATGGGGCACAAGTCCTTCCATTGACACCAAGGATGGGGCACAATTCCTTCCATTAACATTAATGATGGGACACAATTCCTTTCATTGCCACCAATGATGGAGCACAAGTCCCTCCATTGACACCAACGATGGGGCACAATAACCTCCATTGACAACAACAATAGGGCACAATTCCTTCCACTGACACCATAAATGGGGCACAAATCCTTCCATTGACACCAACGATGGGGCACAAGTTCTTTCATTGACACCAATGCTGGGGCACAAGTCCTTCCATTGACACCAATGATGGGGCACAATAACCTCCATTGACACCAACAATAGGGCACAATTCCTTCCACTGACACCACAAATGGGGCACAAATCCTTCCACTGACACCAACGATAGGGCACAATAACTTCCATTGACACCAACAATGGAGCACAAGTTCTTTCATTGACACCAATGCTGGGGCACAAGTCCTTCCATTGACACCAACGATGGGGCACAAGTCCTTCCATTGACACCAAGGATGGGGCACAATTCCTTCCATTAACATTAATGATGGGACACAATTCCTTTCATTGCCACCAATGATGGAGCACAAGTCCTTTCATTGACACCAACGATGGAGCACAAGTTCTTTCATTGACAACAATGATGGGGCACTATTCTTCCACTGACACCAAAGATAGGGCACAATTCCTTCCATTGCCACCAATGATGGAGCACAAGTCTTTCCATTGACACCAACAGTGGGGCACAATTTCTTCCTTTGACACCAACGATGGGGCACTATTCCTCCACTGACACCAAAGATAGGGCATTGTTTATTCCCACTTGCTCTTAAAGTCTGAAGGACAGTAAAGTGACCCTTTGTTTAGGTTTGGAGAGAAGGTTTACTTTATACTGTATAATCCTTTTTAAGACCCTTTGCTCTGACCTCAGAGATTTTTTGGCCCAATCATTCTACAGATATGTGCAATTATCATGTAAAATTACTCTCACCTTCTCAGTCTGTTCGAATGTCATTGGAAAGTAGTTAAAGTTTTCATGTGCTTGTAACATTTGATTTTGGAATGGATGGACTTTTCTACATTCAGGAAAAATGTTCCATCGTTCTCATCACTTTCTCATCGCAGCAGTTGGAAATAAACATCAATTTGATACCACAAATGATTAGAAAAATGAACAAAAAATGAAAAATGTTGAAAGGAATTCTAGCAGTGTTTGCCCAGCTTTGGAGATCAGTTGCTGCTCTTAAAATTTATTCTTTTTATCTGTTTCTATATATAAAAAAAAAAAAAAAAAACAAGTCTCCACTTTTGCCTTGGTTGCCACAAAGTGCTATCTGAACTTTTTTCCAGTTACAGAAAATCACAACGGTCCCGTTCCGAAATGAGAAGGTCATTTTATTAACATTAAATTGGGGATTCGGCTTGTGCAGTGATTGTATGAGTTATATCAATTTTGTTTTTAATGAAAGTGGAATTTTCAGTAAGGTTTTTGGCAGGGCTGCTGTTAGAAATCATGGGTTCCTGTACAGCCTACCTGAAAGCCCCAACCCCCCCAAACGTCCCCGTCAAATGCTCCCTGATGAGCAATGCAAATGCTGAGCGCTCTTCAGAGAACAAAGCACATGTGAGCCCTTAATTTTTTTTTCACTTATTTTTTAGAGAGGGAGGGGGGCTTTGGTAATGTTTCACTTTTGAGAGAAAGGGAATGAGGACATAGATTCCTCAAATCCCTTCTGCACAGCCTCACTCACTGTGTTCTTTCAGGAAAGGAAGGAGCTGGTAAATATGACATACAGTATTTAATGGACCCCGCCCTCCATCCTGAAATGATCCCTCTGTGTGCCCTCAGCAGATGCCAGCGGGAGGGAAAGGAAAGGAGGGAAGCTGGGAGCACTGCAAGGAAAAGGATACACAGGTTCAGGTGAAAGGGGGGCACAAACAGCAGGGGAGTGGGGGTGATCAGAGGGGTGGAAGGGCAGTGGGGGCAGAGATAATTAAAACTGATCCTCTGCAATGCAGCTGGAGGGAAGGAGTGGAGGAGAAGCCAGCAGCACTGAAGGGATTAGCCACAAGAGGATCAGTGTCAGCAATAAGGCAGTACAGCCAGCTCTTCTGCTCAGCCCCCCTTGGCCACCATTACCGGAGGGGGCCAGCTGCCCTGGGTTTCGGGGTGATGGTCAGTTACTATTAATGTGATGCAATACATGTTTGAATGTAATCATTTTATTTTTAGGAGGTATGGTAATGGGGTCCTATCACTATTTTCATGTGAAGATGGTGAAGAAGAATCTGTTTCCAGGCAAAGGGTCAGTAACAGGAGAATCCTGAAGGGCTGTGTATGAATTTGGGGGGTACCACGCCGTTATTTTCTTTATTTATACAATAGCCGGGAATTGCAACCGTGAGTCATTTTAAATGTGATTTGACTCCTTTATTTTCTTTAGACATATCAGTTTTGCTGCAGCAGGTTCTATACATGGTACAGATGTGCCACTTTACAGGCAGAGTAAGGGGACCCCCAGGCACTATATAAAGGATTTTTTTTTTCATTTTTATTGTTGCATTTTAAGCATCATTAAAATCATTGCTAGTGAACAAAAGATTGTTTTTAAAAAATTTTGCCCTGATACATGTCCCCCAGGGCAGTACCCGGATCTCCATACCCCTTTTATGGCCAATCACTTGCATAAAAACCTTCAAAATGGGGACTTTTTATTTTTCCCGTTTAGCTCCCATAGACTTCAATGGGGTTCACCGTTCAGGTTAGAACTTTTCCCCTGTTCGGGAGTTCTGTTGAGAACCAAAAAGGGGGTGTTCAGCCCATCTCTATACAGGGATGCTATGGCTGGGGAAGGGAAAGCTGTTGAGTGATGAATGCAGGAGCTGCAGGGGGAGGAACAAGAGGAATGGTGGAATGGTTCTCCTGCAGCCCCAAGTTTGTGAGTTACCACAAATGTAAAGGACATTCTTCTTCCAATTGTCCAACAATGTAAGTGGTTCCTTGTCCTAAGACCATGTAAGAAGTTCTACTCCACCAATTGGTAATATAAAGGGTACTTTTATACTGACCATAATTGGGTCAGTCCACCAATGTGAGGAGACATTACAATTGGGTCGGTCAGTCCACCAATGTGAGGAGACATTACAATTGTCACTGTCTGCTTTTCTCTTCTTGTCATTATTACATAATTACTGTACATAGAACACTGTGGGGGTTGGAAATTATCTAAAATTTTTAATTATGATTATATATACAACTTACTGATTACACTAATTGAACCATAAGCTGTAGATCTATTCATTGTTTGTTCTTATTTTTTGGGGATCTTCCCACAGCCAGTTCTTCTGTGGGTCCCTGGAATCGCCATCTTGGATAGGGAACTGGCTGTGGCCTCCTGAGAAACCACAATAAGCTCCCTACTGCATATGCTCAAGCTTTGTGAATGGTCCTGCAATGATGATGTGTTCCAGGAGGCTGCAGGAGGGGAGGGGGTGAGGCAAGGGGGCGCTATCCTCGCCTAGGCGAGATTTCCAGAAGTGGAAGCAGGATTCGATACAAATCAATACTGGCTCCCGCTCTCCACTCTAAAAAACCCTTTAACAGGCAAACCAACACCTCCTGTGCTCAGGTGTGGTGCTCAAGGAAAAAAGGACGGTCTTCTTGGCTAATCTTGCACAATCGTTTGTTGCCCTCCCAGGACTATGGGAATCCATAGAAAAACTATAAAACACAAAAGAGGGAGCACCGACCTGGTGCATTACCAAAACTCAATTTTCTTAGGTAAATAAATAACAAGTGAATGCTGACAAATACATTTAATGCATATGCATATCTACAAAAGCTGATGAGACCACCTCCAGATCCACCATAATCCGCTGATGTCATGGGAAGACCTCATACAGTGCAGGAACGACTGACGTGTTTCGAGGGTCAAGCCCTTTTCTTCAGTGCCCAGCTTTGGCTCTGAAGAAGAGGGCTTGACCCTTGAAACCCTTATAGCTATTCTTATACACTATGAGGCCTTCCCATGCCATTGTGAATACTCACAAATGCATGTCATGCAAAAGTATATCTACAAAAACCTATAAGACCTCCTCCAGGTCCACCATAATCCTCTGATGGCATGGAAAGACCTCATAGTGTGCAGGAAGGGCTGATGTGTTTCGAAGGTCAAGCCCTCTTCTTCAGAGCCAAGCGTTGGCACTAAAGAAGAGAGCTTGACCCTCAAAAACCCTTTTAGTCCTATGAGGTCTTCCCATCCCATCAACGAATTATGGTGGATCTGGAGGCAGTCTCATCAGCTTTTGTAGATATGCCTTTGCAAGACTTGCGATTGTGAGTATTCACTTGTTACTTTTTCACTTAATAAAATTGAGTTATGGCAATGCGCTAGGTCAGTGAGCCCTCTCTCTTGTGTTTTATTGGCAGCAAACCAGCTGGACTTCCACTTTTCGAGTGAAGTTCCGCTTTGAGTTCCTTAAGACCTGCAAGCTATTCCAAGGGTTCCTCTGGGTTAAAATAGGTTGAGAAAGGATGGACCTTACTGTACCTTCAACCTTTCTGAGAGGACGAAGAAGGACACGGTAAAGCACACCCCTCAAGTTTTGCGGTCGAAGAAGAACTGATACTCAGGCAATGATTGGTTAAACCATCAGCACTTTTTTTCCCAATAATTTTTCTTTCTTCACAACAACAAATAAAGGTTGAATGAAAGGTAGGCAAATAGAACATTTCTACAATTTTGGTAGTTCAAGCTCCGGGAAAATGTTTTTTTATTTAAAACCGACCCATTGCAAGTCATCAGCATGGTCGTGGAATAAAGCATAAGTGCACTTTTAGTAGTCGCCTTCACTTACACTTTAGGTTTGCTGGCAATTTTGTACCTTGGCTTTAATTTTCCTTTTTCACTTTTTGAAAGACTTGAGTTTATTTATATTTTTTTTTTAAAAGCACATTTTGTGTTATATAACGTGTTCCTGTCCCCGAATCTCCTCGCTACTTGACCAGACGTTCTTGTTTTTAGAAACATTTCCTCCTACTGAGCAGATCTTGTAAAAACGTTGAAAGTTTGTTCACCTGAAAATGACAAGAACATCCAGACATCTGATGGTCAATAGGAAACTGAAATGTCAAAAAAATAGAAGTCTGTGAGGAAATCTTAAAATAAGAGAGGAAAAAAAAAAACCTTTCTGAGCATCTGGTGGAGAAGGTTCCTCGGCTGACACCACAGAAGTGACTTTATGACCCCATCAAACCCGGCTGCTGCACTGATAGACGGAGACATGAGCGGTACGGATCTCTCATGTGGAACTCTGGAGTACCGGAGAAAATGTCGTACATAAGGCACAGCGTTTTCCTTTTCCAGAGATAATCAAGAGTATGAGTGATATCAACACAATGGTCCCTATTAATGACCAATCTTCTGATTGCCAAGGACACAACACTATTGATAAGCAAATCAGATTAGATCTGGTAAATTCCACCTCTGTGATCCATTTTATAATATCCGAAGAACACTTGTGTGACAGACCCAAACCAGGACAGGGGCTTTTGGAGGGGAATGCACGGTGGCCTCTTGCCTACCGACTATGGGCCCTGGCTTTTAAGGGAGCTCTGCTCTTTGGGAGCAATGGCGGCTTGTGCTCAAAATTTGGGGGGGGGGGGGGGCGCAAACAGAAAAATGTAATAGGCATTGCTTTGCGGCAAAAAACGCTGTAAAAAATTGCGGGACTTTGAGGTTGCAAAAGTGTGTAAGGGGCCTTCAGTAATTAAGTAACCAATGCAGTGACCAGCGTACATGCCCCCAATGCAGTGACCAGCGTACATGCCCCCAATGCAGTGACCAGTATACATGCCCCCAATGCAGTGACCAGCGTACATGCCCCCAATGCAGTGACCAGTATACATGCCCCCAATGCAGTGACCAGCATACATGCCCCCAATGCAATGACCAGTATACATGCCCCCAATACAGTGACCAGCATACATGCCCCCAATGCAGTGACCAGCATACATGCCCCCAATGCAGTGACCAGTATACATGCCCCCAATGCAGTGACCAGCGTACATGCCCCCAATGCAATGACCAGTATACATGCCCCCAATGCAGTGACCAGCATACATGCCCCCAATGCAGTGACCAGCATACATGCCCCCAATGCAGTGACCAGCACAGTGGTGTATTTAGGTTTTGTGCTGCCTAAACTCGTGCACCCCCTAATTTACCTACGACCCACCCCTTCCTGTCAATGCCACACCCCTTCCTGTTTCAAACGCATCCTATCATCTGTAAACCACACCCCTTCCTCTTTAGGCTCCACCTCTTCCTCTCTGTACATTAAAAGTGGGTACAAAGTGCCTACATGTATATTTCTTTGTTTTGTATGGGTATGTTGGCTCGTGGGAGCGCTCCTGGGGGCCCCCACTAGGCAGCGGGGATGCCAATCCATGGGGCCAGCGGCCGCAATTGCCGCTGGGCACCCGCGATCACTCCCCGCTGAGAGAGAACGACGGCCTGCTGTTGTAAATACAGCTGACTGTTGTTCTCCCTGAAATGATCACAGAGCGCCTGAGATCCTTCTATATAGGAACACAGGTCTCTATGGTCATTTCACAAGCCCCTCCCCCACCACCTAGGCTCACACTTAACCCTTTGATCACCCCCGGGTTAACCCCCTTCCCTCCCAGTGTCATTATTACAGTAACAGGGCATATTTGTAGCACTGATTACTGTAGTAATGTCACTGGTCCCCCAAAAGTGTCAAAAATGTCAGTTAGGGGTCCGATCTGTCTGTCGCAATGTTGCAGTCCCGCTAAAAATCGCAGATTGACGCCATTACCAGTAAAAAATAAAAAAATAAAAATGACATAAATCTTTCTCCTAGTTTGTAGACACAATAACTTTTTTTTTGCACAAACCAATCAATATACACTTATTGGGATTTTTTTTTACCAAAACTTTGTAGCAGAATACAAATTGGCCTAAAAGGATGACAAAATTTGATTTTTAAATTTTTATGCGGGAATGTTATATAGCAGATGTATGTATATATTCAGAATTGTCGCTCTTTTTTTGTTTATATCGCAATAAATAAAAATCACACAGGTGATCAAATACCACCAAAAGAAAGTTCTATTTGTGGGAAAGAAAGGACATTCATTTTTTTAGAGTACAGTTTTGCACGACCGTGCAATTGCCCTTTAAAGTAATGCAGTCCTGAATCGCAAAAAATGGCGTGGTCATTAAGGGGAAAAATCTTCCAGGGCTGCGGGCATAGTGTAGGGGCTGCAGACATGGTACAGGAGATGCAGGGGTTGCTGGCATGGTGCAGGGGCTGCAGACATGGTGCTGCGGGCATGGTACAGGAGATGCAGGGCTGTGGGCAGCATGGTAAAGGAGATGCAGGGCTGTGGGCACTGGGCAGCATGGTACAGGAGATGCAGGGCTGTGGGCACTGGGCACTGACAGCATGGTACAGGAGATGCAGCAGGGCTGTAGGCACTGGCAGCATGGTACAGGAGATGCAGCAGGGCTGTGGGCACTGGAAGCATGGTACTGGAGATGCAGCAGGGCTGTGGGCACTGGCAGCATGGCACAGGAGATGCAGCAGGGCTGTGGGCACTGGCAGCATGGCACATGAGATGCAGCAGGGCTGTGGGCACTGTGACTGAGCAGCATAATACAAAAGATGCAGGGCTGTGGGCAGCATAGTACAGCCGATGCAGGTGCTGCAGGCATGGTACAGGAGAATCTCCTGTTCCATGTCCGCAGCACCGGCATCTGCTGCGGAGGAGTCCGAGTCTCACTTACCTTGAGACGCCTTCCATTTGAAAATGGCGCCGCCGGCGCCATTACGTCACCGCGCAAGGCGCTGCCTGGACGGGAATAGCCGAACATGTTCGTGTTTTCCCGAGCGGCGGCACATGCGCAGTGCACATGTCGGGCCGGCTGCTGCCATTTTTTATTTTTCAGGTTTCAGCGGCGGAATCAGGGTTTTTTTCATGCAGGGGGGCGGCAAAAAAGCCGCCCCCCCACAAAGTGCCACCCTAGGCCTTGTCGGCCTAGGCCTAAATACAGCAGTGGACCAGCATACATGCCCCCAATGCAGTGACCAGCATACATTCCCCCAATGCAGTGACCAGCATACATTCCCCCAATGCAGTGACCAGCATACATTCCCCTAATGCAGTGAGCAGCATACATTCCCCCAATGTAGTGACCAGCATACATGCCCCCAATGCAGTGACCAGCATACATTCCCCCAATGCAGTGACCAGCATACATTCCCCCAATGCAGTGACCAGCATACATTCCCCTAATGCAGTGAGCAGCATACATTCCCCCAATGCAGTGACCAGCATACATTTCCCCAATGCAGTGACCAGCATACATTCCCCCAATGCAGTGACCAGCATACATTCCCCCAATGTAGTGACCAGCATACATTCCCCCAATGCAGTGACCAGCATACATGCCCCCAATGCAGAGATCAGCGTGCGTGCCCCCTTCAATGCAGTGACCATCATCCATTCCCCTAATGCAGAGATCAGCGTGCATGCCCCCTTACTTACCTGGAGGAGCAGGGGCGGCGGGCAGCTTCTGATCAGTCTCTCGGCGTCGGCTTCTCCTCGGTCCCGGCGGCGCGTCTCCTACAGTCCTCCCGCTCCCGCCTCCTCCTCGGCCAATGGCATGGGGTTTGCCTTGAGGCCAATCAGGAAGCGCGTATCGGATGCTCTTCCTGATTGGCCAGGAGGAGGATCGGTGTGATAATAGCGAATTTTCACTGTTTGGGAGGTGTGTGCCTGGGGGACCCTTGGAGTTGACTTGCTTCGGATTTGGGTCCATGTCTCTCCAAGACGCACAGATTTGGGTCCTTTGTGCCCAAACCAGCAATGACTGCTTTAGACTGTGAGACTCAGAGCAGATGGTAATATAATCAGCTCAAAAAAACCTGATGCTGGGGTCTCCTGCTATAGTCTGTTTATTAAAGTGTTTGCAAAGTCTCATTTTTTTTCTATTAAAGTAACAAACATGTTATATTTTCCTCCTTCGTGCAGTTGGTTTTGCACAGGGCAGCCCAGGTCATACAATTCTCAGGTCCCTGGCTGGAGCTCCTGGCCCATCCCTTCTGATGAGTTCCCCCACAGCAAGCAGCTTGATATGGGGGCACCCCAGCCGAGTTGCTGCTCTGTGTATCCATTTAGACACTGAGCTGCCTTTCGGCCCTGCCCCCTCTCTCTCCTCATTGGCTAGCTGAGTTGACAGCAGCGGGAGACAATGGTCTCACATTGCTGTGTCTCAGTCAATCAGGAGAGAGAGTTACAGATGGCTGAAGCACTTGTGGACATCGCTGGATAGAGAGGGGGCTCAGGTAAGTATTAGGGGGGCTGAGGGAGACTGCTACACACAGAAGGCTTTTTATCTTAATGCGTAGAATGCACCTTTCACCTTTACTACCCCTTCAAGGTGTTATGTGTTTATTGGTAAGTATATCTGTTACATTGTGTGCCTCCTAGGTGTGCATTCCCATTGTTAATTGAGTCACCTTTTGTTCCTCTCTGTCTGATCATCTCTTGGAGATGTGATTAATATTGTATCCACTTTACCTTGTTATCAAACCATTGTGGGATGGTCATGTGTTTAGCTTATGATAATGTGTAATGTTTTTTGTGTATCCAGGGTTGTGGGCTGGGTGCCAGACTGTCTGGGCACCTAGGTTTGTTTGAAGCGGTACAGGCTCTAAAGGTTCGGAACTGTAAGCCGGACCTTCAGAGCACATGTGCCAGTGATGTTATTGGCCGCATGCACTCTGAATATCTCCTAAACTGTGCACGTTTAGGAAATATTTACAGTACCTAAAGGTAAGCCTTATTATAGACTTACCTGTAGGTACAAGTGGTGTAGCAGAGTTTACAACCACTTTAAAGAGTTATCTGTGTATTGTTAAGTATGTTTCTCCCATTGTGTGCCTCCAAGGTGTGCATTCCCATCGTTCATTGAGTCACCTATTGTTCCTCTCTGTCTGATCATCTATTGGAAATGTGATTAATATGAGTGGCGGGAGTTGCAATGACGTCACTCCATGTGCGTGGGAGCTGCCATTTACGGCATGGGCTCTGAAGGTCCAGCTTATAGTGCATGCACCGATGATGTCATTGGCTGCATGTACTATGCATGTTTAGGAAATATTCACAGTACCTACAGGTAAGCCTTATTATAGGCTTACCTGTAGGTACAAGTGGTGTAGTAGAGTTTACAACCACTTTAAAGTGTTATGTGTGTATTGTTAAGTATGTCTCTCCCATTGTGTGCCTCCTAGGTGTGCATTCCCATAGTTAATTGAGTCACCTATTGTTCCTCTCTGTCTGATCATCACTTGGAGATGGGATTAATATTGTGTCCACTTTACCTCGTTATTGAACCATTGTGGGATGGTCATGTGTTTATTATTATAATAATGTGTAATGTACTTTGTGTATCCAGGGCTGTGGGCTGGGTGCCCGACAGTCTGGGCACCTAGCTTTGTTCAAAGCGATAGTAAACCACAGGTGGTTAAGAAAAAAAATCCCTGCAAGGCAATGTCATAATATGCTAGTACGTATCGCATATTAGCACATTATGATAGACTTACCTTAGAACGAAGCCCTCTAGCGCCACAATTTCACTGCTGAGACTGCTGACATCTTCCCCCGGTCTTCCTTCCGGGTTTGCAACCTCTGGCTACATGAGTGGCCAGGGGTGCAAGGATGTTACTCCTGCGCATGTCCGCGGGAGCCTTCATTTACGGCATGGGCTCTAAAGGTTTGGCTTACATTGCATGCTCCGATTATGTCATTATGCACTAGGCATGTTTAGGAGATATTTACAGTACCTACAAGTAAGCCTTATTATAGGCTTACCTGTAGGTACATGTGGTGTAACAGAGTTTACTACCACTTTAAAGTGTTATGTGTGTATTGTTAAGTATGTCTCTCCCATTGTGTGCCTCCTAGGTGTGCATTCCCATTGTTAATTGGGTCACCTATTGTTCCTCTCTGTCTGATCATCTCTTGGAGATGTGATTAATATTGTGTCCACTTTACCTCGTTATTGAACCATTGTGGGATGGTCATGTGTATATGCTTATGATAATGTGTGTGATAATGTGTAATGTACTTTGTGTATCCAGGCCAGTGGGCTGGGTGCCGGACGGTCTGGGCACCTAGGTTTCTATAAAGCAGGGGTGGTTAAGAAAAAAAATCCCTGCAAGGCAATGTCATAATATGCTAGTGCGCATGGCATACTACCACATTATTATAAATGTACCTTAGAACGAAGCCCTCCAGCGCCACAATGTCACTGCTGAGACTGCTGACGTCTTCCCGCGGTCTTCCATCCGGGTTTGCGGCCTCTGGCTACAGGAGTGGCTGGGGCGTGATGACGTCACTCCTGCGCATGCGCGTGGGAGCCTCTGTTTACGGCATGGACTCTGAAGGTCTGGCTTACAGTGCATGATGTCATTGGCTGCATGCACTATGCATGTTTAGGAGATATTCACAGTACCTACAAGTAAGCCTTATTATAGGCTTACCAGTAGCTACAAGTGGTGTAGTAGAGTTTGCAACCACTTTCAAGTGTTACGTGTGTATTGTTAAGATAGATAGATAGGGGGCAGGTGAGCCTGGAGGTAGCCGAACCCTCTTTAAAGTCACTTGGTGGCACAATGGAGGCCCAGCTCATAGCACAATTGAAGCAAAGGCATCCAGTGTGTTCACTCACCAGTATACATCAACAACAAACAAAATGGCCCCTGCACCCACCTATAACTGGACTTCACAGCAAGGAGCACATAAAATGGGCATTGCCTTTAAGGAGGGTTGGGCTACCTCCAGGCTCACCTGCCCCCTATCTATCCATTAGAGTGCATGTGCTTCCACTGTGGAGACTCTCATAAATGTACAGGAGTTAGGACTGCAGGTAATACAGGGTGCCATAAAGTGGCCCTGCAGCTTTTGCAAATATGCGATCTAAACCCCTGCTTTTAATGCATACTGTTAGACAGGTTAATTTGGTTGGTAAGTAAAGTGGTTGGTGAATTGAGCTGGGAATTTTTTCTGATTTTGTCTCGCATGCGTTGCCCTTTCATGTGCTCTATGTATTATGTAAACTGCCTGGCCAAAAAAAAAAGGTCACACAGGTTGGACCGCCTTCAGCTTGGATTACGGCATGCATTTGCTGTGGCATTGTTTCGATAAGCTTTTGCAATGTCACAAGATTTATTTCCCTCCAGTGTTGCATTCATTTTTCACCAAGATCTTGTATTGATGATGGGAGAGTCGAACCACTGCGCAAAGCCTTCTCCCGCATATCCCAAAGATTCTCAAGGGGGGTAAGTTCTGGGCTCTGTGGTGGCCAATCCATGTGTGACAATGATGTCTCATGCTCCCTGAACCACTCTTTCACAATCTGAGCCCAAAGAATCTTGGCATTGTCGTCTTGGAATATGCCCGTGCCATCAGGGAATAAAAAATCCATTGATCTAATAACCTGCTCATTCAGTATATTCAGCTGACCTCATTTTGGCAAATGCAGTAACCATCATATAGGAGAGTTACTGCATGCTTAGTTTAGTTAGTTGCTTAGTGTATTCCAGGTGGCGACTTTTTTTGGCCAGGCAGTGTATTATGCACTATGTACGTCCTAAGAGTGAACCTTTGATCACAGGCTGATGGCGTCAGTAGCGGGTTTTGTAGAGCCGGCGACCAGTTTCAAAGTGAAAGTGATACAGAGGCTCCATAGCTGCCGATCACTTTCACAGAGCCGGCCACACGCTGCCAACTCCCGCCGGTGGTCCCCCCCTCCTGCCGTGGTTCCCAGGCTGTCCAGTGTGTACCAATGCCTGGGAACAGGGGAGGACTGGCCTAGGGGGCCCCCCTGGGCCGCTCTAATGCCCCATAAAAAGGCTGCTCCGCTTCTGCCACAGAGATGCCTAAAGGATTCCTGGTGAAGAGAAGAAAAAAGTTCCCACTGCTGACCTACTGAGTGCGGTTTGAAGACAAGGACAAAGCGCAGGCCCCCCCCCCCCCCCCCCCCAGTATGGATGGTGTAAACTGTGTCTGAGCAGAGGCCAGTTCCATGCACCACTGGAGACTCTTCGGCCCTGGTCAGCGCCAACCGAGCTGACCCAGCTCCCCCCAACCTCCCCCTGCTGGCCAGGTCGGGAACCCGGATTCAGACGGTAAGTAGAGAGTATCTGGAGCAGGGCTTCAGCTTGGAATGGGGGTCAGGAGGAGGATTAGGAGAGTGGGAGGGTGGGAAGCGAGGGAAAGTGGTTAGGGGGCCGAGTCGCTGCACTATGGGCCTCTGGTTTGTACTTGCCCCTGGGCTGAAAGTTGCCAGTCTGCCCCTGCCTGGGAACACATCAGCCGGTAGTGGGAGAGAGAATGAAACTGGAAGTGATGTCACTTTCCTAGTTCATATACACACTTTCCTGGCCAGTACAGCCAGGGGACACCTCTAGACAAGCAGACCTGTGCTCGGTTAGATGGTGTGAAGGGCAGGGGAGACATTGCGGTCTATTAGACCCCTAATGCCTCCAAAATGAGTACTTGTCACCTACCCAATGCTATCACATAGGGGTTTCAGTGGATGGGTGTCAGCAGTGGAGAAGAAAGAGGATGCTGGTGAGAATGTTCTGAAGATAACTGTCAGTTCACCAAGTCGTCTTAAGTAAGGATGATCGAACTTTTGAAAAGTTCGGTTCGGCCAGAACATCCGAACTTCCCGAAAGTTCGGCCCGGATTTCAGAACCCCATTGAAATCAATGGGACCCGAACTTCGGTAATCAAAAAACACCATTTTTAAGCCCTAAAACCCAATAAACGCCCCTAAAAAGTGCCCAGGATTCTGGGTCATGCCCCATTAACTATGAATCACACAAAAAAAGTTCTTAAAAATTGTCATTTTTGATAAAAAAAAGCCAATTATTGAAAAATTAAAAAAAAAAAAGAGAGATTTTTTAATTTTTACTTTGGATTTCAGATCTGAGGGGTCTAAAAGGTGTACATGTGAAGTTTCAGCTCTGTAGCATGTCCAGAACCATAATAAAAAAAAGATTGTTTGTATTAGAAAACTTTCAGGACAGGGGGTTGGCTTCTCTGCTGTAACACCTTGCCGGTTTAATAGAAGGCATTTTTTTGGGTTCTTTGCAGTCAGGAAAAACATCTGAACTTGTGTATAGTGGTACTGTGCACAAGTTCTGATGTTTTGCCTGCCTCCAAAAACCCCCAAAAAATGCCAGCAAAAACACACCTGTGCATTTTTTTTTTGACGCTAGCGTTTTTTTGGCATTTTCTGGGGTTCTTTTGAGGCAGGCAAAACATCTGAACTTGTGTATAGTGGTGTATATACACACATACATATATTTATATACACACCTAGACATATATAGGTGTGATAGTAGCAGAAATATATGCTTGCGCTAATGAAATCATTTACACTAATATATTTCTATATAGCTAAATGACACTTTTAAAGTAAAATGAACAGAACTGCTTCCACTCTCTTCCATGTCCAGTATAACAATGCTAGGAATATGGCGGGGGCGATCTTATATACTGGGGGGCGTATTCACTAATGATTGGTCTAGGGACCCCCTAGTCACTCCAATCACATTCCTAGCATTCTCCTGCCCCCTCAATTGGCTTTTGCTAATGGTTCTGATCCAATTATGGGCTTTTAAAGCCCATTTCCTGAAGCATTGCATTTTGGGCGGTTCTGGTTGCCGAATTCCGAACTTTTTGGGCAAAAAGTTCTAAATTCGGCCGAACCTCGAACACCCAATGTTCGGGCCGAACCGATGGTGGACTTAATCCAAGTTCACCCATAGTGGCAGGGTGAATCAACAGCCTGGCTCTATCGAAAGATAGGAGTCCTCAAACATTGTCTATAGTTCAAATTGGGGTACCCCACTAATCTCTTCTCCTATTCCCCTATTTAAAATAAAACAAAAACAACAACCAAATACCCCATGGACTGATTACTGGAGCGAGCCAAGGAAGGAGAAAGTAAGAACTTGAAACTGTCATTATTGTATGCTGGTAACTTAGGGGGACCCGTGGAGTAAAATCTGACAGTCCTTACAGGGGCAGTGCTACGTCTATTTACTCAATGCAACCTCATCTTTTATTTGTTAACCAAAAATGGGTATTGTATGTTGTGATTTTGCACTAAAAGTAATTTAATTATAATATTTGTGTTTAAAAAATCATTTGGTGGAGGGGGGATTATGGTGTGGGGTTGTTTTTCAGGGGTTGGCTTGGCCCCTTAGTTCCAGTGAAGGG
Organism: Pelophylax lessonae; assembly: GCF_965119305.1. NCBI lineage: Eukaryota > Metazoa > Chordata > Amphibia > Anura > Ranidae > Pelophylax > Pelophylax lessonae. The sequence goes on along the minus strand of NC_138772.1, from coordinate 3,429,716 downwards.
AACTCTTAAGGTGTCAGCATACCAAGACATTTTGGAAAATTTCATGCTACCAACTTTGTGGGAAGAGTTTGGGGATGGCCCCTTCCTGTTTATCACGTACCTGAAGGTGAGCCTGATATGGTGAGGAAGACCTCTCTTATGCCTCTGATTTGGGGCCCCTGGTAGTGCAGACAAGAGGCACCGGAGTGTAGAGTAGCACGAGTGCCTAAAGGTTGCTGGAAGCAGGCCGGTGTCCACAGCCAGGGATAGCCAAGTAAATCCGGTAAGCAGGTTAATCAGGGCTGAAGACAAAGCAGCACTAGAGCTGAGCAAAGGCTGGGTTTGAATAGCCCATTTAGCGCCAGCATCTGTCACACGTATGTGTGGCCGCCCGAGTTTGCGCATGCCAAGTCCCTGTGGGTTTTAACAGGAGCACGTACTGGCCTGTGTGCAGCAAACCTCTTCTTACATTGCCCCCTCCCAATGGGCAGCCTCCGGATGCCCAACTGGGCTAGTCTCTCTGGGTAATTACGCTTAAATGCTTGGATTAGACTTTTTGCATTGATATTGTTTACTGGTTCCCATGAATTCTCTTCGGGTCCGTAATCCTTCCATTTAATTAAGTATTGAATTTGGTTACCTCTTTTCCTGCAATCAATTACTGTTTCCACTTCAAACTCCTCTTCTCCATCAATTAGTACAGGTTCAGGAGGGCCGCTGTTCCTTTCAGGGAAAGGGTCTGGTAATGTAGGCTTCAGCATCAGCAATGATACGTGGAAAACAAGGTGGATTTTAAAGGAGACGGGTAACACTAATTCATAGGTGACTTCATTAATTTTCCTCTTAACTGAAAAGGGACCTACGTACTTAGGTCCAAGTTTCCTTGATGGGCAGGTTAGTTGTAGCCAACTATACCTGGTCACCATCTTCCAAGATCAGTTCTCCCCTTCTTTTCCTGTCAAATAATTTTTTATTACTCTCCTGAGCTTTGGCCATAGTTTCTTGCAGCAATCTGTTATTGGATGCAAAAAAGGTTTACTGTGTCCTGGAGAGCAGGGACAGGGCACTCAGGAACTGCGGTGACCAGGAAGGAAGGGTGGTAACCATAATTGGCAAAGAACGGGGTCTGCTTAATAGCAGAATGTTCAGAGTTATTGTAAGCAAACTCTGCCAGTGGCAACAGCGTTACCCAGTCACCCTGCGAGAAAGAAGAAAAACAGTGTAAATACTGCTCCAATGTTGGATTGGTCCTTTCTGTCTGACCATTGGTCTGTGGGTGGTATGCTTCAAGTTTTCACAAAGAGACTTCCAAAACTTAGGGGTAAATTGAACCCCACGGTCAGATACTATGTTGGCAGGAACTCCATGCAGCCTCACAATTTCTTTAATGAACACTTTGGCTGTATTCACGGCTGCTGGTGTGCCCTTCATGGGTAAAAAATGGGCCATCTTGGGTAGCCGATCTACGACTACAAAGATGGTAGTGTGGCTTTCGGATGGGGGGAGTTCCACAATAAAGTTCATCAATATAATTTCCCATGCCCTGTCTGGAATCGGCAGAGGTCTGAGTAGACCCCAGGACTTGGTCCTGGTTGTCTTGTTCCGGATGCAGGTGACACAGGTCTCAACATATTTCCTACAGTCCTTTTTCAGACTAGGCCAGCAGAAGGTACGCTGAAGCAGTTCAGTGGTTTTGTGGATACCAAAGTGTCCTGCAAGTAAATGGTCATGGCAGAGGCCCAGAATAGTGACCTGAAAATTTTCAGGTATGAACATCTTCTTGTCATGCCACAAAAGTCCATCCTTAGCTTGTAGAGTTACTCCGGGAGGGAAGTCCCTCAAATGCCTGCTTAAGTTGAAGTAGTAAGTTTTCTTGCAGCAACAGGAAGTTCCCAGAAGACAGGATTGTATCTGGGACCACAGATTTTTCTTTTTTTTTTTCCAAAAATTGGACCACAGATTTTTCTGCATCACAGAAAATGCGGGAGAGTGCACCGGGTTTAGTGTTCTTTCATCCCGGTCTATAGGTAACGTGAAAAGAAAATCTGTAGAAAAAGAGAGCCCATCTGGCCTGACATGGTTTCAAACGTTTCGCAGCTTGCAAGTATTCCAGAATTTTATGATCTGTGTATACCAGGATTGGATGAGCTGCCCCTTCTAATAGGTACCTCCATTCTTCCAGAGCTGCTTTTATTGCCAAGAGTTCACGATCGCCAACGTCATAGTTCCTTTCCGCAGGAGATAATTTGCGTGAGAAGAACGCAACAGAGTGTAACAGGGCCTTGGCTCCTTGGCGTTGGGATAATACTGCTCCAACTGCTGACTCAGAAGCATCCACTTCCAGGACATAAGGTAAAGCGGGGGTCAGGATATCGGAGCACAGGTGCGGAAGTAAACAGGGTTTTTAGGGTTTCAAATGCGGTCTGTTCTTCAGGAGTCCACTGGAACCGATTACCTTGTCTGGTCAACTGGGTGATAGGGGATATAATTGCAGAAAAATTCTTGATGGACTTCCGATAAAAGTTTGCAAACCCCACATATCGTTGTACCCCTTTCTTGTCTGTGGGGGCAAAAGATGGCAGACATCTTTTGAGAATCCATCTTAATGCCCTCTGTAGAGAGAATTAAACCCAGAAATTTAATGTTTTGACGTCCAAACTCGCACTTCTCAGGTTTTGTGTATAAGCCATGTTGTCTGAGTCGCGCCAGCACGCTCTTTACATGTCCGTGATGATCCTCTAAGGAAAATATCAAGATGTCGTCAAGATATATAATGACAAACAAGTCCAAAAAGTCTCGAAAAATATCATTAATAAAGTGCTGGAAGGTAGCTGGGGCATTACAAAGTCCGAAGGGTATTACAAGGTACTCGAAATGCCCGAAACGAGTGCGAAACGCAGTCTTCCACTCGTCACCTTCCCAGATTTGTACCAGATTATATGCTCCACGTAGGTCCAACTGAAAACGGTGGCAAAACGAAGTCTCTGAAACAGTTCTGGTACCAGGGGTAAAAGGTAACGATTTTTGATTGTAATTTTATTTAAGTCCCGATAGTCCACACAGGGACGGAGAGAGTGGTCTTTCGTTTCTACAAATAAAATCCCTGCTCCTGCCGGGGATGTGGAGGGGCGAATAAAACCCTTCTTCAGGCTGTCATCGATGTATTCCTTTAATGCCGTGAATTCAAGCTCTGTAAGAGGAAAGATCCATCCAAAGGGTATTTCGGCTCCAGGAAGGAGCTCAATTGGATAGTCATATGGTCTATGAAGAGGAAGAGTCTCTGCTCCTTTTTTACTAAAGACATCCAAGAAGTCGTGGTAGATAACAGGAACAGAAGAACATGCTTCAAAATCAGACTCCATGCATAGCAAAGAAGACAGGTGAAGTTGTGGCTGGAAGAAGCAGAGCTGTTGACAGTAAGGGGACAGGAACTCAATCTCTCCTTTTCCCAATTAACCGGTTGCCGACTGCGCACAGTATATTTACTGCGGCAGTCGGCCCCGGCCAGGCAGAGTGACGTAGGTCTACGTCGCTCGCCTGTCACTCCCTCTAGAGCCAATAGCGGGCGGGCGCGCGCCCGCTGAGGCGCTTGCCCGCCTCGGCTCGTTCACGGAGGAGTGCGGGAGTGTGACTAGCGGACCCGATGTCTGCCGGTCACACTACGATCGCCGGTACAGCAGGAGAAAGACAGAGCGGCTTATGTAAACAAGCCGCCTGTCAGTTCTCCCTGTGTAAAAGTGAAGATCAGACAGTTCTATTATGTAGAACTGTTGATCTTTGTTTTTACACTAGTAGACCTGTCCCTGCACAGTTAGAATCACGCCCCTAGGACACACTTAACCCCTCCCTGTCCAATACTGTTAACCCCTTCCCTGCCAGTGTCATTTTTGCAGTAACAGTGCATATATATAGCACTGATTACTGCAGTAATGTCACTGGTACCCCCAAAAGTGTCAAAAATGTCAGTCAAGGGTCCGATCTGTCCGCCGCAATGTCGCAGTACCGCAAAAAAAATCGCAGATCGCCGCCATTACTCGTTAAAAAAAAAAAACACCAAAAATGACAAAAATCTTTCCCTTTGTTAGTAAACGCGATAACTTTTGCGCAAACCAATCAAAATACGCTTTTTGCGATTTTTTTTACCAAACATAGGTAGCGTAAAACAAATTGGCCGAAAATGTTAAAAAATTTTGATTTTTACATTTTTTTTGGGGGGAATTTCATATAAAAAAAAGTGAAAAATATTGTTGTTTTTGCAAAAATTACGCTCTTTTTTTGTTTATAGCGCGTGATCAAAAAATCGCACAGGTGATCAAATACCACCAAAAGAAAGCTCTGTTTGTGGGGAAAAAAGGACGTGAAATTTGTTTAGGTACAGCGTCGCACGACCGCGCAATTGTCTGTTAAAGTCACGCAGTAAAAAATCGCAAAAGAACCCCTGGTCTTTTAGCAGGAAAATCCTCCGGTGGTAAAGTGGTTAATACAGGGGTTGTGTGCCTGTAGCAATGGCATACCCAAAATGATAGGAAATAAGGGAGAGGTGATTATGTCCAGACGTAATAGTTCCTTGTGGTTGCCGGATATAGTGGCAGGTAAGGGAAGAGTCTCTTGTGTAACAGGTCCGGATTTGATACGACGTGACCCATCTGCCAAATGGATTGCCAGTCCATGAGATCTCAGCTGTAAAGGGACCTTGAGTTGGTTAGAAAACTCTTGGTCAATGAAGCAGCTACAGGCTCCAGAGACAATAATGGCGGGCACCTGGATAGCCCCTTCTGGAAGCTGTAAAGAGACAAGGACAGTCAGGTGAGAGGAGTTGTGGGAACGTAATTCCTGGTTGATAGAGGAAAGAGTTAGGCACTTACGGCTCTTGGCTGGGCAGGATCTCACATAGTGCCATTCTCCCCGCAGTATAAGCATAGGTTGTTCAATCACCGGCGTTGGCGTTCTTCCGGAGAGAGAGAAGGATGAAGCATGCCGAGTTGTATCGGCTCTGGTGTGTCAGCAACAGGTGTGACTGAAGCTGAGGGTGTAGGGCCTGGAGGGCTGAAGACTCGTGGTATCATCCACATAGGTCGAGGCTGCCCGGCAGACCTTTCTGATCAGAGTTCTCTTAGGCGCCGATCAATCTGGATAACCAGGTTAATTAGAGCTTCCAGAGAGTCTTGCACCCCCACACAGGCCAATTAATCCTTTAATGAGTCAGATAGTCCCAACCGGAATTGGTAGTGGAGGGCGGCATCATTCCAATTAGTGTCAGCACTCCAATGTTGGAAGTCTGACACATAATCTTCTGCCATTCTGCGGCCCCGCTGAAGGGTATGAAGAGCCGCCTCGGCAGTAGTGGTTCTCTGAGGATCCTCATACAACTGAGCCATGGCTCCAAAGAATGAGTTTAAACTTGATAGGCATGGATCCTTATGTTCAAGCAAATGGTGGGCCCAGGGCTGAGGTTCTCCTTGCAGAAGGGAAATGACATAGCCCCCCTGGGTAGCTTCCAGTGAGAAGGTACGGGGCTGTAGGGCAAAGTATAGCTCGCAAGCATTATGGAAGGACCTGAACTTGCTGTGATCGCCTGAGAACCTTTTCGGGGTAGGTACACGGGGTTCCGGTGGCAAAAACATTACAGCCGGTGTGGCAGGGGATCCTCCAGGAGTGGGTGATGCAGGAGCTGACAAGGTTAATGACTGGACATGTTCCTCAAGTCGGTTATAGCCCTCTTGCAAGTCCTTGACAGACTGTGTAAGTGCTACCAGGTGATGACATAATTCGTCCATGGGAGAGGTTCCTTGTTCAGGCTCAGACATCTGGCTGCTTTGTACTATCACGTACCTGAAGTTGAGCCTGATATGGTGAGGAAGGCCTCTCTTATGCCTCTGATTTGGGGCCCCTGGTAGTGCAGACAGGAGGCGCCGGAGTCCCTGTGGGTTTTAACAGGAGCACGTCCTTGCCTGTGTGCAACAAACCTCTTCTTACACTGTTCCAACATGACTGCGCACCAGTGCACAAAGCAAGGTCCATAAAGACATGGATGAGCGAGTTTGGGGTGCAGAAACTTGACTGGTCTGCACAGAGTCCGGACTCTGATAGAACACCTTTGGGATGAAATAGAGTGGAGACTGCGAGCCAGGCCTTCTAAACCAAAATCGGTGCTTAACCTCACAAATGCGCTTCTGGAAGAATGGTCAAACATTTCCATAGACACACTCCTAAACCTTGTGGACAGCCTTCCCAGAAGAGTTGAAGCTGTTATAGCTGCAAAGGGTGGGCCAACTCAATATTGAACCCTACAGACTAAGACTTGGATGTCATTAAAGTTCATGTGTGTGTAAAGGCAGGTGTCCCAATACATTTGGTAACATAGTGTAGGTTGTACAGGTAGGCCCCATGAGTTTTAATGGCTGTCCCGGCCATATGGCTTGCATGGTAGGTTGTACAGGTAGGCCCCATGACTTTTAATGGCTGTCCTTGCCATATGGCTTGCATAGTAGGTTGTATAGGTAGGCCCCATGACTTTTAATGGCTGTCCTGGCCATATGGCATGCATGGTAGGTTGTACAGGTAGGTCCCATGACTTTTAATGGCTGTCCTGGCCATATGAATTTTATGGTAGGTTGTACAGGTAGGCCCCATGACTTTTAACCGCTGTCCTGGCCATATGGCTTGCATGGTAGGTTGTACAGGTAGGTCCCATGACTTTTAATGGCTGTCCTGGCCATATGAATTTTATGGTAGGTTGTACAGGTAGGCCCCATGACTTTTAATGCCTGTCCGGCCATATGGTTTGCATGGTAGGTTGTAAAGATAGGCCCCATGACTTTTAATGGCTGTCCTGGCCATATGGCTTGCATGGTAGGTTGTACAGGTCGGCCCCATGACTTTTAATGGCTGTCCTGGCCATATGAATTGCATGGTAGGTTGTACAGGTAGGCCCCATGACTTTTAATCGCGGCCATATGGCTTGCATGGTAGGTTGTACAGGTCGGCCCCATGACTTTTAATGGCTGTCCTGGCCATATGAATTGCATGGTAGGTTGTACAGATAGGCCCCATGACTTTTAATCGCGGCCATATGGCTTGCATGGTAGGTTGTACAGGTAGGCCCCATGACTTTTAATGGCTGTCCGGCCATATGGTTTGCATGGTAGGTTGTACAGGTAGCCCCCATGACTTTTAATGGCTGTCCTGGACATATGGCTTGCATGGTAGTTTGTACAGGTAGGTCCCATGACTTTTAATGGCTGTCCGGCCATATGGCTTGCATGGTAGGTTGTACAGGTAGGCCCCTTTACCTTTAATGGCTGTCCTGGCCATATGGCTTGAATAGTAGGTTGTACAGGTAGGCCCTATGACTTTTAATGGCTGTCCTGGCCATATGGCTTGCATGGTAGGTTGTACAGGTAGGCCTCATGACTTTTAATGGCTGTCCTGGCCATATGGCTTGCATGGCTCCTCCCATTTTCCCTAAATTAAGAATAAAAGTCTTGTTTTTTGGACTTGCACTGAGAGTGATGAGACCTTTTTTAAGCCACCAGCGATGCCCCAGTTTACTGATCTATAAATTACCGATTGGAAAACATGACCTTGGCTAACGAGTATTCCTAAGAAGAAGTAGGTGCCGGGACTGGAAATACACGGCATTACGTAAGTCCGCTGGCAGAATTTCGGCTGACTGTGCCTCTCATTTATTTTCATTATCCTCTGAAAATATACAGTACGGTGTCCTATCGTTTTTTATCCTTCCTTTTAATTAGGCGATAATATGTAACAGGCTAATGTTGATCAAAACATCGCTCCCTCGGTCTGCCATTACACAATCGGTGACTAATCGCTCTCGCTAATGCCTGGAATTCATTAATCAGCCTTGTATTTCAGAACATTGGCTTTATCCGGATAAACCCTCTAACTAGGGACTAATGATGTTTATTTGACACACAGTCCTTGCAAGCAGAGTCATGCTGCTCCATGTCGGAGATGCCATTTGTCTTAAGGTAGTTAACAATCCCGCACTTACGGGCCGCTGGATGTACGCTGTAGGACCCCTGCCTGGTTCCCATGAATAATAGTGGGAGCGTCTGTGTTACATTGCTTGAAGGAAATAAAGGGAAAAGGCACAATGTGTAAAAAAAACCTCATTTACAGATACAAGTCCGTCTAAAAAAAACCTTCTGGGCTATTAATATCTTTAAATAAAACACAGAGATATTGCTAAGGGCCTACAAGACCCAAGGTACCCGAGACAGATAGAAGATCAGCATGGGAGGGGTGCCGCAGCAAATAGTGGGTGTGGCTTAAATGGTGCTGTAGTTTTAGGTTATGGGTATATTGGTCGGGTCCGTGTCAATTTACAAGCAGTAGACAGCTGGTTTGCCAGTAGACCATAGGGCACCATGGTCATTTATCTCACTTCCAATTCCTGCACCTTCACACCTCATATCACCCCAATTCCTGAACCTTCACACCTCATATCACCCAACTCCTGAACCTTCACACCTCATATCACCCCAATTCCTGAACCTTCACACCTCATATCACCCAACTCCTGAACCTTCACACCTCATATCACCCAACTCCTGAACCTTCACACCTCATATCACCCCAATTCCTGAACCTTCACACCTCATATCACCCCAATTCCTTTAACCTTCACACCTCATATCTCCCCAATTCCTGCACCTTCACACCTCATATCGCCCAACTCCTGAACCTTCACACCTCATATCGCCCCAATTCCTGCACCTTCACACCTCATATCACCCCAATTCCTGAACCTTCACACCTCATATCGCCCCAATTCCTGCACCTTCACACCTCATATGACCCCAATTCCTGAACCTTCACACCTCATTTCCCCCCCTAATTCCTGCTCCTTCACACCTCAAATCACCCTAACTCCTGCACCTTTACACCTCATATCACCCTAATTCCTGCACCTTCACACCTCAGATTACACCAATTCCTGCACCTTTACACCTCATATCACCCCAATTCCCGTACCTTTACACCTCATATCAACCTAATTCCTGCACCTTCACACCTCAGATTACACCAATTCCTGCACCTTTACACCTCAGATTACCCTTAATTCATGCACCTTCACGCTTCCAATCACCCCAATTCCTGCTCCTTCACACCTCATATTACCCCAATTCCTGCTCCTTTACCCCTCAGATTACCCCAATTCCTGCTCCTTCACACCTCATATTACCCCAATTCCTGCTCCTTTACCCCTCAGATTACCCCAATTCCTGCTCCTTCACACCTCATATTACCCCAATTCCTGCACCTTTACACCTCATATTACCCCAATTCCTGCACCTTTACACCTCAGATTACCCCAATTCCTTCACCTTCACACTTCCAATCACCCCAATTCCTGCACCTTTACACCTCATATTACCCCAATTCCTGCACATTTACACCTCAGATTACCCCAATTCACACCTGTGTAACCAAGGGACGGTGCTGGGAGGTGGATATGGGGCAGAGACAAGGGGTGACTCTGAAAGGGGGAGTTCCTGCACCTATTTTCTGAGAAAAAAAGCCCTATTTACTACCAATGTCAGAAGGAAGCTTGGCTTGTAATGGCCGATTCAGTGATGGTGTTTCTCCCTGTTCCTCCATGTGCATGGTGACTGGTGATGGTTTCCGTGCCCCCCGATGATGTCAGTTCTGATGAAACGCGTAGGAAAGAGCCATCGCTTATGATGTCGCCACACAGTGCTTTATCTTTTTATTCATGTTAGTGGTTATCACTTTTAATAAATTGTTTTTTTAAAGGATTTTTACGCTTTGTGGTTGTCCTTGGCTCTTTTTCTGTGTACCTATGGGATGTCTTCTCTAGTCAGATAAGACATTAAAATGAGTAACCATGTGGATCTGCAGCTTGTGGACAGTCACCAGATGAATGTATACACCTGACTCTTTTATTAATAGGAGTCCATTCACTTTTTATCTAAGGTGGTGGCACAACACTGGCGTTTGGAATGGATGATGGAAAGTCACTATCTCCAAGTACAACTTTCACATTGATCATCTGTTTTGATCCATTCATCTCAACATGTACACACATTAGCGTGACAATTGTATTCACTGGCTCATTTTCATTTGTTTACATAGATGTGGAAAAACCCCTGCATGGATAACTGTGAACTTTCTAGGTTTATTTCATAAAAGTGGACTGCCATGCCCTAAAATACAGTTTTCGACTGGCCCAACTACAAACCCAATTCCAAAAAAGTTGGGACACTGTACAAATTGTGAGTAAAAAAGGAATGGAATAATTTACAAATCTCATAAACTTATATTTTATTCACAATATAATATAGATAACATATCAAATGTTGAAAGTGAGACATTTTGAAATGTCAGCCAAATATTGGCTCATTTTGGATTTCATGAGAGCTACACATTCCAAAAAAGTTGGGACAGGTAGTAATAAGAGGCTGGAAAAGTAAAATGTACATATAAGGAACAGCTGGAGGACCAATTTGCAACTTATTAGGTCAATTGGCAACATGATTGGGTATAAAAAGAGCCTCTCAGAGTGGCAGTGTCTCTCAGAAGTCAGGATGGGCAGAGGATCACCAATTCCCCCAATGCTGGGGCAAAAATAGTGGAGCAATATCAGAAAGGAGTTTCTCCGAGAAAAATTGCAAAGAGTTTGGAGTTCTCATCATCTACAGTGCATAATATCATCCAAAGATTCAGAGAATCTGGAACAATCTCTGTGTGTAAGGGTCAAGGCCGGAAAACCATACTGGATGGCGGTGATCTTCGGGCCCTTAGACGGCACTGCATCACATACAGGAATGTTACTGTAATGGAAATCACAACATGGGCTCAGGAATACTTCCAGAAAACATTGTCGGTGAACACAATCCACCGTGCCATTCGCCGTTGCCGGCTAAAACTCTATAGGCTAAAAAAGAAGCCAAATCTAAACATGATCCAGAACGCAGGCGTTTTCTCTGGGCCAAGGCTCATTTATAATGGTCTGTGGCAAAGTGGAAAACTGTTCTGTGGTCAGACCAATCAAAATTTGAAGTTCTTTTAGGAAAACTGGGACTCCATGTCATCCGGACTAAAGAGGACAAGGACAACCCAAGTTGTTATCAGCGCTCAGTTCAGAAGCCGGCATCTCTGATGGTATGGGGGTTACATGAGTTTGTGTGGCATGGGCAGCTTACACATCTGGAAAGGCTCCATCAATGCTGAAAGGTTTATCCAAGTTCTAGAACAACATATCCTCCCATCCAGACGTCGTCTCTTTCAGGGAAGACCTTGCATTTTCCAACATGACAATGCCAGACCACATACTGCATCAATTACAACATCATGGCTGCGTAGAAGAAGGATCCGGGTACTGAAATGGCCAGCCTGCAGTCCAGACCTTTCACCCATAGAAAACATTTGGCGCATCATAAAGAGGAAGATGAGACAAAGAAGACCTAAGACAGTTGAGCAACTAGAAGCCTGTATTAGACAAGAATGGGACAACATTCCTATTCCTAAACTTCAGCAACTTCTCTCCTCAGTCCCCAGACATTGGCAGACTGTTATAAAAAGAAGAGGGGAGGCCACACAGTGCTAAATATGACCTTGTCCCAACTTTTTCGAGATGTGTTGATGCCAATCAAAGAAATTTAAAGTCAAAGTACTTTTCACTTAAAATCATACATTTTCTCAGTTTAAACATTTGATATGTCCTCTATGTTGTATTCTGAATAAAATATTGAAATTTGAAACTTCCACATCATTGCATTCTGTTTTTATTCACAATTGGTACAGTGTCCCAACTTTTTTGGAATCGGGTTTGCAATTCGAAAAGCACCTACACTCCCCAATACCACAGTACCTAGTCATGCCATTTGGCCTATGTTATTCCCCAGCTGTTTTTCAGGAGTTTGTCATTTCTTGAGTTTCTTGACAGGCTCATCTGGTCTACCTAGAGGATATTCTTATCTACTCTACCTCCCTTGAGGAACAGTATAATCATGTCTGTGCTGTCCTCACCAAGCTCCGAAAAAAATTCACTGAAACGAAAATACCCAAGTGCACATTTCATATTTACAAGATTCTCATCTTAGTGTATTTACACTCAACAGCCACTTTATTAGGTACACCTTGCTAGTACAGGGTTGCACCTCCTTTTGCCTTTGCAGAACTGCCTTCATTCTTCCTGGCATAGATACAACAAGGTGTTGGAAACTTTCCTCAGAGATTTTGCTCCATAGTGACATGATAACATCACGCAGTTGCTGCAGATTTGTTGGCTGCACATCCATGATGCCAATCTCCCGTTACACCACTTCCAAAAGGTGCTCCATTGGATGAGATGTGGGGAGTGTGGAGGCCATTGGAGGACAGTGACCTCATGTTGAAGAAACCAGTGGTGAGATGATTGGAGCTTTGTGACATGGTGCATTATCCTGCTGGGAGGAGCCATCAGAAGATGGGGACACTGTAGTCATAAAGGGATGGACATGGTCAGCAACAATACTCAGGTAGGGGGTGGCATTCAAACTATGTTCAATGGGTACTAAGGGGTCCAAAGTGTGCCAAGAAAATATCCCCCACACCACCAACCTGAACTGTTGATACAAGGCAGGATGGATCCATGCCTTCATGTTGTTTACGCCAAATTCTGACCCTACCATTTGAATGTCGCAGCTGAATCTGAGACTCACCAGACCAGGCAACGTTTTTCCAATCCTCTACTGTCCAATTTTGGTGATCCTGTGCGAATTCTAGTGTAATGTTCTGGTACCTCTGGTACCCTTGTCTCCATATTTCTCCTCTGCAAATTGCATCCCATCTTGTGTAACAAGAGACGCATATACCTTTAAGACCGGATGACATCATTGCCGAGCGCCGCTATGAGCGGCTATTTCAATCGCCGGCTTGCTCTCACTCATCGCTCGTTCAAACCACATGTTCATCGCTCCTACTCCTGTGAAGTCGGAGCTGCTGACAATCTCCCTTGCTGAACTGAAGCCGGAACCTCGCTGGTGATCCGTATCTCGCTACGGGATCACCTCTCTCCTATGGACACTGTTACTACTAACCTATCTAAGTGATAAGTACCCCACAGGGGATTCTTACTAACCAATCTCCTACTGTCATCTACTGCAATTACCAAGACTATCTGTATCTATCTATTCACTATCATCTGCATAGACTGTTAGCTCTTGGGACTACCTTCAACTATCCTTGCACTAGGTTACTCTGTCTAAGTATACTCCATCTGTGTCCTCTTACCATCTGCACTATACTTGGCATCAGAACCTATCTGCTTTACCATCACCTGCAACTCTCCTAATACTACTTCTAGTGCTCACCATACAATAGCCTGTCTCTCATCTATACATCCTCATATATTCTATCCCTCCGTTAAACATCTATTAATATATATATGGTATATAAACAGGCTGTGCACGGTGATGAAGTCCTGAGAGTTGGATATGTTTGTTCAACAGAATCTCTACAAGGCTACTGAGTGTAATAATTCTGCAGCTGTAAATCCATCCATTAACAAAAACGCATGAACGTTACATCTAGCCTCAGTTTCCTGTTCTCAGCTGACAGGAGTGGCACCCGGTATGGTCTTCTGTTGCTGTGGCCCATCTGCTTCAAGGTTAGATGTGTTGTGCATTCAGAGAAGGTATTCTGCATACCTTGGTTGTAACGAGTGTTTTTTTGAGTTACTGTTGACTTTCAATCTCTGTAAACCCGAAAGATGGTTATGCGTGAAATTCCCAGAAATACTCAGACCAGCCCCAGTCTGCCAACAACAACCATGCCACGTTCAATGTCACTTCAATCCCCTTTCTTCCCCATTCTGATGCTTGGTTTGAACTTCAGCAAGTCGTATTCACCATGTCTAGATGCCTAAACACATTGAGTTACTGCCATGTGATTGGCTGATTAGCAATTTGTGTTACCAAGCAACTGAACAGGTGTACCTAATAAAGTGGTGGTGAGTGTAATTTCTGATACCAGATTGGCCATGGACTCTGCTAAAGTAAAGCCATTCACCCATTGGATCCAGCCTAAGGAACTGAAAGCAGCGCAGTGCTTCTTGGGCTTCGAAAATTCATTCAACACTTTTCCTCCACAGTAGCGCCTATCAAAGCCCTGAGGAAAGGGCCAATGCTTCTCCTTCGCCTGCAGAGGTTGTCAAAGATTTTCAGATACCGAATTCTGCTTTCATTCAGCCCCAGTCTTGACTCACTCTGACCCATTGATGACTCAGAGGTGGCTGCGGGAATAGTTCTCTATCAATGTATCCTCTCCACTGGCTGGAATGTGCATGTCATTAATTTGTGGTTTATATTAGTTTGTTTGACCAATTATCAGCAAAGCCGATATATCGAGGGCCGATATGCACTTTCCCCGATATATCGGAATCGGCCCCTGAGGTTACCGATGTTGCCGATATTTCGGGAAAGTGCTGTACCGGAGTGATGTCTGCAGCTAGAGGCATCACCCCGGTACCGGCGTCCATAGCCAACGATCGGCTGTCTTGTAATGACAACCCAATGCGGCTGAGAATCCGCTCGGCTGTCATTACAAGGAGCGGGAGGGGACGTCCTTCCCCCCTCCCGCCACCTTCCGTGGCTTGCCCGGGTCTCCCATCCCACCGGAAGACCCGGGCAACCAGCCTGCACGGCCGCCGAAGAGACGATCCGATCAAAGCCGCATTCGGCTCTGATCGGGTCTCCATGTAAAAACCCGGAAGTGATGTCATGACACCACTTCCGGGTACTCTGCACCAAATTAAAAAAAAAAATACAGCATTCAAAACAGCCAAACTTGGCGTTTTGAATGCTTTTAAGTGCAGAGGAGGGGTTTGGGGTCTTTTAGACCCCCAGATCCCTCCGCAAAAGTACCTGTAAAAAAATAAATAAATAAATAAAATAAAAAATTTTAATGTACGAAAATATCGGCCGATACCGATATGCGATGACCAAAATATTGGTATCGGTATCGGCAATAAAAAAACGATATCGGTCGATCACTAGTTTATATCAACCAGAGCTCATTGTCCATTTGTGGTTTATACTGACCAGAGTTTGTTGGTCCCTCTTTTTTACAGCTTGAACTTAACTCTAAGCTACCACCCAGGCTCTAAACATTCCAAAGCTTCTGTTCTAAGTAGTTCCCCAAGCCCCACATCATTTTGCTTCCTACTCTGGTATTGGCCATTCTTCCTTGACCTGTCTGCCTCAATATCTGGAGCATAGACCCGATTTGTGGTAAAGTTATTTGTCTCACTCCACCAGACTCAAGGTTCTGTCAGAAGCTCATAAAACCAAGTTGACCAGACATCCTGGTATCACCAAAACCTATTCCTTGGTTTTCCGTAACCCTTGATGGCCTACACTCTGTAAAGACATCCATGTTTATGCACGGAGATACTCCTTTTTCTACCAGTTTATAAGCATCCATGGATTCATTTGACAATGGACTTCTTTGTAGACCTCCCTTTCTTAAATGGGCACACAGTATTTTGGGTCACCATGGATCACTTTAGTAAGTTGGCCTACTTTGTGCCTTTGCCTAAGCTTCCCTCTTCCAAATGGCTGACTAATTAATTTGGTTCATGGTGTGCCCCAGAACACTGTATTGGACAAAGACACGCAATTTATATCTGGGTTTTAAAAAGTATTTTGCTCTCTCGTTGGTACCGGTTTGTTGTTCTCATCTGTGTATCACCCGCAGACTAATGGGTAGACAGAGTGCACCAACCTGTCCCTAAAGACCTATCTCTGATGTTTTGTTTCTGTCAACAGAAATGGCCTTCTGCCTTACCCTGGCCCCATTCATCCACAAGAGTATTTTCTTTCTTTATTGTTTATGGCTCCCATTCCAAGTCTTCTTCTTTTGCTGACATTTGCTCGGATATTCCCAATGCCAACAATACAGTTCAGACATTCTTGCAAATCTGGAATGAAACCCAAGTTAACCTATCTGCCAGTCCAGTCTCCCAAACTACCTTCATTCCCATGTCCCTCAGATTAAGGTGTGGGATCAGGTCTGGCTTTCCATGAGTAATTAGAACCTCAAGGTCCCTACCCAAAAACTGGCTTCTAGGTTTGTCAGTCCTTATAGGGTCATTCAATAGGTTAACCCAGTCTCTTTCAAACTTCAACTTCCTACTTCTATGAGAATTACCAGTATCTAAAAGGAATTTGAAGTGGCTCATATCTTGGACTCTAGGAAACCCGGAAACTCACTCCAGTACCTTCTTCAGTTGAAGGGGTTTTGGCCCTGAAGACAATTCTTGGGTATCAGCTACCTCAGACCAAAAACAGAGACTTGTCAGTAAGTTCCATTAACCTCCTCACATCCGCGCTACAGCCTATATACGGCTGCAGCGCGGACTCGAATTTTCGGGAGGCCGTTTTTAAACGGCCTCCAGTGACACGCCCCCCCCCCGCGCGCTCCTGCGAGCGCGCAGCGGGGAGAATCTGTGTCGGCCGTGTCCAAGGGACACGGCCGATCACAGATCGTGGTGAATGGCCAATCACAGCGGCCATTCACCACGTGATCAAGCCGTCCAATGAGAGATGATCTCATATGTAAACATATGAGATCATCTCTCATCGCCGGCGCTCCTTCCTCACACGGAGCCTGCAGTGTGAGGAAGGAGGGGGAGCCGACAGCCGCTGGGGACACAGAGACATGTAATCAGGGCACTGATCACCAGTGCCCTGATTACTGAAGGTAAAAAAAACACACACATTGCCCCCCCATCAGTGCCCACAGTGCCCGCCATCAGTGCCCCCATCAATGCCCACAATCAGTGCCCATAGTGCTGCCAGTCAGTGCCCATCAGTGCCTGCTCATCTAGGCACTGATGAGCACTGACTGGCAGCACTATGGGCACTGAGTGTGGGCACTGATGGTGCTGCCCATCAGTGCTCATCAGTGCCGCCCATCAGTGCTCATCAGTGCCACCCGTCAGTGTCCATCAGTGCCACCCGTTAGTGTCCATCAGTGCCGCCTATCAGTGCCCATCAGTGCCACCCGTCAGTGCCACCTCTCAGTGCCCAGCAGTGCCACCTCTCAGTACCCAGCAGTGCCACCTCTCAGTGCCTATCAGTGCCGCCTATCAGTGCCGCCTATCAGTGCCGCCTATCAGTGCCACCTATCAGTGCTCATCAGTGCGGCATATTAGTACCTCCTCATCAGTGCCCATAAGTGCCACCTCATCAGTGCCCATAAGTGCCACCTCATCAGTGCCCATTAGTGCAGCCTATCAGTGCCCATAAGTGCAGCCTATCAGTGCCCATCAGTGCCGCCTCATCAGCGCACATCAGTGAGGGAGAAAAATGTATTTTCAAAATTTACTCGCAGAAAATAAGAAAAACTTTTTTTTTTTTTTTCAAAATTTTCTGTCTTTTTTCTTTTTTTTTGTAAAAAATAAAAAACCCAGAGATGATTAAATACCACCAAAAGAAAGCTCTATTTGTGTGAAAAAAATGATAAAAATTTCATATGGGTACAGTGTAGCATGACCGCGCAATTATCATTCAAAGTGTTAGAGCGCTGAAAGCTGAAAATTGGCCTGGATGGGAAGGGTGTTTAAGTGCACAGAAGGCAAGTGGTTAAAAGTGTGCCTCAAAGGGTTCTGGGGGGGTAATGTTAGAAATTCTTCCAGCTTCTCTGGTCAGCTGAGGGTTATTGATTTTTCACAAACTCCGGGCTGATCCCACAACTACAGGGTAACTCGGACGCTCCCATCAGCTGCTCGGTATCAAGAGTAGCCACATGCTCCCCAGCTGGATTGGTCATCATTGCTGGAAACACCTTATATAAACCTCATTAGCTTTTGCCTCTGTGCTTGTGATAGCGATAGTTTCCTGGCTCCCTGTCTGTTCTCTTGTCTGACCCAGCTCCGCTATTATCTTGGATTCCCTTGTTGCTGCCGTTTGCCTCGTACCCAGATTGCTCTTTGAATTGCCACCTGAACTTGACCTTGGATTGTTTTATGGACTACACTTGTTTGCTACCAGCCCTGACCTCAGAACTGTTTCAGACTACGCTTGCTTGCTACCTTCTCGGACATTGGACTAACCCAGTATTTTGCTACCAGTCTCTGCCTACTGCCTGTACAGCTTCAGGTCTAGAAGTTAATTAGAGAAATTAAGAATGTCTTTATAATCATTTATGTATAAGGCTGACTGTGACTCCATTTTATTCTGCTTGAATACAATCTAACTGGTTTTACATGCCCTACCTATACTATATATGGTAATGGCTAGATTTCAGAGTTTGTAAGATGAAACTCCTTCCCCTTTAACCACTTGCCAACCAGTCACGTTGACTGTACTGCGGCAAAGTGGCTCGATTCCGTCCAGCGATGTAGACCTACGTCGCTGGACTCCTCCCCCTGTAGGCGGCGCTCGCGCGTCGCCGGAGGTGCGCTCCCGCTGTTTTCAGTCACAGCGGGAGTCGGGCCAGGGGAGGAGCGGCGGCAATCGCCGCAGCTCTTCCCCGATCGTCGGGGAATCGAGTTTGGAGATCCGCCCGCTTGTGTAAACAGAGCGGGCGGATCTCCTAAGTGACAGGCAGGGTCAGATTGCAGGGTTCAGCATAGCTGAACATGCAATCTGTCCCTGTGTCACTCAGTCACCTCCCCCCACACATGTTAGTAAGCACCAGGCATACATTAACCCCTCCCTCTCCAATAAAATTAACCCCTTCCCTGCCAGTGTCATTTTTACAGTAACAGTGCATATATATAGCACTGATTACTGTAGTAATGTCACTGGTACCCCCAAAAGTGTCAAAAATGTCAGTCAAGGGTCCGATCTGTCCGCCGCAAAGGCGCAGTCCCGCAAAAAAAAAATCGCAGATCGCCGCCATTACTCGTTAAAAAAAAAACACCAAAAATGACAAAAATCTTTCCCTTAGTTAGTAAACGCAATAACTTTTGCGCAAACCAATCAAAATACGCTTATTGTGATTTTTTTTTTACCAAACATAGGTAGCAGAAAACAAATTGGCCAGAAATTTAAAAAAATTTAGATTTTTACATTTCATTTTGGGGGGGGGGGGGGGGAATTTCATATAAAAAATTTTTAAAAAATATTGTTATTTTTTCAAAATAAATGCTGTTTTTTTGTTTATAGCGCAAAAAGTAAAAATCGCACAGGTGATCAAATACCACCAAAGGAAAGCTCTATTTGTGGGGAAAAAAAGGACGTAAATTTCGTTTGGGTATGGCGTCGCACGACCGCGCAATTGTCAGTTAAAATCGCACAGCGCCGAATCGCAAAAAGTGGCCTGGATGTAAGACAGCAAAATCCTCCGGTGTTAAAGTGGTTAAGGAGATAGCAATAAAAACAGACATTCCTCATTGTCCTGGGGGAAGGGTTAAGTCAGGATGTTTTAACTGTATATAAATGTGCGAGCTAGCATAACGAATCCAGACAAGTATCAGATAAGAAGCCAACTAGGCTAGCTACTGTGTATGGAGCCCTATTCCACGGGTTATAGGCGGCTAGAACCGGTGGGTGAATATCTGACAATCTCCTGTACTTGTCTCCTCGTATACGAGAAATAAATCTTTCCTTGTATCAGCTTGTGGTCTAAGGTGATTTCCCTTACAAAGTTCCCTTCCTTGTTCCAGACCTTTAGTCCCAGTGCCATCTGGCCAGGAACTTTGTAAGGGAAATCACCTTAGACCACAAGCTGATACAAGGAAAGATTTATTTCTCGTATACGAGGAGACAAGTACAGGAGATTGTCAAATATTTACCCACTTTCTAAGGCCTGGGGGCAACCAAGTACCAGTAGGCCTGCTTACCTCAAGGAAATGAGGGCTGCTATAGGCAGAAGAAGATACAGACAGCTTTTTTCTGGCCCATGCACTGGGATGTGCATTACAGATTCTAATATTGTCTGAATTTTTGAGGTCAACTCTACTTGGAGCTTTTCTTTCTCTGATTCTATTTGTTTGTAAAGACCATAATAAAGTGGGTGCGCCCTTTGTCTGTTTAATAATGATTACATTGTATCTTTGGTATTCTTCTTTACATAAATCCTGTTATGAGCCTTCTCTTAACAACCTAAATAAAATAAGTGGTTTTCATCTTTGTCATTCCTAATTATGATATTATGTATGAATGTGGCTCTCCAGGATCTCCGTTACTCATATGAAGTAAAAAGCTGTTTTGTTTTTGCTAATTATCATCCTCCGGTAAAATCTTTCTTTAATTCCACGCTCCCTGCAGATTGCATCTTCATACATTTAACTGCTGTGTTGTCACCGTTCTTCTCTCACTTCCAGCTGACATCATCCCACCTAACCTACAAATCCTTTACGTCCCGTGGTGTACACATACACATGATGACAGAATTCAGAGCTTTTCCCTTTCCCGCACCTTGCTTCTCCAGAAGTATTTGCTGACGCTCGGTATGGACTAAGCCCTACTGAATAAGTAACAAGAATACTCCCTGACGTGTCACAATATGCCGCAAAGCAATGAATATTCAAAACAGCCGTCCCTTTTATCACTAAAAACCAGCAATTGGGTTTTGGGCGACGTGAATGTGCTTAGCCTGAGCAGTGCAGGCTGCAAGAAGAGATTACCAGCCACCGGAGTCCATGCACCGCCACTGGGTTAAAGTGTTCTATACACCTATGCTGAGGATGTAGCCATCAAAGTGCCACAAAACTCAACTATGGTGTTTTTTATTCACTGCATGATCAATATCTGCTGGGTAACCTCACCTCCAGCTTTTCCTTTGGGATTAAAAGCCACCAATTTAATCTGGGAGAATGATGTCATTGGTCTGCTGCAGGCAGGAGAAAGTGTTTCCTCATTCTTCCATCCCTTGGACATCACTTAGACCAGCCATTCTTAACCAGGCTGTAGGCAGGTGCAGTATACTTTCCTCACTGCAGGTGCCATTTAACCACAGCAGCATTGAAGGGGAGAAGCGTTTTAGGAGGAACATGGCTCCTCTATCGTTTCTAGGATCAGCTTTTCGATTGGATGCTGCCACCCCATGTAACTCTAGGAGCCATCTTGGGTCAGGCAGAGCCTGCTTGAGGCCCTGGCTCCCAGGCTTGGTGCCCATTTTGCATGTGGCTAGTGTAGGGACAGGTCACCCATCTGATAGGGACAGTGATTAGTAGCAGGGAGAGGTTTTTGGTGAGTAGGGAAAGGACAGGGACATGCTATCCTACCTGCAGACCTCCCTGGGGAAGCTATCCGATTAGATGCGGCCACCCCATGTGACATTTCTTATGTGGCTAGTGTAGGGACAGGTCATCCATCTGACAGAGCAGTGATTAGTGGCAGGGAGAGGTTCCTGGCGAGTAGGGAAAGGATAGGGATGTGCGATCCTACCTGCAGACCTCCCTGGGGAAGCTATCCGATTGGATGCTGCCACCCCATGTGACTCTAGCAGTCATCTTGCATTAGGCAGAGCCTATTTGAGGTCTAGGCTCCAAGGCTTGGTGCACATTTCGCATGTGGCTAGTATAGGAACAGGTCACCCGTCTGACAGGGACAGTGATTACCAGCAGGGAGAGGTTCTTGGTGAGTAGGGAAAGGACAGGGACATGCTATCCTACCTGCAGACCTTCCTGGGGAAGCTATCTGATTAGATGCTGCCACCCCATGTGACATTTCTTATGTGGCTAGTGTAGGGACAGGTCACCCATCTGACAGAGCAGTGATTAGTGGCAGGGAGAGGTTCCTGGTGAGTAGGGAAAGGATAGAGGCATACTATCCTACCTGGAAACCTTCCCATTTGGGTTTCAACCGGCCAGGCCGCATTCAGCCCCTCAAGACAGATGCTGCCGGCACATCTGAGACACATTGCTGTTACATACTGTAAGTGTTCCAAGTCTGTGCCTTTCTGTTGTCTATGTTTTGAATTACTGGATTCTGCATTAATACAAACTCTGCAACCAGAGTCTTTGTATTTGCTGCCGCTGCACCACACTTCACCTCCCCACAAGGCTTTTGTGGAACCCTAGGGTTTCTCTAGAGGTTGCTCGGAGTTCCTTAAGCTGTGGCTGATTGACCCCACATTTGATGATGCCTGCATAGTTCTGGGGGTCGATTTTACATGGCAGAGCCAGCTTGATGACACCAATGATCATTCTGACCATCACTGTAAAGGAGGCATTCTTCCCACTAGCCATTGATCTAGGGGGCATTTGTCCCATTGGCCACCAATGAATTGGTTATAGCAGAGACCTGATCATTTTTTAAGGGTTCTTCTGGGGGAAAAAGGTTGAGAAAGGTTGACTGGACAGTGTAGGGTTTATAGCAGTTTGCAAGGTCAGTGAAAGCAGCCGGAGCCCCCAGAATCACTGTTCTTGTCCTTTAACAGAAATCAGTTGACTGAATGCCTAGGTCTATGGTCACCTAACTGACTTTTGGAACATTAGGAGCATCCAAAAGTATTCCACTCTTATAATGTCAATAGGTATAATACTATGCCATACCTCCAAAGTTAAAGTCTAGCTGTGTAATCCACTTAACCACTTAAGCCCCAGGCCTATTTTTCACACTCGGTGTTTACAAGTTAAAATCAGTTTTTTTGGCTAGAAAACTACTTAAAACCCCCAAACATTATATTTTTTTTCCAGAGACCCTAGAGAATAAAATGGAGATTATTGCAATATTTTTTATCACACCGTATTTGCGCAGTGGTCTTCCAAACGCAATTTTTTTTGGAAAAAATTCACTTTTTTATATTAAAAAATAGGAGTCCAGTAAAGTTAGCCCAATTTTTCTCCATAATGTGAAAGATAATGTTCCGCTGAGTAAATAGATACCCAACATGTCACGCTTCAAAATTGTGCACGCTCAGGGAATGGCGAAAAGAATTTGGTACTTGAAAATCCCATAGGCGACACTTCTACAGGTTACCATCTTAGAGTTATAGAGGAGGTCTGGGGATAGAATTATTGTTCTTGCACTAACGATTGCAGCGATACCTCACATGTGTGGTTTGAACACCGTTTACATATGTGGGCGGGGTTTCTGTATGCGTTCACTTCTGCGTGCGAGCTAACGGGGACAGGGCACTTTAATTTTTTTTTTTTTTTACTATTTATTTTATTTATGATTTTTTATTTTTACACCGTTTTTTAAAAAAAATAAAAAAATGTGATCATTTTTTATTCCTATTACAAGGAATGTAAACATTCCTTGTAATAGAAATAGGCGCGACAAGACCTCTTTTTTGTGAGATCCGGGGTCAAAAAGTCCTCAGATCTCACAAGTACACTAAAAGATGAAAAAAATAAGAAAAAAAATGGGGCCTTTAAACCGGTTGCTAGGCAACGACGTTTGCCGTCGCTCTGGTCCTCCAAGACCATAGAGTCGAGCAAGCTTGCCCTCACTCGACATCCTGTCTGTGAGGATCCGGGACCAGATCGTTTTCCCTGCTGCCGGCGGGTCCGGTAAGCGGGGAAAAGTACCGGGACGCGGCGGGAGGGGTGATCCTGCTGTGAATCCGCCGCTGGGACCACCCATCTCGGAAAGCCGACCGCCCGCAGTTTAAAAAAATACCAGGGTTATGCCAGCTATCTGCTGCCATAACACCGGTATTTAGGTTTAAACTGCTGACGTAAATAGTCGTTGGGCGGTCGTTAAGTGGTTAAAATGTACTCTATATACCAGTACTAAAGAATACAAGATGATTATTTGCTGGTCTCAAGGAGCGAGGTCTGCATAATGACACGTTCATAATCTCCTTGGCTGCTGAGAAGATCTGTGAGTTTTATCTGGTAGTAGTTGGTCTCATTCAGCTTGACTTGTTCTGTAATGTTGAAGATGTTGAAGAGATGTTGTAGTGACCCCACTATGTATATCCCCACAGGGAGTCTCAACACCTTCATCCAATCACCATGGAATGTGTAGATGTTGATTGTCCAAAAACAGGATGGATAAACATCATCTACAAGAACCCATTCTGTTCTTGGACAATGTTGATCGATGTTGAAGAGATTTTGTAGCTTCTCCAAGACACTTCTTCAGGTCTAATGAGTGTCAGGAAGATACCCCAACATTTATATCCACACAAGGATCACCAAATCCTTCATCCAATCATCACAGAGTGTGTAGATATTGATTGTCCAAGAATAGGATGGATAATCAACATCTACACGAACCAATCCTGTCCTTGGGCTATGTTGATTGATGTTGAAGAGATGTTGTAGCTTCTCCAAGTCACTTCCTCAGGTCTAGTAAGTGTCAGGAAGAGACCCCAAGATTTATATCTACGCAGGGAGCCCCGACACCTTCATCCAATCATCATGAGATGTGTAGATGTTGATTGTCCAAGAACAGGATGGACAATCAACATCTACAAGAACCCATTCTGTCAATGGACAATGTCGGTTGATGTTGAAGAGATGTTGTAGCTTCTCCAATTTTCTTTTTTAGTTCTAGCAAGTGTCAGGAAGATACCCCAACATCTACAGTGCCTTGAAAAAGTATTCATACCCTTTGTAATTTTCCATATTTTGTCATGTTACAACCAGAAAGGTAAATGCATTTTATTTAGATTTTATGTGATAGAACGACACAAAGTGGCACATAATTGTGACGTGGGAGGAAAATGTTAAAAGGTTTCCAAAATGAGAGCATCAGTGAACAGCAGTTTTCACATCTTGCCACAGATTCTTAATTGGATTTAGGTCTGGGATTTAGTCTCAAGTCTTTTGCAGACTCCATCCATCGTCCCATCAACTCTGACCAGCTTCCCTGTCCCTGCTGAAGAAAAGCATCCCCACACCATGATGCTGCCACCACCGTGTTTCACGGTGGGGATGGTGTGTTCAGGGTGATGTGCAGTGTTCTGCCACACATAGCGTTTACTTTTAGGCCAACAAGTTCAATTTTGGTCTCATCTGACTAGAGAACCTTCTTCCACATGTTTGCTGTGTCCCCCACATGGCTTCTCACAAACTGCAAATGGGACTTCTTATGGCTTTCTTCCACCAATGGCTTTCTTCTTCTCACTCTTCCATAAAGAGCAGATTTGTGGAGCGCACGACTAATAGTTGTCCTGTGGACAGATTCTCCCACCTGAGCTGTGGATCTCTGCAGCTCCTCCAGAGTTCCCATGGGCCTCTTGGCTGCTTCTCTGAGCACGGTCTCAGCGGAAGCCTGATAAGGAGAAAGGGGGATTAGCCATGCTGTCACGCCACGCCACGTGTTCTGCACTGCAGGCGGTCATGTTCGGTACACTTGGAACCATTATTTATGCCCAGTTCCTTCCACTTGCCATGTAAGTGTGTTTCTTTTTTAATAAAGTTTTTTAAAAGGATAATGCACTATTGGCACTTTATATCTTTTGTTATGGGGGAGCTACATTAGAGTACAGTATTGCCAGCCACATCGGTGAGTTGGATATGGTGGAGTGGAGAACCATTGAAGCCGCCATTGGATACCTATACCTGGTGCATCCGTATAAACAACAAAGGTTTATGCCTACCCTCTACATACTTCTGGTAAGAAGTTTGCACTACCACCCAGGTGTCACCTCACTTGATTTCATTTGTTCATGTGTGGAAAGTGCCGATTCACCAATAAGGCTCACTTTTTAGTGTTATCTGGTATTTCACCCTCCCATATCGGTCTAAGATTAGCCAGATTGAAGATCCACTATTGATGGAAGCTTGGTCTTTGGCTATTTGAGATTATCTGGATCAATTGGAGGACTTTATATTCAAAACATATTAAAATTTTGGATAAACATTTTAATATGTTTTGAATAAAAATTATATATTTTTTACGATGTTGTATCATTGTGGAGTGCCAATAAAGTCCATCCTTAGACCCCAATCTCTTTCTATAAATATTGGGACGAGGCACGGATCTACTCAAGTGTCCATAGCGCCATCCTATGATGACACTTTAAAATGAATGAATCTAGATGCAGGTTAAAAGTGCATCTAAATCCAATACCAAAAATAAAACCCTTCGCATTATGTTGGTCCTTAGATGTGATGGCTGCATTTGTTTTCCTTTTGTTCAAACAATTTCTGCAAGTCAAAAAAAAAAAACAGTTAACCCCCAATGCCAATAGAAAACTGAAATCTCAAACAATGCCATTGGCCTTCCCAGCTATCTTCGGTGAACTACAAAGCAACACCCATTTATGCAATGGAGATAGTCATCAGGGGAGGGTTCAGTAGTCCAAATTGGGAGAGCAGCCTAAATTGGCAATATTGCTTCTCCATAATTGTTGTCACCCAACATATGACTTTTTTTTCTGAGTTTAGACGCTCTTTGTGAAAGTGGACAATTGCAGTCTTGTCTTGATCCTTGGCTACCCACGTCTGATCGGCACTTGAAGCTTCTTATTGTGCTCTGTTCCGTGTATCTCATTGTTACATTGTATCCAACGTAAATCACTGCAGTGGAATCCTTTGTCCCAGCATGGTGACACAATGACATGTCCGCATCAGACGGAATTGCACAATCTGTTCCCTTGGCAGCACAGAAGAAAAACCTTTCAGTGAATATTATGTGACCCCCCGGGTGACACCAGAGCACAAGCGACCGTCCCTCATTCCCACAGTTCTGCCAAATGCATTCCAAACAAATCCTTTTCTACAACTGTTAGCGGCATTATGACCGACACAATTGATTTGTTTAACTGACTGAGTCCCCGGGACTTTCCTCCCATAATTCCCCTTGGGAGCGCCTTTCGCACCTCGTACCTTTTAGTGTTTGCAGTCTATTATATATTAATAAATTATATAAATTATACATTATACATACAGTATATTGTTTTAAATAATTTTCAAATTATAATCATTATCATTTAAATATATAAATATATATATATATATATATATATATATATATATCTATATATATATATATATATATATATATATATATATATATTTAAATATCTATGTATGTGTGTGTATGTATATATATATATATATACAAACCCAAATCCAAAAAAGTTGGGGCTCTGTACAAATTGTGAGTAAAAAAGGAATGGACTAATTTACAAATCTCATAAACTTATATTTTATTCACAATATAATATAGATAACATATCAAATGATGAAAGTGAGACATTTTGAAATGTCAGCCAAATATTGGCTCATTTTGGATTTCATGAGAGCTACACATTCCAAAAAAGTTGGGATAGGTAGCAATAAGAGGCCGGAAAAGTTAAATGTACATATAAGGAACAGCTGGAGGACCAATTTGCAACTTATTAGGTCAATTGGCAACATGATTGGGTATAAAAAGAGCCTCTCAGAGTGGCAGTGTCTCTCAGAAGTCAGGATGGGCCGAGGATCACCAATTCCCCCAATGCTGCGGTGAAAAATAGTGGAGCAATATGAGAAAGGAGTTTCTCAGAGAAAAATTGCAAAGAGTTTGAAGTTCTCATCATCTACAGAGCATAATATCATCCAAAGATTCAGAGAATCTGGAACAATCTCTGTGTGTAAGGGTCAAGGCCGGAAAACCATACTGGATGGCGGTGATCTTCGGGCCCTTAGACGGCACTGCATCACATACAGGAATGCTACTGTAATGGAAATCACAACATGGGCTCAGGAATACTTCCAGAAAACATTGTCAGTGAACACAATCCACCGTGCCATTCACCGTTGCCGGCTAAAACTCTATAGGCCAAAAAAGAAGCCAAATCTAAACATGATCCAGAAGCGCAGGCGTTTTCTCTGGGCCAAGGCTCATTTATAATGGTCTGTGGCAAAGTGGAAAACTGTTCTGTGGTCAGACCAATCAAAATTTGAAGTTCTTTTTGGAAAACTGGGACGCCATGTCATCCGGACTAAAGAGGACAAGGACAACCCAAGTGGTTGTCAGCGCTCAGTTCAGAAGCCGGCATCTCTGATGGTATGGGGTTGCATGAGTGCGTGTGGCATGGGCAGCTTACACATCTGGAAAGGCACCATCAATGCTGAAAGGTATATCCAAGTTCTAGAACAACATATCCTCCCATCCAGACGTCGTCTCTTTCAGGGAAGACCTTGCATTTTCCAACATGAGAATGCCAGACCACATACTGCATCAATTACATCATGGCTGCGTAGAAGAAGGATCCGGGTACTGAAATGGCCAGCCTGCAGTCCAGACCTTTCACCCATAGAAAACATTTGGCGCATCATAAAGAGGAAGATGGGACAAAGAAGACCTAAGACAGTTGAAGAACTCAGAGATGTATAGTAACGAAGTAGAACTACTTAAGTACTGTACTTAAGTACCGAAATGCGGTATCTGTACTTTCCTAGAGTAGAATTTTTTTCTCCTACTTCTACTTTTACTTCACTACATTTTTTCGATGATTTCGATACTTCTACTCAAGTATTTTTTTTTGTGCTGCATAGTTACTCGTTACTTTTAAAAAAATTACCACTACCAGAACAGTAGATGGCAGGTTGCATAAAGCTCAAAAAAATGTGTATAATGTCATTTGTAAATCAGCGCATACGAGAATAAAGGCTGTGTATAATAAAAGCTGCTATACCAAATCTTTCCAATAAAAAGAAAATATGAAACAAACAAATAAATGGTGCTACAGCGCCTAAAGTGCATCAAGAAACTACTAACAAACACAACTTGGCTGTGCGAATAAAGTGCCTGTGCAATCGATATAATATCATCGTTGCCCCCAGTGCCCTGCCCACACTCCACACAGTATCAAAAATAAAGTGACATGAATGTGCTAAAGCCTAAATGCAGTGAAAATAATTATTCCCACAATGTAACAGTAAATTCAATTCATATAAAATATGACAATAAATCACAATAAAATAAGTTATGAAATAAGTTAGGTCAGGTGCGTGCAACAAGTTGAAGTGTGTAAACCTATCTATAACGAAAAGTCCATAAATGAATTCCAGTGTGCAAATCTAAAGTGTCACTTCACTTGTCAGATGCTTCCACCTCCTTCAGTGCTCGAGTGACCGACCAACACACTTAATGGTGGTGGCACTGGTGGATAGCGTCTGGGTGGCACTGTGGCACTGGCACTGACTGCACTGGTTCAAAAAGCCATATATATTTAATTATTTCAATTCTCAATCTCATAGGTCCTCTCCTCATAAGATATTAATAACTTAAGATTAGGTGATGAACTTCTTGGCGGCCCTGGCAGGATGACAGGGACACCCGCCACTTCTGGAGCCGAGCCGATGTGATTCCCCAACATGTGACAAAGTGACAGCCAGGAGATCTAGTGGCTAGTAGTGCTCAACAATACCGCTTTTATATATAAAAATTAAATAAAATATACTGACTCACAATTTAGTAGTAGTAGTAGGTAGCGTGTAGCAGTAGGCAGCACAACTCAATTCAATCAATCCCACAGCCTCGCTCGCGCCGCGGCCCGCGGAATCACTGTCATGATCATCAAGTTAAGACCGCACTGGAGGAGCCGTGCTGCCGTCTTCCCGCTCGAGGTCTCCGTCTCTAAACGTGTTGTGTTTCACTCAGACTCCACCCCTTAGGGCCCTTACTGAGAGGAGTTGTGACACGGGCGGCGGGACGCGGGAGCAGGACTCGGAGCATTTTCTTCTTTATCTCATCTTCTTCTCTCTGTGAGTGAGGTGGACCGTGGAGAGGGCCTAATCCTTGCCATGGCAAATGTGCCATTTGAGAATCAAATAATCAATATAAAATATTAATATATTATATACACACGGGTCATGGGTGGCTTTTTTGAACCAAGAAGAGTGAGACTGATGGCTATGATGATTATCTGACCATCCATGGTCCATGGACCATAAGTGTTGTGTTGTGGTGGTGCCTGTGCTTCCTGCGGCCTGCCTCTGCCTGTGCGGCTGTGCCTGCACTGCAGTGGCCACTGGCAGTGGCACTTGACTTGAGCAAAGCAAATGAGCACTACTAGTGTCAAGGACAGGGGGTGGAAGCATGTTCTGACAAGTTCTTATAATAAAAATAATATAGACAGCTTTTTGAACCAGTGCAGTGCCAGTGCTACTAAGGTGAGAGGCAGAGAGAGAGGCTATCCAGTCCACCACTTTACTTGAGCAGATCACAGAAGAAAGGTGGAAGCATCTGACAGCAAGTGACAAGCACTTCTTAGATTGCACACTGGAATTCAGTTATGGACTTTTCGTTATAAAGTTTAGTTTACACACTTAAACTTGCACCTAACTTATTCACAATCACAACTTTAATGTGGTATTGTCATATATATTTTATATGAATTAAATTTACATTGTGGGAATAATTTGCACTGCATTTAGCACAGACATGTCACTTTATTTTTGATACTGTGGGCGATGATTTTGAATACAAGAAGAATATATATATATATAAAATTGCAGGCACTTTATTAGCATTTTTAGCACAGCAACTTTGTTAGTAGTTTTTGATGCATTTTTCACTTTAAGCGTTGTAGGTTTGATGAAGCTGGCCTGGCACATCATCATCAATTGAGTAAATCAAATCAAACCGCGATTAAGAAGACTGCGCATGCTCCTGTTCTGCCTTTTGATCAGCTGAAAAGATGGACGAACCAAAAACACCACCTTCCACCCCTGGCCCTTCAACTTCAAGTGATCTGCCTGGCTGTGAGAGTGAGGAAGCTCAGGAAGGAGACCACCCCTGGCTTTAAAAGGTGGATGCTTTAAAAGGGGAAGGGAGGGACATACTTTATCTGTTTTTTGTTTACAAAAAGTTACAGCCTAAGGAATTGTGATTGTCGTTTAGGTTAATCATTTGAATAAATCATTTGAAATAATAAAAAACAATATGATGTTCAAACTTTTGACTTCTTTCTTTAATAACTACATAACACAGTACTTCTACTTCTACTTTCAGTACTTGAGTAGAATTTCTTTTTCAAAACTACTGGTACTTTTTACTTTTAGTACTTAAGTAGCAAATTTTTTGAAAAAACTACTTGCAATACTTAAGTAAAAAAAATGTTGAATACTTTAGTACTTCTACTTAAGTAACTTTTTCTGCGAGCACTTCCACTTCTACTTAAGTAACTTTTTGATCGAGCACTTGTACTTTTACTCAAGTAGAAATTTCGAGTACTTTATACAAGTCTGGAAGAACTAGAAGCCTGTATTAGACAAGAATGGGACAACATTCCTATTCCTAAACTTCAGCACATTTTCTCCTCAGTCCCCAGACGTTTGCAGACTGTTATAAAAAGAAGAGGGGAGGCCACACAGTGGTAAACATGGCCTTGTCCCAACTTTGAGATGTGTTGATGCCATGAAATTTAAAATCAACTTATTTTTCCCTTAAAATTATACATTTTCTCAGTTTAAACATTTGATATGTCATCTATGTTATATTCTGAATAAAATAATGAAATTTGAAATTTCCACATCATTGCATTCTGTTTTTATCACAATTTGTACAGAGTCCCAACTTTTTTGGAATCAGGTTTGTACATGGGAATTATTTGTTTTTTATTTTTTTTAAATTTGCAAAGATTTCAGGCAAACTAGCTTCACGTTGTCATTATGGGGGATTGTTTGTAGAATTTTGAGGAAAATAATGAATTTAATCCATTTTGGAATAAGGCTGTAACATAATAAAATGTGGAAAAAGTGAAGCGCTGTGAATAGTTTTTGGATGCACTGTATTAATTTAATTTTCTTTGTGTTATAATTTTTTTCTTCAATGATTTGCCAAAAGATGGTGCCAATCCAGAAGATGAAGTGAAAATCCTTAAATTGAAATAATAATTACTATTGTAGCAATATTTCCAGGCATTGAGCCTGAGGTGGGTCTGTCATTGTTACCGGTGACACCTTTAAGTTGTGAACCCAAGTGTGAGAATTGAGACAATGACCACTCCGGCATCTTTGGTTGGTTTTGTTTATTGTATTTTGGGGATGGGAGAAGGGAATGAGTGGGATACTCCTCTGGCTCAACTAGGTTAACTGGGACTTTGTACAAAAATGCCCATTGGCGCTGTCTTGACGCCAGCTGAATGCCGACCAGCGCTTCCTGACGTTTGAAGATACTGCTTTGCTGAACTAGTGCTGGAACCTCGACTTTAACTTGTTTGTTAACTCAGAAGATCCAGGACTGTAGAACACTTGACTCCTGACGCTCAATTTAGCTCAAAAGTCACAGAACAGCTCCCTCCAACCCTTCACCGACCCAAGTAGCTCCTTGGCACTGCTTGTGCCGCTGCAACTCTTAACTCTGTACACTACACACTGTACACATTAGCTCTTCAGGGCCCAACCGCTGGCACCCCCTCTAACACTTCATTGTCCTCTGACTAGGTACCCCCTCTAACACTTCAGTGTCCTCTGACTAGGTACCCCCTTTTAGCAGCTAGCTGACTCCTGGATCCCTAAAACCTTCTCTGGAGTGCTCCCCTCTACACTTGGCAGACCCCTAGGGACAGTTCACAGTACCCATGACCTTGGCAGGCTTTCCTGGAACTGAACCCCTCTTCCTCCACTGGTCCTCGGCACACCAGATCCCTCCTGCAGCTCAACTCAGCATCCTCTGGAATCCTGATCCTTCTGACAGGAGGAGAGACAGCCGTACTCTCCCTCCTGGGACTATGCTTCCCTCCAAAGACGCTGCGTCATGCATTCCCCTCAAACATATACCCACTCCCATAATCCTCTGCGGCAGAATCTGCCTTCTGGGGTAGATACAGGCCTGAATGTGTCTCTTATTGGATTTCCTCCACTGCCCAATGAGAATCCTCTCATGCAGCCAGTGAGGAGACTCCCCTCTCAGCAGACACACCTGGGAGACATGACAGTCCAGCT
The DNA here is from genome assembly GCF_965119305.1 of Pelophylax lessonae. NCBI lineage: Eukaryota > Metazoa > Chordata > Amphibia > Anura > Ranidae > Pelophylax > Pelophylax lessonae. Next base: position 3,396,979 of record NC_138772.1, on the reverse strand, counting down.
GAAATGATGGCCCTGCTGATAGGCAGCCAAGGCCCACTATACTTTTACCTAGGACCTACCCTGTAGGGTGCTACACTCAGGGCCGTCTTTAACACAGGGCAAAAGGGGCAACTGCCCAGGGTCCAGTTGTTGTTGTGGGGCCCAAAGCAGCTGCCCCTAGAGCTCCCTACTGGCTGCAAATAGGTAATAAGTGGATTCTGGAGGGCCCAAGAAAATATTTGCCCAGGGTCCAATCAATATTAAAGACGGCCCTGGCTACACTATGTAAGTATATACAGTCTTTTTATGGAGAAAAAAAAAAACTTCCATTCATCGGTTATTTTTTTTAAAATTTGGCCTGAAGATCATTTAAAAGGTTAAAAGGTATACAGGACATGATTTGGTCTTTTGTAGAAAATGATAACACCTAAATGGCCTAAAAGATAACACCATTGTGGAAGTGTAGAGATTTCTGGTGTCTTCCAATACTTGTGTTAGTCTTCATTGCGGTCATAGGGTCCCTGTGGAGGCCCCTTCAGATTTTAGGCAGAGGCTATACATGGGGTCTTGATTTATTTCCCAACACTTCAGTGGGTAAGAGACTCAAACATTCAAGAATCCCAGTTCATTTGTGGATAAATTTGATTTATCATAAAATTGATTCATAGCAGAATAGATCCAATGGGTGGTCAAAAATACTCCCTCTTCATCATGGCCAGGGTTGACAACCATCCGTGCATTTATGGATCTGTGATTTTACAACTGTCCATAAATGTCCGTTATGGACATTTTCCCTGTAAATATTGGTTCGCACATCTTCCCTGATTAAATTAAGCCTTAGGATAGATATGACAACCAGTACAAGCTGGTCCCTGGGCTCCCCTCCCTGTCACAGTGTCCACTGCAGTTGCCGTGTCTCCGGTATCAGGCCCCAGACCTTCTCTTCTGCTTTATTCTGGTGTAGCGGTAAATTCTGTACCCCCTGACATTCTGCACCCCTGTGCCTCCTGCTCATGCCAGCCTATATTTTTCGTATATTTGATAGTTGAACCTCACAGTGAAAGACATAGCACCATTGGGAGAAGACTTAGGCAGAAGTCAAAGGCCAAAGAAGTCAAAGGCCCATGTGCAAGCTAGGTCAAGGTTCAACGCCACACAGATATTGATTTTTTGCAGAAAATTATCTACTTCAGCACTAATGTTGATATTCTTATATGGGTCAAACATTGATTTTTACCATATCTGATCCAAATTTTCAATTTATGATTGAATTAGTGGTGGTCAAAATTTGTGCTGATCCAAAATGCTCTGCCCACCACCACACAAGCTGCCCTTGCTAATCTCTTTTCTCGATTCCATTCTTGGACTTGTTTCAGCGATTGCCAGTCCATCCGTATTGGAAGAACTTGACCTGGGAGCCATTCTACAGCAAAGTCCATGACCATTTAAGAGGTGTACTGGTGAATGCTGGGTGGTGTCACGGTTAGGGGTCAGGCTCAGAGACCAGAAGCTATAGCAGTAGAGAGGCTCCCACCGACCAGCAGGATAAGTGAACAAGCGGGTCACCCAGGCAGATGACGCAGGCTCACCTGAACTGGTGGGTTCAAGCACTAACTGGTATTGGAAACATATATAAGGTGATGAACCCTAAACCTGCGCAAAATGAGAAAACCATGAGGCACAAATTAATCTTTTTAGGTGAAATGTCAAAAAAATGACAGAAAAATAAATCATAAATGGTGACAAAGTGAAAGGCAACAAAAATAGTGGGGGAGTGATCCCAAATTAGAAGCAGCAATCAACACAAAAATGTGAAGAATGATAAAATAAATACTTATTGCTAAATATACGATTGCGCTAAACCAAAACCACAGTGTTAATCAGTAAAGTGTAAAGTCAACAAAAATCTGACCAGAAGCTGTGGACCCCTTATGATAGGGGGTCAGACACGCGGATAAGATCATGAGCACCAGGCATAAAACGGAGGCACCTTTTCCCCGTAACCACTGTAGATCCCAATCTGTTAACCAGGGAGATGGGCTTCCAAACAATATGACCAGGGAAAAAACAAGAAGGGCTTGAAATGAAGTACGTTAAACCATATAAGTTTATTAAGAAAAGGATGCACTTACAATTAGGAAAATAAAATGAAGCTTAATTGCACATCAAGCGGTTCTCCGGTGTACGGACGCCTTCCGCGTTCCACAAGCGTACCACCGAGAAGCCGGAAGTAAAGATGGCGTAGTCACAGGTCCTAGCGTCCCAACGCGTTTCGTAAGCATGCCGGCTTACGTCATCAGGGGCATGTGACCGTGACTACGTCTACGCCTTAAGTACAGCCAAGCCTCGCTTTGGTATCCAATCCAACTCCAACTCCGCCATCACAATGATCCCTCCCCCCAGAATATAGATGAAAGACGGAAGCCCCAACCTATCATCTTAAGCAATGGGAGCAATAATCACTAAATCGCCACCCGGAGGAGATTATGTGATACACACAGGAAATGCCCATATATTATATTGTAATAAAAAAAAAGGCGGAGGGATAAATACCAGGCAGGAATAATCAGATAGCAATTGGTCCCAATAACAATAAAAATATATTCCACAAACAACAATAACAAATAATTTGTATATTTAATTAAAATTATTAAAACGGGGTACTTTTATTAAAAGTTGATTCATATTTAAATAAAACAATTAAATAATTACTCTGAGTGACTTGGAGAATATATTATAGATTAATATTAAAATTAAATAGATTAAAGATTAATGTTAAAATTAATGTTAAAATTCTGAGTGACAATATTAATTAATAATATGAAGGTGAGAGGTAGATAACTGGAATGAGTTAGAAAAAATCCCCAGATGGGATCCCATGGGTCCCTCACTCAAAATAGTGGGATCACTAATATATAACAGTAAAAGAGGTATCCATCGGGGACAATAAATAGATTCTAAAAACATTTCTCAGATAACAACTAATCCGTCCCTCACTAAATAAATAAATCAGTAATTGGATATAAAACAATTGAGGTCTATATCAATGTTTAAACCAGCAGGATGTAAAGTCTGTAAACGATAGATCCATTCGGTTTCATTCATTGATATTTTTTGGGTTAGATTACCCCCTGTCCAATTAGGTTCCACCCTATCAATGCCGCAAACCAGCAGACCTCTAGGGTCCCTATTGTAGCATAACCGAAAATGGTTTGAAAGGCTATGCTTTGGGTAGCCCTTATAGATATTAGTAATATGTTAGTTTATTCTAGTACTCAACTCTACCCATGCATTGAGTACTAGAATAAACAAATATTTGATGGCGGCTGGTTGGCAAGTTGTTAAGGAACAAGCCAAAGTTCAGTAATGAGTGGTAGCAGAGATAGGGAATGCAGCAGGAGTGACAAGAGCGAGATACTGGCTGGAGAGAGCACAATATTCTGGCAAACAGGATGTCTCAAGGCATGGCTAAATTAGGAAGTTCATGGGAGGAACAAAGAGTTCAAGGTTCACCAGAAAAAAGGTTCAAGGCAAGACTGCCCAAGGAATTGTCCAGAGAGCTGTCCCCCATCCTAGGTGGCTCAGCAAGAAGAGATACTACCAGGCACAGCAGAGATCACAGGTTCAGGTCCAGGTTCTGACATGTAGCTCCTTAGATTCTGTACATTGGTCTAATGATGTGGAGGGCCCTCTATTACCTATATAAAAGCTCAACTAACACTGCAAAAATATTTTTGTCATTGCTGTACAAATGATAGAAAGTAGAATAAACTGCTTTACTTTTGTGTGCTAACTGTAGGAAAAAACTAAATTTCCATCATTCCAATTTGATTAAAATAAAAATTTAATTAGTTAAAATGTCAGCTTCAGTAGAATAAAATGTTTGCCTTTTGTGTTAGAATTGTAGAAAAAAAAGACATTTTTTTTAATAATAGATGCGACAGACAAACAGACAGACTAGATAGATAGATAGACAGATAGACAGATAGATAGATAGATAGAGTGACAAACTCACTCAGGACAGGGGCTTTTGGAGGGGACTGCAGGCTAGCCTCTTGCCTACTGACTATGGGCCTTGGCTTGTGAGGGAACACTGCTCTTTGTGGGGTGTATGCTGGGGGGACCCTTGGAGTAATTTTACTCTGGATTCAAATCCACATCTCCCCAAGACACACAGACTCTGGGACTCTAGGCCTAGGATCCATCCATTCAGCTGCCTATTGCCAATAAGGGACTGCTCCAACACAGTCAGACTCATGGCAGACTCATGGCAGATGCTAATGTCATCAGATGAACCACCTGTCTTCCCCACATTGTTGTTTGTGCTGATTAACTCACCTATTGTCTACTGTGGGGCTGTGTTTACACTTATAATAATGTGTATTGTACTGCAGGAGCTCGATGACGGCAAGTCTGCTAGTTAATTAGCGCAAGTTAATTAAATCACTGTCATCTATTAGTTGCTAGTGGAAAAGTAGAATACTGTTTGTGTTGGTTGTTCCTTAGATATGTTAATTATATTTCTGTACACAATTTTATCTGCATATGATAATGTAATCAGGCACCTGACCTGGTGGGGTATATATTCGGTGTGAGTTTGTTCAATAAAGCTACCAGATCTTATACAAGCTATTCTCAGATAGTTTTGTATGGGGGCGGCTAGAATATCTGATATCTATGTTCAAGACTGAAGGAAGCGGTATCCTGATGGAAGCCCACAAGCATATTGTGGGGTCGCGGTTACGTGATAGACAGACAGATAGACAGACAGACAGACAGACAGACAGATAGACAGACAGACAGACAGACAGACAGACAGACAGACAGACAGATAGATAGATAGATAGATAGATAGATAGATAGATAGATAGATAGATAGATAGATAGATAGATAGATAGATAGATAGATTTCCATGGCATCCCCCCTTCATATCAAACATTTCCTCCACTAACACCATAAGAGGCAACAAGAGAACATTTTTGTACCTATTTTCTATATTTTAAATAAATATGTGTTTCTTTCTGAGATATAATACGGAATTTTGAGATTGAATTAGGCCTCTTTCACTTCAGCTTAAAAAAGTTCAGTACAGCTTTTTTTTTTTTTTTCTGAGCTAAAATACAGCCCATTCATTGTAATGTGCCTTTGCACGCAGGGGCCGTAAATGAGCGCCGTGCATTCTTCAGTAAGAACAAAATAGAAAAATCTGCATTTTTGGACAGTAATTTACGCCTAATGCGCGCAAATGCGCACAGATATGCGTGATTGCAAACAAATGAATGCATGCGAACATACTGTGATCTGAAAAATGCTAATTTGTATATTTTACTAGACCGCGAGAATAAATTTGCGCGAAAAGCGCAAATTTGCGCAAAAAGAATGCATATGCGTGAAAATGCATGCGAATGTGCGAAAATGCGCGCATTTCAATAAGACAAATTCGCCTGAAATTTATGGCTGAAAAAGGAGATGCTCAAACAGGAGTATCGGGTGTAAGAGGCCCTCAGAGTATATCCAAACACTTCAGCAGTTATTTATTCTTTATTGTGAATGGTTTTTATAATATAACCTTTACAGAGTTTCATACATCATATCCATGGCTGGTATTCGGCTTGTTTTACATTTATCACTCACCCCGGAAAACCAGAACATTCCTTTTTTCTTTATTTATTCAAGAAAATAAACCTTTCTTCTACAATCACCAACTTTCACATAACCATTAGTATATGGTCATTGTAAAGTTACAAAGTTTTCTCATCTACAATGGATACAAAATGTCAGGTTTTTGTGATGTAAAAAAAGGAGACAAAGAAAAATCATTTCAGAACTTTTTCCTCCTTTAATGTGACCTATAAACTGTACAACTCAGTTGAAAAACAAACTTAAATATTTTTGGGGTGGGGGGGCGAGTAAAAATAAAAAAACTATAATAATGTGGTTGCATAAGTGTGCACATCCTCCTATACTGTAACTGGGAATGTAGCTGTGTTCAGAATAAGGCCCCTTTCACACAGGCGGACCGTTCAGATCCGCCTGTCCATTTTTTGGGCGGATCTGAACATTCCCCCCATGCATTCCGGGCATCGGATGTCAGCGAAGACATGTCCACTGACATCGGATGGGATCGGATGAGAACGGACCAACGGTCCGTTCCCATCTGATTTTCCCCATAGAGATGCATGGGGAACTGACAGCTGTGTCTCCGCAAACAGCGCAGAGACACATCTGTCATCCTCCTGCTCAGCGGGGGATCAGCGGATCGATCCCCTGCTGAGAAAAACGGACTCCGTCCGACGGACAGAGTGTGTGAAAGGGGCCTTAGGCACTCACATTAAAACGCATGTTAAATAGGAGTCAGTACACACATGCCATTATTTAAAGTGCCTCTGATTAATCCCAAAAAAGTTCAGCTGTTCTAGTAGGTCTTTCCTGACATTTTCTTAACCACTTAAGGCCCGGAGGATTTGTTTGCTCAAAGACCAGGGCCTATTTTGCGATTCGGCACTGCGTCACTTTAACGGACAATTGCGCGGTCGTGCGACGCTGTACCCAAATGAAATTGATGTCTTTTTTTTCACCACAAACAGAGCTTTCTTTTGGTGGTATTTGATCACCTGTGCGATTTTTACTTTTTGCGATATGAACAAAAAAAGAGCGACAATTTTGAAAAAATAACAATATTTTTCACATTTTTTATATGAAATTCTCAAAAAAGAAAAAAATGTAAAAATCTAAATTTTCTAACATTTTAGGCCAATTTGTTTTCTGCTACATATTTTTAGTAAAAAAAATTGCAATAAGTGGATTTGGATTGGTTTGCGCAAAAGTTATGTAATGAGTGCTAAAAATATGCACTGTTACTGTAAAAATGACACTGGCAGGGAAGGGGTTAACTTTATTAGTGATCAAGGGGTTAAGTGTGTCCCTAGGGGCGTGATTCTAACTGTCAAGGGGCATGGCTTGTGATGTAACCACAGAGACATATGATCCTACATAGCAGGATCGTATGATCTCTGCTGTTACACCAGGGAGAATGATAGACGGCTTTGTTTACCTGCCTTTCTCCCTCTGCAGCGGGAGATCGCGAGTGACCGGCGGACATCAAAGCCGCCGGTCACTCACACGGGGATGTCAGGGAACGAGCGGGGGCGGGAGCGCGCCTCCGGCGGCGCGCGCTCGCCCCCTATTGGCTCGTACCGGTACGTCACTTTGCCCAGGAGGGGCTGACCGCCGAAGTATATGTACTTGCGGCGGTCGGCAAGTGGCTAAGTGAGGTACACACACACTATAAGAAAATGGGGCGAACAATCATCCGATTTTTCTCATTGTTTCACAACAAATCGGAAACCGGTGAACGAAAATTCGTACAGAATTTCTCATACGACAAAGACTTTTTTGGTGTTGTTTATTATTTCTGATCATGGGCAGTCTTTCTTTTATGATTTTTCTTGTACAAAAATCGTACAAAAAAGGGTACACATTAAATGAAAATCGTTTGTTTTGTTCCCGTACAAGAAACATTTTGGAGTTTGTCCATTCGAAAATTTTCATGCGAAAATTCGGAATCAGCTGTGCAAAAATTGTATGAAAATTCTTTGGATGAAAATGTTCACCCAATTTTCTTATAGTGTGTATTATCCTTAAGTCGCATCCTATAGCAAAAGCCATGGTCCTCAGAGAGCTTCCAAAGCAAGGGTCTTCAAACTACGGCCCTCCGGTTGTTCAGGAACTACAATTCCCATCGGCCTAGTCATGTCTGTGAATGTCAGAGTTTTACAATGCCTCATGGGATGTGTAGTCCTGCAACAGTTGGAGGGCCGTAGTTTAAGGCTCCATGTACACGGGACGTTAGAAAAAACATGCTGCAGAGCCAGTTCTGACGCCGGGAAAAAGCAGCTGTTAAACATGCTTTCAGTAGCTTTTTCCATTGGCGTTATTGCACGTTTGGCCATGTTGCTTTTAGCAGCGTTTTTTCTGCCTCCATTCAAAATCAATGGTTCCCTGTGGGAGCCTATTGATTTGAATGGAAGTCGCAGGATGATCCGACTTGCGGCGCGACTTTCACTGTGAGAATCTTGAGGGGGAACTCCACGCCAAAAATGGGAAAAACTGCGTGGGGGTCCCCCCCCCAGGTTCCATACCAGGCCCTTTGGGTCTGGTATAGAATTTGAGGGTAGCCCCCCAAAATCCATACCAGACCCTTATCCGAGCATGCAGCCCGGTAGGGCAGGAAGGGGGAGGGGACGAGCGAGCGGCCCCACCCCCCCTGGACCATACCAGGCCACATGCCCTCAACATGGGGGGGGGGTGTTGGTGCTTTGGGGCAGGGGGAGCTCTGCACCCCCCACCCCAAAGCACCTTGCCCCCATGTTGATGAGGAGAAGGGCCTCATCCCCACAACCCTGGCCGGTGGTTGTGGGGGTCTGCGGGCAGGGGGCTCATCGGAATCTGGAAGCCCCCTTTAACAAGAAGGCCCCCCAGATCCCAGACCCCCTCCCTATGTGAATGGGTATGGGGTACACTGTACCCCTACCCATTCACCCCATGAAAGGCAGTGTATGTAAATAACGACAGGAGACGTTTTGGAAAGTTTATTAAAAATCTTCATCTGTTCTTCTCTGCTCTGGTCTTCTCCCTCTCCTGGTCTTCTGGTCTTCTGCTCTTTTGCTGTCCGCTCTTCTGCTCTTTTGCCCTCGGCTCTTCTCTTCTCTTCTTCTTCCTCCGGTCCTCCTCCGACGATGTCTCCGGTGATTATGCCGGCCTCCGGTCTCTGCAGCTTGTTATATAGCCATTGTGGGCGTGGCCCCTGATGACATCATCGGGAGGCCCCACCCCCTCATGTCACAGATGACGTGGCTTCTGATGGAAAGATGAGAAGAAAACTGGTCAGGGAGGCCTACAGAAACATTAAAGGAGCTGCAGGAATATGTTTAAAGTACTGGCTGTGTGGTCCATGTGACAACAATCTCCCGTGTTCTTCATATGTCTGGGCTATGGGGGGCAGGGTGGCAAGATGGAAGCTTTTTCTTACAAAGAAAAACCTCCACGTCCGGCTAACTTTTGCAAAAACACATCTGAAGTCTCCCAAAAGCATGCGGGAAAATGAGTTCTGGTCTGATGGAACCAAGGTTTCATCAGACCAGAACAGCATTCCGTCCGTCCTTGCCCCTCCTTGCCCAGGGGCAAGGACAGAACGCTACACTGAACACTCAGTTAGGCTGTCGGCTGCTACACAGTGGATCGGGCGGCGGTTACTCACCACACCACCACGATTCATTTCTGGAAGGGAGGCTGACTAAGGAAATTCCCGAGTGGTGCATTTGAAGCACCTTTTAAATGTGAGTGAATATTTTTACTTTCCTCAATAAAATATGTTTAAAGGATATCAGCACTATGTGAGTTTCTTCCTTTGCATTTGATATATACCTGCTGACTTGTGGGAGGAGCTGATGCTGGTGGAGGATCCCTGCCTGGAATTAATAAGGAGAGAGGTTGAGCTTCTATCTTATATATGGCATACATCTAAGGGCTTGTGAAAGGAGCTGGTGGTTGTGAAGGATCCTTTCCTGGGAATACCAAGGAGATCCCATTAAGCGCTATCTGACTATTGCTTAATTGCATAGTCGCATGTCTTAACCACTTAAGCCCCGGAAGATTTTACCCCCTTCCTGACCAGGGAGTATTTTGCGATTCGGCACTGCATGACTTTAACGGACAATTGCGCGGTCGTGTGACGCTGTATCTAAACAAATTTGGCGTCCTTTTTTTCCCACAAACAGAGCTTTATTTTGGTGGTATTTGATTACCTGTGCGATTTTTTGATCACGCGCTATAAACAAAAAAAGAGCGTCAATTTTGCAAAAATAGCAATATTTTTCAAATTTTTTTATATGAAATTCCCCCCCAAAAAAATGTAAAAATCAAAATTTTTTAACATTTTCGGCCAATTTGTTTTATGCTACATATGTTTGGTAAAAAAAATTGCAAAAAGCGTATTTTGATTGGTTTGCGCAAAAGTTATCGCGTTTACTAACAAAGGGAAAGATTTTTGTCATTTTTGTTGTTTTTTTTTTAACGCGTAATGGCGGCGATCTGCTATTTTTTTTGCGGTACTGCGACATTGCGGCGGACAGATCGGACCCTTGACTGACATTTTTGCCACTTTTGGGGTTACCAGTGACATTTCTACAGTAATCAGTGCTATATATATGCACTGTTACTGTAAACATACACTGGCAGTAAAGGGGTTAACTTTTTTTGAGAGGGAGGGGCTATGTGTGTCCCTAGGGGCATGCTTTCTACTGTGATTGGCTGTGGCTTCAGATGTATGAAGAGTGATCAACGGTTCTACGTAGTAGAACCGTATGATCATCCTTCATACACAGGGGAGAATGACAGGCAGCTTGTTTACACAAGCCGCCTGACTTTCTCCCTCTCCCCCACCGATCGCAGAGTGACCGGCGGACATCGGGTCCGCCGGTCACACGCGCGGGGGGGGTCCGTGACCACGCGGGAGCGGGAGCGCGCCTCCGGCGGCGCGCGCTCGCTCCCTAGACCCTCACAAGCTAGTGACGTAGCCCTACGTCACTTTGCCTGTAAGGGGCTGACCACCGACGTAGATAGTCGTGCGGCGGTCGGCAAGTGGTTAAGGTGAGCGCCCACTCACAAGGGGGGGGGCACGGTTTGCTGTGACACTTCAGTACCGCGTCACTTTGGAAGCACTGGTCATTTTCATGTGACCCTGTCATCCGCACCATTTCGCACTATTGGCACTTTTGAAGAATCCAGTTTTATTTTGCACTGATTCAACATGAACTTTTTTGCACTTAATGAACTTTGCACCATTTATTAGTAGTGGTTATATTTATTGAACACTGTCGGCACTTTATAAGAGTTTGGAAAAAAAACAATGAGTATGAACGAGCCTAGGTATTTTCAGTGTTGTAAAATGAAATTCAAATTTTAAATAAATTATAAAAAATGGATTTTTGTAAAATCTTACCGTAAAATCCTTTTCTCTATCGCTCATTGACAGACGTAGTCCTCGGTGATTCAGCACCTTCGGGTTATGTTGCCTCCTCAGGAGTAGGACTAGACAGGAAATAAAATGCTCTGGCCACACCCTAGGGGCAGTCCCCGAGGGTATATCCTCTCTCTCTCTGCCACAGCAAATCAGTTATGTCACAAAGCAGTGTTTAGAGAATTTAACCCAACCCAACTCCAAAACAGAGGGGCGGGTACTACGTCTGTCAATGAGCTAAGAGAAAAGGATTTTATGGTAAGATTTTACAAAAATCCATTTTTCTCTATCGCTCATTGACAGACGTAGTCCTCGGTGATTCAGCACCTTCGGGACGTCCCAAAGCAGTACCACAAATGAGGGGTGGGAAAATGGAAATTAAATCCAATCTAGAAGGCCCAACCGGTGCCAACTAGAAGTTTTACAATGCTCATCCTCAATGATGAGACTCAACAAAAATCTTTCAACAGAAAAAAACCTCGAGGTAGACCTCCGGTCTCCTCAAATTGCGGCCTGCAAAACCTTGCGGCCAAATGAGGCATCCGCCGATGCCATCACATCAATTTTATAAAATTTTGTAAAGGTATGTACCGACGACCAGGTGGCCGCCTTTCATACCTGGACCACTGACGCCTGATGGCGAAAGGCCCAGGAAGTACTGAGCGCTCAAGTGGAGTGCGCCCTAACAGGGAACGGAGGACTCCGACCCTTAATAGAATAAGCCTGTACCACCGTCTGTCTAATCCATTTGGCAATGGTCGCGGCAGATGCAGGCAACCCCTTTCTGGGGCCATCCGTGATCACAAAGAGTGAATCCGTCTTACGGAACGTTTCCGTAACCTTCAGGTATACCCTGATTGCCCGAACCACATCCAAGGAATGCAACGCGTGTTCCCAATGATGATTGGGCTGAGGACACAAGGAAGGTAGTACAATATCTTCATTCAGATGAAAATCTGAAACCACCTTAGGAAGAAAGGATGGCTTAGGATGAAGTACTACCTTATCCCTATGAATCACTAAGTATGGGGACTGGCATGATAAAGCAGCCAGTTCTGACACCCTGCGTGCAGAAGTGATAGCCACCAAGAAGGCCACCTTCTGGGATAAAGTAAGCAAGGGAATCTCCCTGATGTTTTCAAAAGGAGGTTTCTGTAGAACCGACAAAACCAAATTAAGATCCCAAGGCGGTAAGGGCGCGCGGACTGGTGGAGCCAGGTGCCGCACCCCCTGGATGAAATTCCGCACCAAGGACTTGGTAGCTAAAGGTTTCTGAAAGAAGATTGCTAATGCTGAAACTTGACCCTTGATGCTGCTCAAGGCTAGTTTCTGCTCAACCCCTTTTTGCAAAAAGGCCAATATTCGAGTCACCGAATAGGTACGTGGAGGAAATCCTAAAGATTCGCACCACGCGATATAAGTCTTCCATGTGCGATAATAGACTCTGCTGGAAGTCGCTTTCCTTGCTTTAATAAGGGTAGGAATGACTGAAGCTGACAACCCTCTGTCCTTCAGTACTTGGGTCTCAATGGCCAGGCCATTAAAACCAGCGACTGTAAAGCACAATGGTAGATTGGTCCTTGAGACCGCAGATACTCCCTGAGACGAAGTTCCCACGGAACGTCCGCGACTAGCAAGTCCAAGTCGGCCAGGCCGGCTTGACGAGGCCAGCCTAGAATTTCTAGGACCACTGGCGCTGACTGGATCTGAACCAGGCGTCCCTAGAGCTATCTGGCCCCGACCATCCGAGAAAGTCTGGTCGTTTTCTGTTCCCACACATTTATCAGACACCTGATTCCTATCAGGAACGGTGATCTTTCCTGGTTGAACCTCAGGGACCGAAGTCATCTGGCTAGAGGCTTCTTGGTCTGTCTGGTCAACCAGATCCGATTCCTGTGGGGAATTGAGACTAATCTTAGGAAAAGGTAAAGGAAAAGATATGTTCTACCGCTCCCTGTAGTACTTAAATGTTGGAAGGGAAGAATCGCACCGGTAGCAGTAGTCGATGCTCGATCTAATGTCCTGAATACCGGTGAAAACGTCCCCCCACCCTCAAACCGGGTGGGGGCGCACCTTCAGGCTGTGTAATCCTTTGCTTCGGGTTTGGCTGAGTCGGTCCTCTGTTTGTCCGACCAGCCCTTCTTGAACCCTCCTGGAGGAGTCTTGCCTTTCCCGCTTGTTCCAGGCGGGCGTGCGAACCCTTTATGGGCGGAAAAGAAAGGTCCTCGCTTGTTACGAGGTCCTTTAGCTTTAGCAGCCTGTGGCAAGAAAGTGCTCTTGCCCCCAGTGGCATCCTTAATGATTTCATCTAGGGTGGCCCCAAATAGGCGATTCCCCTGAAAGGGGAGATTCGTCAAGGTCTTTTTGGAACCTAGGTCTGCTGACCAGCATTTTAACCACAGCACACGTCTGAGGATTACCGCTGACATAGATGCATGCCCTAATAGGGGGGTAGCATCCAAGGCTGCGTCACAGACAAACTGTAGCCCTTGCATAATCTGTTCCATCAAATCAGATGTTTCCTGGGGAATATCTTTTCCCCTAAGGTCTTGGCGTACCAATCTCGCCCATTCCGTTAGTGTCTGGGAAACTAGACCAATAACAATTACTGGTCTAAATGCTGACCCTATCAGGGAGAAGATAGTGCGGGACTCCGCTTCCACCTTTCGATCCACCGGATCCTTAAAGGACGAAGTGTCCTCCACTGGGATAACCGTGGCTTTATTCAGCCTGGAAATAGGTGGATCCACCACTGGTGGTACCGTCCATTTCTTAATGAGGGATTCCTCAAACGGATAGCGTCTATCAATACGCTTGGAAATAGTAGAGGTACGCTTAGAATGTTCCCATTCTTCTTTAATTTTATTACCAAAACACTTGGGTACAGGAAAAACCTTCACCGTTTTGATGGGCTTGTTAGTACCAAAAGGAATCTCTGTATCAGTTGCTTCTGCCGGTAAAACCTCAAGTTTTAAGGTTTCCCGCACCGCCACAACTAGTGCGTCCACCAATGCTTCTTCCTGAATTATGGCGGAAGAATGAACGTCCTTCTCACTGTCTGAGGGAACTTTACCTGAGACAACAGCCCTTGCAGAGGGACCTGCAGCTGCAGTGACCATCTCTGAATCTGAGTCAGAGGTGTCAGATGATATAGGGGTAGGGGGGGGTCGCTTTCTTGACCCATGTCCCTGACAGGCCGTCTCCACCCGAGCCACCAAAGACTCCAAAACTGATGTAAATGCGTCTATACTCTGTGCACCGGCGGGTCCCGTGGTCCCCTCGAGGGAAACAGATGGGGGTGCTTGTGTGGCAGGGTCCATGATAATTCCAAATAATTCAATCCAAAATAAAACTTTTTTTTTTTTTTTTAGACCCCCAGCGCCACAAAGCCCCTCAGTGTTAGCTGCTCAGGGACCCCTATCGAGCGAGAGAGAGAGAGATAGACCCCCAGGCTCACCACTTGATGCTCAGAGTTTTCCACTGCACTTGTCTCAGCACTGTCTCGAATCGACAGGAAGTCTCTTGGCTGGCTGCCCGGGAAGAAAGGAGGCGGCTCCGCCCCTCCATACGCCTTCCGGCGCCTCCCCTAGCTCCACGAGGTGTTTGGATCACCTCAAACATGGCCGCCCCCATGCTGGAGACACGAGGCTACGCCAAAATGGCGGCCTCGTGCGATCTAGCAAGCAATGGCGGCGGTTGTACCGAATAGCGGCGTGACTTCAGAGCATCACAACACCTTCTCTACATGGGGAATTAGCCTGGTCGGCGGTACCGGACCCTGGCGGACCGCATGGCCGTCGGAAGGCCTGCTATTGCTGGAGACCTGACTTGGAAAGCAGTCTACATGTCCGTGGCTTCTGACTGGTAGGATACTTATATTATCACAGTAAGATTACCGTACTGCCACTGATTACAATCTTTTAACATATTTACAATTAGATTGTCAGCTCCCAAACCAAGCCTCCTGGCTTTTTGCACATAAAAATCACACTCAAAGTAGGGGGATCTGTGACATGTTGTAGGATAGAGGGGGACTCTATCTTACCATACAGAGAGGGGCCCGCGTTCACCACAAGACCCGTCAGGGGGAAAGGGGGAACATACTACTCACCATACCGGAACCAGGCGGGCGCCAACTCCTGA
Source organism: Pelophylax lessonae (assembly GCF_965119305.1). Classification (NCBI taxonomy): domain Eukaryota; kingdom Metazoa; phylum Chordata; class Amphibia; order Anura; family Ranidae; genus Pelophylax; species Pelophylax lessonae. The sequence goes on along the minus strand of NC_138772.1, from coordinate 3,381,836 downwards.
CAGTACCCCTCTCCACCGGGACGGGAGGGCTGTCGACCAATACGGACGCCGTGACTCATGGTCCTTGGCGTTTCAGCGAGACGTTTAACTCGCAGGGTCAGTCCCTCCAGTGGGACTATGTCGCGGCCGACCCAGCGCAGAGCTATGGCCTGCACGTGTTCGTAGGCTGAACTGGGGTGACCACCGGATCTCAACATCCAGCCCGTCGCCCAGTTCAGCTTTCTTGCTTGAAGATCTCACAGGAACACTGGAGAAAAAAAGCTGTCTAAAAAAATCTTTTTAAGAAAAAAATCCTGCCAGGACCGAAGATCCCAGCAAGGTATCTAGGTCCTTACTCCTGACTAGACAAAAAAAAACTGATTTGCTGTGGCAGAGAGAGAGAGGATATACCCTCGGGGACTGCCCCTAGGGTGTGGCCAGAGCATTTTATTTCCTGTCTAGTCCTACTCCTGAGGAGGCAACATAACCCGAAGGTGCTGAATCACCGAGGACTACGTCTGTCAATGAGCGATAGAGAAAAATATATGATATATAAAATAGAACACACTTTTGAGCAGCTAGTCAAACAATATGAATTGTGATAAATGTGATACAAGGGGACAGCGCTCAAATTTCTAAAGTAAAAAATATTGTTAAACAATAATTTCAAATTTTATGTGCAACAATATACAAAAAGTGCTATAGAGATAAAGTGGCTGTGCTTAAATAATAAATTATTGACTGTCTCCTTGAGTGCCAAGTGCAATTGATATTGATGGTAACAGTCCTTAGTGCAAAAAAAGTGCTAGTGCTAAATAATATCCAATTTCTGTTATACAGTCCTTATAATGTGTTTTCTAAAAAGTGCTGGTGCTCAATAAGGTGCGATTCCGCATGCAGACATAGGGAGGAATATCCTTCACCAGGTGTACAGCCCACTTACCGGACGACGATGCGTTTCGTCATCAACTGATGACGTCATACGTTGATGACGAAACGCGCCGGGTCACGTGCTACCCCCTAACGTCACTTCCGTCTTCCGGAACGCAAACCGGCTTCACCGCTGTTTTCCATGTACCAGCCGCAATTCAATTTCTGTAATGTAAGTGACTACTTTTTTTAATGAAATAATTTATGCATATCACGCTATGAGCTTCCCCATTGTGTTTCATGCAGCTCACTGAGACCACCAGGGTTCCGACGGACATATAGAGGATACCCACACAGCCCCTCCTATACAGTGGATTGGATCCTAGAACACACATCCCAAAGCCCACAGAGGATCTGTGATCAACAAAAGGGACCATTTACCCATGTTAGCCCCCAAGGGGTCTTCCCGTAAGTGGGCTGTACACCTGGTGAAGGATATTCCTCCCTATGTCTGCATGCGGAATCGCACCTTATTGAGCACCAGCACTTTTTAGAAAACACATTATAAGGACTGTATAACAGAAATTGGATATTATTTAGCACTAGCACTTTTTTTGCACTAAGGACTGTGTTACCACCAATATCAATTGCACTTGGCACTCAAGGATACTGTCAATAATTTATTATTTAAGCACAGCCACTTTATCTCTATAGCACTTTTTGTATATTGTTGCACATAAAATTTGAAATTATTGTTTAACAATATTTTTTACTTTACAACTTTATAAGAGTTACCTGTACCAGCATTTGTCTGGGTGGATCTGGCACTATCGGGAAAAATATATATAATGTTTATGTGTGATTTATTTATATACTGGGCACGCTATATATGTTTATCTACACCATTTATTAACATAATAATTATTTATATATATATATATATTTTTTATATATATATATATATATATATATATATATATATATATATATATATATATATATATATATATATATACACATTGCATGCTTTTTTAATTTTGAATTGTTTGGAGACCACATTAAAGATTCATGATATTTTTGCGCAGCATTTTTATTTATTTATATTGAGTACACTGTGTGAGATAGTGGAGCGTTTGCAGCATTTATATCGTTGATTGGTTGCTCGTAGGATTTATTTATTTTATTTACATGTAGCAGGTTTTCCAGGCATTGGGCCTGATGTGGGTCTGCCATTGTTACCGGTTACCTCTCCAGCCCATGTGAGCTGCGACCCTGGGTGTGAGAACTGAGAGACATTGACAACTTTGGCATCCTTGTTTTGCTGTTTTATTGTATTTAAGGGGATGGGAGAAGGGAATGAGTGGGATACTCCTTTAGGCTCAACTAAGTACAACTTGGGACTTTCTCAGAAAAATGTCTGTTAACGCTGTCTTGACGCCAGCCGACGCTAGCCAACGCTCACTGATGCTCAGAACACACTGTAACTTGAAGGAAGTGCTGAATTCTCGACTTTGAGTCCGGAAGATCCAGGACTATGGAATAATGAGCTTCTAACACTGCTGCACTGCAAAGCCACTGAATTCTTCCTCCAGCCTTGTACTGGCTTGAGGTAGACTGTTATGAATTCCTGTATGGCTGAAACTCCCAACCAATACACTACACACTGTCTCTTCAGGGCCCAAACTGCAGGTGCCCCCTTTAGCTCTTCAGGGTCCCCTGACTAGGTACCCCCTCTGTCACTTCAGGATCCTCAACCTAGGTACCACCTAGGTTTACAGCTAACTGATATCTGGATCCTAGAACCTTCTCTAGAGTGGCCCCCTCTAACACTGCAGGCAGACCCCCAGGGGAAATTCTCAGTACTCACGACCTGTATAGGCTTTCCTGGGACTGGACCCCTCTCTCTCTCTCCGCTGGTTCTCGGCACACCGGATCCCCCCTCAGCTCAACTCAGCACTCTCTGGATACTCAGACGGCACCCCGAGACATCCGCTTTCCCTCAAACAGGAGGAGAGAAAGCCATTCTCTCCCTCCTAAGACTCTGCTCCCGCAAAAGTCACAGAGTCACACATTTCCCTCAAACTTATACCAGCTCCCAGAATCCCTTGTGGCATAATCTGCCTTCTGGGGTAGTTACAAGCCTGAATGTGTCCCCTGCTTGGGTTTCCTCCACTGCCCTATGAAAAGCCTCTAACAGGAACCAGTGGGGAGACTCCCCTCTCAGCAGGCGCACCTGGAAGCCATGACACCCTGGCAAAAATAAATTATATCCCTGCTGTTAGGCAGACAAGGCCCGCTATACATTTGCCTAGCACCTACCTGTAGGGTACTACATAAAGTTTACTACCACTTTAAGTCCCCTGTTGGCTGGCGTTACAAAGACAGTCCAAGCTCTGCACAGATCCTGACAATAATGTCAGGATCTGCCCAGATGCCTGTACTGGCACCTGGCTCAGCCTCTCAGCATGCTGCTAGGAGCCTCCGCCAAATTCTGCACAGCCCATTTCTCTAGTGAGTGCTGGAGGGGCAGAGCAGAGCAGAGCAGAGAACCACTTTCTGCTCAGAGCGGACCAGAGAACTGAGCAATTAGAAGTCGTGTGATTACTCAGTTCTCAGTGTTGAGCTGGCGGGGGACAACTGAAGCATCAGATTGATGCTGCAGCCATCTAGGTGAGTTTGCACGTGTCACAGTCAGGCTCAGAGGCCAATAGCTATAGCAGTAGAAAGGCTCCCAACAACCAGTTGGATAAGTGAACAAGCAAGTCTGCCTGGTGAGGCGCGGGCTCTAAGCACTAACCAGTGTTCACCAGAGCTCCTGATGGTGGAGATGGGTTTTGTTGCATGGTAGTACCAGGTTGCAGTCCTAAGGTTCACCCCACTATTAGGTGAGCAAGCTGGGGTCCAGTAGCAGATATAATAGGGAGGGAACAAGCAGAATCGTAGTCAGTAAACAAGCCAAAGGTTAGTAACAAGTCGTTGCAGGTTGGGATCAAGTGTAAGCATAGTCAAGGAACAAGCCAAGGGTTGGTAACGAGTGGCGGCAAAGATACAGACGGCAGCAGGAGAGACGCAGGGTCCAAGCACTAACCGTTATTCACCAGAGCTCCTAACGGTGGAGATGGGTTTTGCTGCATGTTAGTACCTGTAACGGAACCTCAAACCGCACTGTACTTGTGGACTTCCGTAAGTATACGGCTTCCTCCCAGTCGTGAACATAGATATTAGATTTACCAGCATACCATACAAAGCTAGCCGACAACTTAGCTTGTACTGGAATCTTCTTCTTTATTAAACAGTTTCACACTCAATACACAAACAGTAGGGAGAGCCTGTCTCTGACATTGAAGTTCAATACACATTATCATAAGTAAACACAGACCCCATTTGAAGCAATCCAAACCATTAAGTATCTGTCTTTCACTCCCAGTGATGATGAGTACTGTTACATATCTTCCCCCAAAGGTAGACTAACCAGATATCAGACTTCCAATTGGTCTGTTCCTGAGTTAGTCAGGTAACAAGTCCCAAAGAGTCAATCCATCATGGCAGCTTCCTTGACAAAGTTCCACATGGTTTGTAAGTTTGTCCTGGCAGGGCGCATGGAGCTCTCATAGCCGATCAGTCTGTGGAAGTCTGATTTGTGCAGGCCAGTCTGGGCTTCTTGGTCACCCTGTGTCCCTAATAGACACAGTGTGACTTACACATAAGCCGCGAATGAAATCGCTGTTCAAACCACACATGTGAGATATCGCTGCGATCGCCAGAGCGTGGGGCAATAATTAAAAAAAAAGAGCTACACTCTAACTCTAAACTGGTAACCCTTAAAAAAATTCAAAGCATCGCCTATTGAGATTTCTATTGACCGTAGTTTGTCGCCATCCCACGGGGGGGGGGGGGGGGGCGCAATTTTAAACCGTAACATATTGGGTATATATTTACTCGGCGTGACATCATCTTTCACAATCTGCAAAAAAATGGGCTAACTTTACTGTTTAGTATTTATTAAATGCAGTGAAATTTAATTTTTCAAAAATGTTCCAAAAAAAATGGCGTTTTAAAGACCGCTGCGCAAATTCCGCGTGACAAAAAATATCGCAATGACCACCATTTGATTCTCCAGAGTCTTTGCTAAAATAATATATATATAATTTTTGGGGGTTCTAAGTAGTTTTCTAGGAAAAAATACTGGTTTTAACTTGTAAACAAAAAATGTCCGAAATAGGGCTGGGGCTTAAGTGGTTAAGGGGTTGCAGGTTGGGATCAAACAGAAGCATAGTCAGTAAACAAGTCAAAAGCCGGTAACAAGGGGTCGCAGGTTGGGATCAAGCAAGAGCGTAGTCAGTAAACAAGCCAAAGGTCGGTAACAACGGGTTGAAGGTTGGGATCAAGCAGAAGCATAGTCAGTAAACAAGCCAAAAGCCGGTAACAAGGGGTCGCAGGTTGGGATCAAGCAAGAGCGTAGTCAGTAAACAAGCCAAAGGTCGGTAACAATGGGTTGAAGGCTGGGATCAAGCAGAAGCATAGTCAGTAAAAAAGCCTAAGGTCCATAACAGGGGGTTGCGGGTTGATATAAAGCAGAAGCATAGTCAAGGAACATGCCAAAGGTCGGTAATGAGTGGTAGCCAACATGCACAATAATCTGGCAAACAGTAAGTGTAGACAGATGGCTAAAGAAGGAAGTTCATGGGAGGAACAAAGCATTCAAGGTTCACCAGAAATAAGGTACAAGGCAAGATTTTCCAAGGAATTGTCCAGGGAATTAATGCCAGACACATCAGAAGTCTGGGCTTCAGGTCCGGGCCCTGACAGTATGTTTATTTATTTTTTGTGAACCCGCATATCTCTTTTCAGAGTATATACAAACACATTGGCAGTTTTGTGTTCTTTATTAAAAATGTTTCTTTCAATATAACCTTTACAGAGTTTCATACATCATGTCCGCTGCTGGTATTCGGTTTGCTTCACATTTATCTTTCACCCGGCTTGGCACAAGAAAAACCAGAACATTTAGTTTTTTTCTTTTATTCAGGAATATAATCCTTTCTTCTACAACCACCAACTTGTAGGACTTTCACATATACGTAATATTATGTCATAGAGATAAGTGTGCCTCAGGCTTGCTCTTCATTTTCTGTTTGAAATGTAAGAAAAGTGAACAAATGTCAAAAAATGTGGTTTGTGCTTAAAGTTGATCTAAGAATCTCTAATATAAAGGGTAAAGGATTCATTGAGAAATTCACCCAGCACATCATCTACTGCTATTAGCCAAATTGACATTCAATGGCGCTCCCTTGGCACATCACAATCATATTCCCCGTGTTTATACCGGGATGAATGCCGGCCGGGTGAATGAAGAAGTCGATAAACAGCTGTAGAATCTCATTTGTACAGTAACTCTACGAGAGAGATTCAACAGATTCAATGGCTGTTCACCCGAAAGGGGAATTGGCTGGGGGGAGCTCTCCATGGTGCTGAAACTCTGATTATCTACAGCAGCATTTCTTAACCTTTTTTTTGTCACATCTTAAGTCCCCCTTCATCCCTTCGGAAGCCCCCCTACATATGAGAGATCCCACATCACATCAGAGTAGCCCTTCACATTAGAGGCTCCCTTCTTTTCAGAGGCCTCCCATCACATCAGAGCCCCCCCCCCCAATCACACCAGAGGTCCACCCATCACATCCGAGGGTCCCCCCTCCCATCACATCAGAGGTCCCCCCCATCACATCAGAGGTCCATCCATCACATCAGAGGTCCCCCCATCACATCCAAGGTCCCCTCATCACATCAGAGGTCCCTCTACACATGAGAGATCCCCCATCACATCAGAGTACTCCTATGATAGAGTCCATCCATCACATCAGAAGCCCCTCTATACATGAGAGATCCCACATCACATCAGAGTACTCCTATGATAGAGTCCATCCATCACATCCGAGGGCCCCCCCACCCATCACATCAGAGGTCCCCCCCATCACATCAGAGGTCCATCAATCACATCAGAGGTCCCCCCATCACATCCGAGGTCCCCCATCACATCAGAGGTCCCTCTACACATGAGAGATCCCCCATCACATCAGAGTACTCCTATGATAGAGTCCATCCATCACATCAGAAGCCCCTCTATACATGAGAGGTCCCCCATCACATCAGAGGTCCCCTCATCACATCAGAAGCCCCTCTATACATGAGAGATCCCCCATCACATCAGAGTACTCCTATGATAGAGTCCATTCATCACATCAGAAGCCCCTCTATACATGAGAGGTCCCCCATCACATCAGAGGCCCCTCTACACATGAGAGATCCCACATCACATCAGAGTACTCCTATGATAGAGTCCTTCCATCACTTCAGAGGCCCCTCTATGCATGGGAGATCCCACATCAAAGTACTCCTATCATAGAGTCACTCCATCACATCAGAGGTCCCTCTTCACATGAGAGATCCCACATCACATCAGAGTACTCCTATGATAGAGTCCATCCATCACATCAGAAGCCCCTCTATACATGAGAGGTCCCCCATCACATCAGAGGTCCCCTCATCACATCAGAAGCCCCTCTATACATGAGAGATCCCCCATCACATCAGAGTACTCCTATGATAGAGTCCATTCATCACATCAGAAGCCCCTCTATACATGAGAGGTCCCCCATCACATCAGAGGCCCCTCTACACATGAGAGATCCCACATCACATCAGAGTACTCCTATGATAGAGTCCTTCCATCACTTCAGAGGCCCCTCTATGCATGGGAGATCCCACATCAAAGTACTCCTATCATAGAGTCACTCCATCACATCAGAGGTCCCTCTTCACATGAGAGATCCCACATCACATCAGAGTACTCCAATGATAGAGTCCATCCATCACATCAGAAGCCCCTCTATACATGAGAGATCCCACATTACATCAGAGTACTCCTATGCAGATATGTATAGTAACTAAGTAGAACTACTTCACTACTGTAGTTAAGTACGGAAAGGCGGTATCTGTACTTTCCTAGAGTAGAATTTTTTTCTCCTACTTCCACTTTTACTTCACTACATTTTTTCAATGATTTCAATACTTCTACTCCGATATTTTTTTTTGTGCTGCATAGTTACTCGTTACTATTATAAAAATTACCACTGCCAGAACAGTAGATGGCAGGTTTCATGAAGCTCAAAACATTGTGTATTATCAGGGCATAGGAAAATAAATGCTACTGTATGTATAAATAAAAGCTGCATTTGAAATAATAAAAAACAATATGATGTTCAAACTTTTGACTTCTTTCTTTAATAACTACATAACACAGTACTTGTACTTTTACTTTCAGTACTTGAGTAGCAAAATTTTTTAAAAAACTACTTCCAATACTTAAGTACAAAAAATGTTGAATACTTTAGTACTTCTACTCAAGCAACTTTTTGATCGAGCACTTCCACTTCTACTCAAGTCACTTTTTGATCGAGTACTTTATACAACTCTGCATGTCAGAGGCCCTTCATCCCATCGGAAGCCCCCCTATACATGAGAGATTCCACATCACATCAGAGTACCCCTTCACATTAACGGCTCCCTTCATGTCAGAGGCCTCCCATCACATCAGAGCCCCCCCCCCATCACATCAGAGGTCCATCCATCACATTAGAGGTCCCCCATCACATCAGAGGTCCCCACATCACATCAGAGGTACCCCCATCACATTTGAGGTCCCCCCATCACATCAGAGGTCCATCCATCACATTAGAAGCCCCTCTATACATGAGAGATCCCACATCACATCAGAGTACTCCTATGATAGAGGCCCTCCATTACATCATAACCCCCCCCCCCCCTACACATGAGAGATCCCACATCACATCAGAGCAGTCCTATCATAGAGTCCCATCATCATATCAGAGGCCCCCCTACACATGAGAGATCCCACATCACATCAGAGTCCACCAATAACACAGCTCCCCCACTCACACAGTCCTTTATAATACAGCACCCAAACCACACAGTCCCCTTCATCACAGAGTCCCCCCAATCACAAAGTCCCCTCATCACATCAGATCCCTTCCTTTTGGTTGCAGCAGCAAAGCAGAGAACAGGAGGTGAAAGACATCTGAAAGAGAGGGACTTCCATCCTCTCCTGAATGCTGGGGGTGGCCTTGCAAGCCACCTGTCCTGTATAAGTTTAATGTGTTGCCATGTTGTGGGTGGGCCGGATGTTAACATCATAGCAACAAATGAAGCTTTACATCTTTGCACTTTAGTGTCATTGGTCGTTATGGTGCAGGTGGCACCCCTTCCTCCCAACAATGATTTGCATCACCCCAGGGGAACCCAAACAGCACCCTGGTTGAAAAATGCTATAAACAAACCAGGCACGTGGGCTGGTATTCCCAATGCAAGGAAGCAGAGAGCATGCATCCACTCTGCTATGTTGATCCATGTCCACATGCCCTTCAACACTGGGTAGGGTGTTTTGTGAAGGGGTACCACTAGAAATGAGGGATCCCTAGCATTGATGTTACTTTATGCCCATTTCAATACTAAAGAAACTTCTTTTGGATTAAAAAAAATGGGAGTCTGGATCAATAAGTATAAGTAAGTATATCCTGTCTGTGCCTATCTCGTACATGGTTGGAGGCCGAAGTGCTGAGAGAGATTCCCTTGCAGCTGAGTGCAGGGCACCCCTTGTGACGAAACCGACCAACACTGTGCTTTGGGGGTTCCGTCAGTATACCGCTTCCTCCAGTCTGAACATAGATATCAGATATTACAGCCGCATAACATACAAGACTAGTCGACAAATAGCTTGTATGAGATCTGGAACACTTTACGGAACAAACTCACACAGAATACATATCCAACAGGAGGACATCCCCCCTCCTGATCATATTACTCACCAATACAAATGACACACAAGAATAAAATTACCAATAGCTTAACATTAAGTTAATTAAACTAACTATTTGGACAATCGGGGATCCCATTCCAGGTCAGACTTGCCGGCATCGAGTTCATAAAGTACAATACACATTATTACAAGTGTAAACACACCCCTAGCAGACACTAGGTGAATTAATTAGCACAATTACCAATACAAACAGTGCTCCCCCCTCTATCAACTACTAGCTGACAATGATATAATTAACATGCTAATTAACTCAGCACTTAAACCAGCTCCCAGCTCCCATACAATGTTCCATCATTCTGATACAGTGGAATTAATGTGTCATAGATTTATTGAAGGATGTTGTGGATAGATATTACTGTCCTATTTGAAGTAATCCAAACCACATTCTCAGTGTCCATTAAGTAGTTGTCCATCCATTTCTCTGTCACCCTGTGTTCCTAATAGACACAGGGTGATTTACACATAGGAGGGGCCTGGGGAGCTGAAACTGGGGTTTTCTGACCTCTCTAAGGTAAGCTAAGTTCCATGAGTCCCCCACCCAAAGTGACTCCCATCACACCCCTGAAGGTGGCGTCAGGAAGTGCTATGACCAAAGAAGCAGGGGGTTGCCAGCTGCGACAGGCTGAAGTGATAAGGAGATGTCTGCTGGATAGCGCCTAGATGAGCAGGATGTGCTGCTGGGCAGGAGTCCCCCAGATTTACCAGATGAGATTTGGCAGAAGGGAGAGCCAGAAGCAGTCATGAGCCTGGCCAGAAGTTATACACAGAATATTAGCTGGGAGTAAGGCAGCAAGCAGTGTCAGGAGTCAGCCAGGGTCATACACTGATAATCAGGCAGCAGCGGAGTCAGAAGAGCAACCAGAGGTCATACAGGGATCAGCAGGAAGAAGCGGAGTCAATGGAGCGAGCTGAGGGTGAAAGCCAAAAATGGAGATAAGACAGGTTAAAGGCAAGCCAGGTTGGTAACAGGAAATCCAATGATAGCAGGAACAGGAGGAACTCAGGAACAGACGGGGGAGCTGAAGATCATCCAGCAACCTGTGGATCAGACTGCTGGCTTTACATAGGGCACTGGGTGCCAAGATCTGTCACGCATTGCATGCAATGACAAAAGCCTAGATGCCCACAATCTGTGATTCCGTTGGGCATCAGCAGGTGCGCCAGTTCTCTGACAGTGCCCATACCTGGTCTTTTATGTCTACTTGGTTCTTTATGAGTATATCTGTTCTCCTGCCATATTAGTAGCTTGTCGGTATGTAGTATGTCCATAATTTTGCTCTTCTAGTTCAGTGTGACCTGGGCTGTGCCTGAATTTTCTTATATACGCCACCGGCATGGTCTTTGTACTTTTGTTTCTTCCAATAAAAAGTTAATGACCAAACAAATGGGAGACCATGTCCCAAAAGAACCAGTACCCAATGCTCACAGGCACCAGGATCTTTGGCTAATCTGAGGGGGGCAAGGGCATTGTAGGGGGAGAAATGGTTATTTTCCTCCTACCTGACCCCCCCCCGCCACCTTGGAACGAATATGGTCACTCTCTCCCGGGAGGCGGGGTGTGGCTTAAGATCACGTGACCTCCGGGATTGGCTGTCACGGTGGTCACTTGATACGAAAACTCCCAAATGCAACGACCAATCGGCAGCTTTCGGTTAGGGGACGGTAACTGTGCTGGGAGCGTATGTGTATACACAGCAATTCACGCAAATATGCGGCCCCCTCAGGGTTAAGGACCAGTTTTCGACAGGCTACAAATTTGCGTACAGCCGGTGCCAAGGGGTTAATAATGTGCATTGAAGAAATGTGCTTCAAATCGCTTAGGTGTGAATGGGGTCCTCCAGTTCATGTGGGTAAGAAAAAGTTGATTCGGGACGTTCTCCCCTACTTCTGCCCCAACTGAAACACGGTCCTCCTGCCTGCCTATCCCAGCTACAGCCAGGGGTGCTCAGGACTTCAATATGTTCCTCATCAATAAAGTTTTTTAGGTAAACTTGATAGCCTAAAAAAAAACTAAAACTGAATGAGTGACCTTTGACCCACACATGAACCCAGATGTCAACTATTGCCGGCAGTCCATAATCAGGGCAGGAGAAGCAGGGCAGCCATCAAAAAATGTGGGGACCCTTACACAGCTTTAGGCCTGGGCCCCTCCGGGCCTGGCAACCAACTTTCCCCAGGGCCCGCCCTCTGGCCAACCCACCGAATTCGCCCGCTGGCCATCCCACCCCTTCAGTGCATCCACTTTTATTTTAAAACTCTTACAACTTAATATATGAAAATAAATTCAATCCAGCAAAGAGACATCCCCATATATTCAGCAAAGAGACAGTCCAATCCAGCAAAGAGACATCCCCATATATTCAGCAAAGAGACAGTCCAATCCAGCAAAGAGACATCCCCATATATTCAGCAAAGAGACAGCCTCATATATTCAGCAAAGAGACAGTCCAATCCAGCAAAGAGACAGCCTCATGTATTCAGCAAAGAGACATCCCAATCAAGCAAAAATACATCCAAAATCAAGTAAAGAGACGACCTCATATATTCAACAAAGAGACATTTAATCCAGCAAAGAGACATCCTAATTCAGCAAAGAGACATCCCCATATATTCAGCAAAGGGACAGCCTAATCCAGCAAAGAGATGACCTCATTTATTCAGCAAAGAGACAGCTCACACCAACATAATGACATCCCAATCAAGCAAAGAGACCGCCTCATATATTCAGCAAAGAGACATCCCATTTCAACAAAAGGACATCCCAATCAAGCAAAGAGACCGCCTCATATATTCAACAAGGTGACAGCCCATTTCAACAAAAAGATATCCCAATCAAGCAAAGAGACGACCTTCTATATTCAGCAAAAATACATCCCAATCAAGCAAAGAGACGACCTCATATATTCAGCAAAGTGACATCCCAATCCAGCAAAAAGACATCCCAATCGAGCAAAGAGACAACCTCCTATATTCAGCAAAGTGACATCCCAATCCAGCAAAAAGACATCCCAATCGGGCAAAGAGACAACCTCATATATTCAGCAAAGTGACAGCCCAATCAAGCAAAGAGACGGCCTCGTATATTCAGCAAGGTGACAGCCCATTTCAACAAAAAGACATCCCAATCAAGCAAAGAGACGACCTCATATATTTAGCAAAGAGACAGCCCAATCCAGCAAAAAGACATCCCAATCCAACAAAGAGACAACCTCATATATTCAGCAAAGTGAAAGCCCAATCTAGCAAAAACACATCCCAATCAAGCAAGAGACAACATCATATATTCAGCAAAGAGACAGCCCAATTAAGCAAAAAGGCATCTCAATAAAGCAAAGAGATGACCTCATATATTTAGTGAAGAGACAGCCCAATCCAGCAAAAAGACATCCTAATCCAGTAAAGAGACAACCTCCTATATTCAGCAAAGTGACAGCCCAATCCAGCAAAAAGACATCCCAAATCAAGCAAAGAGATGACCTCATATATTCAGTAAAGTGACAGCCCAATCCAGCAAAGAGACATCCCTTTTGCTGCCTCAGCTTTTTATGTGGCCAACCTGCTTAAGCAATGGCTAGTTACTACAGCAGCAATTGGGTGGGCCTGGGCGGCCAGGCCCCTTGGAATGCCTGGGCCCCTTACATGTGTATGGGCTGTGGGCTGCCCCTCCCCCTCTGATGGCAACCCCTAGGATAAGGTCCTGCAAGGGCTGTTCATAGTTCTACGAATTTTCTGGGCTAATGTTGAATTCCGCAACTAAAATCCCTCCTGTTGATGACAATAATAGTAATAATGATAATAATAAAAATAAGCGCTCTCCATAAAAGCATTATTGCTTGAGGTCTTGTCAAGCATCTTAGATTTGGACTCCTGCCCACCAAATTCTCTTCTTTTATCTCTTTTAATCAAAATGTTTGAAGTGTGCAGTGCGGTTTACAGGCATGGCCCATGCTGGCATCCCAGCGGCTCCGCAGAACGAGTCAAAAAAAAGGAGAAAAAAAAAGTTGTTTATTTTATCCCGTAGCAAACATAAAATATTGATATGAAATGCGCACAGAGTCGATAGCTTAGCGGCTTTCAATTAACTCGAGAAATTCAACCTGAGTACATTACAGCTTCAGATGCCAAGAAAGAAATTCAACTCCAGAAGAAAGGCACCAACCCCCTCCTGGCAACAAACTACAATACGAGAACTGGGGATAAGCTGCAAAATTCACAAATCCCATCTTTACTTTGAAAAGTTCTATCAATATATCTTCCATTTGTTCAGGTTTATCTTTTCATATACTTGTAATACATTGCTGAATCCACAGAGTCCTGTATATGTGTGCATCCCGACCTGGTGGGGTTGGAATGTACTTTGCTTCCTGGCTCCTGGTGGAATCCCAGTGGGTGAAGTCTTCTTACATCAACTGAAAGGTGGCCATGGGGAAGTCTGAGAGCCATGGGGAAGTCTGAGGGCCATGGAGAAGTCTGAGGGCCATGGGGAAGTCTGAGGGCCATAGGGAAGTCTGAGGGCCATAGGGAAGTCTGAGGGCCATGGGGAAGTCTGAGGGCCATTGGGAAGTCTGAGGGCCATAGGGAAGTCTGAGGGCCATAGGGAAGTCTGAGGGCCATAGGGAAGTCTGAGGGCCATAGGGAAGTCTGAGGGCCATGGGGAAGTCTGAGGGCCATTGAGAAGTCTGAGGGCCATGGGGAAGTCTGAGGGCCATAGGGAAGTCTGAGGGCCATAGGGAAGTCTGAGGGCCATGGGGAAGTCTGAGGGCCATTGGGAAGTCTGAAGGCCATGGGGAAGTCTGAGGGCTATGAAGAAGTCTGAGGGCCATGAGGAAGTCTGAGAGCCATGGGGAAGTCTGAGGGCCATGGGGAATTCTGAGGACCATGGGGGAGTCTGAGGGCCATGGGGAATTCTGAGGGCCATGGGGAATTCTGAGGGCCATGGGGAAGTCTGAGGGCCATGGAGAAGTCTGAGAGCCATGGGGAAGTCTGAGGGCCATGGGGAAGTCTGAGGGCTATGAAGAAATCTGAGGGCCATGGGAAAGTCTGAGGGCCATGGGGAAGTCTGAGGGCCATGGAGAAGTCTGAGGGCCATGGGGAAGTCTGAGGGCCATGGAGAAGTCTGAGGGCCATGGGGAAGTCTGAAGGCCATGGAGAAGTCTGAGGGCCATGGAGAAGTCTGAGGGCCATGGGGAAGTCTGAGGGCCATAGGGAAGTCTGAGGGCCATGGGAAAGTCTGAGGGCCATTGAGAAGTCTGAGGGCCATGGGGAAGTCTGAGGGCCATAGGGAAGTCTGAGGGCCATAGGGAAGTCTGAGGGCCATGGGGAAGTCTGAGGGCCATTGGGAAGTCTGAAGGCCATGGGGAAGTCTGAGGGCTATGAAGAAGTCTGAGGGCCATGAGGAAGTCTGAGAGCCATGGGGAAGTCTGAGGGCCATGGGGAATTCTGAGGGCCATGGGGGAGTCTGAGGGCCATGGGGAATTCTGAGGGCCATGGGGAAGTCTGAGGGCCATGGAGAAGTCTGAGGGCCATGGGGAAGTCTGAGGGCCATGGGGAAGTCTAAGGGCTATGAAGAAATCTGAGGGCCATGGGAAAGTCTGAGGGCCATGGGGAAGTCTGAGGGCCATGGAGAAGTCTGAGGGCCATGGGGAAGTCTGAGGGCCATGGAGAAGTCTGAGGGCCATGGGGAAGTCTGAAGGCCATGGAGAAGTCTGAGGGCCATGGAGAAGTCTGAGGGCCATGGGGAAGTCTGAGGGCCATAGGGAAGTCTGAGGGCCATGGGAAAGTCTGAGGGCCATTGGGAAGTCTGAAGGCCATGGGGAAGTCTGAGGGCTATGAAGAAGTCTGAGGGCCATGAGGAAGTCTGAGGGCCATGGGGAATTCTGAGTACCATGGGGAAGTCTGAGGGCCATGGGGAAGTCTGAGGGCCATGGAGAAGTCTGAGGGCCATGGGGAAGTCTGAGGGCCATGGAGAAGTCTGAGGGCCATGGGGAAGTCTGAGGGCCATGGAGAAGTCTGAGGGCCATGGGGAAGTCTGAAGGCCATGGAGAAGTCTGAGGGCCATGGAGAAGTCTGAGGGCCATGGGGAAGTCTGAGGGCCATAGGGAAGTCTGAGGGCCATGGGGAAGTCTGAGGGCCATTGGGAAGTCTGAAGGCCATGGGGAAGTCTAAGGGCTATGAAGAAGTCTGAGGGCCATGAGGAAGTCTGAGAGCCATGGGGAAGTCTGAGGGCCATTGGGAATTCTGAGTACCATGGGGAAGTCTGAGGGCCATGGGGAAGTCTGAGGGCCATGGAGAAGTCTGAGGGCCATGGGGAAGTCTGAGGGCCATGAAGAAATCTGAGGGCCATGGGAAAGTCTGAGGGCCATGGGGAAGTCTGAGGGCCATGGGGAAGTCTGAGGGCCATATGTCCCCCCTCCTCCTGGATAACACTGCTGCCTTATACACAATGATCTTGCTCTCCGCCCTCCTCCTCCTGGATCACACATAGAAACATAGAAACATAGAATGTGTCGGCAGATAAGAACCATTTGGCCCATCTAGTCTGCCCAATATATCTGAATCCTATGAATAGTCCCTGACCCTATCTTGTATGGAGGATAGCCTTATGCCTATCCCATGCATGCTTAAACTCCTTCACTGTATTTGCAGCTACCACTTCTGCAGGAAGGTTATTCCATGCATCCACTACTCTCTCAGTAAAGTAATACTTCCTCATATTACTTTTAAACCTTTGCCCCTCTAATTTAAAACAGTGTCCTCTTGTGGTAGTTTTTCTTCTTTTAAATATGCTCTCCTCCTTTACCGAGTTGATTCCCTTTATGTATTTAAAAGTTTCTATCATATCCCCTCTGTCTCTTCTTTCTTCCAAGCTATACATGTTAAGGTCCTTTAACCTTTCCTGGTAAGTTTTTTCCTGCAATCCATGTACTAGTTTAGTAGCTCTTCTCTGGACTCTCTCTAGAGTATCTATATCCTTCTGGAGATATGGCCTCCAGTACTGCGCACAATACTCCAAGTGAGGTCTCACCAGTGTTCTGTACAGCGGCATAAGCACTTCTCTCTTTCTACTGCTTATACCTCTCCCTATACATCCAAGCATTCTGCTGGCATTTCGTGCTGCTCTATTACATTGTCTTCCCACCTTTAAGTCTTCTGAAATAATTACTCCTAAATCCCTTTCCTCAGACACTGAGGTCAGGACTGTGTCAAATATTCTATATTCTGCCCTTGGGTTTTTACGCCCCAGGTGCATTATCTTGCACTTATCCACATTAAATTTCAGTTGCCAGAGTTCTGACCATTCTTCTAGTTTTCCTAAATCCTTTTCCATTTGGCGTTTCCCTCCAGGAACATCAACCCTGTTACATATCTTTGTGTCATCAGCAAAAAGACAAACCTTACCATCAAGGCCTTTTGCAATATCACTTATGAAGATATTAAACAAAATTGGTCCCAGTACAGATCCCTGAGGTACCCCACTGGTAACATGACCTTGTTCTGAATGTTCTCCATTGACTACAACCCTCTGTTGTCTGTCACTCAGCCACTGCCTAATCCACTCAACAATATGGAAGTCCATGCTCAATGACTGCAGTTTATTGATAAGTCTTCTATGTGGGACAGTGTCAAAAGCCTTACTAAAATCTAGATATGCAATGTCTACTGCACCTCCACCGTCTATTATTTTAGTCACCCAGTCAAAAAAATCTATAAGATTTGTTTGACATGATCTCCCTGAAGTAAACCCATGTTGTTTTTCATCTTGCAATCCATGGGATTTAAGATGTTCCACAATCCTATCCTTTAATAGGGTTTCCATTAATTTGCCTACTATTGATGTCAGACTCACTGGTCTATAGTTGCTCGATTCCTCCCTACTACCTTTCTTGTGAATGGGCACGACATTTGCCAATTTCCAATCTTCCGGGACGACTCCTGTTACTAATGATTGGTTAAATAAATCTGTTAATGGTTTTGCCAGCTCACCACTAAGCTCTTTTAATAATTTTGGGTGTATCTCATCAGGACCCTGTGACTTATTTGTCTTCACTTTAGACAGCAATCTTAGAACCTCTTCCTCTGTAAAGACACATGCATCAAATGATTCATTAGTCATCCTTTCGAGTGGAGGTCCTTCTCCTTCTTTTTCTTCTGTAAAAACTGAACAGAAGTATTCATTAAGGCAGTCGGCTAGCCCTTTATTCTCTTCTACATACCTTCCGTCCTTTGTTTTTAATTTAGTTATTCCTTGTTTTAATTTCCTTTTTTCATTTATATATCTGAAGAATGTCTTATCCCCCTTTTTCATAGACTGAGCTAGTTTTTCTTCTGCCTGCGCTTTAGAAGTTCTTATAACTTGCTTGGCCTCTTTCTGCCTAATCTTGTAGATTTCCTTATCTTCATTGCTCTGGGTTTTTTATAATTACGAAATGCTAGCTTTTTATTTTTAATGATTTGGGCCACTTCTGCTGAGTACCACAGTGGTCTCTTCCTTTTTTTGCTTTTACTGACAAGTCTAATGCAATTTTCTGTTGCCTTCAATAATGCACCTTTTAAGTAGTCCCATTTCTCCTGGACTCCATGTAATCCGTTCCATTTTGTTAAGGACTCATTGATGACTAATTTCATTTTTGAAAAGTCTGTTTTTCTAAAATCTAAAACTTTTGTTTTTGTGTGGTGTGACTCTTTCACAGTTCTTATATTAAACCACACTGACTGGTGATCACTAGATCCTAAGGTTTCGCCTACAATGACATCATATACCGAATCCCCATTTGTGAATACCAAATCCAAAATGGCCTCCCTCCGGGTTGGCTCCTCAACCACTTGTTGCAGAGACAACCCCAGTAGGGAATTTAGAATATCTGTACTCCTAATAGAACTTGCTATTTTGGTTTTCCAGTTTATATCTGGAAGATTGAAATCTCCCATAATGATAACTTCTCCTTTCATTGTCATTTTAGCTATTTCTTCAACTAGTAGATCATCTAGTTCTTTGACTTGACCAGGTGGTCTATATATCACACCTACACGAGTTACTGCATGATTAGCAAACTGCAACGTAACCCAAACTGACTCTATGTTGGCCTCACCAACTTGTATTAGGTTAGATTTAATGCTATCTTTCACATACAGGGCCACTCCTCCTCCTTTCTTGCTTTCTCTGTCTCTTCTGTATAAAGAGTACCCTGGTATGGTTATGTCCCAGTCATTTCTTTCATTAAACCATGTCTCCGTAACAGCCACTAAATCTACATTCTCAGATGCCATTATTGACCCAAGTTCATTGATTTTTTCACCTAAACTGCGAGCATTTGTGGACAGGACTCTGAGCTTATCATTTCTTAACCTCTGTGCTTCTGACCTGTTCTGGCATTGTTTCGGGGGGCAATTGGACTCTTGTATTTCCACTCTTTTGCCCCCCCTTCCTAGTTTAAATACTCTTTCGCAAATTCTTGGAGTTGTTCATTAAGTACATTTGTTCCTTTGAGGGAAAGATGCAAACCATCTTTTTTGTACAGTTCCTTTCTATTCCAAGTAGAGCTATCATGAGAAACAAAGCCAAATCCTTGCTCTTGACACCATTTACTAAGCCATATGTTGAAGTCCTTTATGCGCCTCTGCCTATCATTCTGAACATTATGCACAGGCAGAACTTCAGAAAATGAAATCGTGGATGCAAAATCCTGTATGATGACTTATACACACAATGATCCGGCTCTCCGCCCTCCTCCTCCTGGATCACACTGCTGCCTTATACATATAATGATCCGGCTCTCTGTCCCCCCTCCTCCTTGATCACACTGCTGCCTTACTCACACAATGATTCGGCTCTCCGCCCCCCTCCTCCTGGATCACACTGCTGCCTTATACACACAATGATCTGGCTCTCCGCCCCCTCCTCCTGGATCACACTGCTGCCTTAAACACACAATGATCTGGCTCTACGCCCCCCTCCTCCTGGATCACACTGCTGCCTTATACATACAATGATCCGGCTCTCTACCCCCCCTTTTCCTGGATCACACTGCTGCCTTATACACACAATGATCCAGCTCTCTGCCCCCCTCCTCCTGGATCACACTGCTGCCTTATACACACAATGATCCGGCTCTCTGCCCCCCTCCTCCTGGATCACACTGCTACCTTATACACACAATGATCCGGCTCTCTGCCCCCTCCTCCTGGATCATACTGCTGCGTTATACACACAATGATCCGGCTCTCCGCCCCCTCCACCTGGATCACACTGCTGCCTTATACACACAATGATCTGGCTCTCCGCCCTTCTCCTCCTGGATCCCACTGCTGCCTTATACACAAAATGATCAGGCTCTCTGCCCCCCTCCTCCTGGATCACACTGCTGCCTTATACACACAATGATCCAACTCTCTGCCCCCTCCTCCTGGATCACACTGCTGCTTTATACACACAATGATCCGGCTGTCTGTTCCCCCTCCTCCTGGATCCCACTGCTTCTTTATACAAACAATGATCCGGCTCTCCGCCCCCTCCTCCTGGATCACACTGCTTCTTTATACACAAAATGATCCAACTCTCCGCCCCCTCCTCCTGGATCACACTGCTGCTTTATACACACATTGATCCGGCTCGCTGTCCCCCCTCCTCCTGGATCCCACTGCTGCCTTATACACACATTGATCTGGCTCTCTGCCCCCCTACTTCTGGATCACACTGCTGACTTATACATACAATGATATGGGTCTCTGCCCCCCTCCTCCTGGATCACACTGCTGCCTTATACACACATTGATCTGGCTCTCTGCCCCCTCCTCCTGGATCACACTGCTGCCTTATACACACAATGATCCGGCTCTCCGCCCCCTCCTCCTGGATCACTCTGCTGCCTTATACATACAATGGTCCGGCTCTCTGCCCCCCCTCCTCCTGGATCACACTGCTGCCTTATACACACAATGATCCGGCTCTCCGCCCCCTCCTCCTGGATCACACTGCTGCCTTATACAAACAATGATCTGGCTCTCCGCCCTTCTTCTCCTGGATCCCACTGCTGCCTTATACACAAAATGATCTGGCTCTCTGCCCCCCCTCCTCCTGGATCACACTGCTGCCTTATACACACAATGATCCAACTCTCTGCCCAATCCTCCTGGATCACACTGCTGCTTTATACACACACACAGTACTCTGGCACTCTGCCCCCTTCCCCTGGATCACACCGCTGCCTTATACACACAATGATCCGGCTGTCTGTTCCCCCTCCTCCTGGATCCCACTGCTTCTTTATACAAACAATGATCTGGCTCGCTGTCCCCCCCTCCTCCTGAATCCACTGCTGCCTTATACACATATTGATCTGGCTCTCTGCCCCCCTTCATCTGGAACACACTGCTGACTTATACATACAATGATCTGGCTCTCTGCCCCCCTCCTCCTAGATCACACTGCTGCCTTATACACACAATGATCCGGCTCTCTGCCCCCTCCTCCTGGATCACTCTGCTGCCTTATACACACAATGATCCGGCTCTCCGCCCCCTCCTCCTGGATTACACTGCTGCCTTATACACACAATGCTCTGGCTCTCTGCCCCCTTCCCCTGGATCACACTGCTGCATTATACATACAATGGTCTGGCTCTCTGCCCCCCCCTCCTCCTGGATCACACTGCTGCCTTATACACACAATGATCCGGCTCTCCGCCCCCCTCCTCCTGGATCACACTGCTGCCTTATACACACAATGATCCGGCTCTCCGCCCCCCTCCTCCTGGATCACACTGCTGCCTTATACACACAATGCTCTGGCTCTCGCCCCCTTCCCCTGGATTACACTGCTGCCTTATACACACAATGATCCTGCTCTCCGCCCTACTCCTCCTGGATAACACTGCTGACTGATACTCACAATGATCCGGCTCTCCGCCCACCTCCTCCTGGATCACACTGCTGCCTTATACACACAATGATCCAGCTCTCTGCCCCCTCCTCCTGGATCACACTGCTGCCTTATACATACAATGATCCGGCTCTCCGCCCACCTCCTCCTGGATCACACTGCTGCCTTATACTCACAATGATCTGGCTCTCCGCACCCCTCCTCCTGGATCACACTGCTGCGTTATACACACAATGATCCGGCTCTCCGCCTCCTCCTCCTGGATCACAATGCTGCCTTATATATACAATGATCAGGCTCTCCACCCCCCTCCTCCTGGATCACACTGCTGCCTTATACATACAATGATCTGGCTCTCTGTCCCCCCTCCTCCTGGATCACACTGCTGTCTTATACTCACAATGATCTGGCTCTCCGCACCCCTCCTCCTGGATCACACTGCTGCGTTATACACACAATGATCCGGCTCTCCGCACCCCTCCTCCTGGATCACAATGCTGCCTTATATATACAATGATCCGGCTCTCTGTCCCCCCTCCTCCTGGATCACACTGCTGCCTTATACATACAATGATCTGGCTCTCCACCCCCCTCCTCCTGGATCACACTGCTGCCTTATACATACAATGATCTGGCTCTCCGCCCTTCTCCTCCTGGATCACACTGCTGCCTTATACACACAATGCTCTGGCTCTCTGTCCCCCCTCCTCCTGGATCACACTGCTGCCTTATACAAACAATGATTCGGCTCTCCGCCCACCTCCTCCTGGATCACACTGCTGCCTTATACTCACAATGATCTGGCTCTCTGCACCCCTCCTCCTGGATCACACTGCTGCGTTATACACACAATGATCCGGCTCTCCGCCTCCTCCTCCTGGATCACACTGCTGCCTTACATATACAATGATCAGGCTCTCCACCCCCCTCCTCCTGGATCACACTGCTGTCTTATACATACAATGATCCGGCTCTCTGTCCCCCCTCCTCCTGGATCACACTGCTGCCTTATACATACAATGATCCGGCTCTCCGCCCTCCTCCTCCTGGATCACATTGCTGCCTTATACAAACAATGATCCAGCTCTCCGCCCCCATCCTCCTTGATCACACTACTTCCTTATACACACACAGTGCTCTGGCTCTCTGCCCTCTTCCCCTGGATCACACTGCAGCCATATACATACAATGATCCGGCTCTCTGCCCCCTCCTCCTTGATCACACTGCTGCCTTATACACACAATGATCCAGCTCTCTGTCCCCCCTCCTCCTGGATCACACTGCTGCCTTATACACACACAGTGTCATTAGTGGGGTATCCCAAGGTTCAGCGTTATTAGTGGTGTACCCCAAGGCTCAGTGGTGAGACCCTTACTTTTTAATCTAATTATAAATTATGGGGGGGGGGTCTGGGATTTCAGTCTTTGAAAAGGACACCAAGCAATGCAGTGGAAAACATCCTTACAGGATGTCTCCAACTTACACGGCAACCTCAATGCACTTTTTAATTGGGCAATACATGAGGGGGAAATAATATCTATGTAAAAAAACATAGGAGGGGATATGATCACCATGTATAAATACATAAGGGGGATATGATCTCCATGTATAAATACATAAGGGGGATATGATCTCCATGTATAAATACATAAGGGGGATATGATCTCCATGTATAAATACATAAGGGGGATATGATCTCCATGTATAAATACATAAGGGGGATATGATCTCCATGTATAAACACATAAGGGGGATATGATCTCCATGTATAAATACATAAGGGGGATATGAACTCCATGTATAAATACATAAGGGGGGATTTGATCACCATGTATAAATACATAAGGGGGGATATGATTACCATGTATAAATACATAAGGGGGGATATGATCTCCATGTATAAATACATAAGGGGGGGATATGATCACCATGTATAAATACATAAGGGGGATATGATCTACATGTATAAATACATAAGGGGGGATATGATCTACATGTACAAATACATAAGGGGGGATATGATCTCCATGTATAAATACATAAGGGGGGGATATGATCTCCATGTATAAATACATAAGGGGGGGATATGATCTCCATGTATAAATACATAAGGGGGGGATATGATCTCCATGTATAAATACATAAGGGGGATATGATCTCCATGTATAAATACATAAGGGGGGATATGATCTCCATGTATAAATACATAAGGGGGGGATATGATCATAATGTATAAATACATAAGGGGGGTATGATCTCCATGTATAAATACATAAGGGGGGGATATGATCACCATGTATAAATACATAAGGGGGATATAATCTCCATGTATAAATGCATAAGGGGGGATATGAGCTCCATGTATAAATACATAAGGGGGGATATGATCTCCATGTTTAAAATCATAAGGGGGGATATGATCTCCATGTATAAATACATAAGGGGGGGATATGATCTCCATGTATAAATACATAAGGGGGGATATGATCTCCATGTATAAATACATAAGGGGGATATGATCTCCATGTATAAATACATAAGGGGGGGTATGATCTCCATGTATAAATACATATAGGGGATATGATCTCCATGTATAAATACATAAGGAGAGATATGATCTCCATGTATAAATACATAAGGGGGATATGATCACCATGTATAAATACATAAGGGGGGGATATGATCTCCATGTATAAATACATAAGGGGGATATGACCTCCATGTATAAATACATAATGGGGGATATGATCTCCATGTATAAATACATTAAGGGGGATATGACCTCCATGTATAAATACATAAGGGGGGATATGATCACCATATATAAATACATAAGGGGGGATATGATCTCCATGTATAAATACATAAAGGGGGATATGACCTCCATGTATAAATACATAAGGGGGGATATGATCCCCATGTATAAATACATAAGGGGGGATATGATCACCATATATAAATACATAAGGGGGGATATGATCTCCATGTATAAATACATAAGGGGGATATGATCACCATGTATAAATACATAAGGGGGGATATGATCTCCATGTATAAATAAATAAGGGGGATATGATCTCCATGTATAAATACATAAGGGGGGATATGATCTCCATGTATAAATACATAAGGGGGGATATGATCTCCATGTATAAATACATTAAGGGGGATATGACCTCCATGTATAAATACATAAGGGGGGATATGATCACCATATATAAATACATAAGGGGGGATATGATCTCCATGTATAAATACATAAAGGGGGATATGACCTCCATGTATAAATACATAAGGGGGGATATGATCCCCATGTATAAATACATAAGGGGGGATATGATCACAATGTATAAATACATAAGGGGGGGATATGATCCCCATGTATAAATACATAAGGGGTCCATATAGTGAACTTGGTGTTGAGTTGTTCACTTTAAGGTCATCACAGAGGACAAGGGGGCGCTCTTTACGTCTAGTGGAAAAGAGATTTTGTCTCCAAATATGGAAAGGTTTCTTCACAGTAAGAGCTGTGAAAATGTGGAATAGACTCCCTCCAGAGGTGGTTCTGGCCAGCTCACTAGATTGCTTTAAAAAAGTCCTGGATTATTTTCTAGGTGTACATAATATAACTGGGTACTAATATTTATAGGTAAAGTTGATCCAGGGAATATCTGATTGCTTCTTGGGGATCAGGAAGGAATTTATTTCCCTGCTGTAGGAAATTGGATCATGCTTTGCTTGGGTTTTTCCCCTTCCTCTGAATCAACTGCGGGTATAGGATTGGGTATATGGGATTGGGTATAGGATTGGGTATATAGGATTGTGTATATTTGATTAGGTATAGTATTGTGTATATGGGATTGGGTATAGTATTGTGTATCTATGATTGTGTATATGGGATTGGGAAAAGGATTGTGTATATGGGATTGGGTATAGGATTGTGTATAGGATTGCGTATGTGGGATTGGGTATATTGGGTATAGGATTGCGTATATGGGATTGGGTAAAGGAATGTGTATATGGGATTGGGTATAGGATTGTGTATATGGGATTGGGTATATGGGATTGGGTATAGTATTTTGTATATGGGATTGGGTATATCTGATTGTGTATATGGGATTGGGTATAGGATTGTGTATATGGGATTGGGTATAGGATTGTGTATATGGGATTGGGTATAGGATTGTGTATATATGATTGTGTATGTGGGATTGGGAAAAGGATTGTGTATATGGCATTGGGTATAGGATTGTGTATAGGATTGCGTATGTGGGATTGGGTATATTGGGTATAGGATTGCGTATATGGGATTGGGTAAAGGAATGTGTATATGGGATTGGGTATAGGATTGTGTATATGGGATTGGGTATATGGGATTGGGTATAGTATTTTGTATATGGGATTGGGTATATCTGATTGTGTATATGGGATTGGGTACATGGGATTGTGTATATGGAATAGGGTATAGGATTGTGTATATGGGATTGGGTATAGGATTGTGTATATGGGATTGGGTATAGGATTGTGTATATGGGATTGGGTATATATATATATATATATATATATATATATATATATATATATATATAGGATTGTGTATATGGGATTGGGTATATAGGATTGTGTATATGGGATTGGATAAAGGATTGTGTATATGGGATTGGGTATATAGGATTGTGTATACGGGATTGGGTATATATAGGATTGTGTATATGGGATTGGGTATATAGGATTGTGTATATGGGATTGGGTATATAGGATTGTGTATATGGGATTGGGGATAGGATTATGTATATGGGATTAGGTATATAGGGTTGTGTATATGGGATTGGGTTTATAGGATTGTGTATATGGAATAGGGTATAGGATTGTGTATATGGGATTGGGTATAGGATTGTGTATATGGGATTGGGTATAGGATTGTGTATATGGGATTGGGTATAGGATTGTGTATATGGGATTGGGTATATATATATATATATATATAGGATTGTGTATATGGGATTGGGTATATAGGATTGTGTATATGGGATTGGGTAAAGGATTGTGTATATGGGATTGGGTATATAGGATTGTGTATACGGGATTGGGTATATATAGGATTGTGTATATGGGATTGGGTATATAGGATTGTGTATATGGGATTGGGGATAGGATTATGTATATGGGATTAGGTATATAGGGTTGTGTATATGGGATTGGGTTTATAGGATTGTGTATATGGGATTGGGTATATAGGATTGTGTATATGGGATTGGGTATATGGGATTGTGTATATGGGATTGGGTATATAGGATTGTGTATACGGGATTGGGTATATATAGGATTGTGTATATGGGATTGGGTATATAGGATTGTGTATATGGGATTGGGTATATAGGATTGTGTATATGGGATTGGGGATAGGATTATGTATATGGGATTAGGTATATAGGGTTGTGTATATGGGATTGGGTTTATAGGATTGTGTATATGGGATTGGGTATATAGGATTGTGTATATGGGATTGGGTATATAGGATTGTGTATATGGGAGGGGGTATATAGGATTGTGTATATGGGATTGAGTATATAGGATTGTATATATAGGATTGTGTATATAGGATTGGGTATATAGGATTGGGTATATGGGATTGGGTATATGGGATTGGGTATATAGGATTGTGTATATGGGATTGGGTATATAGGATTGTGTATATGGGATTGGGTATATAGGATTGTGTATATGGGAGGGGGTATATAGGATTGTGTATATGGGATTGAGTATAAAGGATTGTGTATATATGATTGTATCTATGGGATTGGGTATATGGGATTGGGTATATGTGATTGTGTATATGGGATTGGGTATATAGGATTGTGTATATGGGATTGGGTATATAGGATTGTGTATATGGGATTGGGTGTATATGATTGTGTATATTGGATTGTGTATATATGATTGTATCTATGGGATTGGGTATATGGGATTGGGTATATGTGATTGTGTATATGGGATTGGGTATATAGGATTGTGTATATGGGATTGGGTATATAGGATTGTGTATATGGGATTGGGTATATGGGATTGGGTATATGGGATTGGGTATATGGCATTGGGTATATGGGATTGTGTATATGGGATTGGGTATATGGGATTGGGTATATGGGATTGTATGAAATTTTTTTATGTTTTTCCTTTTATTGGTAGAACTTGATGGACTTGTGTCTTTTTTTCAAACCAGACTACATATGTAACCAAGAGGTACTGGCGGGACCACCCGGAAATTGAGAGAGATTGGCCTTCCTACATTAATAGAAGTAAGCAGTAAGCTGACTCTGAGGGATAGCAGGACGTAGTCCCAAACTTCGAAGATTAAGGTTCACAAACACTTTAATTCTCACAGCTGCCAATAAAAGTTCCAAGCGGAGACGTCAGGATTCAGAGCGGCGCTCAATCAAGCTTGGCGATGAACGCGGGGAGTGCGCACTGCTGAGTTGCGAAGATCTCGGTGAAATTATTGAGGTAGTAATTTTTCTGGTGTGTCACTTTCCCCCACTGTCAGAACATTATGCCAGCGAGCGCTTCTTAAATAAGAGAACTTTTTTTTCCCTCCGTAATGACTAAACTAATAAAAACAATAGATCCCGTTTCTGACTCCAAAATGTCACATTAATTATTTGTCACGTGGCGTGCTGTGTAGCCAGGCGGTGCGCTGTCATGCGGGGAATGGAGGCTTTCAGTGCAGAGCCACCGAGAGGCTTGATGATGTTGGGCTGCTTTTCCTCTATTGCCATTGCTGACTTGGTTCTTAAAGTGCTAATTCCAGATCTCTCATCCCCATCCTTGCTTTAATACCTAGAGAGCAATTGTCCTGGGACAAGCATGCAGCCAGTGATGTCATACCTTCCAATGTGTTCTGAGTCAGCAACTTACTAACTAGTAAAGCATGGGTGAGGATAAGGGCCGGGAGAAGAGGAGGGCAGGAGGGGCGGCTGCCCTGGTGCAGAGAACTCATGTAAAGGTAGGGGGCCCCACAGGATGATTTCACACAGCTACAGAGGTAGAACTCGCTATAGGAGTAGTGACAGTGAGTTCCCTACAGCAGTAGTGACAGAGAGCTCCCTACAGGAGTAGTGACAGAGAGCTCCCTACAGGAGTAGTGACAGTGAGCTCCCTACAGGAGTAGTGACAGAGAGCTCCCTACAGGATTAGTGACAGTGAGCTCCCTACAGGAGTAGTGACGGTGAGCTCCCTACAGGATTAGTGACAGTGAGCTCCCTACAGGAGTAGTGACAGAGAGCTCCCTACAGGATTAGTGACAGTGAGCTCCCTACAGGAGTAGTAAATAAGTTCACCTCCTTCACTGGAGATTTAGAAAAGGAGACAATGATACAATGTATACAGACTCAATAATTATTATTCAATTATACTATATATATATATATATATATATATATATATATATATATATATATATATATATTATATATACATACAATTCTAAGCCACTATTCCTCCCACCGATACCAATGATGGGGCACTATTCCTCCCACCGATACCAATGATGGGGCACTATTCCTCCCACTGACACCAATGATGGGGCACTATTCCTCCAACTGACACCAATGATGGGGCACTATTCCTCCCACTGACACCAATGATGGGGCACTATTCCTCCCACTGACACCAATGATGGGGCGCTATTCCTCCCACTGACACCAATGATGGGGTGCTATTCCTCCCACTGACACCAATGATGGGGCACTATTCCTCCCACTGACACCAATGATGGGGCGCTATTCCTCCCACTGACACCAATGATGGGGTGCTATTCCTCCCACTGACACCAATGATGGGGCACTATTCCTCCCAATGATACCAATGATGGGGCACTATTTCTCCCACTGACACCAATGATGGGACACTATTCCTCCCACTGACACCAATGATGGGACATTCCCATAGACACACTCCTAAACCTTGTGGACGGCCTTCCCAGAAGAGTTGAAGCTGTTATAGCTGCAAAGGGTGGGCCAATTCAATATTGAACCCTACAGATTAAGACTGGGATGCCATTAATGATCATGTATGTGTAAAGGCAGGCGTCCCAATACTTTTGGTAATATTATAAATATATTTTTTGTTTTTACAAAACAAAATTACTAAAAGAAATCCTAGTTTGACCCCCCCCCCCCCCCCCATAAAATGCTTGTATTACCTAGATAATGATAAGGTTTTTATCAAAATAAATGGGCCCATAGTTAAAATGTAAAATTATTCTGCTACGTGACGGGTGTGATGTTACGATCGCTGAGCTGAGGTGGTTAAATATTTATCGAAGAATTTTTGTGACTTTTGTTTTCTAACAATGAAAAGTTGGAAATGAATTGTTGACGTTTCCATGTTTTGACCAATTCTTCTCGACTTCTCTGAGCTGAAGTCTGTCTGTAAGAGTTCCTTCAATTATTCAGTGAGCTCTCGCGGTTAGTATGGCAAGACATGATATCAAAACTTGGCTGATTCTAGAGGAACAAAATCTTGTCAGTTTGTCTGCAAAGTGAAAACTATTTCTATATAACAGAAAAGAAAGGAATAAAATGTTTGAGAATTCGGTTTCCTTTTAGTAAAACACACAATGTAGGATTTCTCTTTTCCTACTGACCACCATTGTAAGGAACATTCTTTCCAGTTTTTCTTTAATAAAATTCTTGTAATCAATAAACAAAGTAAATATACATTTTTACATAGGTAAGTATATATACATTGTGACGCTATTCACCGTCACTGGAGGTGAGGAGCAGATACTTAATGGTTTGAATTGCTTCAAGTGGGACAGTAATATTTGTCAGCAATATCTTCCTATAGAAATAGGAAGATTTAATACCACCTTACACAGTGTATTCCATGTGCTTGTCTGTGAGAGAGACACACAGACTGTCATTGGCAGACTTTCCTATTGTTTGTGGATTGGGAGGGAATGTGGATTGTGCCTGTCTCATTGGTAAATGTTAATGACCTCACATTATTCTGTCTGCCTTAAAGCGGAGTTCCGGGCACAGAAGTCATTTTTTAATAAACATACCCCCGGGGCATGCCCAGAAGCTGTTTAGCAGGGGAATGCGGCATCGCCCGGAAGTGACGAGCGGGGCCGGTCAGTGCTGTATTTTGGCCTAGGCCAACAAGGCCCAGGCCTAGGGCGGCACTTTGCAGGGGGGCAGCAAAAAAGCCGCACCCCCCTCCACCTGAGACTCTATTGGCCACTGGTTGCTAGAGCCGCCTCTCTCATTCCCCCCTCTCTCTCACCCCCCTCTCTCTCGCTCTCATCCACCCTCTCTCTCACACCCCCCCCCTCTCTCTCACCCCTCCTTTCTCTCTCTTTCAGCGTCCTCTCTCTCACTCTCTCACCCCTCTCTTTCTCTCCCTCTCTCACACCCCCTCTCTCTCTATGGCCACTGGTTGCTAGAGCCGCCTCTCTCATTCCCCCCTCTCTCTCACCCCCCCTCTCTCTCGCTCTCATCCACCCTCTCTCTCACACCCCCCTCTCTCTCACCCCCTCCTCTCTCTCTCTCTCTCTCTCACCTCCTCTCTCTCTCTCTGGCCACTGGTTGCTAGAGCCACCTCTCTCATTCCCCCCTCTCTCTCGCTCTCATCCACCCTCTCTCTCACACCCCCCCTCTCTCTCTCTCACCCCCCCTCTCTCTCTCTTACCACCCCCCTCTCTCTCTCTCTGGCCACTGGTTGCTTGAGCCGCCTCTCTCATTACCCCCTCTCTCTCACCCCCCCCTCTCTCTCGCTCTCATCCACCCTCTCTCTCACACCCCCTCTCTCTCACACCCCCCTCTCTCTCTCACCCCTCCTCTCTTTCTCTTTCAGCCTCATCTCTCTCTCACCCCTCTCTCTCTCTCTCTCACCCCCCTCTCTCTCTCTCATCCCCCCCCTCTCTCCCTCTCTCTCATCTCTCCCTCTCTCTCTCCCTCACCCACCCCCCCTCTCGTGAGATCTCAGGGGTTAATTCTGGGACTTGTAGTCCTTCAATTTTGAAGGGAGCCACATCCGTTTAAAAAAGGAGTGGGGCAAATTTACATAGGAGGGGGGGCGCCCAATTTTAGTCTTGCCTAGGGCAGCACGAAACCAAAATACACCACTGGGGCCGGTGCCGTTGCATTGATTCCTGGGAGCGATGACGTTCAGCTGCCAGGAATCATAGCGAGACAGGAAGTGACGGGGTGAGCCGCGGCTCAGAGGGAGGAAGTACTCTGAGGTGAGTATTTACGATCTTCAATTAAAAGGTAAGTAAACAAAAAAAAAAATAACTATCCAATTCCTTTTCAGGTGATCTCGAACTAGTGGAGGGGCACAAAAAAAAAATATTGTTTTTGTGCCCGGAACTCCGCTTTAAGATAAGCTTATTATGGCATGTATATGTGTATGTGGATTGGCTGCTAAGGGGGAGGGGGGATTTTCCCACAGTGTATATCTTTGTGTACGGGAGTGTAAAACTCTGTTTTCATTGGATTGTGAATGTCAGGGCCTGTTTTCAACAAGGTCCACCTGGGCGGTAACCTTGTGGGGGAAAACTGTATAAAAGTATGTTTCTTGTTCAATAAAGTTGAGTTATACTTCACCCTCAATCTAGAGTCCTGTGCCTCATTGGGGGAAAATGCTACAAGGGATTGCTATGTCCTTCAAACTCCCTTGGATAATCACTAAGCCCTTGTTAGAGCTTGTGTAAGAGCTTGTTCCTGTTCCTGCTGCACTCTCTGGGGAAAGAGAGGTTCACCCATGGGAACCTGGAGCCTTGTCGTAGGTCCAGGGTGGGTAGGAGACACGGAGACCCTAACCAAGCTGCAGCGGTTCGTGGGGTCTGACGTGGTTATGGTGTCAGGTGGAGTGCTTGGAGTCAACGGAGGTACCCGGTCCGGGTGGCGGTTAATCCGTAACATACATATTTACACAAAAAAAGAAAATAAATATATACTACGCTCCCTTGGCCTCCATGAGCGTACTCTTCACTGGTTCTCATCCTACCTATCCCAATACACCTTCAGTGTTACTTACAACTCTACTACCTCCTCTCCTCTTCCCTTCTCTGTCGGGTTCCCCCAAGATTCTGTTCTTGGACCTCTCCTTTTCTCAATCTACACCTCCTCCCTGGGTCAGCTGATTGCCTCCCATGGCTTTCAATATCATCTCTACCCTAACAACACCCAAATCTATCTCTCCACCCCTCAGCTCACTCCATCAGTCTCCTCACGCATCACCAGCTTACTAACAGACATATCAGCCTGGATGTCACATCACTTCCTCAAACTCAACCTATCCAAAACTGAGCTCATGATATTTCTTCCCCCACGTTCCTCTTCTCCTGATTTCTCTGTCAACATCAACGGCACAACTATCATCCAGTCCACCCATGGTGAGGTTCTAGGTATAATTCTGGACTCTGAACTATCCTTTCGGCCACACAACCAGTCACTGTCCAAAGCTTGCCGCCTCAACCTCCGCATCATCTCCAAGATACGTCCTTTCCTAACCAATGATACCACAAAGCTTCTAAACACTCCCTGTTCATCTCTCGCCTCGATTACTGCAACATCCTTCTCATTGGCTTACCTTTAAATAGGCTATTCCCCCCTTCAGTCCATCATGAAGGCTGCTGCCAGGCTCATCCACCTTGAAAACCGCTCTGTGTCGGCTACCCCTCTTTGCCAATCCCTCCATTGGCTGCCACTCAACCAACAAATTAAATTCAAGTTACTAACCATAACTTACAAAGCCATCCATAACTTGGCGCCCAGCTACATCACTAATCTGGTCTCAAAATACCAACCAACTCGTTCTCTTTGCTCCTCACAGGACCTCCTCCCCTTGTAACTTCTTCCCATGCTCACCTTCAGTACTTCTTCCGAACCTCTCCCATCCTCTGGAATGCTCTACCCCAATCTGCCCGACTATCTCCTACTTTTTCCACTTTCAGACAATACCTGAAAACACATCTCTTCAGAGAAATCTATCAGCCAACCACCTAACAACTGTACTTTTATTTTCTCCATCAGCCCACCCCCCACTGTTATTACCTCTTGTATCTCTTGACCCTCCCTCTTAGATTGTAAGCCCTAAGAAGCAGGGCCCTCTGATTCCTACGGCATTAAGTGTATTGTATTTGTACTGTCTATCCTCAAGTTGTAAAGTGCTACATAAACTGTTGGCACTATATAAATCCTATATAATAATAATAATAAAAAAATAAATATATCAAAATCTGCTCTAAAACAAAATAAAACCACTACACCAGACATCAACTTACGAGGTCAAGAAACAAATCCTCCCCTGCCATGCATGCAGCCCTTCCTTAAAAAGAAGATATTAACCAACAAAAGCTAGGCCAGTAAAAAGAACAGAAAAGGAAAAGAGCTCCTCACCCAGAGATGGACCGTTCACCAAAGGCAGGTCTGATATTCCTCCACGCCATTATCCAGACCTCCCCAGTCTCCCTGCCCTCCTCTTGACAGGGAGGACTTTCTTCCGCATTGTAATCTGGCACAGTGCATTTCACTTGAAATATTGGACAACTATATTAACTAAAAAAAGTGTATCCATATCAAAATCTCAGCGAGTCGGGAATGCCCTGCACACCCACTCCGCATAACTCATGTGATAGAGAAAGGGGATGCTTATACCTCTATGTTAGAGGGAAACTGTAGCAAAAAGTTTGAAATTTGATTTTTACATTTTTTTTATAGGGAATGTTATATAGCAGAATGTGAAAAATATTGTTGAGAATTGTCGCTCTTTTTTTGTTTATAGCGCAAAAAATAAAAATCGCAGAAAGAAAGCTCTATTTGTGGGGAAAAAATTACATCAATTGTATTTAGGTACAGCATCACACGACCGCGCAATTGTCCGTTTAAGTAACGCAGTCCTGAATCGCAAAAAATGGCCTTGTCATTAAGGGGGAAAAACCTTTCGGTCTAGAAGTGGTTAATGACCAGGCCATTTTTTGTGATTCGGCACTGCCATAATTTAACAGACAAATGCATGGTTGTGTGATGCTGTACCCAAAGAAAATGTATGTCCTTTTTTTCCCCCACAAATAGCGCTTTCTTTTGGGGGTATTTGCAGTGGTGGGATTAAAAAAATTTAGTAACCAGTTCCGACTTTCCCAGCAGAATGACCAGCGTGCCCCCTTTCAATGCACAGTGACCAGCGTGCCCCCTTTCAATGCACAGTGACCAGCATGCCCCCTTTCAATGCAGAATGACCAGCGTGCCCCCTTTCAATGCACAGTGACCAGCGTGCCCCCTTTCAATGCACAGTGACCAGCGTGCCCCCTTTCAATTTACAGTGACCAGCGTGCCCCCTTTCAATGCACAGTGACAAGCGTGCCCCCTTTCAATGCAGAGAGACCAGCGTGCCCCCTTTAAATGCACAGTGACCAGCGTGCCCCCCTTAAATGCACAGTGACCAGCATGCCCCCCTTAAATGCACAGTGACCAGCATGCCCCCCTTTCAATGCACAGTGACCAGCATGCCCCCCTTTCAATGCACAGTGACCAGCATGCCCCCCTTTCAATGCAGAGAGACCAGCATGCCCCCTTTCAATGCACAGTGACCACAGCATTGCCCCCAATCATTGCAGAGTGCCACAGCATTGCCCCCAATCATTGCAGAGTGCCAGCCACAGCATTGCCCACAATCATTGCAGAGTGCCAGCCACAGCATTGCCCCCAATCATTGCAGAGTGCCACAGCATTGCCCCCAATCATTGCAGAGTTCCACAGCATTGCCCCCAATCATTGCAGAGTGGCAGCCACAGCATTGCCCCCAATCATTGCAGAGTGCCAGCCACAGCATTGCCCCTAATGATTGCAGAGTGCCAGCCACAGCATTGCCACTAATGATTGCAGAGTACCAGCCACAGCATTGCCCCTAATGATTGCAGAGTGCCAGCCACAGCATTGGTCCTAATGATTGCAGAGTGCCAGCCACAGCATTGCTCCTAATGATTGCAGAGTGCAAGCCACAGCATTGTCCCTAATGATTGCAGAGTGCAAGCCACAGCATTGCCCCTAATGATTGCAGAGTGCCAGCCACAGCATTGCCCCCAATGATTGCAGAGTGCCAGCCACAGCATTGCCCCCAATCATTGCAGAGTGCCAGCCACAGCATTGCCCCCAATCATTGCAGAGTGCCAGCCACAGCATTGCCTCCAATCATTGCAGAGTGCCAGCCACAGCATTGCCCCCAATGATTGCAGAGTACCAGCCACAGCATTGCCCCCAATGATTGCAGAGTGCCAGCCACAGCATTGCCCCCAATGATTGCAGAGTGCCAGCCACAGCATTCCCCCCAATGATTGCAGAGTGCAAGCCACAGCATTGCCCCCAATGATTGCAGAGTGCCAGCCACAGTATTGCCCTTAATGCCCAATGATTGCAGAGTGCCAGCCACAGCATTGCCCCCAATGATTGCAGAGTGCCAGCCACAGCATTGCCCCCAATGATTGCAGAGTGCCAGCCACAGCATTGCCCCCAATGATTGCAGAGTGCCAGCCGCAGCATTGCCCCCAATGATTGCAGAGTGCCAGCCACAGCATTGCCCCTAATGATTGCAGAGTGCAAGCCACAGCATTGCCCCTAATGATTGCAGAGTGCCAGCCACGGCATTGCCCCCAATGATTGCAGAGTGCCAGCCACAGCATTGCCCCCAATGATTGCAGAGTGCCAGCCAAAGTATTGCCCTTAATGCCCAATGATTGCAGAGTGCCAGCCGCAGCATTGCCCCCAATGATTGCAGAGTGCCAGCCACAGCATTGCCCTCAATGATTGCAGAGTACCAGCCACAGCATTGCCCCCAATGATTGCAGAGTGCCAGCCACAGCATTGCCCCCAATGATTGCAGAGTGCCAGCCACAGCATTGCCCCCAATGCCCAATGATTGCAGAGTGCCAGCCACAGCATTTCCCCTAATGATTGCAGAGTGCCAGCCACAGCATTGGTCCTAATGATTGCAGAGTGCCAGCCACAGCATTGCCCCTAATGATTGCAGAGTGCAAGCCACAGCATTGTCCCTAATGATTGCAGAGTGCAAGCCACAGCATTGCCCCTAATGATTGCAGAGTGCAAGCCACAGCATTGCCCCCAATGATTGCAGAGTGCCAGCCACAGCATTGCCCCCAATCATTGCAGAGTGCCAGCCACAGCATTGCCCCCAATCATTGCAGAGTGCCAGCCACAGCATTGCCCCCAATCATTGCAGAGTGCCAGCCACAGCATTGCCTCCAATCATTGCAGAGTGCCAGCCACAGCATTGCCCCCAATGATTGCAGAGTACCAGCCACAGCATTGCCCCCAGTGATTGCAGAGTGCCAGCCACAGCATTGCCCCCAATGATTGCAGAGTGCCAGCCACAGCATTCCCCCCAATGATTGCAGAGTGCAAGCCACAGCATTGCCCCCAATGATTGCAGAGTGCCAGCCACAGTATTGCCCTTAATGCCCAATGATTGCAGAGTGCCAGCCACAGCATTGCCCCCAATGATTGCAGAGTGCCAGCCACAGCATTGCCCCCAATGATTGCAGAGTGCCAGCCACAGCATTGCCCCCAATGATTGCAGAGTGCCAGCCGCAGCATTGCCCCCAATGATTGCAGAGTGCCAGCCACAGCATTGCCCCTAATGATTGCAGAGTGCAAGCCACAGCATTGCCCCTAATGATTGCAGAGTGCCAGCCACGGCATTGCCCCCAATGATTGCAGAGTGCCAGCCACAGCATTGCCCCCAATTATTGCAGAGTGCCAGCCAAAGTATTGCCCTTAATGCCCAATGATTGCAGAGTGCCAGCCACAGCATTGCCCCCAATGATTGCAGAGTGCCAGCCACAGCATTGCCCTCAATGATTGCAGAGTGCCAGACACAGCATTGCCCCCAATGATTGCAGAGTGCCAGCCACAGCATTGCCCCCAATGCCCAATGATTGCAGAGTGCCAGCCACAGCATTGCCCTCAATGATTGCAGAGTGCCAGACACAGCATTGCCCCCAATGATTGCAGAGTGCCAGCCACAGCATTGCCCCCCAATGATTGCAGAGTGCCAGCCACAGCATTGCCCCCAATGATTGCAGAGTGCCAGCCACAGCATTGCCCCCAATGATTGCAGAGTGCCAGCCACAGCATTGCCCCCAATGATTGCAGAGTGCCAGCGATCACCTCATGAGACCCATGCACTTACCTCACGGACGGTATCGCAGCTTCTCTTTTGTCCCCGACTCCCCGCGTCTTCGAGTCCTCAGTCCTCCCACGGCGCCTCCTCCTCGTCCAATGGCACGGTGTTTGCCTTTCGGCCAATCAGGAAGCAGGAGGACCAGC
Organism: Pelophylax lessonae; assembly: GCF_965119305.1. Classification (NCBI taxonomy): domain Eukaryota; kingdom Metazoa; phylum Chordata; class Amphibia; order Anura; family Ranidae; genus Pelophylax; species Pelophylax lessonae. The sequence continues at coordinate 3,343,866 of NC_138772.1, read as the reverse complement.
TCCCTGATTGGCCAGGAGGAGGATCCGTGTGACAATAGCGAATTCTCATTTGCTATTGTCACAGAATGGGCGGGTCGGGGCGCACTGCTCCGCTCCCCGGCCGCCACGTCTGCGGCTGCGCGGAACATTTAATTGTACTGCGCGTCCTTAGACACGCAGAGGGATTCAGCCGGTTCTGCGATCTAGCAGAAAGTTAGTAACCGGTTCTATGGAACCGGTGCGAACCGGCTGAATCCCACCACTGGGTATTTGATCCCCTGTGCGATTTTATTTTTAAGAAAAAAAGAGCGACAATTCAGAAAAAAAAAACAATATTTTTTACTTTCTGCTATATAACATTCCCAATAAAAAAAATTAAAAATCTAATTTTTTCATCATTTTAGGCCAATTTGTATTCTGCTACATATTTTTGGGGAAAAAAAACCCAATAAGCGTATTTTGATTGGTTTGCGTAAAAGTTATCGCGTCTACAAACTAGGGGAAAGATTTACGTCATTTTTATTCATTTTTTTTTACTAGTAATGGTGGCGATCTGCAAATTTTAGCGGGACTGCGACATTGCGGCGGACAGATCGGACCCCTAACTGACATTTTTTACATTTTTAGGGGGACCAGTGATATTACTACAGTAATCAGTGCCCCCAGGATTGCCGTACAGGTATGGCGATTCGCGCAGCCAAGCTAGCCTGCCGCAGTATATATGCGGCGGGCAGTCGGCAAGAGGTTAACATTTAATAATTGCAGACTTTTTTTTTTTTACATTTCAGCTATCAATGTGGGAATCCTGCTGACAGCTGAAAGAACCATGCCTGAAAGTATCAGTTTGCATTTGCATGAGTACTGATATTCGTGCAAATGCTTAGTATCGGAAACCGATACTGGTATCGGTATCGGTGCAACCTTAGCCACAACCTTCAAAGACGGCACACCAGCAATGCCCAAAGGCACCCCGCACAGTGATTCACCCTCTTGCCTTTTTATGAAAGGGCTAATCATGAATGCATATAGCAGGGGGCTCAAAGGACAACCCTGGCGCACACCAGACCCTACCTCACCCTACCCTACCTGGGGCTCTGGGAAGGCATCCGGAAGTTTGAAGCTTTCACCCTCCTCACCCATCCAGAAAACTTCACTCTTTTCATGATTGACTTTAGAGCCAGAAGCCTCAGTGTACTGCTCTATCACAGAGACCACCTCCTGCGCCTCCTCCATCCCATAGATAATAACAGACACATAATCGGCATAGGCCACGATCTACAAAGGTGGCACACCTGCAATGCCCAAAGGCACCCCGCACAACGATCCACCCTCTAACCTTCTTATGAAAGGGTTGATTGTGAATGCATATAGCAGGGGGCTGAAAGGACACCCCTGGCGTACACCAGAGCCAACCTCAAAAGGCCGTCCAACCCAACCATTACCAAGTGGGAAGCTCTCAGCCCCTTTATATAATGTTTTCAACCAATCTATAAACCTTCCCTGCAGGCCATATCTACCAAGTAGCAAGTACAGGTACTTATGATTGACTCGATCAAAAGCCTTCGCCTGATCCAATGCCAGCAAGTACTTTCTCCATCCAGCAGCCCTGCATCGCTCCAAACCCTCCCGGACAGCTAAAACTGCTGAAAAGGTATTTCTACCTTGGACCGAGCAGTGCTGATAATTGGACGACAAATCGCCTGCTACTGACGACAAGCGCCACAAAAGAATCTTCGCCAAGATCTTTCTATCAACATTGAGAAGACTGATGGGGTGCCAGTTCTCAATTATTGAGGGGTCTTTACCTTTTGACAGAAGAATCACAGCGGATTGCCTCATGGAGGGAGGGAGAGAACCCTCTTCTAAACAGCTGTTATAAACCTCTATTAAAAAGGGAGCCAGAATGGACTTAAACCACTTATAGAAATCAGCTGTCAACCCATCCAGCCCAAGTAATTTTTTGGTAGCCAGCTTCTCTATAGCATGAACTACCTCATCCGCTGAAATTGGTTCTGTCAGATCCATCAAAGGCAATGTATCATTTCCTAATCCTGGAGTAGAATCCAGAAAGCTTTCCATCCTGTCCCATCTAAAGTCTTTTCTTTCCAGAAGGTCTGCGTAATATGACCTGAAGATCTCCAGGATCCCTGATCTGGACCTCACCAGGGAACCCATACTAGCGCTGAGGCCTGTGACCATCTTAACTGTTGTGCCTTGCTTATATTTCTGGTAAGGATCTTGCTTACATTTCTGGTAATCTCTCTCCAGAACCAAGGAGACATGCTGGTCATACTGACACGTTCTAAGAAGAAGCTTCACCTCCGAGATCTCCCCTGGATCTCCTCCATACTAGACAAGATGATCTAGCTTCCTCCTCAAATGCTGGTAGGCAATATACATACCAAGCTGCTTCTTCTTACTTATGGCCTTGAAAAGTCCAATCGCCCTTTGTTTCACAAGCTCCCACCACTCTGACTTACTGCTGCAAAAGTCCAGAATAGAAACCTGTGCCTGAAAAAAATCCTCAAATGATTGTCTTACCTCTACATCTTCCAGGAGAGCCGAATTCAGTTTCCAGACCACTGATCACCAATGTAAGGAGCATTCTTCCCACTGATCACCAATGTAAGGAGCATTCTTCCCACTGACCACCAATGTAAGGAGCATTCTTCCCACTGACCACCAATGTAAGGGACATTCTTCCCACTGACCACCAATGTAAGGAGCATTCTTCCCACTGACCACCAATGTAAGGAGCATTCTTCCCACTGACCACCAATGTAAGGAGCATTCTTCCCACTGACCACCAATGTAAGGAGCATTCTTCCCACTGACCTCAAATGTAAGGAGCATTCTTCCCACTGATCACCAATGTAAGGGACATTCTTCCCACTGACCACCAATGTAAGGGACATTCTTCCCACTGATCACCAATGTAAGGAGCATTCTTCCCACTGACCACCAATGTAAGGAGCATTCTTCCCACTGATCACCAATGTAAGGGACATTCTTCCCACTGATCACCAATGTAAGGGACATTCTTCCCACTGACCACCAATGTAAGGGACATTCTTCCCACTGATCACCAATGTAAGGAGCATTCTTCCCACTGACCACCAATGTAAGGAGCATTCTTTCCACTGACCACCAATGTAAGGGACATTCTTCTCACTGACCACCAATGTAAGGGACATTCTTCCCACTGACCACCAATGTAAGGGACATTCTTCCCACTGACCACCAATGTAAGGGACATTCTTCCCACTGACCACCAATGTAAGGAGCATTCTTCCCACTGACCACCAATGTAAGGGACATTCTTCCCACTGACTTCCAATGTAAGGGACATTCTTCCCACTGACCATCAATGTAAGGAACATTCTTCCCACTGACCACCTATGTAAGGGTGTAGAGGGTTCGCCAATGGTGAAGGGGGGGGGAGCGGGGGGGACCCATCTCAGAGCTGAGCCTTTACAGAAGTCGTCCTATAGAGAATGACCTTGAGCAGGTGTGACTCGTCGCCTCCATACATTTGCTAATCTCCGCTGAGCAGAGTCCGTGAGCCATGCCTTGTTAATATGCCGGGTCCCTGTGCCTCTGCCTGTCTGGCCTGTCACTTATATATACGGTGCCGGAGTTTGATGGAAGCTAATCGATGGGATTGTGCTCCACTGTCTCTTAGGTGCCTCCGAATTTCTTTGTAAATCAATTTTTCATTTTCTTGTCCCTGATCATCATAAAATTGATTAAGATATAGCCGTAAATGAGGGGATAAGAGGGACAGTAACTTATCAAGTGCGGTCACAGAGGGTAACGAGATCCTAATACGCAATCTTCTCTCCCAATGGCCGACGGAAAACAAATTTACGGCTGTCCTTGTCCCGAGAATTAATTCCACTTATTGTGCAGAAAAAATCCACAACAATGTATAAAATGTGTGCAGCACTGCTAACGGCTGGAAGAAAAAAGTGGTAAAAGGGTCAGCCGGTAATCAGAAAGGATTTGGCCATTCACATCGACTTTCTTTTGTTATTCAAGTAAATCGCTTTCTGCCTGTTTGTAGACGGAGAGAAGAGAAGCCGCGCTGTATACTAACAGCTCCGCTTCAATTAGTAACCTCTCCGCTTTTATATCATTAAAAATAGCAACAAATGATATTGTTTCTGTTTATAACGACGCGGCAGGAATTCGTTCATGCAGACTCGTAAAATTACTAAAATTACTGAAAGGTCCATTTTATTTTTCTTTTAACCCATTTACGCCTAAGGGTAAAACAAATGTTAATGCCTAAGCACAATTTTGCAACTTTGACATGTTAGTCTAGTGCACCCCCTAAGGAGCTGCAGATGAACTGGGATCCCCCACCCTGCACAGCCAGGCACACCAAGTTTTCACAGGCAATCCAGAGACAGAGAACAGTCCGTATATTGTGGTTTATTGGAGGTTAAGAACTTGGATGGGGATGGGAAGTTATGGGATGCCCACTTGACTTCAGAAACAAACTTGGCAACACTTGAGGGACATCTTTCCTATACACAGTCCAAATACAGTCTACATAAAGTCTATATACACTCTTCCAGCACTTCACTTGCTTGCAGTTTCCAGATGTTTGTGGATCTGACAGGCACAGTCAGATTTTTAGCAGTGGCCCTTTGCAGGCAGGAACTCAAAGCCCTTTGTTATGTAGAAATTACAATGATGAGCTTGCATTACCTCTCCTGTGGCTACTGGTCCCAGCACCACCTCTTCAGGCATTGCCAACCCACTTGGCAGCAGGTGCCCCTTTCACTAGCCCTCCAGGCTGACCTTCCTCCACAGTCCTCCAGACTGTCTCTCACCAGTCCATCCAGCTGACTCTCACGATTCCACCCGGCTGACTCTCACCAACCCACTCTCATCAGCCCACCCAGTTGACCAGCCCACCCAGCTGACTCTCATTAGCCCACCCCACTGACTCTCATTAGCCCACCTGGCTGACTCTCACCAGCCCACCCGGCTGACTCTCACTAGCTGACTCTCACCAGCCCACCCAGTTGACCAGCCCACCTGGCTGACTCTCATTAGCCCACCCAGCTGACTCTCAGCAGCCCACCCGGCTGACTCTCACCGGCCCACTCAGCTGACTCTTCACCAGCCCACCCAGCTGACTCTTCACCAGCCCACCCAGCTGACTCTTTATCAGCCCACCCGGCTGACTCTCAGGAGATCTCCTAGGGAAGGGATGAAGACTTGGTACTAAGCAGTCTTCATTGAGAACTGGCTATATGTGGCAATCTCCCCATTTGTAAGTCCCCAGTAGTGCTGTTCTACCCGCACCGTCCTCACACTTGCTCCCGTGCCTCCAGGAAGGGCTTCCTCCATGGTTTATGGCAGGATCCTTCCAGCACCCGAGCTCCGGGCCAGTGTCCCCCCCGCCCCACCAGACTAGAGGGGCACCCCAGAGGGCCACGGACAGTCTCTACAGCACTTTATCTCATCTACCCAACTGCCTCTGCACAACCCATGTCTATTTATGAGGTTAGCTCCGCCCTCTGTTGGCTCATTGCTGGGGATTGGTCGAGGCCTCATAAATATGCATGGCAGCCCCTCCTTACTCCCACTCTAGAGTTCTGGAAGTTTCTACAAACTTCCAGACCAGTTTCCAGACCAAACTTCCAGAATCCACTTTCTTGAAATTGCCTTTGGCTTCATATTCCTCTGCCCAGGCAATGTACAGCTGTGCATGTAGAATTCCAATTCCTTGGCTGTGTAAGTAGCTGTACAAATCTGCAGGCTCTGTGCAACAATGAGCAAACTTGAGGCAGATGTTCAGGTAGCGCAAATCTTCATAATATCGCTTCTCCAGGTGTAAGATCTTGACCGCCCTCTCCAGAAGAGGAGACAGATTGCTTTCCTTACCAGCCTGGGGGAAAGCCTGTTCTGCCCATTTTATATACCTGCCCCAAACATCCAAAGGGTCATTATAGGCCATTATAGAAGCGAAGTTCCAACTTTTTAACCACTTCCCGCAAAGCTACGTACCTGTACGTCACATTGTTGAAGGAGTTGTAGCGGGATGATATGCAGCTGCATGCATCACCAGGTACCGTTTTTTGAGCCAACAGTCGGCTTTCAGGTGATAACAACCAAAGTAGCCGCCCGGCCATTATCACAAGGAGCGGGAGGGGGGGCATCCTCCTTCCGCCACTCAGCCTGGGTCTCCTGTCCCAGTGTGCGGTCTACTCTGGTGCCAAGGACCAGGTGCCAAGAGGGTACATATTTGCGTGAGGGGTTAATCCCTCAGTAAATAAGATTCAACTGATTAATTTGACTGTGTGTGTTCCTAAGTATCTTTGTCACAACAAGAATGCCGGAACCCAGAGTGTCAGAGGTGTCGGAGGATTTGCAAGGTCAGAGCAACCAGTGGGGCACAGATTCTTTAACCACTTGCCGACCGCCAGCAGCACATATACTGCGGCAAGTTGGCTCTATTGCACGAAATGACATACCTGTATGTCGTTTGGTGTAATAGCCAGTGGGGGCGCCGGCCACCCGTGATCCCTCCCCAGAGAGACAGAACGGCAGTCTGCCAAGGTAAACAAGGCAGACCGTCGTTCTGTCAGAGATGAACACAGTGATCTTGTGTTCCTGCTATTCAGGAACACAGATCTCTATGTTCATCTAGTGAAACCATCCACTACACAGTTAGAAAGCACTCCCTAGGGACACACATAACCCTTTCATCGCCCCTGGTGTTAACCCCTTCCCTGCCAGTGTCATTAGTACAGTGAAAGTGCATATTTTTAGAACTGATTACTGTAGTAATGTCAACAAGTGTCAGTTAGGTGTCCCATCTGTCCGCCGAAATGTCGAAGACCTGCTAAAAATCGCTGTTCACCGCCATTACTAGTAAAAAATAAAATAAATAAAAATGCCATAAGTCTTTCGACTAGTTTGTAAACGTGATAACTTTTGCTCAAACCAATCAATTTACACTTATTGGGATTTTTTTTATACCAATATATGTAGTAGAATACAAATTGGCCTAAAATGATGAAAAAACATTTTTGATTTTAATTTTTTTTTTTTTAATTGAGAATGTTATATAGCAAAATGTGAAAAATATTGTTTTTTTCAGAATTGTCGCACTTTTTTCTTTATAGTGCAAAAAATAAAAATCGCACAGGTGTTCAAATACCACCAAAAGAAATCTCTGTTTGTGGTAAAAAAAAGGACATTAATTTTATTTGGGTAATGCGTTCTAATGGGTTGAGGTCAGGACTCTGTGCAGGCCAGTCAAGTTCCTCCACCTCAAACTCGCTCATCCATGTCTTTATGGACCTTGCTTTGTGCACTGGTGTGCAGTCATGTTGGAACAGGGAGGGGCCATCCCCAAACTCCTCCCACAAAGTTGGGAGCATGAAATTGGCCAAAATGTCTTGGTATGCTGACCCCTTAAGAGTTCCCTTCACTGGAACTAAGGGGCCAAACCCAACCCTTGAAAAACACCCCCACACCATAATCCCCCCTCCAACAAATGTCTTTGTTGGACCTTGCACAAAGCAAGGTCCATAAAGACATGGATGAGCGAGTTTGGGGTGGAGAAACTTGACTGTCCTGACCTCAACCCAATAGAACACCTTTGGGATGAATTAGAGTGGAGACTGCGAGCCAGGCCTTCTCGTCCAACATCAGTGCCTGACCTCCCAAATGCATTTCTGGAAGAATGGTGAAACATTCCCATAGACGCTCCTAAACCTTGTGGACGGCCTTCCCAGAAGAGTTGAAGCTGTTATAGCTGCAAAGGGTGGAGCCAACTCAATATTGAACCCTACGGACTAAGACTGGGATGCCATTAAAGTTCATGTGTGTGTAAAGGCAGGCGTCCCAATACTTTTGGTAATTTAGTGTATATATTTGATATTCAATTGTTAACCACTTTAGGACTGCTCACGTTGCTGCTACTGCAGCAAGGCGGCAGCTCTGAGTCTGGCAACGTAGACCTACGTCGCTGGACTCCTCCCTCTCTCAGAGGCTCGCTCCCGTTGTATTCAGACACAGCGGGAGTCGGGCCAGGGGAGGAGAGGCGGTGATCACCACTGCTCCTCCCCGATCGTCAGGGAAAGACTGAGGAAATCCGCCCACTTCTGTAAACAAAGCAGGCGGATCTTCTTTGTGACAGACAGGGACAGATTGCAGGATTCAGCATAGCTCAACCTGCGATCTGTCTGTGTCACACATCCCCCTCCCCCCACACACGTCAGTAAGCATGAGGCATACATTTAATCCCTTGATCACCCCTAGGTTAACCCCTTCCCTGCCAGTGTCATTAGTACAGTGACAGTGCATATTTTTAGCACTGATTACTGTAGTGATGTCACTGCTCCCCCCCAAAAGTGTCAAACATGTCAGTTAGGGGTCCGATCTGTCCGCCGCAATGTCGCAGTCCCGCTAAAAATCGCAGATCGCCGCCATTACTAGTAAAAAAAAAAAACAAACAATAAAGATGACAAATCTTTCCCATAGTTAGTAAACGCAATAACTTTTGTGCAAACCAATCAAAATACGCTTATTGTTTTTTTTTTTACCAAAAATATGTAGCAGAAAACAAATTGGTCTAGAATGTTAAAAAATTTTGATTTGTAAATTTTTTTGGGGGGAATGTTATATATCAGAATGTGAAAAATATTGTTTTTTTTTTCCAAAATTGTCGCTCTTTTTTTCAAAAAATAAAAATCGCACAGGGGATCAAATACCACCAAAAGAAAGCTCTATTTGTGGGAAAAAAAGGACATAAATCTAATTTGGGTACAGCGTCGCTCGACCGCGCAATTGTCCGTTAACCACTTAAGCCCCGAAAGATTTTACCCCCTTCCTGACCAGGGGGTATTTTGCGATTCAGCACTGCGTGATTTTAACGGACAATTGCGCGGTCGTGCGACACTGTACCTAAACGAATTTGACGTCCTTTTTTTCCCACAAACAGAGCTTTCTTTTGGTGGTATTTGATCACCTGTGCGATTTTTTGATCATGCGCTATAAACAAAAAAATAGCGACAATTTTGCAAAAATGACATTATTTTCCACATTTTTTTATATGAAATTCCCCCCAAAAAAATGTAAAAATCAAACTTTTTTAACATTTTTGGCCAATTTGTTTTCTGCTACCTATGTTTGGTAAAAAAAATCACAATAAGCGTATTTTGATTGGTTTGCGCAAAAGTTATTGCGTTTACTAACTAAGGGAAAGATTTTTGTAGTTTTTGGTGTTTTTCTTTTTAACGAGTAATGACGGCGATCCGCGATTTTTTTTGCGGGACTGCGACATTGCGGCGGACAGATCGGACCCTTGACTGACATTTTTGACACTTTTGGGGGTACCAGTGATATTTCTACAGTAATCAGTGCTATACATATGCACTGTTACTGTAATAATGACACTGGCAGGGAAGGGGTTAACTTTATTGGAGAGGGAGGGGTTACGTGCGTGCCTAGGGGCGTGATTCTAACTGTGCAGGGATGTGGCTGTGTATGTAACAGCACAGATCAACGATCCTACATAGCAGGACCGTATGATCTGTACTTTTACACAGGGGAGAATGACAGACGGCTTTGTTTACATCATCCGTCTGCCTTTCTCCCTGCACAGCGGACGATCGCGAGTGACCGCCGGACATCGGGTCCGCCGGTGACACGCACGGAGGTGTCTGTGAACGAGCCGAGGCGGGAGCGCGCCTCCGGCGGCGCGCGCCCGCCCGCTATTGGCTCCCAGGCTAGTGACGTACCGATACGTCACTTTGCCTGGCCGGGGCTGACCGCTGCAGTATATGTACTTGCGGCGGTCGGCAACCGGTTAAAGTAACGCAGTGCTGAATCGCAAAATATAGCCTGGTCAGGAAGGGGTTAAAATCTTCCGGTCTTAAAGCAGTTAAAAATCATTGAGAATTTTTTTGTCACAGACATGGAGCTAAATACATTTTGGCCTAAATAAATGACATAAATTGAATATATTGGATATTTTTTAACTGTCAAAGTAGAAAATGTCAATTATTTTGCAAAATGTTCGCTCTTTTTTTATTAATATCGCAAAAAATAAAAATGGCAGAGGTGATCAAATACCACCAAAAGAAAGCTCTGTTTGTGGGAAAAAAAGGATGTAAATTTCGTTTGGGTACGGCGTCGCACAGTTAAAGTCATGCAGTGCCAAGTTGAAAAAAGTGACCTGGTCATTAAGCAGGAAAATCCTCCGGTCTTAAAGTGGTTAATATATTTTATTTTTAACCACTTAAGCCCCGGAAGATTTTACCCCCTTCCTGACCAGGGGGTATTTTGCGATTCGGCACTGCGTGAATTTAACGGACAATTGCGCGGTCGTGCGACGCTGTACCTAAACGAATGTGACGTCCTTTTTTTTCCCACAAACAGAGCTTTCTTTTGGTGGTATTTGATCACCTGTGCGATTTTTTGATCATGCGCTATAAACAAAAAAGTGCGTCAATTTTGCAAAAATAACAATATTTTTCACATTTTTTTATATGAAATTCCCCCCCAAAAAAATGTAAAAATCAAAATTTTTTAACATTTTCGGCCAATTTGTTTTATGCTACCTATGTTTGGTAAAAAAAAAAAAAAAAAATCGCAAAAAGCGTATTTTGATTGGTTTGCGCAAAAGTTATCGCGTTTACTAACAAAGGGAAAGATTTTTATAATTTTTGTTGTTTTTTTTTAACGCGTAATGGCGGCGATCTGTGATTTTTTTGCGGTACTGCGACATTGCGGCGGACAGATCGGACCATTGACTGACATTTTTGACACTTTTGGGGGTACCAGTGACATTACTACAGTAATCAGTGCTATACATATGCACTGTTACTGTAAAATTACACTGGTAGTGAAGGGGTTAACTTTATTTGAGAGGGAGGGGCTGTGTGTGTCCCTAGGGGCGTGCTTCTAACTGTGATTGGCTGTCTGTTGAGCTGTAGAAACAGTGATCAACGGTTCTACATAGTAGAAACGTGTGATCACAGTTTCTACACAGGGGAGAATGACAGGCGGCTTGTTTACACAAGCTGCCTGACTTTCTCCCTCTGCAGCGGCGATCGCAGAGTGACCGGCGGACATCGGGTCCGCCGGTCACACGCGCGGGGGGGTCCGTGACCACGCGGGAGCGCGCCTCCGGCGGCGCGCGCTCGCTCCCTAAACCCTCACAGGCTAGCGACGTAGACCTACGTCACTTTGCCTGTGAGGGGCTGACTGCCGACGTAGATAGTCGTGAAGCAGTCGGCAAGTGGTTAATAGTCAATATTTAATGTGGAATTGAAAAACGATAAATCCTAGTCCAGGCCACCTTCTTCCTTACCTATGTACATAGTATGAGACTTCAGGCGGCTCCACTCCCGTATTTCGGTTGCAGAGCATGCACTCCAATCCAGCTTTGTTGGGATTCGTAGCTGGCAGGTTGAAGAGCTGTGCAGGCGCCTCTTGCATCCATAACTATTCTGGGCTGCCAATAGATCTGTTAGTCTACTCATCTAGGTGCAGCTCATTACAGTCAGTAGGTATGAGGGGTGCCTGTGCCTTGCCGCTGGCACAAAATCTAATGTAAGCAAATCCATTACAGATCAAAGGGTAGCAACCTGAAAAATAGGAAAACTATGGATCAGAAGTCTGATACTACACATTTACAGGATGAGAAGGGCTGCTTATTGCCAGGGCTGGCCCAAGACATTGTGCTGCCTGGGTCGGAGAATAAAATGCTGCACCCCCCCCCCAAAAAAAAAATTCACGCCCTCCAAGAGGCCCCCACATTCTATAGGACTATGAAAGCAGTCAGAGGGGTGTGAGTGTGTACGGAGTGACAGCTGGAGCAGGACAGAGCAGTAGACATTGGGCAGATGAGCGCACCAGACTTTCTACTGTCTATAGTGCCACAGTGCCCTGCAGGGCTGCGGGCATGGTACAGGAGAATGCAGTGCTACAGGCATGGTACAGAAGAATGCAGGGCTGTAGGCGTGGTACAGGAGAATGCAGTGCTGCGGGCATGGTACAGGAGAATGCAGCGCTGTGCGCACATGGTACAGGAGATGCAGTGCTGCGGGCATGGTACAGAAGAATGCAGGGCTGTAGGCATGGTACAGGAGAATGCAGTGCTGCAGGCATGGTACAGGAGAATGCAGTGCTGCGGGCATGGTACAGGAGAATGCAGGGCTGCGGGCATGGTACAGAAGAATGCAGTGCTGCGGGCATGGTACAGGAGAATGCAGGGCTGCGGGCATGGTACAGGAGAATGCAGGGCTTTAGGCATGGTACAGGAGAATGCAGTGCTGCGGGCATGGTACAGGAGAATGCAGTGCTGCGGGCATGGTACATAAGAATGCAGGGCTGTAGGCATGGTACAGGAGAATGCAGTGCTGCGGGCATGCTACAGAAGAATGCAGGGCTGCGGGCAATGGTACAGGAGAATGCAGAGCTGCGGGCATGGTACAGAAGAATGTGGGGCTGTAGGCATGGTACAGAAGAATGCAGGGCTGTAGGCATGGTACAGGAGAATGCAGAGCTGCGGGCATGGTACAGGAGAATGCAGGGCTGCGGGCATGGTACAGAAGAATGCAGGGCTGTAGGCATGGTACAGAAGAATGCAGTGCTGCGGGCATGGTACAGGAGAATGCAGAGCTGCGGGCATGGTACAGAAGAATGTGGGGCTGTAGGCATGGTACAGAAGAATGCGGGGCTGTAGGCATGGTACAGGAGAATGCAGGGTTGTGGGCATGGTACAGGAGAATGCAGGGCTGCGGGCATGGTACAGAAGAATGCAGGGCTGTAGGCATGGTACAGAAGAATGCAGTGCTGCGGACATGGTACAGGAGAATGCAGGGCTGCGGGCATGGTACAGGAGAATGCAGGGCTTTAGGCATGGTACAGGAGAATGCAGTGCTGCGGGAATGGTACATAAGAATGCAGGGCTGTAGGCATGGTACAGGAGAATGCAGTGCTGCGGGCATGGTACAGAAGAATGCAGGGCTGCGGGCATGGTACAGAAGAATGCAGCGCTGTGCGCACATGGTACAGGAGATGCAGTGCTGCGGGCATGGTACAGAAGAATGCAGGGCTGTAGGCATGGTACAGGAGAATGCAGTGCTGCGGGCATGGTACAGTAGAATGCAGTGCTGCGGGCATGGTACAGGAGAATGCAGGGCTGCGGGCATGGTACAGAAGAATGCAGGGCTGTGGGCATGGTACAGAAGAATGCAGTGCTGCGGGCATGGTACAGGAGAATGCAGGGCTGCGGGCATGGTACAGGAGAATGCAGGGCTTTAGGCATGGTACAGGAGAATGCAGTGCTGCAGGCATGGTACAGGAGAATGCAGTGCTGCGGGCATGGTACATAAGAATGCAGGGCTGCGGGCATGCTACAGAAGAATGCAGGGCTGCGGGCAATGGTACAGGAGAATGCAGGGCTGCGGGCATGGTACAGAAGAATGCAGGGCTGTGGGCATGGTACAGAAGAATGCAGTGCTGCGGGCATGGTACAGGAGAATGCAGGGCTGCGGGCATGGTACAGGAGAATGCAGGGCTTTAGGCATGGTACAGGAGAATGCAGTACTGCGGGCATGGTACAGGAGAATGCAGTGCTGCGGGCATGGTACATAAGAATGCAGGGCTGTAGGCATGGTACAGGAGAATGCAGTGCTGCGGGCATGCTACAGAAGAATGCAGGGCTGCGGGCAATGGTACAGGAGAATGCAGAGCTGCGGGCATGGTACAGAAGAATGTGGGGCTGCGGGCATGGTACAGGAGAATGCAGTGCTGCGGGCATGGTACAGGAGAATGCAGTGCTGCGGGCATGGTACATAAGAATGCAGGGCTGTAGGCATGGTACAGGAGAATGCAGTGCTGCGGGCATGCTACAGAAGAATGCAGGGCTGCGGGCAATGGTACAGGAGAATGCAGAGCTGCGGGCATGGTACAGAAGAATGTGGGGCTGTAGGCATGGTACAGAAGAATGCAGGGCTGTAGGCATGGTACAGGAGAATGCAGAGCTGCGGGCGTGGTACAGAAGAATGCGGGGCTGTAGGCATGGTACAGGAGAATGCAGGGTTGTGGGCATGGTACAGGAGAATGCAGGGCTGCGGGCATGGTACAGAAGAATGCAGGGCTGTAGGCATGGTACAGAAGAATGCAGTGCTGCGGGCATGGTACAGGAGAATGCAGGGCTTTAGGCATGGTACAGGAGAATGCAGTACTGCGGGCATGGTACAGGAGAATGCAGTGCTGCGGGCATGGTACATAAGAATGCAGGGCTGTAGGCATGGTACAGGAGAATGCAGTGCTGCGGGCATGCTACAGAAGAATGCAGGGCTGCGGGCAATGGTACAGGAGAATGCAGAGCTGCGGGCATGGTACAGGAGAATGCGGGGCTGTAGGCATGGTACAGGAGAATGCAGGGTTGTGGGCATGGTACAGGAGAATGCAGAGCTGCGGACATGGTACAGAAGAATGTGGGGCTGTAGGCATGGTACAGAAGAATGCAGGGCTGTAGGCATGGTACAGAAGAATGCAGAGCTGCGGGCATGGTACAGAAGAATGCGGGGCTGTAGGCATGGTACAGGAGAATGCAGGGTTGTGGGCATGGTACAGGAGAATGCAGGGCTGCGGGCATGGTACAGAAGAATGCAGGGCTGTAGGCATGGTACAGAAGAATGCAGTGCTGCGGGCATGGTACAGGAGAATGCAGGGCTGCGGGCATGGTACAGGAGAATGCAGGGCTGCGGGCATGGTACAGGAGAATGCAGTGCTGCGGGAATGGTACATAAGAATGCAGGGCTGTAGGCATGGTACAGAAGAATGCAGTGCTGCGGGCATGGTACAGGAGAATGCAGGGCTGCGGGCATGGTACAGGAGAATGCAGGGCTGCGGGCATGGTACAGGAGAATGCAGTGCTGCGGGAATGGTACATAAGAATGCAGGGCTGTAGGCATGGTACAGGAGAATGCAGTGCTGCGGGCATGGTACAGAAGAATGCAGGGCTGCGGGCATTGTACAGGAGAATGCAGAGCTGCGGGCATGGTACAGAAGAATGTGGGGCTGTAGGCATGGTACAGAAGAATGCAGGGCTGTAGGCATGGTACAGGAGAATGCAGAGCTGCGGGCATGGTACAGGAGAATGCGGGGCTATAGGCATGGTAAAGGAGAATGCAGGGTTGTGGGCATGGTACAGGAGAATGCAAGGCTGCGGGCATGGTGCAAGAGAATGCAGTGCTGCGGGCATGGTACAGGAGAATGTGGGGCTGCGGGCATGGTACAGAAGAATGCGGGGCTGTAGGCATGGTACAGGAGAATGCAGGGTTGCGGGCATGGTACAGGAGAATGCAAGGCTGCGGGCATGGTGCAAGAGAATGCAGTGCTGCGGGCATGGTACAGGAGAATGTGGGGCTGTGGGCATGGTACAGGAGAATGCGGGGCTGCGGGCATGGTACAGGAGAATGCGGGTCTGCGGGCATGGTGCAAGAGAATGCAGTGCTGCGGGCATGGTACAAGAGAATGCGGGCTGTGGGCATACTACAGGAGATGCAGTGCTGTGGGCATGTACCATGCCCACAGCACTGCATCTTCTGTAGTATGCCTGCAGCCCCGCATAATGGCAGCTGCAGCCTTCTTCCATCACCACCCACCATGCCTGGACTCCTCATCACACACTCTAGACCATTCCTAGTCCCACCTTCCCTTACCACCTACCATGCCTGCAGCCCCCTTTAGTTACCACCCATCAAGCCTGCACCTCCCTTCCCTCACCATCTACCATATCTGCGCCCTTCTTCCCTTAGCGCCCACCAAGCCTGCAGCTCCCCTCAAAGTTGCACTGCACATATCACCGCTCTTTTTTTTTTTTCTTTACCTTACCACCACAGCTGGGCCACCCCTTTGCCACCATTTCTGTTCCCCTTCTCTCACCAAGACTGTGCATGCTTTTCCTTGATAATTCTGGAACAAATACACTTTTGCTACTAGCCCTATAAACTGTAAAAAAAAAAAAAATCCAGGTGACCTTTAGGTGTGGAAAAATTTTACTTTTGGACCTGATGCCCAACCTGCATTGGCGGAGGTGGGGCTCCCTGAGGTGACTTGGAAGGGCACAGCCGTACAGGCCTAACACAACAGTGCAGAAGCCGAATACCAGGCTTCTGTTAGGACTGCCCGCCCGGCGCCCATTAATAATCCCCCCACAAGCACAAGAAGGACATGCAAACGCCATGCAGACAGTGTCCTGATCAAGTATCGAACTATAGATTCCAGTGCCGCAAGGCAGAAGTAATATAACCACTGCTCACTAGAGCTCTACTGCGGCAAACGTCGCCAGACATTCCCCACTCGGCGGCACGCGTGCGCCGCCGGAGGCTCGCTCCCGCTGTATTCAGTCACAGCGGGACTCGGGCCAGGGGAGGAGCGGCGGCGATCGCCGCTGCTCTTCCCCGATCGTCGGGGAATCGAGTCTGGAGATCCGCCCGCTTGTGTAAACAAAGCGGGCGGATCTCCTAAGTGACAGACAGTGACAGATTGCAGGGTTCAGCATAGCTGAACCTGCGATCTGTCCCTGTGTCACTCAGTCCCCTCCCCCCACACACGTCAGTAAGCACCAGGCATACATTAACCCCTCCCTCTCCAATAAAGTTAACCCCTTCCCTGCCAGTGTCATTTTTACAGTGACAGTGCATATTTATAGCACTGATTACTGCAGTAATGTCACTGGTACCCCCAAAAGTGTCAAAAATGTCAGTTAGGGGTCCGATCTGTCCGCCGCAATGTCGCAGTCCCACAAAATAAATCGCAGATCGCCGCCATTACTCGTTAAAAAAGAAAACACCAAAAACGACAGAAATCTTTCCCGTAGTTAGTAAACGCAATAACTTTTGCGCAAACCAATCAAAATACGCTTATTGCGATTTTTTTTTACCAAAAATATGTAGTAGCAGAAAACAAATTGGCCGAAAATGATAAAAAATTTTGATTTTTACATTTTTTAGGGGGGGGGGGGGAATTTCATATAAAAAAATGTGAAAAATACTGTTATTTTTTCAAAATTGGCACTCTTTTTTTGTTTATAGCGCAAAAAATAAAAATCGCACAGGTGAGCAAATACCACCAAAAGAAAGCTCTGTTTGTTGGGAAAAAAGGACGTAAATTTCGTTTGGGTACGGCGTTACATGACCGCGCAATTATCAGTTAAAGTCGCACAGTGCCGAATCGCAAAAAGTGGCCCAGACGTAAGACAGCAAAATCCTCCGGTGGTAAAGTGGTTAATATTGTTTATAAAATAATATTTTTCCTAGAAAAAAAAAAAAAAAAAGAAGAAGTTTAGAAAATATAGAAAGTAAGACATGCAAAAAACAATGAGGAAATCATTTCTTGCATTTGAGTAAAGAGCCAGGAACCAGTGATGGGTAAGTGACTAGAGAAGTGTATGTCAGGGGCAGCTGGCAGCAAGTGTAATGGAGTAGCCTGGGAACAGCTGGCAGGAGGTGCAGTTGGCAGTACTGTATATGCAATGAAGCTAAAAGGTAGGTACAATTAGCAGTAGGCACATTATTGAGGAACATCTGGGGTACAGTTGGAAGTAGGTGCAGGGATGGTGAAAGGGGGGTACAACTGGCAGGCCAGAAAGACCATGAGATCAGGAAGTCAGAGGCACACAGGACAGTAGGTGCGGTGATGGGTAGGCTGGAGGTATGGCAGTGTGGCTGTGTGGAGCAGTCTCACTTACCTCTTTCTAAGGCACCTTACGATTTAAAAATGGCACATCACATCAACACGTCCACTGCCGGCCTGACATGCACACTGCACATGTGCCGCCGCCGCTCGGGAAAGCCCGTACATGTTCGGCTATTCCCGGAAATAGCCGAACGTTTACGGGCTTTCCCGAGCGGTGGCGGCAGCACATGCGCAGTGTACATGTCAGGCCGGCCACGGATTTTTTTTTTTTTTTCGGAAAAAGCCGAAGAAGAGAAGAGGCAGCCTGGGGCCGTCCCTCTCTAAGTGCCGCCTGGGTCCCATGGTCCCGCCGGGACCCATGGTAGGGCTGGCCCTGCTTATTGCACAAATGGATATAGAAAAGATAGAAAATTCAATTATACTTCCACAAAATGTATATAATTTATGTATTATGAAAATAAAAAATTGATTTATCTTCTTAACTTTTAAATCAGATATAATTGACTTATTGCATATGATTATAATGTGATCTTATATGCAGCCAGTAACATCTCTTTGCCTCCTGGTATTTACAGGGCTCAATAGCACAAGTTGCTGAGTTAGAGCAGTGACTCCTCCCTCTCTCTCTTCCTATGGGTAATTCTTACAGTACTTAGAGGTTCCCCCCTTAGAGGTTTACATTAGGGTCTTCCATGATTTCTAGGAGTGCCAGGACCCAGAGGCGTAACTAGAACCTTCAGGGCCCCGGTGCAAGAAACCACGAAGGGCCCCCCGGACTCCTGGCCGGGGCCCTTCCCTTTAAGCCTGGGGCTCTTCCCACTGATCCTGGGGCCCTTTACTATTGTTGCGGGGCCCTTTATTACGGTCCCACAGCGGGAACCTTTCACAAGTTCTGCAGTGGGCCCCCTTCCTGCCATCTTGGGGTCTCCCCACGGTGATGGAATGCCAGGGCCCGGTCGCAAGTGTGACCTTTGCGATCCTGGAAGTTCACCCACCGGTGTCAGTAGTTTTTATTTTTTGGTATTTTATTTTTTTACAATGTTACTGACTATGACTCTGTTGGTAGCTGGCAGGAGAGGGGAGGGAGCACAGTGGGGAGGGCAGCACAGTGGAGGGGGGACCAGGGGAGCACACAGGGGCCTAGAGAAAGCAGAACACAAGTGAACTGGATAGGAGGGGCGGGGGCAGCATACAGAGGAACCAATCTCCTCCATTTTCCTCCTGCAGCTACAGGAGAAAAAAGGAGGACAGTGATTTCTCTACATGTTGCCCCCGCCGCCCCTCCATCCAGGTGTACAGGAGAGCCACACAGGCCCCCTAGAGCATGGGGTCTGGTTGCAATTGCAACCCCTTGTAGTTACACCCCTGCCAGGACCCCTAGTACTCACAGGATCCCTGCTGGGTCTTCCAGGACTTTCAGAACTCCTGTATCCTCCAGTATTCCAATGATCTCTGTTGGATCTTCCAAGATTTCCAGGGGACCCAGGACCTCCACTACTTGCAGGATCCTTACCCCATCTTCCAGGATTTCCAGGACTCCTAGGAGCTCCAGTACTCACAGGATCCTTACCTGGTCTTTCAGGATTTCCAGGATTCCCAGGACCTTGGGTACTCACAGGATCCTTCCCTGGTCTTCCAGGATTTCCAGGATTCCCAGGACCTCAAGTACTCACCAGATCCTTGTCTGGGTCTTCTAAGATTTCCAGGATTCCTAGGACATCCAGTACTCACAAAATCCCTGTCTAGGTCTTCCAAGATTTTCAGGATTCCTTGGACCTCCAGTACTCCCCGGATTCCTGACGAGTCCTAACAGATTTTTGGCCACTCCACAACCTCTGGAACTTCTGGAGTTCCCAGAAAAGATGTTGGAAACATCCCCTGACCAGAAGGGTATTGAAGTACTGGTCTTTGAAGTGAACATCATGATGAGATGAGAACAAAAGCTCTACAATACTTACCTGACCATTGCCTGTTTGTTGCTGACCCAAATTGACCTGACTGCTCTCATGCTTGCCGCGTGCCTAGATCTCAGCTTTAATCTCACTACTCTCTTATCTGCTTCGACCTCCACCTGGACCTGTCTACTCTATTTTATGGAGCCCAGTGAATGGTCTCTGCACCCTAACCTTTCCATTCCAGCCACCTCCTTGCTGGAGCAATACTGAGGGCTGTGACCTGGTGCCAGTTTGCAACACAGAAAACCAGGACCACTAGGGTTCTCAGCCAATCTCCACCATCAGGAACTCTGGTGAAGACCAAATGTCACTTAGACTCTGTACCATGGGTGAGCTTGTGTCATCTGCCAGGGGGCGCCACAACACTCAGTCCGAGGAAGAAAACTACTACTGCTGTACTCTATCATTAAATAAAAGCCCATAGTGCGCTAGGAATTCTTTATCATTTCATAACGTGTAACTGCATCTTTTTCATCCAGATCCAGCTCCTCTTCCCCTAATAATAAAAGTCAAAATATCAGTAGATGATACCAAAAGTGGTCAAATTATATCAGTAGCAGAAAAAAGCAGAAGTAGTCGCCAGCCCAGAATTCAGATATAAACACCCCTGCAATGCGACTGGATAGTAGCACAATGCAATGGATGAGTGGGCAGAATAGAACACATGCAGGAGTTTTGGGTCCCTTGAGTACAGGGTTCATTTATTGAAGGGTTCAACAAAGAAGGGATATGGAAAAAGGAATAAGTTCCACAGGTCAGCAATCCCATGTCCATAAAGGGCAAATAGGTAGCAAGGTCATAAGAGATAACATGACACGACAAAGGATAAGTCCAGTGTGGCGAAGCAAGGCAGCCAATTGTAAGTCTAGGGTGGTGATACGGTACAGCAAGTAGTGAGTCCAGGGGCCCACTGCTGCAATATGGAACACCAAGGATAAATCCAGGGGGCACCAGGCGGGGTATACAGTCTCATGGGGGCTTAGATAACACTCTGGCTGTTTTCTCCAGCCTCCAACTCTTCTTGCCCCCAGAACCCCCAACATAACTATATAAGCCTCAGTAAAGGTAGCCATCTAGTGGCTAAAACCGAGAAATGTGCTACCGCCCCCTTACAGGCTGCAAGGTCATTGTCTCTCTCTGTACATAAGTAGTGGGCAGTGGTGGAATATGTGCAGGATAAGCAGGGAAAGGATAGTCCTTGACACACTGAAGTGGTGGGTGATGGTAAGAGATGTGCAGAATCAGCAGGGAAAGGATAGTCCTTGACACGCTGAAGTGGTGGGTGGTGGTAAGAGATGTGCAGGATAAGCAGGTAATGGATAGTCCCTAACACGCTGAAGTGGTGGGTGGTGGTGGGAGGGAGATGTGCAGGATAAGCAGGGAAAGGATAGTCCTTGACACGCTGAAGTGGTGGGTGGTGGTGAGAGATGTGCAGGATAAGCAGGGAAAGGATAGTCCTTGACACGCTGAAGTGGTGGGTGGTGGTGGGAGATGTACAGGATAAGCAGGGAAAGGATAGTCCTTGACACGCTGAAGTGGTGGTGGGAGATGTGCAGGATAAGCAGGGAAAGGACAGTCCTTGACACGCTGAAGTGGTGGGTGGTGGTGGGAGATGTACAGGATAAGCAGGGAAAGGATAGTCCTTGACACGCTGAAGTGGTGGTGGGAGATGTGCAGGATAAGCAGGGAAAGGATAGTCCCTGACACACTTAAGCGGTGGGTGGTGGTGGGAGATGTGCCGGATAAGCAGGGAAAGGATAGTCCTTGACATGTTGAAATGGTGGTGGGAGATGTGTAGGATAAGCAGGGAAAGGATAGTCCTTGACATGTTGAAATGGTGGTGGGAGATGTGCAGGATAAGCAGGGAAAGGATAGTCCTTGACACGCTGAAGTGGTGGGTGGTGGTAAGAGATGTGCAGGATAAGCAGGTAATGGATAGTCCTTGACACGCTGAAGTGGTGGGTGGTGGTGGGAGGGAGATGTGCAGGATAAGCAGGGAAAGGATAGTCCTTGACACGCTGAAGTGGTGGTGGGAGATGTGCAGGATAAGCAGGGAAAGGACAGTCCTTGACACGCTGAAGTGGTGGGTGGTGGTGGGAGATGTACAGGATAAGCAGGGAAAGGATAGTCCTTGACACGCTGAAGTGGTGGTGGGAGATGTGCAGGATAAGCAGGGAAAGAATAGTCCTTGACACACTGAAGTGGTGGGTGGTAGTGGGATATGTGCAGGATAAGCAGGGAAAGGATAGTCCTTGACACACTGAAGTGGTGGGTGGTAGTGGGAGATGTGCAGGATAAGCAGGGAAAGGATAGTCCTTGACACGCTGAAGTGGTGGTGGGAGATGTGCAGGATAAGCAGGGAAAGGATAGTCCCTGACACACTTAAGCGGTGGGTGGTGGTGGGAGATGTGCCGGATAAGCAGGGAAAGGATAGTCCTTGACATGTTGAAATGGTGGTGGGAGATGTGTAGGATAAGCAGGGAAAGGATAGTCCTTGACATGTTGAAATGGTGGTGGGAGATGTGCAGGATAAGCAGGGAAAGGATAGTCCTTGACACGCTGAAGTGGTGGGTGGTGGTGGGAGATGTGCAGGATAAGCAGGGAAAGGATAGTCCTTGACACGCTGAAGTGGTGGGTGGTGGTAAGAGATGTGCAGGATAAGCAGGTAATGGATAGTCCTTGACACGCTGAAGTGGTGGGTGGTGGTGGGAGGGAGATGTGCAGGATAAGCAGGGAAAGGATAGTCCTTGACACGCTGAAGTGGTGAGTGGTGGTGGGAGATGTGCAGGATAAGCAGGGAAAGGATAGTCCTTGACACACTGAAGTGGTGGGTGGTGGTGGAAGATGTGCAGGATAAGCAGGGATAGAATAGTCCTTGTCACACCGAAGTGGTGGGTGGTGGTGGGAGATGTGCAGGATAAGCAGGGGAAGGATAGTCCTTGGCACACTGAAGTGGTGGGTGGTAGTGGGATATGTGCAGGATAAGCAGGGAAAGGATAGTCCTTGGCACACTGAAGTGGTGGGTGGTAGTGGGAGATGTGCAGGATAAGCAGGGAAAGGATAGTCCTTGACACGCTATAGTGGTGGGTGGTGGTGGGAGATGTGTAGGATAAGCAGAGAAAGGATAGTCCTTGACACGCTATAGTGGTGGGTGGTGGTGGGAGATGTGTAGGATAAGCAGGGAAAGGATAGTCCTTGAGATGCTGAAGTGGTGGTAAGAGATGTGCAGGAAAAGCAGGGAAAGGATAGTCCTTGACACGCTGAAGTGGTGGGTGGTGGTGGGAGATGTGCAGGATAAGCAGGGAAAGGATAGTCCTTGACACACTGATAGAACAATTCCAGGGTTCCAGAGCTACTTATCCATTGTTCCCAGCAAATAAAACCCTACAGAGGACCTAACCCACCTCTGCTTCAACCAAGATTAAAAAAAAGTCTAGAAATCTACTTTACTTTAGTTTAGTTTAGCATTTGAGTTCCTTACGATTTATTTCACGTCGAATGAAGATGCCGAACTCATAAGGCGGCACAGTGAAAACCGAATCTCCGGGGTAATCTGTGGATACGCTGTATTCAAATAATGGAGAGGGCATTTATAATTGGGCCTACATCCCATAGGGCAGTGCTGGATAGATTATTTATTGATACCATTTCTATTCATGCCGGTTTTAATTGCCTCTTTGAATATTTTGGGAATTGTGCAGTAATAGGAGCAGATGGAGCGGAGTCTTCAGTCAGACAGGGCTGAGGACCTCCAGGCATTTTTAAATAGATTCAGCCGTACCAAAACCTCAGAAGATTACAACAAATTTATTAGCCTTTATACGGCCTTCAGTGTGCTGATGATTGGCCCATCAAGAAACCAGAACATCCAAGATTGTGAACTATAACCTCTGTCCTCTGCCTGTTACCCGCCCCCTTTTGGCTTAAATCTCTCATTTTTCGACATCCTATTCCGAGCGGGAGGCCGTTGAATGGTGCAAGAGGGCTAACGAGCCAAAGGCAAAAATAGCGGGGAATTACAGGGGATTGGAATCCTTTCAACCAAAAAATACAGAATTACAGAATCTTAACAAAGTTTTTCATACCCCAATTCATAACATTTCCCACATTTTGTCATGTTGCAACCAAACACGTAAATGTATTTTATTTGGATTTTATGTGATAGACCGACACAAAGTGGCCATAATTGTGAAGTGGAAGGAAAATGATACAGTGCCTTGCGAAAGTATTCGGCAACCTTGAACTTTGTGAACTTTTGCCACATTTCAGGCTTCAAACATAAAGATATAAAACTGTAATTTTTTGTGAAGAATCAACAAGTGGGACACAATCATGAAGTGGAACGAAATTTATTGGATATTTCAAACTTTTTTAACAAATAAAAAACTGAAAAATTGGGCGTGCAAAATTATTCAGCCCCTTTACTTTCAGTGCAGCAAACTCTCTCCAGAAGTTCAGTGAGGATCTCTGAATGATCCAATGTTGACCTAAATGACTAATGATGATAAATAGAATCCACCTGTGTGTAATCAAGTCTCCGTATAAATGCACCTGCACTGTGATAGTCTCAGAGGTCCGTTTAAAGCACAGAGAGCATCATGAAGAACAAGGAAGACACCAGGCAGGTCCGAGATACTGTTGAGGAGAAGTTTAAAGCCGAATTTGGATACAAAAAGATTTCCCAAGCTTTAAACATCCCAAGGAGCACTGTGCAAGCGATAATATTGAAATGGAAGGAGTATCAGACCACTGCAAATCTACGAAGACCTGGCCGTCCCTCTAAACTTTCAGCTCATACAAGGAGAAGACTGATCAGAGATGCAGCCAAGAGGCCCATGATCACTCTGGATGAACTGCAGAGATCTACAGCTGAGGTGGGAGACTCTGTCCATAGGACAACAATCAGTCGTATACTGCACAAATCTGGCCTTTATGGAAGAGTGGCAAGAAGAAAGCCATTTCTTAAAGATATCCATAAAAAGTGTCGTTTAAAGTTTCCACAAGCCACCTGGGAGACACCAAACATGTGGAAGAAGGGGCTCTGCTCAGATGAAACCAAAATCAAACTTTTTGGCAACAATGCAAAACATTATGTTTGGCGTAAAAGCAACACAGCTCATCACCCTGAACACACCATCCCCACTGTCAAACATGGTGGTGGCAGCATCATGGTTTGGGCCTACTTTTCTTCAGCAGGGACAGGGAAGATGGTTAAAATTGATGGGAAGATGGATGGAGCCAAATACAGGACCATTCTGGAAGAAAACCTGATGGAGTCTGCAAAAGACCTGAGACTGGGACGGAGATTTGTCTTCCAACAAGACAATGATCCAAAACATAAAGCAAAATCTACAATGGAATGGTTCACAAATAAACATATCCAGGTGTTAGAATGGCCAATTCAAAGTCCAGACCTGAATCCAATCGAGAATCTGTGGAAAGAACTGAAAATTGCTGTTCACAAACGCTCTCCATCCAACCTCACTGAGCTCAAGCTGTTTTGCAAGGAGGAATGGGCAAAAATTTCAGTCTCTCGATGTGCAAAACTGATAGAGACATATCCCAAGCCACTTACAGCTGTAAATCGCAGCAAAAGGTGGCGCTACAAAGTATTAACTTAAGGGGGCTGAATAATTTTGCACGCCCAATTTTTCAGTTCTTTATTTGTTAAAAAAGTTTGAAATATCCAATAAATTTTGTTCCACTTCATGATTGTGTCCCACTTGTTGATTCTTCACAAAAAATTACAGTTTTATATCTTTATGTTTGAAGCCTGAAATGTGGCAAAAGGTCGAAAAGTTCAAGGGGGGCCGAATACTTTCGCAAGGCACTGTAAATGATACAAATAAATCTGTGAAAAGTGTGGCTGCATTTGTATTCACCCCCCCCCCCGGAGTCAATACTTTTTAGAACCGCCTTTGCCTGCAATTACAGCTGCAAGTCTTTTTGGGGATGTCTCTACCAGCTTTGCACATCTAGAGAGGACATTTCTGCCCATTCTTCTTTGCAGAATATATCAAGCTCTGTCAGACTGGATGAAGAGCCTCTGTGAACAGCAATTTTCTTGCCACAGATTCTCAATGTGATTTAGGTCTGGACTGTGACTGGGCCATTCTAACACATGAATATGCTTTGATGTAAACCATTCTATTGTAGCTCTGGCTGGATGTTTCGGGTTGTTGTCCTGCTGGAAGGTGAACCTCCACCCCAGTCTCAAGTCTTTTCTTCTAAGACTGCCCTGTATTTGGCTCCATCCATCTTCCCATCAACTCTTACCAGCTTCCCTGTCCCTGCTAAAGAAAAGCATCCCCACACCATGATGCTGCCACCACCATGTTTTACAGTGGGGTGATGTGGTGTGTTCAGGGTGATGTGCAGTGTTAGTTTTCCCCCACACATAGCGTTTTGCTTTTAGACCAGAAAGTAAAATTTTGGTCTCATCTGAGCAGAGCTCCTCCCCCCACATGTTTGCTGTGTCCCCCACATGGCTTCTCACAAACTGCAAACAGGACTTCTTATGGCTTTCTTCCACCAATGGCTTTCTTCTTCTCACTCTTCCATAAAGGGCAGATTTGTGGAGCGCACGACTAATAGTTGTCCTGTGGACAGATTCTCCCACCTGAGCTGTGGATCTCTGCAGCTCGTCCAGAGTTCCCATGGGCCTCTTGGCTGCTTCTCTGATGAATGCTCTCCTTGCCCCGGCCGGTCAGTTTAGGTGGACGGCCATGTCTTGCTAGGGTTGCAGTTGTGCCGTACTCTTTCCATTTTCCCATGATGGATTGAACAGCGCTTCGTGAGATGGTCAAAGCTTGGGAGATTTTTTTTATAACCTAACCCTGCTTTACACTTCTCCACAACTTTATCCCTGACCTGTCTGGTGTGTTCCTTGGCCTTCGTGATGCTGTTTGTTCACTAAGGTCCTCTAACAAACTTCTGAGGGCTTCACAGAACAGCTGTATTTATACTGAGATTAAATGACACACAGGTGGACTCTATTTACTAATTAGGTGACTTCTGAAGGCAATTGGTTCCACTAGATATTAGTTAGGGGTATCAGAGTAAGGGGGGGTACAAATGCCCCCCACACTTTTCACAGGTTTATTTGTATAATTTATCATTTTCCATCCACTTCACAATTATGGCCACTTTGTGTCGGTCTATCACATAAAATCCCAATAAAATACATTTATGTTTTTGGTTATAACATGACAAAATGAGGACAATTTCAAGGGGTGTGAATACTTTTTCAAGTCACTGTAGCTATTAAAAAAAAGGCCTAACAATTATTATTTAGGAAGGTGACAGTATAACCATACTGGATAAGGTTGTAAAGGAATCAAAGAGCCTTCCAACTGAGCACAATAGTCTTCACAGAACAGAAGGAAGTCCCAGGAGTTACACAAAACCTTAATGTAAAGAGTGGAAGCAGCCTCAGCCTTTACTCCATCCAGGTCACACCCACAACATGTTTTGCCCAGCCCACATGGCTTAATCAAAATACAAAATCTTAGACAAAATCCATGTCCTTAGTCTGCTTGTCTTCAAACTGTTTGCGGCTTTCTTGCGCATCATCTTTAGAAGAGGTTTGCTTCTGGGATGACAGCCATGCAGACCAATTTGATGCAGTGTGCGGCGTATGGTCTGAGCACTGACATGCTGACCCCCCACCCCTTCAACCTCTGGATATGAGGCTGAGCACGTGCACTCAACTTCTTTGGTGGACCATGGCGAGGCCTGATCTGAGTGGAACCTGTCCTGTTAAACCGCTGTATGGTCTTGGCCACCGTGCTGCAGCTCAGTTTCAGGGTCTTGGCAATCTTCTTATAGCCTAGGCCATCTTTATGTAGAGCAACAATTCTTTTTTTTTCAGATCCTCAGAGAGTTCTTTGCCATGAGGTGTCATGTTGAACTTCCAGTGACCAGTATGAGAGAGTGAGAGCGATAACACCAAATTTAACACACCTGCTCCCCATTCACACCTGAGACTTTGTAACACTAATGAGTCACATGACACCGGGGAGGGAAAATGGCTAATTGGACCCAATTAGGACATTGTCACTTAGGGGTGTACTGACTTTTGTTGCCAGCGGTTTAGACATTAATGGCTGTGTGTTGAGTTATTTTGAGGGGACAGCAAATTTACACTGTTATATAAGCTGTACACTCACTACTTTACATTGTAGCAAAGTCTCATTTCTTCAGTGTTGTTAAATGAAAAGATAGAATAAAATATTTACAAAAATGTGAGGGGTTTACTAACTTTTGTGAGATACTGTGAGGGGTTTACTAACTTTTGTGAGATACTGTGAGGGGTGTACTCGTGTGAGATACTGTGAGGGGTGTACTCACTTTTGTGAGATACTGTACTGTGAGGGGTGTACTCACTTTTGTGAGATACTGTGAGGGGTGTACTCACTTTTGTGAGATACTGTGAGGGGTGTACTCACTTTTGTGAGATACTGTGAGGGGTGTACTAACTTTTGTGAGATACTGTGAGGGGTGTACTCACTTTTGTGAGATACTGTATATATAAGGCTCTTCTCTTTTGTATTCATTAAGCAGAAGGCCAACTGGAATGTTTAATCTAAGAGCCCTGGGGTGCAGAACTGGTGCAGAACTTTTTAATTTGTTTAGTAGTCTTCCATAGGGGCACCTAAATGACATTATGAAAGATGAGGTCATAGGGAACTATGATGACATCATCACACATTATGATGTCATTGTTTCCAGGGCCTGTGAACACGAAGGCTCTCCTCCTCCGGAATGGAGATGTAATGGTTCAGTGTTGTCAGCACAGTACTGCAGAATGTTCTCCTTCCATATAAATGAATGATATTTCTTTCATTTTTCCATATTTACTACAAAGTAACATTTTACTGTTCTGGAGAAACTTTCATAAAAAAAACATAAATATATATCCTGGACTTACAAATAAAATTGGAAAGTAGAAAAGCTCGGGATGGAGATTAATGGGTTTCTATTCATTTGTTATCACAGTCTGTCCTGTTCCCGAGCGCGGCGTACGGTACAGAGGAGAGCGGAAAGGTCACGACTCCATTTTGTGGCCTTTACAGCTTAAGTGGCGGCTGGAGAGAGATTAACGGAACAGTAAATACTCCTCTAACTGGCATTTTATGTGCGCTCGGTGAATGGGAATCCGGCGTAGCCATGGATGGAGCGCCGGATAATTGAGGGCGATTGTTTAGATTTTACACTGAATTCTTTATTGGAATATCGTCAGTCGGGAAGCTTTTCCCGCACACTCCTGTGTGACTTCTTTTTGGATTGGTGATCCATTTTCATGCAGATTTAATTGTCATCTTTTAGCTGTGACCGCTAAAATCACAGTTTTTGGATTGGTGATCCATTTTCATGCAGATTTAATTGTCATCTTTTTGCTGTGACTGATAAAATCACCGTTTTTGGATTGGTGATCCATTTTCATGCAGATTTAATTGTCATCTTTTAGCTGTGACCGCTAAAATCACAGTTTTTGGATTGGTGATCCATTTTCATGCAGATTTAATTGTCATCTTTTAGCTGTGACCGCTAAAATCACAGTTTTTGGATTGGTGATCCATTTTCATGCAGATTTAATTGTCATCTTTTAGCTGTGACCGATAAAATCACAGTTTTTCGATTGGTGATCTATTTTAATGCAGATTTTGTCATCTTTTAGCTGTGACCGATAAAATTACCGTTTTTGGATTGGTGATCCATTTTCATGCAGATTTTGTCATCTTTTAGCTGTGACCAATAAAATTACAGTTTTTGGACTGGTGATCCATTTTCATGCAGATTTTATTGTCATCATTTAGCTGTGACCGCTAAAATCACGGTTTTTGGATTGGTGATCTATTTTCATGCAGATTTAATTGTCATCTTTTAGCTGTGACCGCTCTTAGCGTGCAAACTTATTTACAACTCCTGGCAAAAACCTGCTTAGATTTAGAAGTAGGTAGAGTAGGAATCACTTTTATGTACACAAACTTCTTCTGAAGTGTTTTTGTGCTTCTTAAATTAATAAATTATCAAAAAAAAAACGCTTTGAAGTGCTTGTGAACCTCTGAAATGGAAAATGAACAAAGCAGATCTCTTTATAGGTTATACTTGCCTCAATCCAGAACTCTGAGTGTGATTTCTGTCTCCTCTCTCCTTCCTCTACACTTTTGACAGTCTATGGGGACACCACGGAATCCTGGGAGACGGCCCAACCCCCCCCCCTTCCAGCACACAGCAGGTTATTGAAAGTCTCAGCTGGGTATGTTTTCCTGTGATATTGTGTAGGGGGCTAGGTGGGGGTCCATTTCCTCCACTTAGGTCTCAGACTACACTCAGCTCTATGTTGTGACATCAGATCCCCTGCCTTCTGGAGCCAAGAAATGCTGTGTAAATTCTGGACTTTGAACGAATGTAGAGAGGAGAGGGCTGCAGATAAACAGGTACAACTTATGAAAGTGGATTTGCTTTATCTCTCTGTATCACCTGAGGCCATTCACTGCACGAGGTGTATGGAAGGGAATACGACCACTTTAATCGCTTGCCGACCGCCCGCTGCAGATATACTGCAGCATCCTGGCTCGGCTGCGTGAATCTACGAATGGGTATGTCGGTTCACAGGAGCGGTGCTGGGGGCAAGGGCGCACCGCCACTGGTGTGCTCCCTCCCAGTGTCAGGACAAGGTCATCCAGCGTCCAGGGCAAGGATGTCAAACTGCGCCCCCCCTCCTTTAGGATTAGGGTCAAGGCGCCCCCCCATCCCTGCAATAAACCATTGGGGGCAACTCCCCCTCCTGCCCACCCCTTGCCCTGCTCCCACCCCACTAGACACTAGACAGCGGAGACACTGATCCACGGGGCAAGCGGCCGCGATTGCCACCGGGCACCCACAATTGCTCCCTGCTGAGAGAGAAGACCGGTCTGCTGTTGTAAACACAGCTGACCGCTGTTTCCTCTGAAATGATCACAGAGCGCCTGTGATCCTTCTATATAGGAACACAGGTCTCTATGGTCATTTCACAAGTCCCTCCCCCACACAGTTAGAAAACACCCCCCAGGCTCACACTTAACCCTTTGATCACCGCTGGGTTAACCCCTTCCCTGCCAGTGTCATTATTACAGTGACAGTGCATATTTTTAGCACTGATTACTGTAGTA
Organism: Pelophylax lessonae; assembly: GCF_965119305.1. Lineage (NCBI taxonomy): Eukaryota > Metazoa > Chordata > Amphibia > Anura > Ranidae > Pelophylax > Pelophylax lessonae. Next base: position 3,313,091 of record NC_138772.1, on the reverse strand, counting down.
ATGTCACTGGTCCCCCCAAAAGTGTCAAAAACGTCAGTTAGGGGTCCGATCTGTCCGCCGCAGAGCGCCACCATTAATAGTAAAAAATTAATACATAAATAAAAATGACATAAATCTTTCCCCTAGTTTGCAGATGTGATAACTTTTGCGCAAACCAATCAAAATACACTTATTGGGATTTTTTTTTGTTTACCAAAAATATGTAGCAGAATACAAATTGCCCAAAAAAGGATGAAAAATTTTGATTTATACATTTTTTTTGTGAATGTTATATAGCAGAATGTTAAAAATATATATATTTTTTTTTTTAGGTCAATGATGTCACCAGCATCTCCACCCCTTTGTTACATGAGGGGGCAGGGCAACAGCCGCAGATAATTGGTCTGACAGCCTGCTATCCTGTGACAGCTCATTCCTTATATATACATTATATACTGTATATAGGTGCTTGCATGGAGTTCAGATTTGAAAGAAATATATATATATATATAGTTTGTTACAAAATGATTACCTTTCTTGAAATTTTCTAAAGAAAGGGTCAGTTTACTGCTCTTCAGACTTTAATGGGGCCGGACTGTGGCCATTGGGAGTAAATAAATCACATAGTGCCTGTGGTCAGTAGAAGAAGGAATCATTGGCATCAGTGGGAGGAATAGTGTCCCATCATTGGTGTCAGTGGGAGGAATAGTGTCCCATCATTGGTGTCAGTGGGAGGAATAGTGTCCCATCATTGGTGTCAGTGGGAGGAATAGTGTCCCATCATTGGTGTCAGTGGGAGGAATAGTGCCCCATCATTGGTGTCAGTGGGAGGAATAGTGCCCCATCATTGGTGTCAGTGGGAAGAATAGTGCCCCATCATTGGTGTCAGTAGGAGGGATAGTGCCTCATCATTGGTGTCAATGGGAGGAATAGTGCCCCATCATTGGTATCAGTGGGAGGTATAGTGCCCCATCATTGGTGTCAGTGGGAGGTATAGTGCTCCATCATTGGTGTCAGTGGGAGGTATAGTGCTCCATCATTGGTGTCAGTGGGAGGTATAGTGCCCCATCATTGGTGTCAGTGGGAGGAATAGTGCCCCATCATTGGTCAGTGGGAGGTATAGTGCCCCATCATTGGTATCAGTGGGAGGAATAGTGCCCCATCATTGGTGTCAGTGGGAGGAATAGTGTCCCATCATTGGTATCAGTGGGAGGAATAGTGTCCCATCATTGGTGTCAGTAGGAAGAATAGTGCCCCATCATTGGTGTCAGTGGGAAGAATAGTGCCCCATCATTGGTGTCAGTGGGAGGTATAGTGCTCCATCATTGGTGTCAGTGGGAGGTATAGTGCTCCATCATTGGTGTCAGTGGGAGGTATAGTGCCCCATCATTGGTGTCAGTGGGATGAATAGTGCCCCATCATTGGTGTCAGTGGGAGGAATAGTGTCCCATCATTGGTGTCAGTGGGATGAATAGTGTCCCATCATTGGTGTCAGTGGGATGAATAGTGTCCCATCATTGGTGTCAGTGGGAGGAATAGTGTCCCATCATTGGTGTCAGTGGGAGGAATAGTGTCCCATCATTGGTGTCAGTGGGAGGTATAGTGCCCCATCATTGGTGTCAGTGGGAGGTATAGTGCCCCATCATGTGAGCCACAGTTTGGAGACCACTGTTCTATCAGAATTATCAGAACTCCTCTAGACAAAACATGCATTATGCTGGGACAGAGAAGACAGATTTAATTTTTGGGGCAAACCTCTTTAAAGGAAAGACGAGGCTATCTTGCATAGTTTGCTTTTTGGCCAGGCCGTGGCTTTTCTTAGTCTACATAAAAAAAAAAAACGTTCATCATAAGGTTCTCCTGAGCTTTGAGAAAATGGGAACATTTAATCATCCCATCCTACTTAAATGTGCAATTATTTAATATTAATAAACTAAAAGGCAAGCAGGAGATGACTGATATACTTAATAAGGGCAAGCGGGTCCGCCGGTTACTGTAAAGGCCATCAAGAGCTTCCGTCTTTCCACCATATTTCCTCCCCATCGAACGCCTTTATTTGCATTGTGACACTAAGGACTGGAGTAATTGTAAATGGCTAAATTATTTGGCAATTATGGGGTAATGACATACAATAAGGAACAGAGCTGCATTCTAATTCGCGGTTGATAGGTGTTAATATAACGATGCCGCCGCAGTTAAAACAGCCGTGATTGCCTTGGCAGTCTCTTAATGGTAGAGAGGGAGCGTATGAGAGCGTCCTGGGAAGGAGATATAAGGAGGAGATTATGGTTAGGCCGGGGATCTATGAAGACTTTTATGGACTTTTATTTATTTATTTTGGGACGGTAGTGGCCGCTGGCTCTAGAGGTCCCCCAACTGTATACAGACGGCATGGTTCATGTATAAACAAGGACTAAGGTGACCCTTGGGTGTGACTGTGGGGGGACATTAGAGTGGGGATTCCCAAACTACGGCCCTCCAGTTGTTCAGGAACTACAATTCCCATCATGCCTAGTCATGTCTGTGAATGTCAGAGTTTTACAATGCCTCATGGGATATGTAGTTCTGCAACAGCTGCAGGGCCGTCGTTTGGGAATCCCTGAATTAGAGTGCAAATTTTTGTTTGGACTCCAAGGTTTTCCCCCCTTAACCACTTTAGGACCTGAAGGTTTTCCCCCTGTAATGACCAGGCAATATTTTGCGATTCGGTACTGCGTTACTTTAACTGACAATTACGCGGTCGTGCGACGCTGTACCCAAATAAAAATGTCCTTTTTTTCCCACAAATAGAGCTTTCTTTTGGTGTTATTTGATCACCTGTGCGATTTTTATTTTTTTGCTCTATAAACAAAAGAAGAGCGACAATTCTGAAAAAATATATATATATATATATTTCACATTCTGCTATATAACATTCCCAAAAAAAAAAAAATTAAAAAATCTAAATTTTTTAACATTTTAGGCCAATTTTTTTTCTGCTACATATTTTTGGTAAAAAAAAAAAAAAAATCACAAAAAGCGTATTTTGATTGGTTTGCACAAAAGTTATCGCGTCTACTAACTACGGGAAAGATTTATGTCATTTTTATTTTTTTATTTTTTTTTACTAGTAATGGCGGCGAATTCTGGAAAAAAAAAATATTTTTCACTTTCTGCTATATAAAATTCCCAATAAAAAAAAAAAAAAGAAAATTAGAAATATGATTTTTTTCATCATTTTAGGCTAATTTGTATTCTTCTCAAGACCCCAAATCTTCCCAACCTCACCCCGAATGTTGTGCAGCACCACCTCGACAGGAAGGACTTTTTTTTCCAAGTGGAAGCCTGACACCGTGCATTCCATGTGAAGTAACGGAACACTAACTAGAAAAAGTGTCTCAAAATCAAAACCCCAATGCGTCTCAAAAAAAAAAAAAAAAAAAATATTTTTCACTTTCTGCTATATAAAATTTCCAAGGAAAAAAAAAATGTAAAAATCAAAGCTTTTCATCCTTTTAGGCCAATATGTTTTCTGCTAAAAAATCCCAATAAGCGTATATTGATTGGTTTGTGAAAAAGTTATTGCGTCTACTAATTAGGGGAACGATTTGTGTCATTTTTATTTATTTATGTATTTATTTATTTTACTAGTAATGGTGGAAATCTGCGATTTTTAGCGGGACTGCGACATTGTGGCGGACAGATCGGACCCCTAACTGACATTTTGGAAACTTTTCGGGGGACCAGTGACATTACTACAGTAATCAGTGCTAAAAATATGCACTGTCACTGTACTAATGACACTAGCAGGAAAGGGGTTAACCCAGCGGCGATCAAAGGGTTAAATTCGAGCCTAGGGGGGTGTTTTCTAACTGTAAGGGGGATGGGCTTATGGAATCAACACAGGGACCCGTGCTCCTAAATAGGATCACAGGAGCTCTGTATTATTTCCAGAAACAACAACAGTCTGCTGTGTTTACAACAGCAGACCGCCGTTCTCTCTCCACAGGGAGCGATCGTAGGTGCCCCACAGCAATCGCGGCTGCCGGCCCCATGAATCAGCTTACCTGATGGCGAATGGGGGGAGGGCGCAGCTTGCGTGCGCTCCTCCGGCGCCACACGTGTACCCCCAGGATCGCTCCTGTGAACTGTCGATTCGCGGGAACCTGCCGACCTGCCGCTCTATATCGATGCCGGCTGGTCAGCAAGTGGTTAAAGCGGAGTTTCACCCTGGATTTTTTTTTTTTTTTTAATACCCCCGGGACAGTCAGGGCTAGTACATTCCACAATGGATAGCCTCTGATCTGTCCCGGGTTGCACTTACCTGTTAGGACAAATACTTACCTTGAAAACGTCTTGTCCAGCGCTGCCATCTCAGATGTGGGCAGCTTGAAGCCAGCGAGATCCCCTTCGGCGTCTTCTTCCGCCTTCTTTGGTCCCACGATGCTCTGCGGCGCCCCGACGTCACTTCCGGGTCGCGCGCGTCATCCCTCTACAGCTTCTGGGCATGCCCAGAAGCTGTTTAGAAGGGAATGATGCGCGCGACCCGGAAGTGACGTCGGGGCCGGTGCAGGCGCAATGATTCCTGGGAGCGATGACGTTCAGCTCCCAGGAATCATTGCAGAGCCAGGAAGTGACGACGGGCCGCGGCCGAGGAAGGAGGAAGAAGGAAGTAAGGTAAGTATTTTTTCTTCGCTACGAGGTAAGTAAAAAAAAAAAAAATATGCGATTATCCATTTCTTTTTCAGGTGACCCGGAGCGAGAAGATGGAGGTAAGTATTAAATTAGGGTGGAAGTCCACTTTAAGTCCCCATTCACACTAGCCACAAGTCGCGGTCGGTCACCTGCCATAGATTAGCACAGGACCCGTTCTAATAGGAGCGACACAAGTCGCTCCGACTTAGAAAAAGGGTCCTGTACCACTTTGGGGCGACCTGGAGGCGACTTGCATTGACTTCAATGATATGAGGTCCGTGCATGTCGCACCGCGACTTCACAGGTCGCCCCAGCAAGTCGGGTCGCCCCTGTGTGAACGGGGTCTAAAAATCTTACAAACATACAACAATAATAAAAACATATTTACATATATACAAAATAAATAAAATGACATAAACAAACAAAAATAGCTTATTTCAGCATGGAAAACAAACTGGCTTATTTTCACAGTAAAAAAAAAAAAAAAAAAACAGAACTAAATACAAAAATATATATTTTTATATTATATTATTTTTTATTATTATTACAATAAAGCACCACAACAAAGCCCTAAACTCCACCTAAACACCCCCTCAGGCTAAGAAACGATTACACATTTATCCCATGCATGCAGCATTTTCCAAAAATCGGATCTTATAAAAATCTAGAGGACGTGAAAGGACAGAAAGAAAAGCCGCAGAGACGGACAGACAGACAGCAGCTACGGGGACCTGACATTCCTCCTGTCCTTTGTCCAGGCTCCCGGCCACCACCTGTCCTTTGCAAGACCCCAAATCTTCCCAACCTCACCCCAAATGTTGTGCACCACCTCGACAGGAAGGACTTTTTTTTCCCGAGTGGAAGCCGGACACCGTGCATTCCATGTGAAGTAACGGAACACTAACTAGAAACAGTGTCTCTAAATCAAAATTCCAATGCGTCTGAAAAAAAAAAAAAAAAAAAATATTTTTCACATTCTGCTATATAACATTCCCAAAAAAACTAATTTAAAAATCAAATTTTTTCATCATTTTAGGCCAATTTGTATTCTGCTACATATTTTTGGTAAAAAAAAAAAAAAAAATCCCAATAAATTCTCACCAAAATGGTGCCAATCAAGGGAGATTCCATTTCTGCAATGGCTTGCAGCAATCCACCATTTTCCTCAACCTCCTCCTGAGATTGCCCAGGCTGTTTGGGAGGGAGGGGGGCAGATAGCGACTCAGACATGACAGATCCAGAGACAGGGGTAGTACTGGGGCCCCCATGTGAAGCCACTTCCATACCCCCCATCTGTACTGTCGCCATTGCTGTGGCATCCACCCTCTGGCTGGTACTCACACTGGCACTCTCCGTCATCTGTTGGAATCTCTCCTCATTCTCATACTTCTCTTTGAACACACCGCTGCTCTCCTTCAGAGAGGCCACCAACGTCTCCTGCTTATTCAATGCTTCCTCTAGAGACTTCAGCTTGGAGTCTTCCCTCTTTCTGCTCCCGGTCTTATTGTGCAGAGATTTATTTTTCCTGAAATCTGCTTTCAGGACAGCAAGCTTCTGTTCCTCCTTGGTAATACAGCAAAGTCTATTCACCACCCCATCCTGGAAGGTTGGTAAGGACTTCCCTTGCATAGGGACAAGCCCAGGATCCATTGCAGCTTGAGCACATGGTGTAGGCCTCAGAGCCTCCACCTTCTTCCCCTACCCGCTGCATGGTGGTTGGCAAGAAGCCAGTAGGAAAGCCCCAGGCTTGATGTTTCTCCCAGCAGAGTGAGCCTGCAGCACCTTGCAGAACAGCACCACCTGGTACAGAGACTGATGTGATTGGCTCAGTGATCTCTGTACAGCACTGCGGTATATGTCAGAGCTATATAAATGTATAATAATAATACTGTGTGACTGTGGGGGAGGGGACATTAGAGTGTAAGCACCTCTGGTACAGAGACTGATGTGATTGGCTCAGTGTTCTCTGTACAGTGCTGCGGTATATGTCAGAGCTATAGAAATGTATAATAATAATAGTGTGTGACTGTGGGAGAGGGGACATTAGAGTGTAAGCTCCTCTGGTACAGCTGGTACAGAGACTGATGTGACTGTGGGGGAGGGGACATTAGAGTGTGAGCTCCTCTGGTGCAGAGACTGATGTGACTGTGGGGGAGGGGACATTAGAGTGTACATTTTTGTTTATTAAAAATCTCACAAGCATAATAAAAACACATATATACAAAATTAAATAAATATATAAACAAAAATAGCTTACATCAGCATAGAAACAGAAAATTATTACTATCATGACTAAACTCAACAAAGCCCTAACCTCCACCTAAACACCCCTCAGGCTAAGAAACGATTACACATTTATCCCATGCATGCGGCCTTTTTTCAAAAATTCAATCTTGTAAAAATCTAGGGGATGTGAAAGGACAGAAAGAAAAGCCGCACACCCAGAGACTGACAGACAGCAGCTACGGGGACCTGACATTCCTCCACGCCTTTGCCCAGGCTGCCACCTGTCCTTCTCAAGAACCTGAATCTTCCCAACCTCATCCAGAATGTTTTGCACCACCACCTCGACAGGAAGGACTTTTTTCCGAATGGAAACCTGACACCATGCATTCCACGTGAAGTAACGGACTACTAAGCTAACTAGAAAAAGTGTCTCGAAATCAAAATCCCGATGCGACTCAAAACACCCGTATGACCACTCCGCATAACTTAAGTGGAAAAGGAAAGGGATACCCAGAGCCCCACCCACCCCCTTATAGACTTCTATATTGAAGGGGCACTGAAGCAAGAAATGGTTCATAGTCTCCTCCACACCTCCACACTCCACTCTTGGACAACCACGGTTCTCCGGCGAGCGATGCTTCAAGTTGCCCTTCACATAGAGTCTGCCATGGAAAGAGAGCCAGGCCAAATCCCGAAACTTCAAAGGGATTCTCTCCAGATTAATCAAACGCAGACCCTCCCTCATAACAGGGCCTGGGCAATCCCTCAAGGCCAGTGGCTCGCTAAAGGCAGATTCAACAACCCTGCTCTCCAGGGCCTTCCTAGGAAGAGACTTAATTTCCTCCGCCGTCACTTGCCACTGCCGAAGCATCTTCAGGCATGGAGCAACGTAAGCCGGGAGCTTACCATGTCGGACCCTCAAGCTTTTCACTGGCCCACCATTCTCCCAACTTCGCAGAAAAGGCCTAAACCAGGACTGAAAAATACCAACCCACCCAGGCGGTTCCTCTGCCAGCATGTTACCAAAATTATGTTTTAAAAACATCAGAGAAAAAAATACCACCGGGTTGACCATACCTAAGCCACCCATCCGCCTGGGAAGATAGGTTACAGACCTCTTAATGAGATTCAGTTTGTGCCCCCATAACAGCTGGAAAAAACAGCTGTAGCTCCTTGCATAGAGAGACACTGGCAAAACGCAGACAAAGCTGACATACAGAAATACCGGGATCAGGTAAGTTTTAATCAGGTCAATCTTTTCCCTGTAAGAGAGTTTCCATTCCTTCCAGCTGGCAACCTTGGCATCGGCATCTTGTAGCCTGCTTTCCCAATTTGCAAGGCCATAATCGCCAGGACCAAATTTGATGCCTAAAACTTTAATTTCCTGTCGGGGCTCTGGGAAGGTGTCCGGAAGCTCAAAGCTATCGCCTTCTTCTCCCATCCAAAAAACTTCACTCTTATCCTGATTGATCTGTGAGCCAGATGCCTCAGCATACTGCTTCATCACTGAGACCACCTCCTTCGCCTCTTCTGTTCCAGAGATGAAAACAGACACGTCATCAGCATAGGCCACAACCCTCAAAGGGGGCTCACCAGGAATGCCCAAAGGCACCCCCCACAACGGTCCACACTCTAATCTCCTGATGAAGGGATCGATTGCGAACGCGTATAGCAGAGGACTCAAAGGACACCCCTGACGCACACCTGAGCCAACCTCAAAGGGCTGTCCAATCCAACCATTCACAAGCATGAAGCTTTCAGCTCCTCTGTACAAAGTCTTCAGCCAATCAATAAATCCCCCCTCCAGGCCATACTTGCCAAGAATCAACCATAGGTACTCATGATTGACCCTATCAAAAGCTTTTGCCTGATCCAATGCCAGCAAGTACTTTCCCCAGCCTGCAGCCCTGCACCGCTCCAGGGCCTCCCGGACAGCTAACACCGCTGAAAAAGTGCTTCTACCCTTAATCGAACAGTGCTGGTGGTGAGAAAGTAGATTGCCTGCTACAGACGATAAACGCCAGAAAATGATTTTTGCCAGTATCTTCCTATCAACATTAAGAAGGCTAATGGGCCGCCAATTCTCGATTCTCGAAGAATCTTTACCCTTTGACAGAAGAATAACTGCAGATTGTCGCATGGAGGGAGAGAGTGAACCCTCTCCCAGACAGCCATTAAAAACCTCCACCAAATACAGGGCCAGAGTAACCTTAAAATGCTTGTAAAACTCAGCTGTCAATCCATCTGGCCCAGGCGACTTCTTAATGGCAAGCTTATAAATAGCCCTAACCACCTCATCTGCAGTGATGTCCTCTGCCAAGCTCACCAGAGAACTGCCGTTTCCCAGTCCTGGAATAGAATCCAAAAAACCTGACATGCCTGCCCGATCAAGGTCCCTCCTGCCCAGGAGGTCAGCATAATATGACCTGGCGATTTCCAGGATCCCCGACTTGGACTTGGTCAAGGAACCCGTACTGTCAACCAGGCCTACAACTGACTTAACTGCTCTACCTTGTTTGCAATTCTGGTAGGGGTCGGGCGAGTGATATTTCCCATAATCCCTTTCCAGAACCAAAGAGGCATGCCTGTCATATTGACACTCCCTGAGCAAGAGTTTAACCTCAGAGATCATCGCTGGATCTCCATTGTTCGAGACAAGCCTATCAAGCTCCCTCCGCAAACGCTGGTAGGTGACATACTTATCAAGCTGTTTATTTCTTCCTATAGCCTTGAAAAACCCAACAATCCTTCGTTTTGTAAGCTCCCACCACTCCGACTTACTGCTGCAAAAGTCCATGATCGATACCTGTGCCTGAAAAAAATCCTCAAAGGATTGACTCACCTTCTCATCGTCCAGGAGTGCCGAATTCAGCTTCCAGGTACCCCTCCCTCTAGGTGGTGTATCGGGGCTATTCAGAGTCACAGACAGAATACAGTGATCGGAAAACTCCACCGCCTGACACACTGGTGCCGAGAAGGCAGAGTTCCCCTTTAAAAAAAAACCTATCTATCCTACTCTGACTACTACCTCGCTGAAAAGTGAATCCCGTGTCGTCTGGGCAGCAGTGAATGTGCACATCAACCAGACCTGCCTCTCGAACTATTTTATTTAAAAAAAAGCCATCACAGTCCAGCCTGGCTCCGGTACCTTTCCTGTCCTTAGTCCTAGTGACGGTGTTGAAATCACCACCGAAGACAACTTGCTGGGCTGTAAAAAGAAAAGGCTTGACCTTCATGAAGAGGCATTTCCTGTCCCACTTTGTCTGGGGCCCATAGATGTTAATCAGGCGCAGGTCCTGCCCCCCCATGGAGACGTCTAAGACCATGCATCTCCCCATTTCTACCTCAATAATCCGCCGACAGGTTACCATGCCGGAAAAAAGTACCGCAACTCCAGTGTAAGGCTCGGCCGCAAGAGACCAGAAGGAGGGCCCACGCCGCCACTCCCTCTTTGCCAAATGAATATCGGCCAAACTAGACAACCGGGTCTCCTGCAAAAAGAAAATATCAGCATCAAACCTGCTGAGCAAAAATAAGGCCATGTTACGAGCACTTACTGATTTAATACTGGCGACATTAATGGTCGCCACTTTTAAAGGAGTGGGAACTGCCATCAGGATGATTGGGGTACACATTTCTTAGCCGGCTTACCCCCCTCCCTACCTGGAGACCCTGCACGCTTCAGTGTCCTCTGTGATTCCTCCTCCATTGAAATCACAGACTCATTACCCAAAGAACCTTCATCCTCCAACTCAGAAAACACCTCAAACTTGTTGGACACCTCCACCCTCCCAGGTACAGGCACATCCTTTTTCTTCTTCTTCTTCCCAGATGTTCTTTTTGCCTCCAACCACACAATATCATCATGAGACAACTCTGACTGTACAGCCCCCTCCCCTTCCATTCCACCATCACCCACAACATCATCCAACCCACTCACTCCACTCACCACAACAGTCCCCCCACCCTTCACCCCAGCACCCCCACCATCATTCACTCCATTCCCCGGCGCCTCGTGCCCTCCAGTCCTCAGACGCCGAGGAGGGGGGGTCGGTGCAGCCTTGCACACTGGTTCAGCTCCCTCCACAACCCCTACTACTACTGGGGAGACTGACACAGGAGGATCAGACACAACATCCACTGACACCGACTCAGGGGGCACAACACAAGGGGATGACACAACATTGGATGGACCATCAGACACTGATTGCCCTGAGACAACAGGGACAGAGACATTGGGGACCCCTGACACAGCCCCCCTCTCCTCTGCCTCCTCCATGTCCAGGCGGAAAAACTCTTCTACTATAGCAGACTGATTATGCAAGGCCTCAGGGCACTGGCTGTACGCATGCCCAAACTCATCACAAAGATTGCATTTGATCTTATTGCAATCCTTAGCCAAATGCCCCAGGCCCTGACACAGAGAGCATTTCATCTCTGGACATGAGGAGGCGAAATGACCCCGAGAATTGCACTTATTACAGAGCTTGGGCTGGCCAGGGTAAAACACAACAATCCTATCCTTGCCAATGAAGGCTGAGGAGGGAAGATGCTGGACCACATTCCCACACACATGCAACCTCATCTGCACCGACCACCCACCCGTCCATATGCCCCTCTCATCCACAATCTTCCTAAGAGGGGTCAGAAGCTCCCCAAATCTCCTTAGCCAGACAGACAAGTCAGCAGAGGGAATGGATTCATTCCTGACTAGGATGGTGACATTCTTCACAAGAGGTTGGCGTGAGACAAGTTTTGGGACGAGTCCCTCCCACTCCGGCAGACCCCTATACACATGCTCATACTTCTCCCAAAAAACATCGAGCGACTGGGGGCGAACAAAGGAGAGATCATACTCATAGGAGCCTACCCGACTGATCAGAGCAAAGATGTCATCCGCCTTGAAACCCATCGCCAAAATCTTGTCCACAACCAACCTCCTGATAGGGGGGGTCACCCCCACCTTCCCACCTTAGCATAACTACATTCCTGCGCCTGAAAGACAGGGGTGCAGATGGCAGACCTGCAGCAGACCTCCCTCCTGAGCCACCCGCCTGATGTGACCCCCTCATCCTAGCCAGAGCCCCAGCATAAGTTTTATTAGCAGGATTAGACACCCCAGATCTTAAAGCTGCACCATTGGCTGCAGGAATATCAGAACCCCTGCTCTGCAAATCACCACCAGAGGCAGCAGCAGCAGGTGTCACTCCATCCACCAACACACAAACATTCCCCTTTGCAGCATTACAAACAGCTTTATCATTCACATTCCCATCCATAGCACTACTGCTCCCAGCAGACCCACTCACACTAGATGCTGCTGTCTTCACCTCCTCCTCTCCTATCATACTCCTTTTGGGTAAAAGCCTTCCACTCCTTGTAACAATTCCCTGGGTTTCAGAAACACATTTCTCAGTGCAGCTGTCATTTCCTTTCCCACCATTAGCTGTAATACCAGCAGCAACCACCGGGGACTGTGCAGAGACAATGGTAGATCCCAATCCCTTCACAGTCACAGCCATCTTGTCTGCAGGGATTCCCTCCATGCTGCTTTGCATGCTGGAGGAGTTCATGCTGTCAGTTTTAGCAAAAAAAGACTTTTCAATAAGTTTTACCTTTGCAGGTCCAGGCACAGAGTCATTGTCCTCATCAGCAGAGTCCTCTGAAAAACGAAAGGTTCTTCCACTCAAGGGAGACTCAATCTCCTGAATAAAGTTTAGCTGTCCTCCACCATTTTCCTCTACCTCCTGTGCTGTTCCTCCAGCTTGCTGGGGAGGGAGGGGGGCAGAGGCCGCCATTTCCTCCGGTGAAGCAGATCCTGAGGTGGATGGGGTATCGGGGACAGCTTCTGGGACCCCCTCCTCACTCTCCACCCGTACTGCCACCGCCGATGCTGACATTTTTCCACGACATGCGTCATTCCTCATTTTCCGGAATCGCTCCTCATTCTGGAACTTTTCTTTAAAAGCTCCACTCTTTTCTTTTAAAGACTTTACCAGACTCTGCTGCTTCTTGATGGCGTCCTCAAAAACTTTCAATTCTGGCTTCAAACTTTGCCGCTTGCTGCTCCATGCTTTATCATGCATGGCCTTCTTCTTTCTATAATCAGCTTTCAGGGTCATCAACTTTTCCTCCTCCTTTGCAATTCTCAGCAACCCGCCCTCTGAAAGCGGGGGTAGATTCCCCTTTTTTAGGGCCATAGCCGAGGTCTTCGGGTGAAGATGAAGTGTTAGAATGCATGTTGGATCCCCCAGGGGGATCATCGCCCGGGTCATCCCCAGAATCTCCCATCTTCACTGGGGCCAGGTAACTCACCTGACCCTCTGGTGTCTGGAGAGGGAGAGCTGCAGCACACACAACCACTCTGGTTCAGAGACTGATGTGACTGTGGGGGAGGGGACATTAGAGTGTAAGCTCCTCTGGTACAGAGACTGATGTGACTGTGGGGGAGAGGACATTAGAGTGTAAGCTCCTCTGGTACAGAGACTGATGTGACTGTGGGGGAGGGGGCATTAGAGTGTAAGCTCCTCTGGTACAGAGACTGATGTGACTGTGGGGGAGGGGACATTAGAGTGTAAGCTCCTCTGGTACAGAGACTGATGTGACTGTGGGGGAGGGGACATTAGAGTGTAAGCTCCTCTGGTACAGAGACTGATGTGACTGTGGGGGAGGGGACATTAGAGTGTAAGCTCCTCTGGTACAGAGACTGATGTGACTGTGGGGGAGAGGACATTAGAGTGTAAGCTCCTCTGGTACAGAGACTGATGTGACTGTGGGGGAGGGGACATTAGAGTGTAAGCTCCTCTGGTACAGAGACTGATGTGACTGTGGGGGAGGGGACATTAGAGTGTAAGCTCCTCTGGTACAGAGACTGATGTGACTGTGGGGGAGGGGACATTAGAGTGTAAGCTCCTCTGGTACAGAGACTGATGTGACTGTGGGGGAGGGGACATTAGAGTGTAAGCTCCTCTGGTACAGAGACTGATGTGACTGTGGGGGAGAGGACATTAGAGTGTAAGCTCCTCTGGTACAGAGACTGATGTGACTGTGGGGGAGGGGACATTAGAGTGTAAGCTCCTCTGGTACAGAGACTGATGTGACTGTGGGGGAGGGGACATTAGAGTGTAAGCTCCTCTGGTACAGAGACTGATGTGACTGTGGGGGAGGGGACATTAGAGTGTAAGCTCCTCTGGTACAGAGACTGATGTGACTGTGGGGGAGGGGACATTAGAGTGTAAGCTCCTCTGGTACAGAGACTGATGTGACTGTGGGGGAGGGGACATTAGAGTGTAAGCTCCTCTGGTACAGAGACTGATGTGACTGTGGGGGAGGGGACATTAGAGTGTAAGCTCCTCTGGTACAGAGACTGATGTGACTGTGGGGGAGGGGACATTAGAAAGTAAGCTCCTCTGGTACAGAGACTGATGTGACTGTGGGGGAGGGGACATTAGAGTGTAAGTTCCTCTGGTACAGAGACTGATGTGACTGTGGGGGAGGGGACATTAGAGTGTAAGCTCCTCTGGTACAGAGACTGATGTGACTGTGGGGGAGGGGACATTAGAGTGTAAGCTCCTCTGGTACAGAGACTGATGTGACTGTGGGGGAGGGGACATTAGAGTGTAAGCTCCTTTGGTACAGAGACTGATGTGATTGGCTCAGTGTTCTCTGTACAGCACTGCGGTATATGTCAGAGCTATATAAATCTATAATAATAATAGTGTGTGGCTGTGATACATGAATTATATTGTTTTATTAATAATTATAATACTACAGTAACAACGCGTTCGTGTCAACCAGATAGATATTGACAAATCATTTTGGGGTGCAGCAATTTAATAAAGGGGTTTATTTCACCCCTTACTAGTTCATTCAGAGAGCCCCTACTTCATTCCAAAGTTCCCCATGCAGAGAGAACAGAGGAATGTGTGGGGAAAGAAAGAAGGGAGGGAGGGAGGGCGAAAGGAGGGCAGGAGAACAGGGCCGGGACAAGGGGTGGGCAGGAGGGAAAGCTGCCCTGGGCACAATGGTTTATTGCAGGGATGTTTGCATGGATAGGGGCGCCCTGACCCTAACCCTAAGGGAAAGGAGGAGGGGCGCAGTTTGTCATTGATGACCTTGGAACAAACACTACAGGGGAGCAAAAGAAAAAGAGGAAGAAAGAAAGAGGCCTGAATAAAAGTAAAAGTAAGGATCTAAGGAAGGGGGGAGAGAGAAGGAAGGAATACAGGAATTATTACAGGATAGAAGAATGGAAGGAAGCAAGAAACAATAATGGAAGGGAAATGGAAGGAAGGGAAGAGTTAAAGAAGGAAGTGAAAAAGTGAGGAAGAAAGAGGAAGGAAGAAGGGAGGGAAATATTTAGGAAGGACAGGATGGAATACAGGAAATAAGGAATGGGGGATTATAGGAAAAACAAAGGAGGGAGGAAGAAATAAGGAAGAAAGAGAGAAAAGAAGGAAGGAAGGGATGATGAAGGGAGAAAGGAAGGAAGGAAGAGAGAAAGGAAGCATTAATAGAAGAGAGGAAGGCAGGAAGGAAGAGATAAGGATCATAGGAAGGGATAATGAAGGGAGAAAGTAATTAGGGAAGGAAGGAAGGATGGAAGAGAATGAAAGGAAGCAATAATAGAAGGGAAGGAAGGAAGGAAGGAAGGAGGGAAGGAAGAAGGAAGGAAGGAATAGGTCTTATTAAATAGTCCTTATGCATAGAGGAGACAGAGCAGATATCATTTTATAGTTTATAATGATATTTTGTTTCCTTTGGGTTATTTTCGATGAGGAGATTTGGGAAAATCACATTCAAGGTGAAGAATGTTCTTTGAATGAGTCCTGAAAGTTTTATGTTGTTTTTTGCCTTTCTTTTTTTTTGGTTTATTTTGGTATCTTTTATAAAATAGAAAGAAAGCTTTAAAGGAAAAAAAATGTAATTGTTATTCTAGAGAACACACATCTGTCTGTCTGTCTGTCTGTTTGTTTGTATTTTTTTTTTTTTTGTATATTTTATTTCACAAGCAAAACTCCCATTTTTCTCTCCGGTGTTTTTTCTTTTCTATAATATGGATTGTGTTTTTTGTAGGAAAAGAATACATTGTATGTACAGCGGGGAAAGCATTCAATGCACTCATTGACTACATGTCTGTATAACGCGAATCCTACACAGGATATTCACTGCTCTGCAGACATTTTTCTTTTTCCTCTTATTATTTTCTCACCATGTAAAACAAAAAATCTTTATTTTTGGTGTATTTTATTCATGTTTGATGGTACGTGGCTGATATTTATAAAATACATTGATCGCCATGTCCGCACTGACATCATAATCAATGGCCTTGTCTATAAACATAAGGCCGGTGATCCCGATGTCCTCGCTTCACCTGCTGATCATCAATGGATTTCTTTATAAGGCGAGTCATTATAGATTTAAATGGGAACTTGAGTTTTCCCAAATCACTCCAACTATTACTCTTTTTAAATTGAAGTAATATTACACACAGAGCCAAAATTGTAAAATATCGCAGCTTACCAATCTTTAAATGCGATGGCTGCATTTGTTTTCTTTTTCAGGCTTTCTTTTCACCTGGTGATGCGGCCGATAACACGCTTCCTGTGTAGTAAAGGGGACACCTTTGGACGGCAGGTTTGTCAGTCTGAGAGGTGGCGGGCAAATAGTGTTAGATGAGAAGACTTAGATGGACTTGACCAATAAATGGAAGCTGAACTTTAAGGGCTTATTTACATGTGCAGTGCTCTCTGAAAAGCAATCTGCAGGTCTTTGACACTTTCCCCACCTTGGATTAAGGGGGTGTCTATAACATGTGTTGTGTCCTATGTGGTACCCACAGCTTGCACAGAGCCAGTTCCATCTGGATGAGGTGAGTTCAGTTCTGGGACAAGATCATCTAGAGCCCAGGGCCCCCCAAATCCCCCCTCCTAGCACAAATCCAACCCCATAATCCCCCCTCCTAGCACAAATCCAACCCCATAATCCCCCCTTCTAGCACAATTTCCCTCCCCTTTCACCATATCACTTCTTCTAACACAAATCCCCCCTCCTAGCACTAATTTCCAACCCCCACATTCCCCCTCCAAGCACAATCCCCCCCCCCTTCACCATTACACTTCTTTAAACACACCCCCCCCAAATCCCCCCTCCTAGCACAAATCCAACCCCAAAATTCCCCCCTAGCACAATTCTACTCCCCCTTCACCATATCACTTCTTCTAGCACAAATCCCCCCTCCTAGCACGAATCCAACCCCCAAATTTCCCCTCCTAGCACAGTTCTCCTCCCCCTTCACCATATCACGTCTTCTAGCACAAATCCCCCCTCCTAGCACGAATCCAACCCCCAAATTTCCCCTCCTAGCACAATTCTCCTCCCCTTCACCATATCAATTCTTCAAACACAAATCCCCCCTCCTAGCACAAACCTAACCCCCAAATTTCCCCTCCTAGCACAATTCTCCTCCCCCTTCACTGTATCACTTCTTCTAGCACAAATCCCCCCTCCTAGCACAAACCTAACCCCCAAATTTCCCCTCCTAGCACAATTCTCCTCCCCCTTCACTGTATCACTTCTTCTAGCACAAATCCCCCCTCCTAGCAAGAATCCAACCCCCAAATCCCCCCTCCTAGCACAATTCTCCTCCCCCTTCACCGTATCACTTCTTCTAGCACAAATCCCCCCTCCTAGCACAATTCTCCTCCCCCTTCACCATATCACTTCCTCTAACACAAATCCCCCCTCCTAGAATGAATCCAACCCCAAAATTTCCCCTCCAAGCACAATTCTCCTCCCCCTTCACCATATCACTTCTTCTAGCACAAACCCCCCAAATCCCCCCTCCTAGCACAATTCTCTTCCCCCTTCACAGTATCACTTCTTCTAGCACAAATCCCCCCTCCTAGCAAGAATCCAACCCCCAAAGTTCCCCTCCTAACACAATTCTCCTCCCCCTTTACCATATCACTTCTTCTAGCACAAACCCCCCAAATACCCCCTCCTAGCAAGAATCCAACCCCCAAATTTCCCCTCCAAGCACAATTCTCCTCCCCCTTCACCATATCACTTCTTTTAGCACAAACCCCACAAATCCCCCCTCCTAGCACAAATCTAACCCCCCAGATTTCCTCTCCTAGCACAATTCTCCCCCCCCCCCCTTCACCATATCACTTCTTCTAGCACAAACCCCCCAAATCCCCCCTCCTAACATGAATCCAACACCCAGATTTCCCCTCCTAGCACAATTCCCCCCCCCTTCACCATATCACGTCTTCTAGCACAAACCCTGCAAATCCCCCCCTCCTAGCACAAATCCATGTTGAAGAGAGAAGCTTGCAAGGGAAGCACCCAGCTCCTTTTCATGTGCCCGAAGCAAGCGCTGCAACTGTGCAGTTGCAGGGTGCTTGCACAGCAACCTCTCCCACTTGAATGGGATACATTGGATGGGCTCCACACCTGCTGAAAGCATCATGGGGTACAGGGCCGGACTGGGAATAAAATTCAGCCCTGGAAAAAATGTCATACCAGCCCCATAGCATTATTATACCGGCCCAACACCATAACGCCATTATTTTCTTGTTCATAAAAGGGAAAACCATGCATTTTAAAGCAAATTTGAAGAGTGTACTATCATAGATAAGATAGATATAAAAGCAGGGCTTTATATATAAAAGAGCAAATTATAGTTAAAAGTGGTAAAAGTGCGGACATGGTACAGGAGATGTCAGGGGCTGTGCGGACATGGTACAGGAGATGTCAGAGGCTGTGCGGACATGGTACAGGGGATGTCAGAGGCTGTGCGGACATGGTACAGGAGATGTCAGAGGCTGTGCGGACATGGTACAGGAGATGTCAGGGGCTGTGCGGACATGGTACAGGAGATGTCAGAGGCTGTGCGGACATGGTACAGGAGATGTCAGAGGCTGTGTGGACATGGTACAGGAGATGTCAGAGGCTGTGCGGACATGGTACAGGAGATGTCAGGGGCTGTGCGGACATGGTACAGGAGATGTCAGAGGATGTGCGGACATGGTACAGGAGATGTCAGAGGCTGTGCGGACATGGTACAGGAGATGTCAGAGGCTGTGCGGACATGGTACAGGAGATGTCAGAGGCTGTGCGGACATGGTACAGGAGATGTCAGGGGCTGTGCGGACATGGTACAGGAGATGTCAGAGGCTGTGCGGACATGGTACAGGACATCAGAGGCTGTGTGGACATGGTACAGGAGAGGTCAGGGGCTGTGAGGACATGGTGCAAGAGATGTCAGGGGCTGTGCGGACATTATACAGGAGAGGTCAGAGGCTGTGTGGACATGGTACAGGAGATGTCAGGGGCTGTGCGGACATGGTACAGGAGATGTCAGAGGCTGTGCGGACATGGTACAGGACATCAGAGGCTGTGTGGACATGGTACAGGAGAGGTCAGGGGCTGTGAGGACATGGTACAGGAGATGTCAGGGGCTGTGCGGACATGATACAGGACATCAGAGGCTGTGTGGACATGGTACAGGAGAGGTCAGGGACTGTGCGGACATGGTACAGGAGATGTCAGGGGCTGTGCGGACATTATACAGGAGAGGTCAGAGGCTGTGTGGACATGGTACAGGAGATGTCAGGGGCTGTGCGGACATGGTACAGGAGATGTCAGGGGCTGTGCGGACATGGTACAGGAGATGTCAGGGGCTGTGCGGACATGATACAGGACATCAGAGGCTGTGTGGACATGGTACAGGAGAGGTCAGGGACTGTGAGGACATGGTACAGGAGATGTCAGGGGCTGTGCGGACATGATACAGGACATCAGAGGCTGTGTGGACATGGTACAGGAGAGGTCAGGGACTGTGAGGACATGGTGCAGGAGATGTCAGAGGCTGTGTGGACATGGTACAGGAGATGTCAGGGGCTGTGCGGACATGATACAGGACATCAGAGGCTGTGTGGACATGGTACAGGAGAGGTCAGGGGCTGTGAGGACATGGTGCAAGAGATGTCAGGGGCTGTGCGGACATGGTACAGGAGATGTCAGGGGCTGTGCGGACATTATACAGGAGAGGTCAGAGGCTGTGTGGACATGGTACAGGAGATGTCAGGGGCTGTGCGGACATGATACAGGACATCAGAGGCTGTGTGGACATGGTACAGGAGATGTCAGGGGCTGTGCGGACATGATACAGGACATCAGAGGCTGTGCGGACATGGTACAGGGAGATGTCAGGGACTGTGAGGACATGGTGCAGGAGATGTCAGAGGCTGTGCGGACATGGTACAGGAGAGGTCAGGGACTGTGAGGACATGGTACAGGAGATGTCAGAGGTTGCAGACATGATGAGGGGGGTGGGATGAGTGGCAGCAGGGGTGGTGGTGAGGGGGGTGGAATCAGTGGAAGCGGTGGTGATGATGAGGGGGGTGGGATAAGTGGCAGCGGTGATGGTGAGAGGGGTGGGATCGGTGGCAGCAGGGGTGGTGGTGAGGGGGTGGCAGCGATGGTGGTGATGAGGGGGGTGGGTTTGGTGGCAGCGGGGGTGGTGGTGAGGGGGTGGCGGTGAGGGGGTGGCAGCGGTGGTGGTGATGAGGGGGGTGGGGTCGGTGGCAGTGGTGGTGGTGAGGGGGATGGGGATCAGTGGCAGGGGTGGTGGGATCAGTGGCAGGGGTGGTGGCATCAGTGGCAGGGGTGGTGGCATCAGTGGCAGGGGTGGTGGCATCAGTGGCATCAGTGGCAGGGGTGGTGGGGGAAGGGATCAGTGGCAGGGGTGGTGGCATCAGTGGCAGGGGTGGTGGGGGGAGGGGATCAGTGGCAGGGGTGGTGGCATCAGTGGCAGTGGTGGTGGGGGGGGGGAATCAGTGGCAGGGGTGGTGGCATCAGTGGCAGGGGTGGGGGTGGGGGGGGATCAGTGGCAGGGGTGGTGGCATCAGTGGCAGGGGTGGGGGTGGGGGGGGGGGATCAGTGGCAGGGGTGGTGGCATCAGTGGCAGGGGTGGGGGGGATCAGTGGCAGGGGTGGCGAGATCAGTAGGGGCCAGGGGGCAGTGGTGGTCTGGTGGAGGTCGGAGGATGGGACCAATAATTGCACTGCTGCTGATTTTTATTACTAGCTTGGTCCGTCGATCATGCTGCTGCCGTCTGTGTGTGTACTGCCAGACAGTACTGGTTGTGGTGTGGGACTCTCGGCGCCGTGACGGTCCGTCTTGCTGAGCCTGGGTCACATGATCCACCGCCGGCTCCCGCTCCCGCAGCCGCTCCCGCCAGATGTGATGTCATGCCGCTCATAGCGGCTGACGTCACGTTGGAAAGACTTCACAGGGGCGGGGCTGCAGCGGCCGTCACAGCGCGGCCGCGGCGCGGTCCCAATAGCGGCCGCGTCTTAAAGCGGCCCCAATCTTAAAGCGGCCCCTGATGGGGTATCATTATTGCTGCATGTGTGCACCCCCATCCGCTATCTCTGCAGCTAAAGAGGGAAGTGGTTGAGGGGGTGGTAAAAGCATGGCCTAGCTGAGGGATTTTACTGCCCTGTGTCCATTTTCTGCCCACTTGCTCCACTGTGCCCCCCTCCTACCCACCCCTTGTCCTGGCCCTGACTAGAAGAGTGCCAGTTGCTGAACATTCTTCAACAAACATCTCATCATAGGACCATCCTTGGTCATTTCTTCTTCCTCTACACTGGCCTGTTGGAGAAGCTCCTCACTGCAGTACCACCCCCTGAAAAGGGACTAACATTGCCCCAGTGTAAACTTATACACACAGCTTGGGCTGAACAGTAGAAGACAGTAAAGCAGATACTGCGTGTTACATGTGTTTGTTGTCTACACAGTGGCGTAGCATGGGCGGGGCCACCGGGGGGCAGTTGCCCTGGGTGCAAAGTTCTTAGGGATATAGAACTAGTAATGATTCGGGGTGGAAAGAGTTGAGAAATTAATCTGTGCGCGCTCTTGTTCTGGTCTTATCAGTGGCGCTCTCCCTCTTAGGCTGTATGGGTGGGTCCGACTGGGTGGCTCTAGTTCAGAGTGGCCGCCATTTTGCAGTCTGTGAATTAAGGACCCTCCCGGTCAATCAGCCTTTGGGTGACGGCGGAGATCCCGAAACTCCACCCATTTTTGTGTGTCACCATCCTATTATGATAGGTATATAGGCAAATCTTATTCCATCACTCCCCCTCCTTTGATATTCTCAGTTTTATGGGTTATGTTTTGTGGATCAATCTAGGAGACTCCTCTCTGATGGATTACCTCCGGCATCTCCAAACGTATCTATGAGAATGCCCCAATAATATTAATTGCCAGGTTGTTAGTACCTCATGGATTACCTTTTTTTTTTAAAAGAGCAAAGAAATTATGTTTGGTTAGCTGCTTTGTTGTAAAGATTACAAGAAGAACTGGATCCTGAGGAAGCCCTTAACGGGCGAGACCTGTCGATCCATCATTTCTTTACTTCTATGCACTGAAAAGTTCATGCAGCTTCTGACAACTGTTTTCAAACTTGTGAGGAACTTATGTAAGAATAAAACAGACTCTTTACATATACATATACATATATACAGTATATATATATATATATATGTATATATATTTTTTTTTTTATATTACCAAAAGTATTGGTAATATACCGGCCTTTTACACACACATGAACTTTAATGGCATCCCAGTCTTAGTCCGTAGGGTTCAATATTGAGTTGGCCCACCCTCTGCAGCTATAACAGCTTCAACTCTTCTGGGAAGGCCGTCCACAAGGTTTAGGAGTGTCTATGGGAATGTTTGACCATTCTTCCAGAAGAACATTTGTGGGGTCAGGTACTGATGTTGGACAAGAAGGCCTGGCTGGCAGTCTCCGCTCTAACCTTTGGGTGTTCTGTCGGGTTGAGGTCAGGACTCATTTTTTTCCCCCCTTCTGTTGGTTGAACTAGATGGACTTTTGTCTTTTTTCAACCAGACTAACTATTTAACTCTGTGCAGGCCAGTCAAGTTCCTCCACCCCAAACTCGCTCATCCATTATGGACCTTGCTTTGTGCACTGGTGTGCAGTCATGTTGGAATAGGAAGGGGCCATCCCCAAACTCCTCCCACAAAGTTATGAGCACGAAATTGTCCCAAATGTTTTGGTATGCTGACACCTTAAGGATTCCCTTAAGGGGCCAAGCCCAACCCCTGAAAAAACATAATCCCCCCTCCACTAAATGATTTGGAACAGTTCTCAAAGTAAGGTCCATAAAGACATGGATGAGCGAGTTTTGGGTGGAGGAACTTGACTGGCCTGCACAGAGTCCTGACCTCTGACCTGAGTCCTGGTACACAGTCATGTTGGAATAGGAAGGGGCCACCCCCAAACTGTTCCCACATAGTTGGGAGCATGAAATTGTCCAAAATGTCTCGGTATGCTGACGCCTTGAGCACAAAAAAATAGTTCGTCCCTCGAAAATCACAGGACCTGCGCCCCTTCGATATTATAAAACAGATGGCATGTGGGAATCAAGAAGCAGCTGTATGAGATTGAAGCACCAGGATAGATGCTAAAATATGCAAACGGACCAAAATGAATCACATTGTAGGTCTAGATGAACCCAAAAGGGTTGATGATGATGACAGCACACAAAGTCACAGATGGTGCAACACCCTCTGATAATCTATAGAAATCTTTTATTTAAAAAAGTTAGTGTAGCACTGCCCCCTAGAGGACTGCTGGATATAACACTTTCTGGATTCCTCTGGGTTACCCGTAGCAACGACTTGCAGAAACTTAACGATTTAAGTACTTGGCTCAGTCAATGATCAGTCCAGGGGATGTTGTTTTGTAGTTTTATTGTAGAACTTGGATAGTAGAAGGGATGAGTGGGATACTCCAACTGATAACTATTCACAGTATTGAGGATAAGTGACGTTAGGATGCGGCAAGGCCACTGCGTCACTCTGCCACTGAAGTGAAGAGACAGTACTTTAAGTGTTCCTGCTTGTAATTCTCTTCAGGGTTCTCAACTCGCATCCCCTTTATCTCTCACTGTGTGTGCTGACACCCGACCACTGACTCTATCCTCTGGAGTGGTCCCCTTCCCGGTCAGACCCCCGGGCAAGTTCCTATGTACTCATGGACACTGTTTTTCCAGAGTCACTGTTGCCTCCAACTCCACCAGTCAGCTTTCCAGGACCTCTGCTTTCAGCTCCACACTCTGGTTCACCAGGCCGACTGCCTGTGACCACCAGTGTTGGGGTAGTTACTCAAAAAATGTAACTAGTTACTAGTTACTTCTGTAAATTGTAACGAGATTACTTTACGAGCCCATTCACATTAGCGCGACTTGTCAGGCGACTTGTCAGCCTGACAAGTCGCGGTATGTCGCGGTCCATTGAGTAGTACAAGACCCGTTCTAATAGGAGCGACACAAGTCGCTCTGACTTAGAAAAAGGGTCCTGTACTACTTTGGGGCGACTTGCATAGACTTCCATTATGTGAAGTCTCTGCAAGTCGTGCCGAAGTCGCGGTGCACAGCGGTGCACGCGACTTCACAGGTCGCCCCCCGAAGTCGTGTCGCCTCAATGTGAATGGGCTCTACTAGTTACTGCATTTGAAAAGTAACTTCACTACTTATTACTTTACTTTCCTCTTTCTTAATTGGCCGTGTAGAAGAAGATACATGACACTCTTTCTGCATAGAGTTTATTGTATAAACACTGGCTTGGGAAACATGAGAACAAAACCTGAAAAAACAGAATAAAACATAAAGTGCAACAAAAAGTCATAAACTTCATCCCTCTCTATTCCTCGAAATAACGATTGTATCGCACGGCTTGGGTAACGGAGGAAAGCATGTTCCTATAGCCTAGTAAAGTAGTGTAGTTACCAATATTAGTATTGTAACTAGTTACGTTACTTCGTTACCAAAAAAAAGTAATGTAGTTACTGTAATCCGTTACTTTGTAACTCGTTACCCCCAACACTGGGGACCACCATCCACAGCTACAGAAGGAGAGAGAGCCATCACCCTCCTTCCAAGACCTGGCTTCCCGCCCAAAGACCCCTTGCCACATGTGTCCTTGGCTTTTATACCCTATCCCATGATGCACCTCTTCTGTGCCAAACCCATGGGATAGATAACCACTGTCCAATGTGCCTCACTATTGGACACTCCCTAAGCCCAGATGAATCACACCATGGACACATGGGACAGGCCTAACTGTAAATCCTGCTCCCTGATAAGCAGAAAGCACATAACTTTAGCCTGTTATTCTGCTGATAAGCAGCCAGAACCAAAAACAATACTGCCTATCTAGCACCTGAGTCGGATGGTGCTACATAGCAATGGGCAGCATGAAGATTAAAAAAGAAACCTCCAGACTACAATGTGGAACTCAAAGGAGTGAAAGTAACTCACAGTTGGCTCGCTGGGGGGGAAGCATGTTAGCAACCAGGTCAGTGCAGAGGTGTAGATGGCCTCACTATGG